>NC_083426.1:1840000-2518375 GCF_020745735.1 Hemiscyllium ocellatum | reverse complement strand
GAGAGTGAGTGAGTGTGAGGGGGAGAATGTGTGTGTAAAAAATGAGGTCTGCAGATGCTGGAGATCACAGCTGCAAATGTGTTGCTGGTCAAAGCACAGCAGGCCAGGCAGCATCTCAGGAATAGAGAATTCGACGTTTCGAGCATAAGCCCTTCATCAGGAATAATGTGTGCGCGACTGAGGGAGAGAGTGTATGTGAGTGTAAGAGAGACGGAGTGTGAGAGAGAGAGACAGGGAGAGAGTGTGTGTGTGAGAGAGAAAGGGGGAGAGAGTGTGTGTGTGTGAGAGGGGGGGGAGAGTGTGTGTGTGTGAGAGGGGGGGAGAGTGTGTGTGTGTGAGAGGGGGGGAGAGAGAGTGTGTGTGAGAGAGCGAGGGGGAGAGAGTGTGTGTGGTTGAGAGAGAGGGGAATGGACGAGGTTTTGATCTCGGGCGATCCGACCCGACAGTGATGAGGACCGGAGTTGAGGTTCGAACATTACCCCCTCGGTGCAGAGCAGGGAGAGGTTGGAGACAGCGTCAAGGGATTTCCAGCTCCCCTCCGGAGAGGCCGAGCCTGATGCAGAGGGGGCTCTGGGCAGGGCGGAGGGGTCTTGGGGAGGGAGTGATGACCCTCCCGGTCCCTGGGAAATGGAGCCAGGTTCGGGGTGGGGTGGGTGAACCCCCCCAGAACTCCCTTCCCCGAAGGTGAAGAACTCACTCTCCCCCAGCGGCTTCTCCTGTAGGTTCCGCTCAGGTCAGAGAGCGGGAGCACACACCGACCTGGGCCGAAGGAAACACGAAAGACCAAAACTTTGGAGGTTTCTTCAAGCGCAGCTTTCTCCTTGAAATCGTTCCTTCGGATTCATTTTAGGTTCAAACCCTCAGGAACACTTTCCGCTCTCTCCCCAGAGTGACATTCCCTTTTGTCCAAGTTGAGGAACTTTTTCCAACTTTGTTAGCAGTTTCTGCCTCTCCCTGTGCAGTTCCCACATGCGATGCTGTGATTTGTTGGGATTGCACCCTGCCTTTTTTCACATCCTAACCAGCCCCTCCGCTGCCTGCACACGCTTGGTAGTTGCTGGGGTGGGGGGGGGGGTGTCCTGTTTAAACCCAATTCCGTGAATAAGAAGCCGCTGCTCTCGGACAAGAGACGTCTCCTTCTTCCCGTCAGCCTGGGAAACCCAGTCCTTCCCATTCACTGCACAAGCTGCATCTCCTCACAGCGCGGAGCGCTTCCTTCTGTCTGGGAGTGGGACTGTACCTTCATCATTCCCCAAACCACACTGACCCATCACTGATTATCAAAGCTACAACTTATTAAAGCGCCACAAGATTGATTTGCAATGATTAGTCATAACACATAGAAAAGTACAGCACAGAAGAGGCCCTTTGGCCCACGATGTTGTGCCGAGGATTAATCCTCATGTAAAATATAATAACCTAACCTACCCCTCAACTCACTGCTATCCATGTGCATGTCCAGCAGTCGCTTAAATGTCCCTAATGACTCTGCTTCCACCACCACCGCTGGCAATGCATTCCATACATTCACAACTCTCTGCTGTAAAGAACCTACCTCTGATGTCTCCTCTATATCAGTCCTACCAGTCAATCCTGCCTTGGGGAAAAGTCTCTGGTTATTGACTCTATCTATTCCTCTCATTACCTTGTATACCTCAATCAGGTCACCTCTCTTCCTCCTTCTATCTCTCTCGAGAGAAGAGTCTGAGCTTAGTCAATCTCTCTTCATAAGGCAAGCCCTCCAGTCCAGGCAGCATCCTGGTAAACCTTCTTTGCACCCTCTCCAAAGCCTCTGTATCTTTCCTATAGTAGGGCGACCAGAACTGGACACAACATTCCAAGTGGCACGGTGGAACGGTGGTTAGCACTGCTGCCTCACAGCGCCAGAGACCCGGGTTCAATTCCCACCTCAGACGACTGACTTTGTGGAGTTTGCACATTCTCCCCGTGTCTGCGTGGGTTTGCTCTGGTTTCCTCCCACAGTCCAAAAATGTGCAGGTTAGGTGAATTAGCCATGCTACATTGCCTGTAGTGTTAAGTGAAGGGGTAAATGTAGGGGAATGGGTCTGGGTGGGTTGCACTTCGGCGGGTCGGTGTGGATTTGTTGGGCTGACGGGCCTGTTTCCACACTGTAAGTAATCTAATCTAATCAAGTGTGGCCTCACCAGGGTCTTGTAGAGCTGCAGCAAAACCTCACGGCTCTTAAACTCGATCCCCCTGTTAATGAAAGCCAAAACACCATATGCTTTCTTAACAACTCTATCCACTTGGGTGGCAACTTTGAGGGATCTATGTACTTGCACACCCAGATCCCTCTGTTCCTCCACACAGCCAAGCATCCTGTCTTTAATTCTATATTCAGCGTTCGAGTTTGACCTTCCAAAATGCATCACTTTGCATTTATCCAGGTTGAACTCCATCTGCCATTTCTCAGCCCAGCTCTGCATCCTGTCTATGTCACGCTGCAGCCTGCAATAGCCCTCGATACTATCAACGGCACCTCCAACCTTTGTGTTATCTGCAAATTTACCAGCCCACCCCTCAACTTTCTCACCCAAGTCATTTATAAAAACTACAAAGAGCAGAGGCCCAAAAACAGAGCCCTGCGCGACCCCACTCACCACTGACCTCCAGACAGAATACTTTCCATCTACAACCACTCTCTGCCTTCTGTCAGCCAGCCAATTCTGAATCCAGATAGCCAAATCTCCCTGTATCCCATACTCCCTGACTTTATGAATGAGCCTACGTTAGGGAACCTTATCAAATGCCTTGCTGAAGTCAATATGCTCCACATCCACTGCTTGACCTTTGTTGACCTGTCTCAACCTCTTTCTTTCTTTCTATTTATGTTTACAGGACCGTAAGATATAATCCCACAATGGGGGTGGCACAGTGGTTCAGTGGCTAGCATTGCTGCCTTACAGCAGTAGGGACCTGGGTTCAATCCCAGCCTTGGGTCTCTGTGGAGTTTGCACATTCTCCCTGTGTCTGTGTGGGTTTCTTCTGGGTGCTCTGGTTTCCTCCCACAGTCCAAACATGTGCAGATTCGGGAGGATTGGCCATGCTAAATTGTCCATAGTGTTCAGGGATGTGGGGGTTAGCTATGAGAGGTGTAGCGGAGAGTGGATTTCTTGGGCTGAATGGCCTGTTTCCATATTGTAAGGGTTCTGTTCTAATTTGGCCTATCAAGCCTGTTTCTCTATTTGATCAGGACATAGAAGTTAAACATTTTCCTGACTCTATCAAGACATTAGGCAGTTTAGAAAAGGAATACTGGAGTTTTCACCTCCAGCTCCAGTTGTAAGTCCTTTCAATTCATTCAGTTATCTTTGTGTCTCACAACTTGCTGATTTCAGTATTATATCAGCTCATTGTGAAGCGGTGTGCCACAGTGTAGTGATTTCAGATTTGGGTGATATCTGTCATGATGCCCCTCAGTGAATTCAATCAATCTTATTCCAGTTTAGGAGAGTGCTTGATGTGAATTACAGCTTGCTCTGATCCAGCATCGAGTGGAATAGAAACAGGAACAGACCTTTCAGGCCTGCTCCACTATTCAATAAGATCAAGCCTGATCCTGATTGCTGCACATTCCTGCCTGCGCCCAGTAACCTTTCACCCTGCTCTCTTGCTTATCAAAGAATATATCACAAGGAGATGATAAAGGGCTTTTGCCTGAAATATCGATTTTCCTGCTCCTGGGATGCTGACTGACCTGCTGTGCTGTTCCAGCACCACTCTGATTTAAATAAAGAATATGTCATCACAGCCTCAAAAAAAATACACCAGGACTCTGCTTCCATTACTTTTTGAGGGAAAGAATCAGACTCTCTGTAACAAAACAATCTCCTGCTCTGTCTTAAAAAAGGGGTTCTTCAGACAGTGTTCTCTAGTTCTAGATTCTCTCAGAAGAGGAATCATCCTTTTCACAACTGTCTTGTCAAGACATCTCTAGATATTGAATATCAACCAAATTTCTTCTCAATCCTCTAACCTCCAGCAGATACAGGCCCGGTCTGTCCAACCAATCCTCAGTTAGACAACCTGCCTACTCCAGGGATTAGTCTCCAATGAATTTGCTTCCTTCCTTCAATAAGAAGATTAATACTTTACACTGTATTTCAGATGAGCAGGGTCCTGTTTAACTGGAGAGAGAGGCAGCAAAGTTTAGGGAGGGAATTCCAGAGATTAAGAATCCAGGCAGCTGAAGGCCAGCCTGCCAACATCAGAGTGATTAAAATCAGAGATGCTAAAGAGGCCTGAATTACAGGAGCTAATCTTGGAGGCGTGTGTGCTCCGAGGAAGTTACAGAGACAGGGAGGAGTGAGTCCTTGAAGAGATTTGAAGATAAGGATTAAAAGTTTAAAATCAAAGTAAAAACCAACAGAACTGCAGATGCTCTACATCAGAGACAAAAATAGAAATTGCTGGAAAAGCTCAGCATCTGTGGAGAGAAATCAGAGTTAATATTTCAGGTTGAGTGACCCCTTCCTCAGAACACAGACGCTGCCCGACCTGCTGAGCTTTTCCAGCAATTTCTATTTTTAAAATCAAAGTGTTGCTTGACTGGGGAGCTGGTGTCAGACAATGAGCACAGTGATGATAGGGAAGTAGAACTTGGTGTGACAGACAGTAAAATATATTGGCACTGTGTCAGTATTACAAATTCAGAAAGAATATGTTTAAGTGTCTGATACAGTGTGCTTTCCCTGCAACTGCTGTTCTGCCAACATGCTGCTTTTGGAATTCAGGACACATACCTAAAAGAGTCTGTACACCTTCACATTTGTATTCCGGGCCCAACACCTACTTTAGAAATTCTTTCCAATGAGGATGTCCTGGTGCATCCTATGCACAGTTTGCTGTGCTTGGTATATCCAGTACTCGATGTGGATTAAGTTAAAAATCACACAACACCAGGTTATAGTCCAACAGGTTTATTTGGAAGCACTAACTTCGAAATGACAATCCGTGTGGATTGTCTGCAGCTTTCACGTGAATAGTTTGATTCCATTACCACAATAATACCTTGGGGGAAAAAAAACTTGAATGTAGAATAAGGGAAATATGTGAGTCCGGAAGCTTGAAACCATTTCAAAGCAAATTAAACATGTTTTGAAGTATAGTTGCTGTTGTGGTAAAACAGGAATCCTGCGGTGACCAATTTACCTCCTGTCTCCCCAAAGCCTGTCCACCATCTACAAGGCACCAGGAGTGCAATGGAATACTCTCCACTTGCCCTTGGATGGGTGCAGCTCCAACAACACTCAAGAAGCTCAACACCATCCAGGACAAACCAGCTCACTTGATTGGCACCACATCCACAAACATCCCCTCCCTCCACCACTGATGCTCAGTAGCAGTAATGTACCATCTACAAGATGCAATGCAGCACCTCACCGAAGCTCCTTAGGTAGCACCTTCCAAACCTATGACCACTTCCAACTCAAAAGATGAAGACAGCAGATACATGGGAACACCACCATCTGCAAGTTCCCCTCCAAGCCACTCACCATCCTGACATGGAAATATATTGTTGTTCCTTCACTATCACTGCATCAAAATCCTGGAATTCCCTCCCTCTGGGACATTGTGGGTCTACCCACAGCACATGGACTGCAGTGATGCAAGAAGGCAGCTCACCCCCACCTTCACAAGGAGCAGTTCGGGACATACTGACCCAGTCAGCGATTCTGACATTCCATGAAAGAATAACAACAAATATTTCCAGAATTGTCTTGTGAGACATAACACACAGAAGAGGCCATTCAGCCTGTGACACCATACACATACCGTACAATGTAAATGATGAAATGGGTGGAGTAGGCCACGATAAGACTGGATAGTTCCAGAACCTTCACCAAACTCTTCCGTGGCTGGGTTGATGGCTCGAGGTCTCAGCTGGGATCAGGAGGTTTCCAATTAGGAACATTCTCCCCCAGGGTTCTGCATTGACCTCATTGCCATATCCTGCAGTCCAAAACAAAGCCCCAGTCTTGTCTGACACTGCACACTGGCAAACAGGTAAAGACAATCATTTCAGATTGACAGATCAGGAAGGAGAAAAAGTCTGTTGCCAATCTCCTAAATTACATTGAATTGCATTCAACTCATCATTCCTGTGCTGGATGCTTCCAATTATACCTCAATTTTAAAATTCTCATGGTTATTTTCAAGTATTTCCATTGCTTCAGACTCACTGCTCTCGGAATTCTGTCCTAAACCATTTCTGGCTTCTTAGATTTTCATCTTCCACCATTTTTGTTCACTTGCCTGGGCTCAAAGTTCTCCAATTCCCCCCTCATCCTCTGCCATCTCTATCTCGCTCACCATTTTTGAGATACACCTTAAACTTACTTCACTGTGTCTCAGCAGCAACTTTTGTCTAGTGACAATTCTGGAAGTATCTTGAATGTTTTGCTCCATTAAAGGGACTATCTAAATGCAACAAAAACAGAAATTGCTGGAAAAACACAGCGGGTCTGGCAGCACCTGTTGAGAGAGAAACAGTTCATGTTTTGAGTCCAGTGATTCTTCTTCAGAGCACCAAGCCATCCAGAAGGTATCCTGATCGATCCTTTTAACTATTATAAATATCAGGCTGGAATATAAAGACGCTTGCCTTTATTGGTCAGTACATTGAGTACAGGAGCTAGGAGGTCATGTTGTAGCTATACAGGACATTGGTTAGGCCACCCTTGAAATATTGCATTCAATTCTGGTCTCCCTGCTATGAAACCTGAAAGGATTCAGCAAAGATTTACAGGGACGTTGCCAGTGTTGGAGGGTTTGAGCTATAGGGAGAGGCTGAATAGGTGGGACTGTTTGGAGGCTGAGGGGTGACCTCATAGAGGTTTATAAAATCATGAGGGGCACGGATAGGTCGAGTAGTCCTGGGATGTGGGAATCCAGAACTAGAGGGCATAGGTTTAGGGTGAGAGGGAAACGATTTAAAAGCGACCTAAGGGGCAACATTAGAAACAATACAGTGACATTTGAAGGTGAGGGACTACATAAATTAGACTTGTAACCCCTAGAAATAGAAGGCAAATGGTTTTTTGTCACTACAGTTGCTTAATGGATTCTGAAAACAATTGTTAGATAGGCAGCAACATTTTCCACTATTTGGAGAATTTATTTCAAGGAGACAGTTGAAGAAAAGTTAGATAACAGTTCTGACCATAGGGTTAGCAGAATTGTGAAACATTCTCCTGACACAAATTAATTGATGCCTGCACGGTTAATAATGATAAATCTGAGATTTGATGGATTTTTGCTGGATATCAGTAGAACGGAATATGGATCAAATGATGGATAAATGAGGTTAAAATACAGATCATACCATGATCCCATTGAATGGTGAAATAGTCTTGAGGGTCTGAATGGCCTCCTCCTGTTAGTATACTGTAACAAACCCAGGCTGAGGAATGGGGAAGATGCAACAGCATCACCTAGTGCCAGGAGACGTACTTAACGAATACATTCTGCCAAAGTTAAATATCACACAACACCAGGTTATAGTCCAACAGGTTTATTTGGAAGTTCTAGCTTTCGGAGCGCTGCTCCCTCATCGGGTAACTAGTGAGGCAGGATCATCAGACACAGAATTTATAGCAAAAGATCACAATGTCATGCAATTAAAATGATATATTGAACACACCTAGATTGCTGTTAAGTCTTTCCTCTTTTAGAATGGATTGCAGGTTTTTGTTCATCAATATGTAAATTCCAGAACTTCTTTTAAGTCACATTCTTGAGATAACGTAAGGGTTTATAAGAAAAAGGGGACATCTCAGTTCAGACAATTATTAAAAGTAGGGCAAAGGGCTTTCCATAAACTGGACAGGATGAGCAAGTTAGATAAAAAATCTTAATAAACTTCAAACATATCTTCATTAGATTGAAACAATGTTACATGAGAGGCTCTTTTAACCCCTCAATCTCAGTCTGACTTCAGTGGTTAAAAGATTCAACCACATGCACCCCCCCCCCCCCCCCGTTCTGTGTAATTGTGTCACTTGGTTCAATTCTTAGCATCCAAAAACAGTCCGAGCATCTTCAACAAGATCTCTTCCCATTGGCTGCAGGGATTTCAAGAATCTAATTTCTCTGCGTCGCTTCCACATTTACCTTAAGGGGAGGTGATGGTCTATTGGCATTATCGTTAGACTATTCATCCAGACACCCTGGTTCTGGAGACATGGGTTTGAGTGCTGCCATGGTAGACGACGAGATTTGATTTCAGTGAAAATCTGGAATTAAGAGTCTAATGGTGGGCACTGTCAACTTTTGGGGAAAATCTATCTGGTTCATTAATGCATCTACGGAAGGAAATCTACCATCCTTACCTGGTCTGGCCTATATGTGTCTCAACATCCACAGTAATGTGCCCTTTGAAATAGCCCAGCAAACCATCTGGTTGTAACGATCACTACAATTCAGCCAGTGGCACCATGTCCCACAAGTGAATTAAAACAAAGCCTGACCACATACAGCCAGATCATGAGCGATCCTGGGATCAGCTTCCCACATCTATCCCAATCACAACTAGCTCTGCCTTTCCATCTCCTCTTTTAACCCTTTGGCAGCTCCTAAAGAGCCAACCTGTCCACCCAACCTGGTTTCCAGGGTGAGAATGAAGCTCTTCACTGCAACGTGTCACTGTTTTCAGGGAATTGTGGGAAGACCATGGAACCAACAAAGTGGAGAAACACCCAGACCGGTCTTTGCATACCTCTGCTCCTCTCCACTGAACTCCATAACTATACAGAAATTACACAGAAAAGGCCATTCAGCCCATTGTGTCTGTGCTAGCTGAAGATAAAAAAAACTTAGCTACCCATTCTGCCCCACCTTCCATTATCTGGTCCATACCCTTGCAGGCAACAGTGCTCAGGTGAAGATCCTGTCCCTTTCAAACAAGTTGAGGCTTTCTGTCTACATCATTACCCCAGGCAGTGAATTCCAGACCTCCTCCCACCCACCCACTGTGTGAAAATGTTTTTCCTCACGTCGTCTCTCATCATTCTCATCCAATAACCTTAACTCTTAAATGTGTGTTCCTCTAGCAATCATGGCTATAAGGAGTTGGAGGAGCAATTTTTTTTCCAGCCCCTGCCCCATGCTCCCATTTTATTGAATGACAGAGCAGACTTGAAGGGTTGAGTCACCTCCTCCTAAATTTTATGCCCTAACTCTGCAATGCAAATGCAAGAGCTCAGCAACAGAAAAATACAGGCAATTACCAGAATGTGTAATTCATGTGAATTCCATCTGCTGAGCTTTCTAAAGAAAGTGTGAATTATCGAAGCCTGAATGGGATTTTCAAGCTGAATGCCTCAAATGCAATCATTCTCAATCACTGTGCATTTTTTAGACAGAAAGAGGTGGAAGAAATGCTTTGTATTTATTGAGTTGCTCTCCTTTATCGTTTACCACAAGCTGGAGCAGGCTGGATTGTCATTCCCCATCGGATAATCCTCACTGATTTTTTTGGTTCAATGTGCTGCTTGTTCCCTTAAGCTTGTGAAACCCCTCTTTTGGAGAGTTGCTTGCTATTTTTTTTTTGCAAAATTTACCACTTTCCAATCTGTAGAAAGCCACATGGTATAAATTCAGAATGCATAGACTTTAGGAATAAATGCATAATCAGAACAAAACCTGCACAACATTAATAACACAATCAAGTCAAAATTGCCAAGTTTATTTTACAATTTCCGAGATTAAATGATCCCCATAGACTGTTGCTCATTGCCTTTAGGAAAACTGTTCTGTACAAATCACACAGTTTACAACATATTACACAGTGATTAAACCAGAACTTCCCAAAGTGGGGGTCAGACCCCAAATGAGGGCAGGAAATCCAAGGCAGCAATGGCTGCTGGAGGGGTCTTGAGGGGTTATTATAAAAACAGCGCCCTCCCCCACCCACCTACCCCATCTCCCCCCTCCCCCACCACACTCAAACAGATAGACCCCTGCTCTCACAGATACTTTCACCCTGCACTTTCAGACACCTTACCCCACTCTCTCACACACCTTCACTTCACCTCCTCCCACAGGTCTCTCTGTGAGCATCACAACAATCTTCCAGCCTTGAACTGGGTTCGCAGTGGGACAACATTTGGTGAGCATTGATTTAAACGTCCTTGCAGCACGGGTCACCTCAATGCCAGTCCTCACCATCAGACAACTGTCCTCAACCCTGACTCCCTCGATATGACCATTCCCCTTGTTGTAAGCGTAATACAACTGAGATTGTGGGCATTGAGAACAAATACACCGTCACCCTTTGACAGCTTTGTTTGCAGCAGGGGCTGCACTATAGTAATCTGCAGCAAGAACCTGGCTTGATTGTTGTGTTTCTGGCCCCTGGGTTTGAGAGTCTTGGGCATAAGTTTGATCAGGTCATTCTTAGGGACATTCTTAGTGATGTCTGTATATTGTTGTACAAAGGGAACTGTGAGAGAGCTGCTGGCCAGAGTTCAATGGTTCAATATCCCAGCAGGGATGGCAGTGGAACAACAATGGCAGGTATTTCTGGGTATAACGCAGAAGATGCAGGATCAGTTCATTCCAAAAAGGAAGAAAGAGCCTAAGGAGAGGCAGGGGTGGCCGTGGCTGACGAGGGAAGTTAAGGACTGTATAAAGATAAAAGAGAAGAAGTATAACATAGCAAAAATAAGTAGGAAGCCGGGAGGACTGGGAAACTTTTAAAGAGCAACAGAGGATAACTAAAAAGGCAATATGCAGAAAGAAAATGAGGTACGAAGGCAAACTGACCAAAAATATAAAGAAGGATAGTAAATGCTTTTTTGGGGATGTGAAAAGAAAAAATATGTTTAAGACTAAAATTGGGCCCTTGAAGACAGAAATGGGTGAACTTATTATGGGGAAAAAGGAAATGGCAAAAGAGTTAAATAGGTAATTTGGATCTGTCTTCACTGGGGAAGACACAAACTTCCTGCTCATGTCAATCCAAGAAGACTTATCCCATATCCTTAGACTGTGACCCTTGGTTCCGAACTCCCCGGTCATCGGGAATGTCCTTTTTGTAGGAATACTAGTGTAGAACATTGTAAGTTGTACAGAGATGCTGATTGATTCTCTTGCCAAAAAATATAAAATGTTGTACCCCTTTACATGGTTATTCTTGCAATGGACCTGACGAATGCAAGATGAAAAACTTTGACAGAACTTTTCTCAGTGAGATGCAAAATAATAGCTTGCAGAGTAAGACACTCCCTCAGTACAATACAGTGTGGGGGTGACACAGTGGCTCAGTGGTTAACACTGTTACCTCATAGCGCCAGGGACCCAGGTTTGATTCCAGCCTTGGGTGACTGTCTATATGGAGTTTTCACATTATCCCTGTGTCTGCATGGGTTTCTCCCTACAATCCAAAGGTTTGCAGGTTAGGTGAATTGGCCATGCTAAATTACTTATAGTGTCCAGGGATGTGTAGGTTAGGAGCATTAGTCAGTAGAGATGTAGGGGGATATGTCACTCTTCGGAGGGTCGGTGTGGAGTTGTTGGGCTGAAAGGCCTGTTTCCACACTGTAGGGGTTCTATGATTCAATGTCCCAGATGTAATCGTGGCTGAAGGGTCTAGGGTAATGGATGAATTGAAGAGAATTTATATTAAGCAGGAAATTAGTTCTGAAGGCTGATAAGTCCCTGGGACCTGATGGTCTGCATCTACTTAAGGATGTGGCTTTAGAAATCGTGAATGCATTGGTGATCATTTTCCAGTGTTCTATTGATTCAGGATCAGTTCTTGTGGATTGGAGGGTGGCTAATGTTGTCCACTTTTCAAGAAGGGAGGGAGAGAGAAAACAGGGAATTATAGACCAGTTAGCCTGACGTTAATGGTGGGAAAGATACTGGAGTCAATTATAAAAGATGAAAATACAACTCATTTGGATAGCAGTAACAGGATAGGTCAGAGTCAACATGGATTTATGAAGGGGAAATCGTGCTAACTAATCTTCTGGAATATTTTGAGGATGGACAAGGGAGAGCCAAATGGATATAGTGTACTTGGACTTTCAGAAATCATTTGATAAAGTCCCACATAGGAGATTAGTGAGCAAAATTAGGGCACATGGTATTGGGGGCAAAACATTGAGTTGGATTGAAAATTGGCTGTCTGACAGGAGGCAAAGAGTAGTGATAAATGGGTCCCTATCGGAATGGCAGGCGGTGACCAGTGAGGTACCACAAGGTTCAGTGCTGGGACCGCAACCTTTTACAATATACACAATGATGTGGATGAAGGTATTAAAAGTAATATTTGCTGATGACACAAAGCTGAGTGGCAGGGTGAAATGTGAGGAGGATGTTATGAGAATACAGGGTGACTTGGACAGGCTAGGTGAGTGATGGATGCATGGCAGATGCAGCTTAATGTGGATAAATGTGTGGTTATCCACTTTGGTGGCAAGAACAGGAAGGCAGATTATTACCTAAATGGAGTCAAGTTAGTTAAAGGGGCAGTACAACAAGATCTGGGTGTTCTTGTACATCAGTCAATGAAAGCAAGCATGCAGGTACAGCAGGTAGTGAAGAAAGCTAATGCATGCTGGCCTTCATAACAAGAGGGATTGAGTATAGAAGCAAAGCGGTCCTTCTGCAGCTGTACAGGGCCCTGGTGAGACCACACCTGGAGTACTGTGTGCAGTTCTGGTCTCCAAATTTGAGGAAAGACATTCTGGCTATTGAGGGAGTGCAGCGTAGGTTCAGGAGGTCAATTCCCGGAATGGCAGGACTCTCATATATTAAAAGATTGGAGCGACTGGGCTTGTATACACTTGAGTTTAGAAGGATGAGAGGGGATCTGATTGAGACGTATAAGATTATTAAAGGACTGGACACTCTGGAGGCAGGAAACATGTTTCCGCTGATGGGTGAGTGCCGAACCAGAGGACGCAGTTTAAAAATAAGGGGTAGGCCACTTAGAACAGAGTTGAGGAGAAACTTCTTCACCCAGAGAGTGGTGGCTGTATGGAATGCTCTGCCCCAGAAGGCTGTGGAGGCCCAGTCTCTGGATACTTTCAAGAAATGGTTGGATAGAGCTCTTAAGGATAGTGGAATCAAGGGTTATGGGGATAAGGCAGGAACAGGATATTGATTGAGGATGATCAGCCATGATCATAATGAATGGTGGTGCTGGCTTGAAGGGCCGAATGGCCTACTTCTGCACCTATTGTCTATTGACTATTGTAGCCTTTAGTGCACTCAGCAATACATTTATTGTATATGCTGTAATCAGGTCGATATTTTCTTTTTTTTTATTTAACTCCCACACTACTGCCTAACTGCGGGGGTCAATATTTTATTGTGCTTTGTAATAATTAGGATTAAATGACCACATGTATTCACCCGGTTGTGTCATGTCGCAGGCTACAAAAAGTCTGGGACACATCAGGAGGGAAAATATTGTGTAAATGAGCAAACACAGGCAGATAAAAGTCATCACATAACCATTTCTGCAGAATCCTTTTAGGCACTAATGTGAAATAATTATTTGCATTCACTACACATCCTGCATCAGAATAGTTCTGAATGTAAATTGAACATGGACAGTACAGTTACTTTTGCAAAACTTTAATTCTGAGCCTTGGAAAGATACATTTGCCATTCACACAAGCTGCATCCTACCATTTCCTGGCAGTAGATTAGCAGATCTAGATTCTCTGCTTGATAAAGCAGTCCCAGCATAAAGGAACTGAATCTATTGTGGGGGACTCAACTTCAAGAATCTTTATTAAGATAGTAAAAACAACTAAAGCTTAGCCTTTGGTTAGTCAGTGGTCAAACTCTAGCCTCCAAGTTGGAATCCTGTGTTTACTGATTCAGAGACCTGACAATAAAAATAAGACTGTTTCTCCAAGGCTGTCAGAGGCACTGTCCTTTTGATGAGACATTAAACTAACTCTCCCATCTCAGGTGAATTTAAAACATCCCATGCACTATTTGAAGAGAAAGATTTCCTCAGATAATTAGAACTGATCAAGGAGATTGCAGGACTTTGACTTTAGAAACTGTGATCATACCTCCAAAGAACTTCAATGGAAAGCACATCCTAACGTCCTGAGCTTGTGATAGTTGCTGAATAAGTGATTCCTCCATGAATTTAAAGGCCTCAAGATGACTTAAGGGAATGGAGTAGATGGATAAGTGAAAAAGGGAATTGGATATGAACCATGAATTAGGAAGTAAGGGAAGCAATTGAAGCTTAGTAAAAGGCATTGTGAAAGGGTTTCAGTGAGGGATATCGAAATTGTGAAGAAAGCAACATCAGGAGAGATATAAAGAAGCTCAAAACAACCAAAGATTCTGTCGCTAATGGTCAGTGAAAATAGCAGGAAACAAGCAACATGGACTGTACATGATGGGAAGAGTTGACATCTTAGTAAAGTCACTGACCTCATTTTCCAAACTTCTAAACTAATGTTCTGGAGAAATTCAATAGGTCTGGCAGTATCTGTGGAGGCACAGCAGAGCTAATGTTTAGGATCCAATAACTTCTTCAGAACTGGATTCAAAATGCTAACTCTGATTTCTCTGCATGGGTGCTGCCATGACCTGCTAAGTTTCTCCAGCAATTTCCGTTTCTGTTTCAGATTTCCAGCGACTCCAGTTCTTTGTCTCATTTTAATTTCTGGAGACATGGGTTTTGAATCCCATTACGGCAGATAGTGAAATTAGGATTAAAATTAAAATTAAAAATCTGGGATTAAAACGTTCAACTAAAGTTGATCATGTAACCATTGTTGATTGTTGTAGAAACAGTTTGATTCACTAATGACTTTTTGAGAAACAAATCTGCACCTTTTACCTGGTCTGGCCTCCATGTGACCCCAAGTCCGTAAAGTGGTTGACTCTTAACTGCCTTCAGAAATGGCTAGAGCTAATTGGTTATACCATCCAAATTTTGTTTTTAACAAAACAAGGATGAGTGGGTGAGATTACAGATGGAGTTGTATAATCATCAGTTTTGATTCAATTTGCTGTTGATGTGGAGTTAGTGTACATCAATGAGGACGAGGCGCGAGTCTCGTGATGATTAGGTTCACACAATATAACGGGGTTAGGTGCACTAAACATAACACAATCTATGGTCTTAATGTAATTTTACTCTTGCTGCTGAAGATCTGTGCAGAGTGGCCACTTAGTCAAGCCTTTCCAGTTTAGCTTGGACATTCGGGTGTACCTGACAATGTGGAAAATTGCTTGTTTGTATCTATTCATTAAAAAAGGACAAATTTATCCTGGTCAATAACCATCAACCTCTTCACGCCAATTAGTGAATTGATGGAAGGAGTCTTCTGAAATGTCATAAAGTGTTGTGTCGGTTAGGTGAATTAGCCATGGGAAAATACAGGGTTACAATGATGAGTTAGGGGTCTGGGTGGGATGCTCTTTGGAGGGGTAGTGTGGACCTGATGGGCTGAATGGCTTGCTTCCACACTGCAGAGATTCTATGAGGCATTCAATGAAAGCAAAATAATCTTGCTTGTCAATGATCAGTATGTTTCCCAGTAGAATTACTTGGCTCCAGGTCTCATAACAAACTTGGTTCAAACACGGGCGCAAATGTCAGGGGGAAGGTGTGAGGAACTGCTATTCACATAGAGGTTATGGTCTACCAAATAAGACACAGAAACATTGAAAACATGGAAAGTAGGAGCCGGAGTAGATCATTCAGCCCTTCCAGCCTGCTCCATCATCCATTACAATTATGGTTGATCATCTAACTCCATCTTGGAATCATACAAAGTTTTGGTCTTGACTGCTTTCTGTGGCAGTGAATTTTAACCAATGAACCTTAAAAAAAATGGAAGGCAATGAAAGTGAAAAGAAAAATAACTCAGTGGCAAGAGTCTTGTCTGACAGAAAGGGATAGTATTTGAGTCGTAGAATCATAGAACTGTTGCAACAAGATGGATGCTTTCCGGTCTTGTACAGCTGCTGGCTGACAATCTGAAGGAACTATTTGTATCGTGTCACACTCTTCCGTCTGTTTCCAGTATCCCAATACATGCTTCTTTTTAGGGTAAGTATCCAATTCCCTTTTAAATGCTGGGTTGAAGCTGCCACCAGCCCACTCAAATATTGAATTTCAGATCCTAAGCATTCAATACATGAGAAAGTTTTTCAAAATAGCTTTCTCCATTGCTTCTTTTTCCAATTACAAGGTCTACAGATAGATGAAGGACAAGGTCCACCGAAACACAACATCAGCTAAAGAATGGTGGGAAACAAAGAGCACGGGGAACCCAGCAACATGACTCTGCATGATGCTGATGGACCAGCTCAAACAGATAAGACCATCTCTGGCCCAAACACCAACGACCTACCCATTGTAAATCAAGAACCCATCAAGGATAGATTCAAGAAAAGTGCAGGGAGCAACAGAAACCTTTATACATGGCCTTCTATGACTTTATCAGTTGGGCAAATATAATGTGTCCTCCTCAGATTTAGCTGCTCACAGAGGTTCAGCACCAGCTCCTCGGATGCTGCCTGATCTGCTGTGCTTTTCTAGCACCACTCTAATCGAGACTCTGGTTTCCAGCATCTGCAGTCCTTGTTTTTACCATTCTTCATCTTTTGTATGATGATATGCAAGCCATTATCCATGGCAACAGATGCAGGATGTGTGCCAACTGAGATCTGCAAGGCTGTGTCATCACACCAATCATCTTTGCCAGTTTCTTCACCGTAACCCTCCACCTCATCGCCATGACACTTCCCACTGGAATTCGGCTTCTATCCAGGATGTGCAGGGAAACTCTTTAACCTGTATTGCCTCCAGTCCAGCACTAAGGCCACCTGATACTCTGCCATTGACCTGCAGTTGGTAGACTATGCTTGTGTGTGTGAGAGACACTCAATCACTGAGGTTCAATCATTATTAAAACACTCACAAAGAGAATGGGCCAGAGGCTAAACATCCAGAAGATAAATATCCTACTTCCAATGCACCACCATCTCCAATTACCAAGATACACTGACAGCCACTGATGATGTGGCGCAGTACTTGAACCTTGGGAACCTTCTTTCAGTGAGAGTTGCCATCACTGATGAAGTTCAGTATCACCTCCATGTACCTGTGCAGTCTTCAGTCACCTGCAGAACAGAGTGTTTGACAACAAAGACCCCAGTCCTAACAACAGACGCGTGGTTGCCCTGGTGACAGAACTTCCTTTTGGAATATACTACCATCGTCACTGGGTCAAAATCCCAGAATTTTCTGCATAACAGTATTTTGTTGTGAATTCCTTCACCAAATAAATTGCAATGGCTTGAGGTGACAGCTCTCTTGTTGGCCTTGTCAAGCCATCCATATCCCCTGAACAAATGGAAAGGCCAATCACACTTGTCCTTTGTCAGCCAAGGTATTGGTGTTGTCCTGATTGTTCTCTAAACTGGCAGGGCTCCTTTTAATAATGAAGGATGTGTAAATGATTGATTTATTTATTCTCATGTGCACTGAAGTACAGTGAATAGCTTTGTTTATGAACAGTACAGGCAGATCATAGTAAGCAAGGATGTACAGATCAGAAATACTTAGAGGCATACAGGTTACATTGATGCTGCTCAGTGCACGCCCCATGCAATGTTAGCAAGGTCAGCATTACTTGAGGCTTGATGGTCCATTCATCAGTTTAATAACAGCCAGGGAGAAGCTGTTCCTGAACTACTCGTGCTTGTGTTCAGACTTTCGGATCTTCTGCCTGATGGAAGAGGTTGTAGGAGATCATTACCAGGGCGCAAAGGATTCGTGATGATGTTGGCAGGTTTTCCACAGCAGTGAGCCATGTAAGGAGTTCAATTTCGATTAATGAGGAGTGTTGCATTGTGGGAAAGCAAATCTTAGCAAGACTTATACACTTAATGGTAAGGTCCTAGGGAGAGTTGCTGTACAATGAGACCTTGGAATGCAGGTTCATAAATCCTTATAAGTAGAGTCGCAGGTAGATAGGATTGTGAAGGCAGTGTTTGGTATGCTTTCCTTGATTGGTCAGAATATTGAGTACAGGACTTTGGTTAGATCACTTTTGGGATATTGCATGCAATTCTGGTCTCTTTCCTATTGGAAAGTTGTGGTGAAACTTGCAGGGGTTCAGAAAAGATTTACAAGGACATCACCAGGGTTGGAGGATCTGAGCTACAGGGAGAGTTTGAAAAGATTGGGGTTGTTTTCCCTGGAGCGTCAGAGGCTGAGGGTGACCTTATAGTGGTTTATAAAATCATGACAGGCATGGATAGGATAAATAGACGAAGTCTTTTCTATGGAGTGGGGGAGTCCAGAACTAGAGGGCATAGGTTTAGGGTGAGAAGGGAAAGATGTAAAAGATAGCTGAGGGGGAGCATTTTCATGCAGAGAGTGGTACGTGTATGGAATGAGCTGCCAGAGGAAGTGTGGAGGCTGGTACAGATGCAACATTTAAAAAGCATCTGGATGGGTATGTGAATTGGAAGGGTTTGGAGGGATATGGGACAAGTGCTGGCAAATGGGACTAGATAAGGTTGGGATATCTGGTCGGCATGGACAGGTTGGACTGAAGGGTCTGTTTCCATGCTGTACATCTCTAATACTCCATGACTCTAAATGGAGCCCATGGGTGGAAGATTGGCATCCATGATGAGCTGGGCTTTGCACACAATTTTTTGTAGTTTCTTATGATCCTGGGCAGAGCAGTTTCTGTACCTGGCCATCATATACCCAGATAGGACCTTTCTGTTGAAGTTGATGTGGGTCCTTATGGGCATGCCAAATTTCCTGAACCACCTGAGGAAGAGGAGATGTTGTGGTGCCATCTTGACTACCGTATCTACATGGGAAGTCCAGGACAGAATGTTAGTTATTCAAGGAACCTGTCCACCTTCTCAGTTCCTCTGATGTAGATGGGTGTGTTCTCCTCCTTTCTTTCTGAAAGAAATGATCAATTCCTTAGTTATGTGGTGTTGAGAAGGTTTATCTCAAATGGAACACTGCCATCTTCAAGGATTACGTTCTTCAATCTGGGGTTGAAAAATGAGGTGCTGGGAAAGCACAGCAGGTCAGACATCATCCAAAGAGCAGGGGAAATGACATTTCAGGCATAAGCCCTTCATCAGAAAGGTGGGGGAAGGGGGATGGGGTTGAGAGATAAATAGGAGGGTGGGGGTGAGGCTTGGGTGGAATGTAGCTGGGCAGGCGATAGATAGATGGAGGTGGGGAGTGATGGTGTTAGGGCAGAGGGGAGGGTGGAGTAAATGGGTGGGAAGGAAGATGGATAGGTAAGACAGTTCAAGAGGGTAGTGCTGAGTTGGAGGCTTAGGTGTTGGAGGAGGGGAGGTGAGAAAACTGGTGAAATTGATGTTGATACCGTGTGATTGGAGGGTCCCAAGGTGGAAGATGAGGTGTTCTTCCTCTAGGCATCAGGTGGCTTGGAATTGGCAGTGGAGAAGGCCCAGCATTTGCATGTCCTTGGCAGAGTGGGAGGGGGAGTTGAAATGGTCAGCCCTGTGGCCCCTTCCTCCTCCCTCTATTCTTGACGAAGGGCTTATGTCTGAAACGTCAATTCTCATGCTTCTCAGATGCTATCCCGAACACTATGGGAAATTTATCCTGGCCAATTCACCTAACCTGCACATTTTTGGATTGTGGAAGGAAACCGGAGAACCCGGACGAAACCCACACAGACACGGGGAGAACGTGCAAACTCCACACAGTCGCCTGAGGCGTGAGACTATATTGAATGATGGATTAGGTGGGTTGAATTGCTGACTTCTGCTTAATCTAAACATCAGGTCATAGACAGAACACAGGGGGCTAACACCTTCAACATATTGTCTAGCTATCACCATTGTTAACAGCTAACCTGAGAATGCAACTTTAAAAAAAGGGTTTTGTGATTTACACATGAAAGAAGTGAAACTATCACTGTATTCTAACAGATGAAAGGCTTAACAGAAAATCAATTTTTTCAATGTATAATTTCAGTTACATCACACTGAACATTTTTGCTATAAATTCTGTGTTACGATCGAGCCCTCCACAATCACCTGATGGAGCATCGCTCCGAAAGCGAATGTGCTTCCAATTAAACCTGTTGGACTATAACCTGGTGTTGTGATTTTTATCTAATCTAATGTTCCAATGCTGAAGTTTTGAAGGAGATGGTGTATTCTGGGGTTGATGAAGCTAGTTGCAGTTCCATCAGTCACCATGGAGGCGCAAGCGAGCCCAATGGAGCGGCTCAAGTCGCCGCTCTTGGTGCGCGTCGGTCTCCTCGCCCAACGACATTGGCGATGAAGACACACCCCCATGCACCTGCTTCCGAAGCGACGTGGGCGGGACCCCAATGTGACTGGCGGTATTAGTAACCATACAGAACGGAGAAGTTCGCTGATTGGCAGCTCAGCTAGCCAACCCGCTCTTTAATCTGTCCAGATCGTAGCTGACACCGAAGAGCATGCGCACTAAACCCCAGTTTTTGCGCGTGCGCTTTTGATTCAACATCTCCTGAAATTAAATAAATACAACAAATTGCTGGAAAAGCTCAGCAGGTTCGGCAGCTTCTGTGGAAAGAAATCAAAGTTAACGTTTCGGGTCTGGTGAACCTTCTACAGAATACATTTTCTATGGAGCTGCAGATTTTTAAAATAAGTGAAATAATATGTTTAAAAAGTTCCAACATTTTAACGTTATTAGTGGCTGTAGAGTTATTGATTTGAAGCTGTAATTCTCACAAAGTCACTCCATCTGTCCGGGATTCCAGCAACATGCCCATTACCCGACAGGATTTAAATTGAAAACAGAAAGAATGGCGGATGTGTAAAAGAAACAGAAATTGCTCAGCGAGTCTGGCAGTATCTGTGGAGAGAAACAGAGTTACCGCTTCATAGACGGTTCTGAAGCTGCTCAGTGAACCTGAACCTGAACCTGAACCATTAACCGTGACTTTCCTGAACGCAGTGCGCCGCTGCCGCTGCCGCCGCCGAGCTCGGGACATTTAAACTCCAGTCTCCCGCAACCGCGGTATTTAAAGGGTTCGCCACCAACCAATCAGGGCCGCGGCCATCACCAGCCAATAGGGAGCGGGTGTGAATTTGAATGTAGGTGAACGTTCCAGAAACCAACGGTCAGCCGGAGGGGGCGGGGCCAGAGGGAGAGACAGCGCTGCCTCAGGCAGAGCCCCAGTTAGAGAGTTCCAGAGTCATATACTGGGACAGTCAGTGTATACTGGGGGGGGGCTAACAGTCAGTGTACACCAGGCAGTGTATATTGGGGGACTGGGACAGTCAGTGTACACCAGGCAGTATATACTGGGGGGCTAACAGTCAGTGTACACCAGGCAGTATATACTGGGGGGCTAACAGTCAGTGTACACCAGGCAGTGTATATTGGGGGACTGGGACAGTCAGTGTATACCAGTTAGTGTACACTGGGACAGTCAGTGTACACCAGGCAGTGTATACTGAGGGACTGGGACAGTCAGTATACATCAGGCAGTTTATATTGGGGGACTGGGACAGTCAGTGTATACCAGGCAGTTTATATTGGGGGACTGGGACAGTCAGTGTATACCAGGCAGTATATACTGGGGGACTGGGATAGTCAATGTACACCAGGCAGTGTATACTGAGGGACTGGGACAGTCAGTGTACACCAGGCAGTGTATACTGAGGGACTGGGACAGTCAGTGTACACCAGGCAGTGTATACTGAGGGACTGGGACAGTCAGTGTACACCAGGCAGTGTATACTGAGGGACTGGGACAGTCAGTGTACTCCAGGCAGTGTATACTGAGGGACTGGGACGGTCAGTGTACTCCAGGCAGTGTATACTGAGGGACTGGGACGGTCAGTGTACACCAGGCAGTGTATACTGAGGGGCTAACAGTCAGTGTACACCAGGCAGTGTATTACTGGGGGACTGGGACAGTCAGTGTACACCAGGCAGTGTATACTGGGAGACTGGGACAGGCAGTGTACACCAGGCAGTGTATACTGGGACAGTCAGTGTACACCAGGCAGTGTATACTGAGGGACTGGGACGGTCAGTGTACACCAGGCAGTGTATATGAGGGGTTAGAGGAGTCAGTTGATGTAAACTGAGAGATTGAAGAGTGTATACTGAGGGACCAGTCCGTGTACTGTGAGGGATTTGGAGGTAGTCTGAGGGAGTTCTTGAGAGGCAGTCTCTGAGTGTTGGACAGTGTCACTGTGAACACAGAACAGTTGTTACTGGAGAGATCCAGGGACACCCGGTTAGCCAGGGACAGGGAGATTTGTTAAACATGCATTATTGTCCGGAGTTATAAAGATAAGCAGCCAGTGAGTGCAGGGTACAGTCATCCCGAGAACAGCTGGCTAGTGAAAGTTAACACTCTGAATATTTAATTCACGGCGAAAGTCTGATGACAGTGAACTGAGATTGAAAGTAAAGTGTGTGTAAAAAAAAACACATTACAAGCGACAGTGGAGTGTTTAAAGAGTACTTTTATTCCTGCGCGGCCAGAGACAGTGTGAATGATCGCATTTACTGATTCTACACCAGCCGTGCAGAGTCTGTCCGTGCTCGGCTCGGATTGTCGCTGCTGCAGGTCACAGGCGCACGTTTGAAAGTGCATTTTTGAAATTTAAATCCGGTCGTTATCGAGAGAAGTCGGAGATGTCGACACTGACGTTTAAGAACAAGCTGGTGAATTTGCTGTGCTGCAAGTTCTGTGACAATGTGCTGTGTGCCCGGGGTATGAAGGCAGTGCTCCTTGCTGACACAGACGTGGAACTCTATTCCACTGACATCCCTCCCACAAGGTAAGGAGCAGGATGTCATATCGCCCAACTCTGTTTGTTATTTTCTTACAGGATTCCAACTGCCTGCATTTTAGTGGAGAATGGTGATAATGTGGAGCTCCGAGAGTGATTGAGAAGTGTATCGACTTCCTTGATAACTTAACAGTAAAGTCCTGGGGAGTGTTGCCGAACAAAGACCTTGGAGTGCAGGTTCATATTTACTTGAAAGTGGAGTTGCGGGTGGTGAGAAAGGCGGTTGGTACGCTTGGCTTCTGGTCAGTGCATTGAGAATAGGAGTTTGCAGCTGTTAAGGACACCGACTTCTGGTCAAGATGTTGTGAAACTTGAAAAGGTTCAGAAAAAAGTTCCAAATATGTTGCAAGGGCTGCACCTACAGGGAGAGGCTGGGGCTATTTTCCCTGGAGCATTGCAGGTTGAGGGGGTCACCTTATAGAGGTTTATAAAATCATGAGGGGCATGAATAGAGTAAAATAATCAAGGCCTTTTCCCTGGGATGGGGGAGCCCAAACTAGAGGCCATAGGTTTAATGTAAGAAGGGAAAAATTTAAAAGGAATCTAAGGAGCAACTTTTTCACGCATGGAATGAGTTGCCAGAGGAAGTAGTGCAGGTGTTTACAATTACAACATTTAAAAGACATCTTAATGGCTATATGAATAGGAATGGTTTAGAGGGATATGGGTCAAATGCTGGCAGGTAGGACTAGATTAATTTGAGATATCAGTTTGATATCGCTGAGTTGGACTGCAGGCTCTGTTTCTGTGCTGTGCAGCCCTATAACTCTAAAACATGAGGGAGTAAGGGGGATAGGAGGATGGGCTGATGGGGTGAGAGGCTGCTGTCCAATAACATTGGCATAGACTAAGCTGAATTAAATGCCCTGTCTATATACTGGAAATATTATGGGATGGCACATTTAAAATAATGGAACTGGATCAGCTGTGGGGAACAACAGCTACCTGTTTGAGTTGGAAGGTTGTGGATTTAAGTTTCACTCCAGAAATGGAACAAAACTCTAGGTTGGCACTCCGTGAGGGAGTGAGGCACTGCCAGGAGCACTGTTCTGTTTTTTTGGATAAGATGTCAAATCAAAACTTCAACTGCTGTCTGCTATGAAATATCTTGTATCACTATTGGAAGTATAGAGTTCTCCCAAGTATCCTGGCCAATGATCATTCCTCAAACCATTATCCAGACATTATCACAACATTGTTTGTGGATGTTTGTAGTATACCAATAGGTGCCGCATTGCCTACATTTTAACATTGACCACATTTAAATATTATTCATTGGTTGTAAAGGACTTTGATAACATCCTCAGGCCATGAAAGGTACTATATAAATCCAAGCCTTTTAAATTATTTTCTGCTATCCAACTTGATCAGAACTGCTTTAGAAACTTATGGATGATGCATTTAATGGCTTGGAGATGACTGTTCCTTCCAAACTGGGAGCAACATTACACAAAACAGACTTACTAAGTTGCCTGGATAATATCACTCTCAGCACCCACAGATTAGAGTGGAAGCTATCTATCAAGATTCTGTTTTCTGATGGGTATTCTGTCAAATATCTACTGGAAAATGTGTATGTGGGAAGGAATTTGTTTCAATTGTGATTCCTGTTGCATGTCACCTGCCAGCTGAGTAATGTGCTAGCAATCTCATTCGGTGAGTTTTAAGAAGAGTTGTAGCTCAGATTGAGGTTCTGGATGTAGGCTTGCTCGCTGAGCTGGAAGGTTTCTTTTCAGATGTTTCCTCCCCATGCTTGGTAACATCATCAGTGAGCCTCCGGATGACGCACCTGTGGCATGGCCTGTTTTTTGTGTGTTTAGGGTTCCTTGGGTTCAAGACATCACCACAGGAAATGACGTCATTTCCTGTTCTTTTTCTCAGGGTGGTAAATGGGATCCAAGTCAATGTGTTTGTTTAGTTCCGGTTGGAATCCCATGCTTTTCAGAATTCTCGTGCGTGTCTCTGTCCTAGGATGGGTGTGTTGTCCCAGTTGAAGTGGTGTTCTTCCTTATCTGTGTGTAAGGATACTAGTGAGAGTGGGTCATGTCTTTTTGTGCCTTATTGATGTTCATGTATCCTGGCTAGTTTTCTGCCTGTTTGTCCAATGTAGTGTTTGGTGCAGTTCTTGCGCGGTATTTTGTAAATGACATTAGTTTTGCTTGTTGTCTGTATCGGGTCTTTCAAGTTCATTAGCTGTTGTTTTAGTGTGTTGGTGGGTTTGTGGGCTACCATGATGCCAAGGGCTCTGAGTAACCTGGCAGTCATTTCCGAAATGTCTTTGATGTAGGGGAGAGTGGCTCGGGTTTCTGGACGTGTTTTGTCCTCTTGTTTGGGTTTGTTACTGAGAAATCGGTGGATTGTGCCCATTGGGTACCCTCTTTTTTAAAATATACTGTGTAAGTGATTTTCCTCTGCTCTGTGTGGTTCCTTTGCGTTGCTGTGTATGGTGGCTCATTGAAATAATATTCTAATGCAGTTTCGTTTGTGGGTGTTGGGATGATTGATTCTGTAGTTCAGTATTTGGTCCGTCTGATGTTTTCCTGTAGACGCCGGTTTGAAGTTCCCCATTAGCTGTTCCCTCTACTGTGACAGCTAGGAATGGCAGTTTGTTGTTGTTTTCCTCCTCTTTAGAGAAATTTATGCCAGTAAGGGTTTTATTGATGGTCTTGAAAGTTTCCTCTAATTTGTTTTGTTTAGTGATGACAAAGGTGCCATCCATGTAGCAGAGTAAAAAATGAGGTCTGCAGATGCTGGAGATCACAGCTGAAAATGTGTTGCTGGTTAAAGCACAGCAGGTTAGGCAGCATCTCATGGTTAAAGCACAGCAGATGAAGTTTCCTGATGAAGGGCTTATGCTCGAAACGTCGAATTCCCTATTCCTGAGATGCTGCCTAACCTGCTGTGCTTTAACCAGCAACACATTTTCATCCATGTAGCAGACCCAAAGTTTAGGTTGAATGGTTGGCAGAGCTGTTTATTCAAGTCTCTGCATTACTGCCTCTACCAAGAACCCTGATATCAGAGATCCCATGGGTGTTCTATTGGGACCAAAATATTGTCTGATACATTGTGATCATTCCAATTGTGAAGGGAATCCTATAAACAAACAGAATACATGTAATCAACAATTTCCTGTGGAATTTCCTTTTTAAAATAAAATATCGTGCTTCCTGATTATTTTTTGAGGGAGATAGATTTAGTTCTAATTTACGAACTTTAAATGAATCTAACTGTTTGCTTGGTCTTAGTCAGGTCTGCTTTCTTCTAAGTCACCACAGATTATTATCAGTGGGGCAGTTACTCAGTCTGAGCTGCTGTGATTCCAGTTATCTATTTTGCTTGTTTCTGTGTCTTCCTTGATTTTATAATATATTTCAATTGCATGAAAACTATTTGCAAGTCATTTTGCTATAACACGTGTCTTGTCAGTGCGAATTGACTATAATGCGATTGTTGAATTCTAGACACTGTTTGGATAATGCAAACTTTCTACTGAACAGATAAAGCAATTTTTGTTTATTAGCAATCTTCTCCAGTGTGATTTTTATGTAGTGCAAGGTTGCAGAGTAACACACCTATCACGTTATAGCAGAATGACCTGTACCGTGTGTACCAATTCTGATATTTATTTCTATCTCTCCACCTCCAAACCTGGGAGATAAGAATGACAGGAGATGCTATAATTAACATGATTAGCATCGATGATGTGCTGTTTTACATCAATATAGATAACCCTTTGTTTTAAAAAAAAGTATTTGAGTTAATATGGAGCCTAGTCGTGAGCATTGTATATGCCCAGGTGAGTGATATTGAGGCACATGACCTTGCTCATTTCATTACCATGCAGAGTTTCTGATCCTCCTGAATTTCACAACTTCCTTTGTATACAACCTTTAATAAACTGGGGAAAGTTTATTCCATCTTACGTAGCCCATGAGTAGATTTTGAAGAATTGGAGTCAGGAACTGCAACTTTTGAGAAGATTGATGTTTTAGCCTGTTAGTCTGGCTTTATTCATGACAATAGCTGCAGTTGTATCATCCACAGGACTAGGAACAGACCTTATCCAAGTACAAGCTATAGGAACAAGAAAAAAGGTCTATTTTATTTTGAGAGCGTTGACAGCAAATGAACTGTGGTATGCAACAGTGGAGAAGGAAGCATCAGCTGTGACAGGAAATTGTGAAAAACTTGGAAAATACCTCCATGGGACTGAAATTCCTGGTTGAGGTGGAACAGAAACCTTTGGTAATGGAATTGAAAGGAATTCTGAAATGCCTTCAATACACACAATGATGCAGGCTTGGGTTGAAAATAACTACAGCATAGTCTATGTTCCAGGCAAGGTGCAAATAATATGTGGAGGTGCTGGAGTTGGACCGGGGTGGACAAGGTCAGAAGTCAGATGACACCAAGTTATACTCCCAATGGATTTATTTGAAATCACAAGCTTTTGGAGCGTTGTCCCTTCATCAGCTGAAGTGAGAGAGAAGCACACGGGCACATAATTTATAGGCAGAGAGATCAAAAGATCATACAAATGGTGTGGGTGGAGTATTGACAAGCCAAATAATAAGTCTCTGCAAGTGATCAAGAGTGTCAGATGGTGTGAGTAAAGTGACAACAGCTGAATAATAAGTGAAGGGAGGATGTATAATCTGATTAAATGAGGCAAAGAGATAATTACAAAAAAGGTGGTACTGGAGACAAAGCAAATGACTGGAATAACATAGTAGGTATGAGAGTTGCATGCTAAGGTACTCGCAAAGTAATAAGTAATCCAAACTCACTTCACCCCTTTCCATAACACACAACATCAGATTGTGGTCTTGATTTGAAGGCCCTGATCACAATTTGCCTGTCAGCAAAGTACAGTGTCTCTGCAGACCCAAAACGTCCATGTCGAGGTTTGTACTATCGCCAAAATGCAAATGATCTGCAATTTTCTTGCTCCTCACCCAGGTATGCTTCACGTCGCAATTGTAGCCATCTGGCATCTCTCCAAATTACTTACCTTTGTATGGATATTTTGAAGAAGTTAATGCAGCTGAAGCCATTAGTGTGCAGATCAAATGTCACACTATTAAAAACCACAGAAAAGGCTGCTGATGGCAGTTAGAAACAAGAACCTTACACACTAAGTCAGGAAAGACACTTGTGGGCTCTTGTGGTAGCATCGCTACTTTTGAGCCAGAAAGCTTGGGGGTCAAGTCCCACCTGCTCCAGAGTTGTCATAACATGTCTGAACAGGTTGATGAAACATGTCTAACATGTTTTAGGGAGGACAGTTAAAGGTAGTTAGGGCTTAAATTCTAAAGAAGAAACAATAAAGGCACCCAAATTGCCCTCCAGCGATTACCGAAAGGGAAAAATTAAATGCCAGATGGTGGTGCATTGCTTTGGTTTCTGTATTGATGCTGATCACCCTCTTGATTGGGCCAATTATTGTTGTGGGGATTGTGCTGCTGAGTGATGAAAGTTGCAGCTATTCTTTCACACTGACTTGTTCTAAATTACAGGGCTGTGGACTTTGTTGGAAATTGTTACCTCACAGAAAGCTGCAAATGTAAAATAAAAGACATTGCATGTTTAAAATGGTAAGTGTGTTCTCGTCTCTCATTAGAAGTTGTAAGTGAATGGCCATAGAAGAATGAATGCCAAAATTCTGCTTGACTCGTGTTAAGAACAACTAACCTACAGCAATAGTAACTCTTCTGTAGGACTGAGAGGTGGGAAGGCAGCAGCTGGTAGTGTATGCCCACTTCTGTGCCATTTTGCCAGCAGTGGTAAAAAAGCAGATGTACTGCCACCTGAAACCTATTTGAATCACTTTAGATGTGGTGGAGACTAGTACAATTGCAACATTTAAGAGCATTTGGATGGGTATATGAATAGGAAGGGTTTGGAGGGATATGGGCCGGGTGCTGGCTGGTGGGATTAGATTGGGTTGGGATATCTGGTTGGCATGGACAGGTTGGACCGAAGGGTCTGTTTCCATGCTGTACATCTCTATGACTCTGACTCTACCCAATTTAGGGTTTCTTTCCTCTTCCACTGACTTTCATGGGGTGGGGGGAGGGGGTACCTCTGCATGGAGACACTGCTTGCTGAACCCTGGGGTCGTGATGAGGGGTGCAGAGGGAGCTTCCTTGTGGACATATTTGGGCAGCCACCATCACTGGCTACTCCTGCCTTTAGTGAGATCCACTGTACCCTTGCCAGTACCCACCCTCCTAGCCTTGGCATTTCCAGACCCTACTTGTCATTTTGTATCCTTGAGTTCCAGAATGAGTTAGCTAGCAGATCCTGCTGCTGAGGTAGAATTCCACCACAGAGGCAAACAAAAACCATTTAACCCCAAAATGTGTTGCATCATTTAGTTAGATCATGGCTGATTTCTTCGTCCACTTGTCTACATTCCTTATCTCCTAATGTTAACCCAGCAAAAAACAATCCATATTCCCTAACATGACCCATTTTCTTTAATGTCTTGTAGGTGTCATTTTGCACGCTGTCAAAACATTGAGCGTTAAAATCTCACCATAGATTTGATCATATTGTCATATCTGTCTGTCGCAGTGCAGTGAGGGAGTGTACCCTGGTGGAATTGCCATTTTTCAAAAAAAGACATTCAACAAGTTCTTGTCTGCTGCTTAGGCGAGCTTTAAAGAATCTGTAAAATTTCAAATGGTGTGCTAACCATAGAACGTAGAAAAGTACAGCACAGAACAGGCCCTTTGGCCCACAATGTTGTGCCGAGATTTAATCCTAATGTAAAATATAGACATTGACAATAGGTGCAGGAGTAGGCCGTTCTGCCCTTCGAGCCAGCGCCACCATTCATTATGATCATGGCTGATCATCCACAATCAGTATCCTGTTAGCTCTATCCAACTCTTTCTTGAAAGTATCCAGAGACTTGGCCTCCACAGCCTTCTGGGGCAGAGCATTCCATACAGCCACCACTCTCTGGGTGAAGAAGTTTTTCCTCAACTTTGTTCTAAGTGGCCTACCCCTTGTTTTTAAACTGTGTCCTCTGGTTCTGGACTCACCCATCAGCGGAAACATGCTTCCTGCCTCCAGAGTGTCCAATCCTTTAATAATCTTATACATCTCAATCAGATCCCCTCTCAGCCTTCTAAACGCAAGCGTATACAAGCCTAGTCGCTCCAATCTTTCAGCGTAAGATAGTCCCGCCATTCCAGGAATTGACCTTGTGAACCTACGCTGCACTCCCTCAATAGCCAGAATGTCTTTCCTCAAATTTGGAGACTACAATATTCCAGGTGCAGTCTCACCAGGGCCCTGTACAGTTGCAGAAGGACCTCTTTGCTTCTATACTCAATTCCTCTTGTTATGAAGGCCAGCCTGCCATTAGTTTTCTTCACTGCCTGCTGTACCTGCATGCTTATAATATAATAACAACCTACGCATCCCTCAACTCACTGCTATCCATGTGCATGTCCAGCAGTCACTTAAATGTCCCTAATGACTCTGCTTCCACCACCACCACTGGTAACTCATTCCGTGCATTCTTAACTCTGTGTAAAAAACCTACCTCTGACATCTCCTTTGCACCTTCCTCCTAATATCTTCAAACTATGACTTCTCGTACCAGTCAATCCTGCCCTGGGGGAAAAGTCTCTGGCTATTGACTCTATCTATTCCCCTCATTATTTTGTACACCTGGATCTGGTCTCCTCTCTTCCTCCTTCTCTCCATAGAGAAAAGTCCGAGCTTATTCATAAGGCAAGCCCTCCAGTCCAGGCAGCATCCTGGTAAACCGTCTTTGCACCCTCTCCAAAGCCTCTGTATCTTTCCTATAGTAGGGCGACCAGAACTGGACACAATATTCCAAGTGTGGCCTCACCAGGGACTTGTAGAGCTGCAGCAAAACCTCACAGCTCTTAAACCCTATCCCCCTGTTGATGAAAGCCAAAACACCATTTGCTTTCTTAACAACCCTATCCATTTGGGTGGCAACTTTGAAGGATCTATGGACTGACACACCCAGATCCCTCTGTTCCTCCACACTGCCAAGAATCCTGTCTTTCATCCTATATTCAGCATTTGAGTTTGACCTTCCAAAATGTATCACTTTGCATTTACCCAGGTTGAACTCCATCTGCTTTCTGTCAGATAGCCAAGTCTCCCTGTGTACTTCCTGACTTTATGAATGAGCCTACCATGGGGAACCCTATCAAATGCCTTGCTGAAATCCATATACACCACATCCATTGCTCGACTGTCGTCGACCTGTCTTGACACCTCCTCAAAGAACTCAATAAGATTTGTGAGGCATGACCTGCTCCTCACAAAGCCATGCTGACTGCCTTTAATCACACTATACTTTGCCAAATAGTCATCAATCCCATCCCTCAGAATTGTTTCCAAAACCTTGCTGACCACAGACATAAGACAGACTGGTCTGTAATTGCCAGGGATTTCCCTATTACCCTTCTTGAAAAGAGGAACAACATTCGCCTCCTTCCAATCCTCCGGTACGACTCCCGCAGGGACTGAGGAGGCAAATATCCTCGCTAACGGCTTAGCAACCTCCTTTCTCACTTCCCGGAGCAGCCTGGGATAAGACATCATGGCCAGTCATTCATTTATTCTCTCTCTTACCTTACTAGGAGTAGGCTACCTGAGTAAGAGTGCTTGTGATTTCAAACAAAATGCAGTTTTGAAAATAGGAATGTAGAATACAACAGCCAAGAAGTTTAGTATTACAAGTCCTTGACCAGATGGCAACTAGAATATTGTGTTTAGTTTTGAGTGTCCCACCTGAGGAATTATGTCACGTCTTTCAGTTGCTAGGCTACAACCATAACTACTCATATTGTTTGAAAGCAGCATGCTGAGGATGCTGGAAATCTGAAAAAAGAACCTGTTGGAAATGCTCAGTTGGCTTGGCAGCTTCTGTGCTGCGAGAAGCAATATGAATATTTCAAGTCAATGACCTTTCATCAAAATCACTGCAGGTCACTGTCCTGAACCATTAACTCTGTTTGTCAGTCCACGTGTTGCCAGACAAGCTGCATATTTCTAACAATTTCTTATTCACTTTAAATTCAGTTTTTTTTTGTTGCTTGTTCAGTCTGGAGCCCCTCATCTTCTTCCTGAATCATTTCAAGTCTGTAGTATGTTTCTATCCAGCTGACTTCAGCTTTTGGTTCCACAGGTACCTCTTTCAAATGATGGTTTCTCATTGTTAAATGTCCTACTTTACAGCTTCCATAAATAATCTATGTATTTTAAAATAAAAACATTGCGGTCATATTAATAACCAACTTCATATGTTTACCATTTATAGAGCTTTATCATCAAATGGTTGATTAATGAAAGTGAGCAATAAGCTCGTGATCAAAATGCCTTTAATTCCCTTAATTTTGACAATGGAAGGATAGAAAACATTTGATTAATATAGTTTTTAAATGTCTGGTACATAGTGCAGAGATGGGTAATCAAATATGACCAGTTTGTGCAAAGCAAATTCCAATAAGTCCAATGATGGATTTCATTTTGACCCCAACATCTCATCTACAACCAAGAGTATTATTTTAATTTCTACACATTTCAGCTCCACAATCATTGAAACCATTAATTTTCAACCCTTCTAGATGATATTTTTCTAATGTTCTCCATAGTTTATCAGAGAACACCAGCCAGCTCTACACGCTTTTATTTTTTTTTCTTTTTAGCACCCATGTTGTGTGTGCAGGTGTGAGACACAGTGAAAGACACAAGGTGCACGAATCTTTATTCAGTTTCCACCACCCGGAAGAAAGGCAACAGCTGAGTGGCCAGTGACCAGCAGTGCCCTTCACTTCAAAGGACAATGCTGTGTGATCAAACAGTGAAGGGGAGGGCAGGGTTTAAATCAAAATAGAGTTGGAGGGGGAAATAATGCACCCCACTCCCTGCGGCGCCCACCTCTCCAACACGTGTTTTTTTCAGAGCCAGCTGTCAGAGCAAACAGAACCTCTAACACTCCTATGTTTTTTTTTCTTACCCCCACACTATCGCCTAACTGCGGTAGTGCTTATTTTTCCCCCAGCACCCATAGTGTGTGTGTGCAGGTGAGAGACACAAGGTGCACAAATCTTTATTCAAATTTCCACCACCAGGAAGAAAGGAAACACCTGAGTGGCCAGTGACGAGCAGTGCCCTTCACATCAAAGGGCAATACTAACACGTTTTTTTTTCTTCTTTGGGCTTGTATGTCCTTGGTGGAGTGGGAGGGGGAGTTGAAGTGTTTGGCCACAGGGTGGTGGGGTTATTTAGTGCGTGGGTCAGATTAGCTATTTTGAATGTAGTCATTCAGATTGACAGGCTTTGTGGCTAATAAGCCTAAGACCTCCCCCCTCCCCCTGGAGCATGTCCTGTGGGACAGTACATCTTTCTTTGTGGGGCTCTGCATCTAGAAGGACAAGGGCAGTAGATACATGGGAACACCAGCCCCTGCAAGCTCCCCTCCGAGCCACTCACCATCCTGACTTGGAAATATATTAACGTTTCTTCACTGGGTCACAATCCTGGAATCCCCTCCCGAAGGGCATTGTGCATCTGCTTACAGCAAGTGGACTGTAGCGATTCACGAAGGCAGCTCACCCCCACCTTCTGAAGGGGCAACTCGGGACAGACAATATGAAATAACTCCACAGAGGCCGTAACCCGTCACTAAGTCACCCTTGGTTTACAGGTGGAGAGTCCTTGACACTGATCCAGCTCCCTCAGAGCCAGCTCTGAGTGAACGCTCTTGTTTGTTTTTTTTCGTTTTGCTTGTTTTTCTTTTTTTCTTACCCCCACACTACCGCCTAACCGCGGTAGTGCTTATTTTTTTCCCCAGCACCCATGTTGTGTGTGTTCAGGTGTGAGACACAGTGAGAGACACAAAGTGCACGAATCTTTATTCAAATTTCCACCACCAGGAAGAAAGGAAACACCAGAGTGGCCAGTGACAAGCAGTGCCCTTCACATCAAAGGGCAATGCTGTGTGATCAAACAGTGAAGGGGAGACACTCCTGTTTATAGCTGTCAACCAGTTTAATTTTTAAAATTTTTTTTTCTTTATTTTTACCCCCACACTTATTTTTCCCCAGCACCCATGGTGTGAACACGTGTGTATTTATTTATTTCTTTTTTAAAATTATTTTTAACCCCCACACTACCACCTAACTGCGGTAGTGCTTATTTTTCCCCAGCACCCATGGTGTGTGTGTGTGTGGAGGTGTGAGACAGTGAGAGACACAGTGCACAAATCTTTATTCAATTTCCACCACCAGGAAGATAGGAAAACACCCGGGTGGCCAGTGACCAGCAGTGTCCTTCACATCAAAGGGCAGTGCTGTGTGATCAAACAGTGAAGGGGAGGGCAGGGACTAAATCAAAATAGAGTTGGAAACACATGTGTTTATATCTGTTAGCCAGGGCTTCCTGATTGGGACTGTTAACCTGGTCCAGTCAGGGAATTCATATTGTATAAGGTCCACCTGGTGAACCTTGTTACTATCACTACATCCCTCCCCTTTTAAGTTTGGGTTGTAGGTCTGTGGAGGACTTAAGCAGTGTGGCAATATGGGCAGAGCTCAGAAATAGGAAGGGTGAGGTAATAATGTTGGGACTGTACTATAGGCCTCCCAACAGCGAGCGTGAGATAGAGATACAAATATGTAAACAGATCATGGAAAGATGTAGGAGCAACAGGCTGGTGACGATTTTAATTTTCCCATCGTTGACTGGGATTCATTTAAATGTTAGAGGCCTAGATAGAACAGATTTTATAAGGAGCATCCAGGAGGTCAGGCAGTACCCAAGAAATATCACCTAGCTTGCCCGAGTCACCCTGTGTTCTCATAACATCCTCCTCACATTTCGCCCTGCCACCCAGATTTGTGTCATCAGCAAATTTGCTAATATTACTTTTAATACTTTCATCTATATCATTAATGTAGATTGTAAACAGCTGCAGACCCAGCACCGAACCTTGTGGTACCTCACTGGTCACCGCCTGCCATTCCGATAGGGACCCGTTTATCACTACTCTTTGCTTCCTGTCAGTCAGCCAATTTTCAATCCAAGTCGATGTTTTGCCCCCCAATACCACGTGCCCTAATTTTGCTCACTAATCTCCTATGTGGGACCTTTTCAAAGGCTTTCTGAAAGTCCAGGTACACTACATCCACTGGCTTTCCCTTGTCCATCTTCATATTTACATCCTCAAAAAATTCCATAAGATGAGTCAAGCATGATTTCCTCTTCATAAACCCATGCTGTTACTGCTATCCAAATGATTCGTAATTTCATCTTGTATAATTAACTCCATCTTTCCCACCATTGACATCAGGCTAACTGGTCTATAATTCCCTGTTTTCTCTCTCCCTCTTTTCTTGAAAAGTGGGACAACATTAGCTGCCCTCCAATCTGCAGGAACTGATCCTGAATCTATAGAACATTGGAAAATGATTACCACAATTTCTAGAGCCATCTCCTTAAGTACCTTGGGATGCAGACCATCAGGTCCCGGGAACTTATCAGCCTTCAAACCTAACAGTCTCTCCAACACCATTTCCTGCCTAATATAAACTCCCTTCAGTTCATCCATTACCCTTGGTCCTTCAGTCACTATTACATCTGGGAGATTGCTTGTGTCTTCCCCAGTGAAGACCGATCCAAAGTACCTATTCAACTCTTCTGCCATTTCCTTATTCCCCATAACAAATTCACCCATTCCTATCTTCAAGGGCCCATTTTTAGTCTTAACCATTTTTTTTCTTTTCACATCTCTAAAAAGCTTTTATATTTTTGGCCAGTTTGCCTTCGTACCTCATTTTCTTTCTGCATATTGCCTTTTTAGTTATCCTCTGTTGCTCTTTAAAAGTTTCCCAGCTTTCAGCTCATCTTTACTATGTTATACCTCTTCTCTTTTATCTTTATACAGTCCTTGACTTCCCTCGTCAGCCAAGGCTGCCCTTGCCTCCCCTTCGAATCTTTCTTCCTTTTTGGAATGAACTGATCCTGCACCTTCTGCATTATACCCAGAAATACCTGCCATTGTTGTTCCACTGCCATCCCTGCTAGGGTATTGAACCATTGAACTCAATAAAATCAATAAAATAAAATAAAATTAAATTAAATCCAGGTAAACTCCCCCCTCATAGCTCCATAGTTCCCTTTGTTCAACTGCAATGCTGACACTTCCAACTCTCCCTCCTCCCTCTCAAATGGCAGATTAAAACTGATCATATTATGGTCACTACCTCCTAATGGCTCTTTTACTTCAAGGTCCCTGATCAAATCTGGTTCGTTGTACAACACCAGATCCAGAATTGCCTTCTGCTGGTAGGCTCCACCACAAGCTGCCCTAAGAATCCATCTCGGAGGCACTCCACAAACTCCCTTTCTTGGGGTCAGTACCATCCTGATTCTCCCAGTCTACCTGCATGTTGCAATCCCTCATAACAACTGTAGTAATATCTTTGTGACAGGCTAATTTCAACTCCTTATTCAACTTTCACCCAACATCCAGACTACTGTTTGGGGGCCTGTAGACCACTCCCAAGAAGGTCTTTCTACTTTTAGAATTTCTCAGCTCTATCCATACTGACTCTACACCTCCTGATTCTATGTCCCCTCTCACAAGGGACTGAATATCATTCCTCACCAACAGAGCCACCCCACCCTCTCTGCCTGTCAGTCTGTCCTTTCGATAGTACGTATAGCCTTGAATAGTCGTTTCCCAGGCCCTGTCCACTTGAAGCCACGTCTCAGTTATCCCCACAACATCATACCTCCTCCAGTTTCCAACTGCGCCTCAAGCTCATCCACTTTGTCTTATGCTTTGTGCATTCATATATAATATTTTTAATTTGTTACTCCCCTCACCCTTCCTATCAATCCTTATTTTACTTGACGATACTGTATGATCTCTTCTTGAGTTTTCTGCTCCATTGATTCTGTTGTCTTTCATAACTTCTCTTATTCTCACTTTCTCTTTAACTTCCTTCTTAAATTTCCAGATTTCCCCCGCACTACTTAGTTTAAGTAGGTTTAGACAGAGGATTTGGATCGGCGCAGGCTTGGAGGGTCAGAGAGCCTGTTGCTGTTCTTTGTTCTTTTTCTTGTAGCCATTCCTGGGGCATTTTTGGACTGGGCCCGGCTGCTCTGATCCCGCCCCGGATCTGAACAGTGTCTATTGGACCGTAGCCTGACTCCTGCACTCAGGGTCTCTCGGAAGAAAGTCATTTTTTTCTTGAGGTGCTAAATGCATCAAGGCTGCACATCTGCTGTGTCCATTCCAGACTGAGGTATTTTCGACCAGACAGGGTGGGAAAATCTATGGGTTCCAACAGCCTTTCCAGCTGTTCTGCCATGTTTGCAACTTTGCAGCTTTGATATGGTTTACGTATTGTTCAGGACCACCTTGTCTACCCGAACGTTGTGCGTCATGGCACCTGACTTCTAGTTGCCATGCCTGTCACCCATGCAGGGCCATTTCTGTGGTTTCGGCACCAAACTTCATCTCCTGAAATAAATAGTCTCTCTCATTTAGAGGAGTCTTGTGTCTGTCATTGTCTTTCCTGGGACAGTTCATTCTTACTCCCCATAGTAACATGCTGTCCTGTACTGTGACCTGGTCTCACTGGGTCCAGAAAAGTTTTAATTCTGGTTGTGATGGTCCTTTTTGTTTCCTCCGTAAACACCAGCTGTGTTAGTTTTGCTAGAACCGGATCTTCCTGTGTCCATGGTCTGATACTGTCAGCGGTAGCTAAAAGGGTGTCCAGAAAGTTTAAAACCATTGGCGGTGTATGTTGTCAGCAGGAGGTGGCTCAAGGCATTTGCTACTTGGCCTCCCAGACAATGTTCCAACTTGTAATTGTATGCATGTAGAATAAGAGCCCACTGCTGAATTTGACCTGAAGCTTTGGGTCAAACTGGCACAGTCTTGTCCTCATTGAACAGCCTTAGCAGAGGATTTGGTCTATTACTATCACAAATTTATGTCCAGAAAGGTATTGGTGAAACTTTCTCACACCAAACCTTCCTTCTCGACCTGTCTATATTTGCGCTGTGAAGTATATGCTATTGGGTGTTCCTCTCCATTGGGCCATCTGTGAGCCAAAACTACCCCACTACCATACAGGGAGACGTTGCATGTCAGCACCAGACCTTGCTTTGGGATCTGTGTGCCAACATCTTAGATGATGATTGCTGCTTCTTCACTTCCCTAAAGGCTATGTCTTGCCTACAAGACCATTTCCAAGGCTGACCCTTTTTTAAAAGCAGACGTATTGGTGCCAAGATGGACGGCAGGTTACATATGAACTTTCTGTAACAATTTGCCAATCCAAGGAAAGACCCAAACACTCATTTTATCTTCCAATGGGTGTAACCCAGTCTTGATAACGCTGTAGCCCAGGTCGGCCACTTGGGGTGCCTGGAACATGCATTTTTCCCTTTTTAAGACAAATGCCTGCCTTGCAGAAATGTCTAAGGACTCTATCCAAATTCTCTAAGTGCCTTTTATTGGTCTTCCCTGTTATTAGCCAGTCATCCAGATAAACTGCAGCCTGAGGTGGACTTTATAAAATGTTCTCTATCGTCTGCTGAAAAATGTCACACGCAGATGATACCTCAAATGGCGGTCTCGTATATTGATGTAAACCCTTATGGTTATTAATTGTAGCAATCTTTGGGAATCCTCATCTAATCGCAAGTACAGGTACACATGGCTCATGTCCAGCTTCGTGAAGAACGCTCCCCTGCCACTTTCGCATAAAAGTCCTTTATGCGAGGGATGAGGTATTTATTCAGCTGTGGGAAGCGTTTTACCATTTGTTTAAGGTCCCCATAAAAGGTGAATCGACTTATTAGGCTCCACGATCGGTATGACCAGTGGTGTCCATGCTGCAAACTGGACTGGTTTGATGATTCCTTTGCTTTCCAGCCTCTGGATTCTTGCCTCTGGATTCCTGCCCCGACTTTTCCCTGTGAGGCAGATTGCACAGGGTGAGGCCTTGCAGAATCATGGCATTGCTTCCCGGTAACACGCAAGCTGGTCTTGGATCCTTTCATAGTCCCTAGAACTTCCAGAAAACCTCTGGGTATTTAATTAGGACTTCACTCAGGCAGCCATTTTCTAATTGAAAAATGTTGAGCCAATTAAGGTGAATCTTTCTCAACCAATTTCACCCATCAAGCTTTGACCCAAGGCATTTACTACAGTCAGTGGTAACTGAACTAGCTGCTTTTCATACGAGAGTGGAACCAAAATTGTACTCTTAATCTGTAAAGGTTCCCTGCTATAGGTTCTCAATTTAGCTGAGACTTCTTCCGTACTCACTGATTCTGATACAGCCATCCTGGTATCGACCTCGATTAGAACTAGGTGGCCATTTAATCAGACATTTATTTTGTTTGGTTCTGATCTGGATGTTGCTAAGTAATTAACCTTTCCAAGCCAGATGTAGGTGCACTTTCTGGGATGTGCGTTCTCCTGGATACCGGCCTATGAGTTCTCTTACTCAGTTCAGGCCTGGGGGCCTCTTTTGTTGTCTCGAGTTGGTGTACTGGCAGCAACGGCAATGGCTTGCTGGCCTGGATCCTGAAGAAAATATTAACCGCTGGTCTGAGGGTTAGTTGTGTTTTGGTGTGGGCTGACCTAGAGGCCCTCTGTTCAAGATATGTCCCGAGTGTGGCTATGCATCACTCCAGTGATGTCCTCCGAGCTCACTCGGCCTGGTGAGGCTATCCACTTCCACCGGCATATTCTACAACTCATATGCTTCACTTGCTGCATTTTCTAATGACAAAGCCTGAGTCCATTTGGGCTTCAGCTAGTAGGTGCTTTTGACTGGTTGCATTGTTAATCCTACAAACCAAACCTGTGTCTCAGCATCTCATTATGGGTAAAAAAAAACCCTATATAGGAAAATCACCTATACCGTGCATTCAAAAAGAATGGCTACCCAATGAAAACAGTATGCTGATTTCTCAGCAACAAACCCAAACAAGAGGACAAACACGTCCAGAAACCCTAGCCACTCTCCCCTACATCAAAGACATCTCCGAAATGACTGCCAGGTTACTCAGACCTCTTGGCATCAGCCAGGGCTCCCTGATTGGACTAGGTTAACAACCACAATCAGGGAATTCATGTTTTGAGGTCCACCTGGCTAACCTCATTACAATCACTACATGATCTCTTACATCTTTAAACTTCTTTCTCCAGCTATAAATCCTTCATTTAAAGCAACCTTTCAGTCTGCTATGCATTTTTATCCCTTTTTCTGCTAAAATGCTGATTGTGCTGGTGGCTTGGTAGTCCACTTCCAAGCCTACTGGTTATTATAGCATTCCACTCATTTTTCATTTGTGAATGCTAGAAGATTGTTCATCTATGGGACTCAGCACAACATATCCTGATCTTGTTCTGAGAATAAGCTAGCAGAAATAAATAGATGTGGAACTGGAACGTTAGCTGAATTGACATACCCTTTATGACTGAAGCCTTCTGATCTGAGTGGTTTAGTATTACATAAATTTATGCGATGAACAATAGTTTAAGTACACTTGTGAAATTGTACTCTACCCATCTAGTAAATCTATGTTAGATTACAATTTTCTTTCACGAGAAGTTCATGACTGTTTTGTGTAAGGGAGTTGGGCAATTTGTGGTTTCAGGAGGATTCTGTGCAGCGGCGGCTGTTAAAGCATTTCTTTTACAATCATCACCTTTTCTCTCATTTGCAGTGGTAATGCTGTTGGCTACCATGTGGTTGTCCCATGCAAGCCATGTTTGCTTTCCTGTAACAATGGCCATTTCTGGATGTTTCACAGCCAGGTGATCTATGCTGTCAATAGATTGGATTCCTCTGGTAAGCATTTTATTAAGCTGAGTATGAAAACCTGCAGTGTAGTACCTCCATTGTCCAGACAATTAGTGTTATTAAATGCAGGGAGCTGATGGCCTGTTTCATATTGGGGTTTTTGTTTAATTCGTTCATGGGATGTGTGGCCCAGCATTTATTCCCCATTCTTAATTGCCGGAGAAGATAGTGGAGAGCTGTATTTATGAACTGCTGCACTCTGAGATGAAATGACAACCATAGTGTGCAAATTTTGTGTCGATTAGATCTATTTGAATTCTTTCCTATTTAGATGGTGATCGGGCCATATAACATAATTCCAGTGTTTAGTTCAATGTGAGGTGGTCTGGTTTCATTCTTAGTTAGACTTCACAGCAGTTTTATGTGACTAAGTGGCTTGTTAGGCCCTTTCAGAGGGTAGTTAAGAATCACCCCCATTGCCCCAGGTCGAATATTTGACTGACCCAGTCTGGGTTGATATGTCAGTAGTTTTTTAAAAAATTCATTCATCAGGGTGGGGATTGCTGACTTGGAAACATTCCCCTTTTTTTAATTGATCAGAGGGTAGTTAAAAGTCAACTGTGTTTCAATGGGTCTGGAGTAACATATAAGTCAGACCATGTAAGAATGGCAGGTATCCTTCCTTGAAAGATGTTATGGATGAGATGGGTTTCTACAGCAATCAACGTGGTTGCCATTAGGTTAACTTTTAATTCCAGATCATTTTTTAATAAGGCCAAAAGAAATAGGAGCCACAGGAGGCTATTTAGCCCCTTCTTAAATTCACCTGGACCACCTTTGACACCTCTCTCCCCTACCTGCACCTCTCCATCTCCATCAATGGTGACCAACTCAACACTGACATTTTCTACAAATCCACCGACTCCCACAGTTACCTGGATTACACCTCCCACCCTGCCTCCTGCAAAAATACTATCCCTTATTCCCAATTCCTCTGCATCTGTTCCCAGGAGGACCAGTTCCACCACAGAACACACCAGATGGCCTCCATCTTTAAAGACCACAATTTCCCCTCTCACGTGATTGATGATGCCCTACAGTGCATCTCATCCACTTGCTGCACCTCTGTCCTCAAACCCCACCCTCCAACCGCAACAAGGGCAGAATCCTCCCCCCCCCCCCCCCCCCCCCCCCCCCCCGGTCCTCCCCTTCCACCCCACCAACCTCTGGAAACATTGCATCATCTGCCGACATTTCTGTCACCTCCAAACGAACCCATCACCAGGGATATTTCTCCCTCCCCACCCCTTTCCGCAAAGACCATTCCCTCTGTGACTACCTGCTCAGGTCCATGCCCCCACCCACCCCGACAACAACCCACCCTCCCATCCTGGCACCTTCCCCTTCCACCGCAGGAATTGCAAAACCTGTGCCCACACCTCCCCCCTCACCTCAGTCCAAGGTCCCAAAGGAGCCTTCCACATCCATCAAAGTTTCACCTGCACTTCCACACATGTCATTTACTGTATCCGTTGCTCCCGATGCAGTCTCCTCTACATTGCGGAGACAGGATGCCTTCTTGCAGAGCGCTTCAGAGAACATCTCTGGGACACTCGCACCAATCAACCGACCCCCACTGCCTTGAGGCCAATTACTTCAACTACTCCTCCCACTCTGCCAAGGCCACGCAGGTCCTGGGACTCTACATCGCCGCTCCTTAACCACCCGACGCCTAGATGAAGAACAGGACCCTCCAACCCAGGGCATCAATGTAGATTTCACCAGTTTCCTCATTTTCCCTGCCCCCCACTGTACCACAGTTCCAACCTTCCAGCTCAGCACCATCCACATGACCTGTCCCATCTGCCCATCTTCCTTCCCAGCTATCCACTCCACCCTCCTCTCCAACCTATCACCTTTACCCCCAAATCCATCTGTCATTGCACCTTTCCCCCAGCCCCACCCCCAAGGCTCCCAGCCTCATTCGGATGAAGGGCATTTGCCTGAAACGTCAATTTTCCTGCTTCTTGGATGCTGCCTGACCTGCTGTGCTTTTCCAGCACCACATTCTTGACATTTAGCCCCTCCAGTCTGCTCTGCCATTCAATAGGATCATGGCTGATCCAATACTCAGAGACGCTTGCCTGCTTTTTCCTCGCGACTCTTGATTTCCTGACTTTTCTATCTCAGTCTTAAATATTCACATGGACACTGTCCCCACAGTGTTTTGTGGCAAGGAGTTCCAAAGACTCATAACCCTGAGTGAAGAAATTCCTTTCCCTCTTGGTCTTAAATTGGTGTTCTTTAATTCTGAGACCATGACCTCTGTAACATTTCAGCATTTACCGTGTCAAGTCCCTTAAGAATCCGAAGTGTTTCAAAGTGACTACCTCTCATTCTTCCAAATTCCAACGAGTCCCAACCTGTTTTCCCTTTGCTCATGAGTCAACCCCTCCTTACCAGGGGCCACTCTAAATAACTTTCTGAACTGCCTCCAATAAAATAATATTTTTTCTTAAATAAAGGCACCAAAACTGCTCACAGCACTGCAGATGTAGTCTCACCAGCACCTTGTACAGTTGCAGAAAGACTTCTCCACTATTACACTCCAAAACCCTTAAAATCAAGGCCATCGTTTCATTACCCTTCCTGATGACCTCCTGCCCCTGTGTGCTAGCTTTGTTTCATGTACAATTATCCAAGTCCCCTTGTTGTAGCTTTCTGCAGTTTTTCTTCATTTACATAATACTGTTCTTTCTTCCAAAATTAATAACTTCACATTTTCCCTCATTATACTACATTTGCCAAACCTTTTGCCAACCTACTTATCCTATCAATATCTCTCTGTAAACTGTTTGTATCCCACTTGCAACCTACCTTTCCACCTATTGCAAGGAAATTTACTGCCATAATGAGATTTGAAGCCATGTGCCCAGAACATTATTGTGGGGTTCTCAATTACAGTAACTATGTCACAACCCCCCTTGCTTGAAACTACATGTGAGGATGTCCACTGTGGACAGAATCAGGCTATCTTTGACTACTTTGACAATTTTATAGTCCATTCCAAGAAAGATACAAATTATAGGGTCATAGAGATATACAGCATGGAAACAGACCCTTTGGTCCAACCTGTCCATGCCGACCAGATATCCCAATCCAATCTAGTCCCACCTGCCAGCACCCGCCCCATATCCCTCCAAACCCTTCCTATTCATATACCCATCCAAATGCCTCTTAAATGTTGCAATTGTACCAGCCTGCACCATATCCTCTGGCAGCTCATTCCATACACGTACCACCCTCTGCTTGAAAAAGTTGCCCCTTCGGTCTTTTTATATCTTTCCCCTCTCACCATAAACCTATGCCCTCTAGTTCTGGACTTCCCGACTCCAGGGTAAAGACTTTGTCTATTTATCCTATCCATGCCCCTCATAATTTTGTAAACCTCTATAAGGTCACCCCTCAGTCTCTGACGCTCCAGGGAAAACAGCCCCAACCTGTTCAGCCTCTCCCTGCAGCTCAGATCCTCTAACCCTGGCAACATCCTTGTAAATCTTTCTGAACCCTTTCAAGTTTCACAACATCTTTCCGATAGGAAGGAGACCAGAATTGCACGCAATATGTTGGAGCTTCATCTCTGTTTTTCTGTCAAAGATGTTACAGAATTGCGAAGCAACTCCAGAACCTTCACGTTTACATTTACGTTATTGCAAATTGGCAATAAAGAGTTGTGCCTAAAGGCAGACATTAATGGTAAATTGTAACCCAGAATTAATCGACATCCTCTGGCTGGGGAGGATACTCAACTGCATGTAAAAAAATTTTTTTAAGATTAGATCTCACAGAATACAGGGAGAACTAACCATTTGGATACAGTACTGGCTCAGAGGTAGAAGACAGAGGGTGGTGGTGGAGGGTTGTTTTTCAGACTGGAGGCCTGTGACCAGTGGAGTGCCACAAGGATCGGTGCTGGGTCCACTACTTTTTGTCTTTTACATAAATGATTTGGATGTGAGCATAAGAGGTACAGTTAGTAAGTTTGCAGATGACACCAAAATTGGAGGTGTAGTGGACAGCGAAGAGGGTTACCTCAGATTACAATAGGATGTGGACCAGATGGGCCAATGGGCTGAGAAGTGGCAGATGGAGTTTAATTCAGATAAATGCAAGGTTCTGCATTTTTGGAAAGCAAATCTTAGCAGGCCTTATACACTTAATGGTAAGATCCTAGGGAGTGTTGCTGAACAAAGAGACCTTGGAGTGCAGGTTCATAGCTCTCTGAAAGTGGAGTCGCAAGTAGATAGGATAGTGAAGAAGGCGTTTGGTATGCTTTCCTTTATTGGTCAGAGTATTGAGTACAGGAGTTGGGAGGTCATGTTGCGGCTGTACAGGACATTGGTTAGGCCACTGTTGGAATATTGCATGCAATTCTGGTCTCCTTCCTATCGGAAAGATGTTGTGATACTTGAAAGCGTTCAGAAAAGATTTACAAGGATGTTGCCAGGGTTGGAGGATCTGAGTTTCAGGGAGAGGCTGAACAGGCTGGGGCTGTTTTCCTTGCAGCGTCGGAGGCTGAGGGGTGACCTTTTAGAGGTTTACAAAATTGAGGGGAATGGATAGGATAAATGGACAAAGTCTTTTCACTGGGGTCAGGGAGTCCAGAACTAGAGGGCATCGGTTTAGGGTGAGAGGGAAAAGATATAAAAGAGACCCAAGGGGCAACATTTTCACGCAGAGGGTGGTACGTGTATGGAATGAGCTGCCAGAGGATGTGGTGGAGGCTGTTACAATTGCAACAATTAAGAGGCATTTGGATGGGTATATGAATAGGAAGGGTTTGGAGGGATATGGGCTGGGTGCTGGCTGGTGGGACTAGATTGGGATGGGATATCTGGTCGGCATGGATGGGTTGGATCAAAGGGTCTGTTTCCATGCTGTACATCTCTATGAATCTAAGATCTTGAATTACAAGATCAGTCAAAGTTGTAGATGGTAGTCAGTGGGAGAAACCAAGAGTTTCTATCTGTAAAAATGAAGGTCTGGACCTACTACTTCAAAAACAAAGGTATGCACGTGGTTGGGCAGAACTGAAAGCAATGCCAGGCTTGGCTGGAGCTAAAGGAAATGGCCTGAATCTCACAGAAGCTTTAGCAGTGTTTTTCTTTGAATGTGGGTGAATTCCATGTGGATTTAAAGATCTTTGGGCAATGGCTCAGAGGTGAACACCGTTTTATTTTAATAGAGCACCTTCAGAACCTTTTTTAAAAAACACCTGGTTTTGCAGGATTTCAGCTCGAAAGTGCAGTTCGTTCTAATTGATCCCAAAAGTTTTATTTTTAAAAAGTGAAATCCCGGTAATTGAAATGAATTTTTTTTTAAAAAGAGGGCCTTTGTTTATGCTTCAATAAGATTTTAAATTAATGGCATAACAAAATAGGAGAGAGCTTTATGCACTCTGGATCCAATAGCTGAGGTCCTTGTCATAAATGATTCAGCATGAGGGAATGGACAAACATTTTTGGAACTGGATAATACACAGGTAAACTGGCAGAACTTGTTTAGGATTTAAGATTTTAGACCTATGAGGTACCTTAGGGTAGGATTTTGAAGGGTGCTGAGTCAGTAGTGGGATGGTAAGTACAATGGGCAGCATGCTGTGACAATCATATGCAGTAATCTTAGAGTGGTTATATTATGGAAGGAGGCTTTTTGACCTGTTGTTTCAACACTGGCTCTCTGCAAGTGAAATTGAATTTGTTGCACTTCCCAACCCCTTACCTGTAATTCTAGAATTTGTTTTCAGTTGCTAATTCAGCTCTCCTTTGAAAACTTTGCTTAAGTATACCTCCACCACACATTCAGTGCATTACAGAGCCTGACCACTTCTATTCATTCAAGGACTGTGGATGTTACTGGATCTGGAGAAAGAGATGATGAGCTGCTTTCTTAAAGTTCTGCACCCCTTGGGGTGTTCCAGGATTTTGATGCAGCAGCAATGAAGGGATGGTCATACAGTTATAGTCACAGAGTTGTCAGCACTCAACAGGCCCATCTATGCCCCCTCATTAACCTTTAACTAGCAGGAGCAATTACCTCCTATCCACCCTGTCCATACACTTCAATGAGGTCCTTACTCAGCCTTCCCTGCTCTAAAGAAAACAACCCAAGTCTAACCAGCCTTTCTTCATAACTAAAATTCTCCAACCCAGGCAACATCCTGGTGAACCTCCTCTGTACCCCTTTCAGTTCAGTCATATCCTTCATATAGTGCAGAGATCACCAGTTACTCCAGCTGTGGCCTAGAATGGTGATGCAGTTCCAGGTCAGAAGAGTGTGTGGCTTGGAAGGGGACTTGTATTTGGTGGTGCTCTCATTCATTTCCTGTCTATATCCTTATAGATGGTAGAGGTCACAGGTTTGGAAGGTGCTGTCAAAGGAGCCTTGGTGAGGGATTGCAGTGCATCTAGTAGATGGTAAATGTGTGACCAATGATGATGAAATGAGTGAATGTCAGAGGTGGTGAATGGGATGCCAATAAAATAGGCTGCTTTGTCTTGGATGTGTCAAGATTCTTACAGTAATGATAGAGAGACTGAATTGCTTACTCCAGCTCTGATTTTATATGTATCTATGAGCTGTACCTATCCAGCAAGTGGAGAGAATTTGATTACATTCCTGATTCATGCCTTACAGATATAGAGACGTGTAGTGAAGACAGATCGGAAGTTACTTGCCATAGATTTCCCTGTCTCTGGCCTGTTCTCATTGCTACAGCTGGCCCTATTCAGTTTCTGGCATTGCCTGGCATTTATGTGGTGGGAAGATTACTTGTCATTTATTATGTCAAGCCTAATATTGTCCAGACCTTGCTGCATGTGGATACAGTTGCTTCAGCATCTGAGGAGTTAGAATGGTTGTGAACACTCTCCTCTTATCTCTGGAATTAATCTCTTTTGTCTGTGTTTGGATTAAGACTGAAAGGAGTTCAGGACTGAGTAGTTCTGACAGAACCCAAACTGAGAGTCAGTGAGGAAGATATTCCTTTGCACTATTAGTGATCCCTTTCATCACTTTGCTGATGATCATGAGGAAACGTATAGGGTGGTACCTATCCAGGTTGGATTTGTCCTGCATTGGTGCACAGGACTTAGCTGGGAAATTTTCCACATTGTCAGGTAGTTGTCAGTGTTGTAGCTGTATTATACTCTGGTAGCTTGGAGATGGGGAATGGCCTGTTTTGCAGCACCAGTCTTGAGTACTATTGCTGGGACATTGACAAGACCCATATCCTTTGCAGTATCTGGAATTTTTAATTTACAGTTCTGGGTGCAACACTGTAGGAATGATGTGAACGCATTAGAGAGAGTGAAGATGTTTGTGTGAATGGTTTCAAGGATGAGCAAATTTAGTTTTGACGATAGACTAGAGAAGTCAGGGCGAACGCAGAAAGCATAGGAGACTTCATCAGGGCTGGCAGCATCTGTGAAGGGAGAAACAGAAGAAGAATCATACCATTGAAATGTTAACTTTGTTTCTCTCTCTCCACAGATGCAGCCAGACCTGCTGCATGTCTCCAGTGTTTGTGTTTTCTTCAGAATTCCAGCATATCAGCTTTCCAGTATTTTGTGCCTTTATTAGCTTTGTTGGGACTGTTTCTCTTGGAGAGGAGAGGCGAGGAGCAAGTTTGATTAAACTGTTCAAAATAATGAGGGCTGGACAGAGTAGATAGGGAGAAACTGTCCCCACTTGTAAAAGGATCAAGAATGAAGAGGGTATTGACTTGAAATGATTTTCAAACAATGTAAATTCTATTTGGAAAAGAACATTTTCCCGACAGTGAGTGTTTCATGTCTGGAAGTGTGGTGTAAGCAGACTCAATCAAAGCCTTCAAGATGGCATTAGACATTGGAGTAGAAATAATGTTTAGGGTTACAGGGAGAAGGCAAGAGAATGCAAATAAGTCATCATACTCTTTCAGAGAACCGGTGCTGACACGATGGGCTGAAAAGTCGCCCTCTCCATTAAGTCGCCCTCTGTTCTGTGAAAACAATCCCAGCCCTCCTTCGATCTGTCAATGTAATTGAAGTTCCTTATCTTACAGAACCATTCCCTTAAATATTTGCTGCAACCTCTCTAATGCATTCTCATCCATTTGAAAATGTGATATCTAGAATTGGACGAACACTGTGGTTGAGGCTGAATTTGGGTTTACCATAAATTCCTGGCTTTTATCATACAGCCATAGAGTCACTGCTTCTAATTCTAAAATCCAGATTTCTACTTTTTCAACCACAATTTCAATCTGTTCTGCCACTTCAATGTTTTGTAGACATTTATCCAAGATTCCTCTGCCCTCACCCTTTTCGAGTCATTTCCTTTATTTTATATTGTTTCTCCTCATTCCTCTTGCCAAAATGTATCACTACATATTTTCTCAGCGTCAGATTTCACAACCCATCTATGTCATTTTGAACACCCTCATTATCCTCCTCATGGTTCACAATAGTGCCAAGCTAATAGTCATCTGCAAGCTTTGGAATTGTGCCCTACAGTCCCCAGGTCAGGTCAGGTCACTCGTATATATCACAAAAAGCAGTGCTCCTCTGACTAACCCTGATGTAGGAGTTGAGTTGTAGATCTTCAAGAATTTTTTTCTCCACCTTGTATATGGCAAAAGCAGTTTTGAAAACCAGCACTAACTCCTTTTGATTTCAGGTGTGGATCTGCTGCTGTGGGGGAACTTACCAGATACAGAAGATGAAGAGACTGTATTTAACCTATCTGAAGAGGAGTGTATCAGATGATGAAAAAATCAACAGCTTCTACATTTTGGCTTTGTTTTGTTTTAAATATAAACCTACTTTGTCATCATGTCAATTTTCTAAACACTTTAGAATCTGCAGCATGATGATTTAACTGCAGTTTGAGAGTTGGAGCCAGCTTGTTTGAAGTTCTTTACAGCAGAGAAGGATGTGAACATTCTCACCCTGCAAGTTGTTAAATGAACACGAGGCAGGATTGGTGAAGTGCTGTTTGGTGCTTTGCAGCTTTTGAGACAATTGTGTCAGACCCTACTGAAGACTTCTGCCTATAATTAAACATGAACACACTGGACAGGCCGTGCACAGCTCATAGCAGATGTCACAATGGCTGGAACTGACGACTGTGGTTGTGGATGGTGTAACATTGGGGTGGGGTTAATCTCTACCTCGCCCCTCTTTTTTATTCTCAATGACCCATCTGATTGAAAGCTGTAATTTTGGCAGGCAACCTATTTGCACTCAGAGGGCAAAGATTGTTTTTATAAGGTAGCAAAGCAGGAATTCATGCAATTTCCCTGGGAATAATGTTACTGGTTATATTTAATTGTTGTTGATGTTTAAATTGGAGTTATTTCTGAAGGGGAGCATATGATGAGTGAAACCCTCTTATCAATGATGGGCGTGCAACACTCAGACTCTGCTGGCGTTGCATTTCAGATGTAGCTAATCAGCTTAATTGTGGCTAAATATTTGTATATGAGGGTACTCTGTGCAAAGGAATGAAATATGTGATAAATATGTCCACTCACAGCATATGTGGACAGACTGTAACAGTGAAGTTTTAATGTCATCTGTTTGTATTTTGGCTTTTAAATTAAATTTCAAACATAAACTGTCCTGTACTGCAATGTACTCCAGTAAAACAGGAATTGCTGAGCAATGAGAGGAAGGGCCACAGCAACGCCCTTTTGGAAAAAGACACTGATTTTATTAAGAAACGTCTTGAATAAAATCAGTTTTCTATTCAAAGTTTGAATTTCTGACTTGAATTAAACAGACACATGACATACTAATGCAATTCCTAGGTTCTGTTCAGCAGCCACCAATAATACTTCGACTTCATCGGTATGATTGTGTGGATCAATGTTTTCAGCAGTGAGACTGACATACCGCTGCTCTCCACAGATCTCGGTTAGATGCTCCTTGATCTTTGCCAGGGTAAGCCCCACTGCAGCTGTTTGTTATTCATTGGATTGCTTTTTTTCTGGCCTGGAGTGATTATTTCATTTGGTACTACTGATTGTGAAAGCAATTCTCCTCTTGACAATGTTGCTGATATTTCCACAATGCTGAAACCTGGCATTCTTTTTTAACAGACAAACAAGGAAGTGGAGCCCTCATAATGACCAAAAACCATTCACACATTGCTTTTCCTCATAATTTTAACAAATGCATAATGATTAAAATCCATATGCGCACACTGGGGCAAATCTAATCATCGAGATCACCAGCCCAGTGAGAGTGACCATCATTTCTTTCCAGTTACTTATCAAAAATGCAATTAGCTATTTTAGATGCTCTTTGAAAATGTAGTGAACATTATTGGAATTCCTTTTTGGTTTATCACACAAATAGAAAGATTTGCTAACAAGTAAGAATACACTCTGGAAATTATAGTGAAATTCTGTGTGTGTACCCTGCCAGGTTTATGGGTTAAAATATAGCTAGTTACGCAAACCTTTAAAGGGTGGCTACTCCAAATGGAGCGCTGTCCCTTCAGAGAGCGTGGAAACAGACCATTCAGTCCAACTTGTCCACGCCGACCAGATCTAGTCCCAACCCAACCCACTCTAGTCCCATTTGCCAGCACTTGGCCCATATCCCTCTTACCCCTTCCTATTCATATATCCACCCAGAAGCCTTTTAAATGCTGTAATTATACCAGCATTGACCACTTCCTCTGGCAGCTCATTCCATAACATACCACTCTGAGAAAAAGTTGCCTCTTTGGTCCCTTTTATATCTTTCCCGTCTCACCCTAAACCTATGCAGTCTAGTTGTAGACTCCCCCACCCCAGGAAAAGACCCTGTCTATTTATCCTATGTTACTCACGATTTTATAAACCTCTATAAGGTCACCCTTCAATCTCCGACGCTCCAGGAAAAACAGCCCAACTGATTCAGCCTCTTCCGAAAGCTTGAACCCTCCAACCCTGGCAACATCCTTTTCCGAACCCTTTCAAGTTTCACAACATCCTTCCGATAGGAAGGAGACCAGAATTGCATACAATATTCCAAAAGTGGCCTAACTACTTGAAGCCATGAAGATCGCATATAATTTACACAGAAACCTATCATAAATATTTTGCAGGCTATTTAACAATTCTGTATGAGAGTTTAGTTAGCTGCCACATCAGTTTGTGTTAATTGTACTTTGCTTTACAGTTTTCCAAAATGTTCATGCATTTGTCAAAGCTTTCTAGTTTCCAGGCCAGCCCCCAAATTGGAAACCAGATGCACTCCTTGGCTTTTTGAGATGTGGATTTGGCTGATTTCAGTACCTCGTGGGTTTCTGTGCATGTCCAGTTTTCTTCTGTCTTCACAACTACAATGGGTTGGTGAAAGAGTAGTAGCTTTTTGAATATTCACTTGCAACAAAGTACCATTCAATTTAATATTGAAAAGTTTGGGTGAAATTAAAGGCTGTATAATCTCTAAATGCTTTTTATCAGCTCTATTCAACAGCATTTACTAATCTTTCCCGACATCTTGAGTAAGAACGATAATTTGCCAGCTGCAGAGATCATAAACTCCAGGCTTGACTTCCTGGTCTATGCTGAGCCAGTCCAGTTGTAGAGATGCTATTAGTGATCACTACAGAATAATATGTGGGGATATCAGCCAAAGTTCTTTTTCCCTGATTGCTACTCAGCAAGAACCCCTTCAACCATAGTGGAGAGGTGCATAATTGGATTAATGTGCTTTTCCTTTGCACTTCTAGTAAAATAACCGACTGCCACTCGCTGTCTGGACTTAATGGAGAATGACAATGGGATGATCACCAGCCAATTAGTCAGTTCTGTTGAAATTTCCAGTAGAGACAGGTGAAAATTAGTGCCAAAAATACCTCTCTAGATTCCAAACTTGGCACAAGTTCAATGTGTCATCAGTCACTTAAACCAACCAAATAGCAATCCTACATACAGTTACAACTTGCACAAAGCTAATCCAATATATGAAATGGACAGTAACATGCCAATGAATTCTTGTTAGCAATGTCTTTTTGTTCTTTTACTGATCTTGTTTGAAATGAAAGAAATTCTTACATTTCATTTTTGTGTCAGGAGTTTTCTGTTGGATTGAATTGAAGTAAGGGGAAAAGAAACCTCTGCTGGTACTCTGGATACTGAGTGAGTGAGAGGTATAAGAGTGGAATGATTGCTATTTGATGATGTGATATTCTGTTTATTTTGTGTAAATATATTTTTTATTTTTCTGGTTTGAGTGTGTATTTGGAGCTAGTATTCCACATGAACAGCATTGACCTGTGTGTACACTGGCCATTAAGACAAAAATAAAACCATAGACATTTCAGATGTTGTTCTTGACTCTCACATTTTTTCTGGCTGTGCTAAACATATAAATATAGGTACGAGAGACAATGACTAAGCTGTAATGGATTGAAAAGTGCAAGAATACACTTACTGTAAATTGTTTCTAATAATATATTCCATATGGCAAAACAAGTATGAGTGAAATGTCTACAATTTCAGGGAGAGTTCCAATATTAAACAGCTTAATTATTTTCAAGAGGGCTTTCAAACCCTTCCTAGCATTTTGCATGATAGCAAAAGGAAATCACAATGTGAGTATTACATTTCAATTGGTCTTTCCAATATGTTAAGAATTGTTTTATATTACCAAAGGTTTTCTACTATGGGGATAATTTATTCTTCTAATTCAGAAAGTTTGTGTATTGATCTACAGCGAATTCACCAATATTGGAAGAAAGAGAGGTCAAGATAATTGTTAGTGGATGCCTTTTAATGTTTAATACTAGAACATCGTTCTGATGAAACATTAATCTGATTTTCTTCATGCTGCGTGCCCCCCATCATCACTGATGCTGACATGTTTCCATTTTCTGTCTTTATTTCTGATTTTTGCTGTCCTGCTTTAAATAAAAATAGTGTTCCTTTGTGAGAGTCTGTACTCAGAGCTTTGTGGTTTCTTCCCCCTTCCTGCTCTTTTGACAGTCGCCACCCCCACACACCCTTGTACTACACAGACATCTAGTGCAATAACAGAAGTTGCTGGTGAAACTCAACAGATCTGGCAGCAATTGTAGAGAGAAAACGGATATAATCTTTCGGATCCAGTCGCTGTACTTGGCTAGACGGTGCAGTAGAGGTTTACCAGGATGTTGCCTGTAACGGAATGCATTAGCTAAAGGAGGAGGTTGGACAAACTTAGATTGTTTTCACTAGAGTGTCGGAGGCTGAGGGGCAATTTGATAGAAGTGTATAATGTTATGAGAGGGGTAGATAGGTGGATATTCAGTCTTTTTTCTCAGGATGGAAATGTCAAATACTAGGGGGCACAGTTTTAAGGAGAGAAGACCATAAGACCTAGGAGTGGAAGTAAGGCCATTCGGCCCATCGAGTCCACTCCATTCAATCATGGCTGATGGGCATTTCAACTCCACCTACCCATACTCTCTCTGTATCCCTTAATTCCTTGCAAGATTGATAATTTCTTAATCTCTGCCTTGAAGATATCTAATGTCCCGGCCTCCACTGTGCTCCGTGGCAATGAATCCCACAGGCCCACCACTCTCTGCTTGAAGAAATGTCTCCTCATTTCCATTTTAAATTGACCCCCCTCTAATTCTAAGGCTGTGCCTATGGGTCCTGGTATTCCTGCCTAACGGAAACAAATTCCCAGAGTCCACCCTTTCTAAGCCATGCATTATCTTGTGAGTTTCTATTAGATTTCCCCTCAACCTTCTAAACTCTAATGAATACAATCCCAGGATCCTCAGCCATTCATCATATGTTAGGCCTACCATTCCAGGGATCATCCGTGTGAATCTCTGCTGGACACGCTGCAGTGCCAGTATGTCCTTCCTGAGGTTTGGGGCCTAACCAGAGCTTTATAAAGTCGCTTTTACATTCCAACCCTCTTGAGATAAATGACAACATTACATTTGCTTTCTTAACCACGGACTCAACCTGCAAGTCAACCCTAGAGTGTTGATGTGCAAGGTAACAGTTTTACACAAAGGATGATAGGTGCCTGGAATATACTGCCAGGGGAGGTGGTCAAAGCAGATACAATAGCAATGTTTAAGGGGCACTTAGACAGACACATGAACAGGCAGGAAATAGATGCAGATCACATGCAGGCAGATGGGATTAGGTTAGAATTGCACCGTGCTCGGTGTAGACATGGTGGGCTGAAGGGCCTTTTCCTGTACTGTACTGTTCTGTTTTGTTCATAACTTGCTCACAGTGTAACTTGAACTCATAGCCAATTGCTTAATTTGCGCTCCTTATCTTTATTTATGTGGATATGATGGTAGAATCATCAACAAATGCATTCTCCATTTCTGATTTGTTCTCTCTGAAACAGTAATGACTGGTATAGTTGCTGTAATTTATTTAAAGGCTTCATAGCAAACATTGATTTGGAGATTGAACTGTTATTGTTTAATCTAAACTATTGCACACATTAAGCAGCCTGTTCTCTTCCTTGGATGGGGAGTGTGTTTCTCTGGTAAGGCTGAGATTTGTTGGCTATCCCTAATTGCCCATGAGCTGAATGGCTTGCTAGGCCATGTCAGAGGGCTGTTAAAAGTCAAAAACATTGTTGTGTATCTGGACTTCGATCCAGACCAGACCAGTTAAGGAAGGCAAATTTTCTTCTCTTCACGACATCATTGACATTATTGGGGTTTTATGATGAAAATTGTTACATTTTCATAATTAACCTAGCTGTTAATTCCAGACTTTTTAAACTGAATTCAAATTTTCCATCTGCTATGGTGGGTTTTGAACCCTTGTGCCCAGAATATTAGCTTGGAGCTTTGGATTACTAATGCTGTAACGTCTTTACCATCATCCCCAAATGGACCAGCCAATGCTGTAAAACGTGAAGCACTTTTAAAAGTAAATTCTCGCAGAATGTGTATCTTCAGCTATTATATAAAGTAGTTCAGATACTATCTTGTTATTCATTTGACTGAATCACATTTTATAGTTTCCAGTGGAAATCTAGCCATATCTTCTCAATTCTTTGCAATTTGCATTCCACATTCTTCCAGTGGTGTCCTCCACAGCTGCACCCCTTCTTCTGAGATCATGTTAGAGTTAGAGAGTCATAGTTGTACAGCATGGAAACAAGACCCTTTAGTCCATCCAGCCAGAAATGAGTCATTTTGTCCAATTGGTCTGCGTGGGCTGTTATGTTTCTATTTTTTAAAACTACTAACTACCACCTGTCATCACTTGTATAGCCAATTAAATAGCTACGAGCAAAGCCCACCATGGGCAAAATTAGCCATTAAAAGTGAGGGGAGGTAGGGAGATAGAGAAAGGACCAAATCAAAGTGGAGGTGGATGAAGAAGGGGCCTATTTTTGATTTTTTAATTGAATTCAAATTCCGCCATCTGCTACAACAGGATTTGAACCCAGGGCCCCAGAAGATTGCCTGCATCTCTGGATTAGTAGCCCAGTGAGAAGACCTCCCCACCCCTAGTTCTACTTTATTATTTTCTAATCAACCTATTCAGGGATGTTGTTACACACCTCTGAACAAGTGGGACTTGAAGCTGGATCTCTGGGTTCGGAGATAGGAACACTACCATTGCCGTGAGAGCTGGAGTCTGCTTTGTTTCTTTATCTTCTACCCAGAAGTGATATCACAGGGGGTCCGCTCTAAAACTTTTTAATTAGCCTATTTTTTTCTAATCAACCTGTTCAGAAATCTTATTACATGTATCTGGACTTGAATTCTGGGCTTCCTGGTCCAGTGATAGGGACACCATCACTGTACCACAAGAGGGTCTGGTGGCCCAATAGGTTGGTGTTGGCTCTTACATTTCTATTGAAGCATCTTTACCTCTTTCATCTCACCCGACCAGCACATTGTTAACCTTAAGAGTGTAGTATAAAGGGGAAATAAAGTGTTAATAGTGATAACGTAGATGATGATGATGCCTCTCTGACATTAGTCATATCCTATCAAAACTTGAAGCAGTGGTGAGTGGAAGCACTCTAATTATTTTTCAGGACTTTGAATCCCTACAGTGTGGAAACAGGCCCTTCAGCCCAGCAAGTCACACCGACCCTCCGATTAATAACTCACCCACACCCATTCCCTTATTTCTCTACATTTCCCCTGACCAATGCACATAACACTATGGGCAATTTAGCATAGCCAATCCACCTAACCTGCACATCTTTGGATGTAATCTGAGAGCTATAATCAGTTTTCTGTACAACACAAAGACTTCGCAGGTAGAGGCAGAGACGCAGTTGACTGAGTAGGGAAAATTGAGCAGGTTCAAGACTGCATTACAGATGTCAAAGCCCAGAGCCATGTCAGGGAGAATCTGTGGCAACATGATGATGCAAGGCACTAGGCCATGGAAACAGCTGGTCTTGCACAAAGCAGTGGCCATTGGACAGTTTTCAAACTTGCATCAAATTACACTTAACCTAAACGTCAGAGAATACAATTCAATTTTTTCGAAACACAAAACCTATATACAATGGACACTGGACCTCTGAAATAAAATCAAAGATGCTGGAAATACTCAGCATTCTGCAGAGAGAAACAAAATTAATATTTCATGTTTTCAACCTTTCTTCAGAAAAGTGATGAATGATCATAGACCTGAAATGTTTACACTGGTTGCTGTAATTTTATTCTGATATAATTGCAACAACCCCCTCTAAATCCAATATGTTCATTGTAATCCAGCTATAGCCAAACCAGGGCTTTGTGTAGCTGAAGCATAAATTCTACACTAGTGTATTATAGTGCTTTAGGTATAAAAGTCAGCATTCTGTTAGTTTCTCGATTATTTTCTGAACCTGTTCATGATAGCATAATGCTCTATTCACAAGGACAGCAGATCTCTGACCCTTCACTATTTCTAAATTTTCACCACTTAAAACAAGTTATTTCTATCATTTTTGGGTTCAAAGTAGACAACTTCACATTAGTCCACATTTAAATCCATTCTCAAGTGTTTTTCCATTCACTTAATCTGTCAGTAGCTCTCTAATTTTATACTTCCTTTACATGGCATAAAGTACTAGGTAAAAACAAGGACTGCAGATGCTGGAAACCAGAGTTTAGATTAGAGTGGTGCTGGAAAAGCACAGCAGTTCAGGCAGCATCCGAGGAGCAGGAAAATCGACATTTTGGGCAAAAGCCCTTCATCAGGAATACAGGCAGAGTGTCTGAAGGGTGGAGAGATAAGCTAGAGGAGGGTGGGGGTGGGGAGAAAGTAGCATACAGTACAATGGGTGAGTGGGGGAGGGGATGAAGGTGATAGGTCAGGGAGGAGGGTGGAGTGGATAGGTGGAAAGGAAGATAGGCAGGTAGGACAAGTCATGGGGACAGTGCTGAGCTTTTGCCCGAAACGTCAATTTTCCTGCTCCTCGGATGCTGCCTGAACTGCTGTGCTTTTCCAGCACCGCTCTAAACAGCATAAAGTACTGCCTATGTTTGTGCCATTGTTAAATTTGGATTTGTGACTTTCTACCTTAAAACTTAAGTTGTTCAAATACTGAATAGCTGAAGTCTCAAAACAAACCTTTCCAGGATGCACCAGCCTTTCTGTTTATTATCCCATTCTGTTTCCTGTCACTTAGCCAATTTCCTAACCTTTTCAATAATTTGTCTTTAATTCCATCAACTTCAATTGTAGCTAACAGTCTCTTCTGAGGGACTTTATTAAATGCCTATTGTTAATTACTGATTTGAGTATTTTTCTGACAATTGATGTTACTTTATTTTATGAACTCACATAAAGGTCACTCGCTTGTTGAATTCCTAACCCCATCACTTTCATCTAATTTTATGCTGTCTTTTTCTTGACTAATGTTCACTACATGGTCTATTCCTCAGACTATGCATTCCTCATCACTCACTACCTGATGGTCATGACTTCAGTCACTGCAAACGTCCCTGGGAAACTTCCTCCCCAAGTTCCTCACCACTGCCCTCTTGCTTTCGGTTTTCAATATGAATCTTCCTTTTCAACTATGTTGCCTCTAACACTTTAATTTCCCCTTTCTCACTCATGGTTTGATCCTGCTTGGTAAAATGTTTTTTTAGAGTTTACGCCTAAATTTAGATTAGATTACTTACAGTGTGGAAACAGGCCCTTCGGCCCAACAAGTCCACACCGACCCGCCACCCACCCATACCCCTACATTTACCCCCTTAACTAACACTACGGGCAATTTAGCATGCCAATTCACCTGACCCGCACATCTTTGGACTGTGGGAGGAAACCCACACAGACACGGGGAGAACGTGCAAACTCCACACAGTCAGTCGCCTGAGTCGGGAACTGAACCCCGGTCTCAGGCGCTGTGAGGCAGCAGTGCTAACCACTGTGCCACCGTGCCGCCCACACAAATGTAGTTTGTGAAGGAAAGAAATGACATCAGGCCTTTCAGGAATCTCAAAGTGCTTTTTAGCCAATTAATTACATATAAGTATTGTTATAATGGAGACAATGCAATCGCCAATTTATAAACTGCAAGTTCCCACAAACACAAATATTCCAATTGATAAATTAATTTTTAAAAATACATTGCTTTGGTTTAAATAATGATGGGAAGTGGAAAGAACTCCATGCTTTCATAGAGTTATACAGCACCGAAGAGGCCCTTTGGCCCATCAAATCTGTATTGAAACTGGATAAACTGGGACTTGCTTCTCTGGAGTATAGAAGGCCAAGGGGTGACCTTATAAAATCATGAGGAGCATAGGTAAGTTAAAAGTCTTTTCCCAGGGTAGGGGAGTCCACAACTAAAGGGAATAGGTTTAAGGAGAGAGAGGAATGATTTAAAAAGGACCTGAGAGATGACTTTTTCACGTAGAGACTGGTGCGTGCATGGAACGAGCTGCCAGAGCAAGTGGTAGAGGTGAGGACAATTACAACATTCAAAAGAAATTTGGAAAGGTACATGGATAGGAAAGATTTAAAGGGATATGGGCAAAATGCAGGCAAATGTGCCTAGTTCCAGTTAGGAAACCTGGTCAGCATGGATTAATTGGGCCAAAGGGTCTGTTTCTGGGACTATTGATTGTTTACCTGCAACTAGAATCAATTTATTTGTAATAAGTAAGTGATTTCTAATGATCCCTTCCTCTCTTGCTTTTTCCTTTTTTCCTTATGTGCTCTCAGTTTACTCACTGAGCAAAGAGAATGTCAATTTAAATCAACACTGAACACAAACAGCCGAGCTAGGAAGGGCTGATTCTCCATTTTCTAGCAAGAGAGTCAAAAGCTGCATTGTCAGAGGTTTCACTATTCTTTCAATGAGATGTTAATATCTGACCCTTTCTACCTATTCTAGTGTTTCAGTTAGAATTAAAAGCCTCCAAGGTAACAACTCCTCCTGCAATCAATGACAACAATAACAGGTCAAACCCTTGATTTTACCCTTCCATATCTTTGACATCCTGCAACCTTTTATGATTTAGCTGTTTCCCTCAATTTCCAGTCCTGCGAGCTTGGTAACCACTCTCTTGATTAGTCACGCAAATGAAATTAGGCTTCCTCAATTTCAAATTACTCCTTTGGAGTTCTATCCAAACACTTCTGATCTGGAGCTTTCAATTAAAACCCTGACACTGAGGTAATGTATTTCAAACTTTTCTGAACTTAGTCCTTTCTCCAGAAGGAATTGTTTCACACACTTTTAACTAGGGTTGTGCCAAACTGAAAGTCAAAAGGTGATGGCATTTCCCCTAAGCAATACGGAATCCTAGTCCTTCTAAACAGAAATCAAGCTGATAGAGTCATGAAGTCATCGAGACAGACCCTTTGCTCTAACTCGTCCATGCTGACCAGATATCCTAACCTAATCTAGTCCCGATTTGGCGATGTCGGTGTTGGACTGGGATGTACAAAGTTAAAAATCACACAACACCAGGTTATAGTCCAACAGGTTTAATTGAAAGCACACTAGCTTTCGGAGAGACGCTCCTTCAATCACCTGATGAAGGAGCGTCGCTCTGAAAGCTAGTGTGCTTCCAATTAAACCTGTTGGACTATAACCTGGTGTTGTGTGATTTTTAACTTTGTAATCTAGTCCCATTTGCCAGCACTTGGCCCATGTCTCTCTAAACCTTTCCTATTCTTATATCCATTCAGATTAATATTTACTCTGCCCACTTGTAAAACTCTATCAATTCAAATAGATTCCCATTATCACTCAGGTCTCCCTCTCTCATACTGGTTTTTAAAAAATCATCGCTCCAGAAAGCCTGACAAGTTAATCATTAAACACATTCATACACACAGACCGAAAGCCACCTGTCACTATTCTGAAAAAGTGTAGGGCTAGTCTCCTTGTTAACATTTACTCCTCAATCCACATCACAAAAACACATTATCGGCTGGGTCCATCCTGAATGCAATTTTTCCAACATAATAGTGTGTACATTTCAAAAACGACTTCATTACATGTAAAGTGCTTTGAGATATTCAGGTAAAGTGAAGCAGTCTAAATATTTTTCTTTTTCTTGCTTTCTTTCATGCAATAGTACATGAAAGTGCGACACTGTCACAAATGAGACATATGGCCATCATGCTGGAAGCTGAAGGTATCAAAAATACATGTATGGATTGGCCCTTCCTGACGAGAGAGGGAATTGTTTGATCTGTTCACTGTTAGCAGGGTGCAGCTTATTGCAAACAGAGGGGAGAATTGCTCCAAGAGCAGACGGTGGACAGAAAATCAACGCAGGATGAGAAACAACCGAGCAATCTGAGCACAAGCAAACTGAGTGGGTAACTCACATTCGAAGGGTTAACACAGTAAGGAAATAAATCAATCAGAAAATACAATGCAATTCCAATCCCACCTTATTCACTCATTTAAAGGGAGTGAAACATATGTTTGGGAATTTATTTGCATTCAGAAAATATGTTGCCCCCAGGCCAGCTCCTGTCCAATCTAAATACAATTTCAGTAAGTGTTGAACTACACCGGGAAGATGATCGTCCTGCTGGTTATAGTCTGAATACACTCGGCAGTGAACCGTCTTCAATGTAACAGAGGGACAGAAATAAATTAGCTGCAGCGAATCAGCCCTGAGGAACCCTTCCTGACATCATCCCTCCTCATCTCTATAGTGCCTTCAGGATCATCCTTTGGAGATATTTGTATTCCCCAATTTCAATCAATTTCAAACCTTTGAGCATTCCACAATTTTAATCACTCTACCATTGCCAATGAGGCATTCACCGGCCTCAGCTCCAAGCTCTGGAATTCCCTGCTGCACTCTCTCTCTGTCTCTCTGTCTCTGTCTCTGTCTCTCTCTCTCTTTCTGTGTGCCTTTCTCTTCTCCACTGGCAGTCCCTTGGGATTGAGGAGCACTTGCTTTCCCTTTGGTTGAGTGCGATTTGAGAAGGTTGATAAATCTAGTGCCACATGTGGGGCTTATGGTGCTAAGAGGGTTAGGGAAATGGGTTTGGAGGTTTGTGTGCTGCCTTGGATTCTTTGACTTCACCTCTATACATTCCCAACAAAGTCTCTTGACGCCGGTGCCTTCCTGAATGAACTTTTTTCCATTTTGGCTGGTCACAAGCCAGGGACTCCCCTGAAAAGGCCACGGTGGGGCAGTGGTTGTGAGGTTGGGGGTGGAGTGGAGTTGATGGTAGGGACAGAGGTGCTATTCAATCCCTTCAGGAAGCCTCTGAAGACAAGTCCAAAGTGTGTCTGCTGTCCACCTGCAGGGATGGACTAACAAATGGAGCAGTTGCTTCAGGGGACTGGTGTCAGGCCCAGCGGATCTGGTTTTGGTCATTGCCTCACTGCTTGGCATGTTGCCTTGAGAGAGCACGTTCTTGTTGGACCAGTCGATTTGGGGGATCTTGTGAAGGCCTCACTGGTGGGATTTCTCTGGTGCTTCTGGGTGTCCAAAGTCTCCAAAACTTATAGAAGTTTAGGGATGACTGGTGCCCAGGAAACCTTGAGTCATGGGTTTGAGATCTTGATCCTCAAATACTTCTTTCCTTGGTTGAGTGGGAGACTAAGCTGACACCATGGAAGTGATGATGACCTTCATTGCCTGCTTCTTCCTTCATCAAGAGGAAGCTCCCACATACAATATTCCAATTTTCCTTACCCTTTGGTGTTGATATTAATTGATGAGCCTGGGGGACAAATTGAAACTTACAGAATACTGAATGGCCAGGACAGAGTGGATGTTGGGAAGATGTTTCCTTTGGTAGGAGAGACTAGGACGCGAGGGCACTGCTTTAGAGTAACGGGAAGACCTTTTAGAATGGAGATAAGGAGAAACATCTTCAGCCAGAGAGTGGGGAATCTATGGAATTCATTGCCACAGAAGGCTGTGGAGGCCAGGTCACTGAGGATATTTAAGACAGAGATAGATAGGTTATTGAGTATCAAGGGGATCAATGGTTATGGGGAGAAAGCGGGAGGATGGGGTTGAGAAACCTCTCAGCCATGGTGGAGCAGACATGATGGGCTGAGTGGTCTAATTTCTGCTCCTATGTCTTATATACTTATGAGAGGGAGGGGTTCTAGGGTGAAGATGGAGGTGCTAGTTAGATGCGGATCATTGCTTTTTGGGTGTTTAGTGAAAGATCCATTTTCTCATTTGCTTTGGAGAAGGATGTGGAGCTCAGTTTCTGAGCAAGTGTAGACAAAACATCAGCCCCATAAGAATATAAGAAGTCGGAGTAAAAGGAGGCCATTCAGCCCCCTAAGCCTTTCCCACTGTTTAATAAGATCATGACTGACCCGCCCCAGGCCTCATAGTAGTTTTCATGTCAACTCTATACAGCAGATAGTCAGGAAATTTTAAATTTGAATGGTCTTTCAGAGCCAATCCTATTCTGACTTAAGAGAAAGTACATCCAAGAACAAGGAAAAACAGCACAGTGCATTCAGGAGCTGGTGTATGTTTCAAGTGAAAAACTAGAAAGCAACAGTAAGTGCAGCGCTGAAAGCACTGAAGGAATTCACAAAATTAAAAATGAAATGAAAGAAGAAAGGATCAGCAGAAGGCTGGATCCCAAACCCCCCCCCCCAGCTTGAACTGGAAAGCCACAAGTCTGCTCCCTGAGTTCAAACTCGTCAAACAAAGGATGCCGCCATGTATCATACAACAAGCAGTTACAGAACGAGTTAAACATGTCCAGAGGGTGCCTATTGTGTGAGGCAGGCCATTCAGCTCATTGAGTTGACACTGACCCTCTGAAGAGCATTCCACCCAGACCCATCCTCCCACCCTCTCCTTGTGACAGCGTATAACCCATGGTTAATCTGCCTACCGTGCACATCCCTGGATACTATGGGCAATTTAGCCTGGCCAATCCATCTAACTTCCACATCTTTGGACTATGGGACGAAACCAGGGAAGGCAGAGGAAACCCATGCAGACACAGGAAGAACATACAAACTCCACCTAGATGATTGCCCAAGGGTGGAATTGAACCTGGTGTTGGAGCTAACCACTGAGTCACTGTGCTGCCGAATATCTGTCTAAATTGTGAGCTGTTTCAGGTAACAAAAGGTGATGTATAAAGTAATTTGCACAAAATAATGTCAGTTATTTACAAATGATTATTTTAATTTAATGCTGGTGTTTGTTTCTGTGTGGGTTGTAATTCTGAATCCCTGCTTGTAATTCTTAATCATAATTAAAATAATTAGAATCTGTTTCACTCTCTAAACTACTCTGAAATATCCCAGATAAATCCTGCATTGTTGTAATGACTAAACAAGTTACTTTTTTCTTCCATAAAATATTTAATTTGCATTTCTATATCACCTTTCACATGAAACAAAACCTGAAGCTGTTCCAAGAAATATTATAAACTGTGGTGGGGTCAGGTCATATAACCAGAAATAGGCCAGGTAACCAGGAACTTGACTGAAGAGTCTGTTTGAAGGAATGTCTTACAGGAGGACAGGGAGTTAGAGAAATGTAAAGAGAGAGAGAGAGAGAGGTAGAGGGAGAGAGGTGCAGAGAGAGAGAGAGAGAGAGAGGTAGAGAGATGTAGACAGAAATAGACAGAGATCGGGTAGTGTACTGAGACAAGTAGAGAGAATGAAGGAGATGCAGAGAGATGTGTGTGTGTGTGTGTGTGTGTGTCGCGGTGGGGAGGGGGGGGTGGGGAGATGGGGGATATGAGGTGTATGAAGGCGCAGACAGTGGGTTTTGGAGCATTATCAGAGAGAGTATTATCCAGAGGTGCTGAACCTGCTGGGGTCAATCCTCAAGGGTGTTCTCTCACCTCTGACATTGTCCCACTGCTCATTTGTCAGACTGAATATGAGGGTTGACAAGTTGTTCAGGTGTGGACAGTATCACGACTGAGCCAGTTCCAGTCTTGCCCTGACAGTTGGTGATGTGTGAGGCAGAAGTTTCCACAGCACGACATTAACAAGTCCAAAGCCACCCTGATTACTACAGGCTTGGTCCCACTTCCACTCCCAGGTCCTGCTCCCCGAAAGGACCTCTCTTGTTACCTTGCACTATCACTCCAGCCTTTACCCATTGCTTTCCAAAGACTCACCTTTGGTCTGAATTATCACTTTCTCTACACAAAGTCAAACTCATCTTTGTGTCCATTGTCCAAATTCTACCATGTCTTTGCTCCTAGCCGACTTCCGACTGGCTGTAACGCTGCCCCTGTCTCTTTCCCACAGCTCCAAGCCTAACTCTGTCTCTGGGAGGTTGGGGGTTGGGGGTGGGGGTGGGGGGGGGGGGGGGGTGGAGGGGGGGGGGGGGGATGTGGTGGTGGTGGGGATGAGTCAGTTTGATACAAAATGTGATACAATTTCTAATATGAAGGCTGACACTGCCCCCTGCTGATTGGCTGTAAAGTCTAAAAACCAGCAATTCACCGAATCTGCAAATGTGTTGCTGGTCAAAGCACAGCAGGTTAGGCAGCATCTCAGGAATAGAGAATTCGACGTTTCGAGCATAAGCCCTTCATCTTATTCCTGATGAAGGGCTTATGCTCGAAACGTCGAATTCTCTATTCCTGAGATGCTGCCTAACCTGCTGTGCTTTGACCAGCAACACATTTGCAGCTGTGATCTCCAGCATCTGCAGACCTCATTTTTTACTCGAAGAATTCACCGAATCTTTCAAGATCTTGCTGAATACCTGAGTGGAGTATTCTGTGAGTGTGTGGGGTCTCCTGGAGACTAAATGAGCCATGGGAGGCAATGCCTAGTGGTGTTCTTGCTAAACTATTAATCCAGCAACTCAAGTAATATTCTGGGAACCTGGCTTCAAATCCCACCATGGCAGATGGAAGAGGTTGAATTCAACAAAAATTTGGAATTAAGAGTCTAATGATAGCTGTTTCCGATTGTTGGGAAACCCCATGGACAGTCTCCCACAGAACCTGGTGCAGAGTTAAAGGATTGGAACCAATCCTGTCATCTATCCGGGCAGTTCCCAGAAGGAGTTGCCCCAAAGAGATGACAACTGTATCAAGAGTTTCCTCTTCAGCAAAAAGGATCATCATCCTCACCTGGTCTCCTCTGTGTATGACCCCAGACCCTGGAAAGTGTTCAAAATATTTGTTTGGTTATGACAGAGACAGACTCTTTGTTGATCCCACAAAAATGGCAGAATCTGAAAGAGGTCTGAGCAAGGTGGGCACTGGTGAGATTCGTGGCAAAATCAGACGAGAATTCCAGTAAGACCCATCTCAACATTGGGAGCATTTTACACCATCTTTTATACTCTTGATGAGAGGTGAGGTAGGTTTCTCACTGGACAGCAGTCTGTCACCAATTAAAGGGGAGTTATAGTTTGCATAACTTCTTAACGGCACAAATCAACCCTTTAATACTGTTCCCTCTCTTTCCAAATGCACCAAAGCAGCTGGATGTTGAGAAATCTCGCCGTGGGAGTCAGGACTTGGTACCTGGAGGATTCAGCTCGTTACTGGCCCTGAGGACCCTCCAGGTTGCTCAGGATCAAGCAGCATCTCAGCTCAGGATCAGTGGGCACCAGCCGCACCCTCCCTTGTTCACCAACATTGCCATTTCTGAATTGGCAGGCCCTCACCATCACCATGGCACCTCACTGACATGCTGGCAAGGAGCTTTGGAATCACACATCTGCATTGCACAGTACGCCAGCAGCTGGCATTGAGATATTACTGCAAGGACGCCACACACAGTCAGGCCCACAGCTCTGGGGTTAGATTGCTCACCTGCTCTCTTACTGTTCCCTCACTTAGTGCCTACCTCACAGCACCCCGGCCTTGCCTTGCCTTGCGTGTTATTGCGGTCAGTGCCCAGGCGGCTCTCTGCAAAAACACATGACAGGCTGGTCCTGTTTCTCAACAGGAAATTGTCTGAGGGGCCTGACATTTTGCAGTCCAGCACACACTCAGACCTCAGTCTAACAGCTACAGCAGGTACCAGCTGCCTGGACACCAACACATACCATGTGCGTTCAGCTGAATGGCCCAGGTAGAAACTGATGGGGGCTAGTCCTCAGCCCAGGCAAGGAAGGGAGGAGGCACTGTGTCATAGGGTTCAGGGGCCTTCAGTTACAGGGCACAGATTTGGCTCAATCCAGGGGCTTGGCCACAGTCACTTACTGCTCGGGACACTGACTGTCAGGGGGATCTGACTGAGACCAGTCCGGTGAGTGGGCAGTGGTCCGGTCTGTGGGACCAGCAGTCTGGGGGAATCAGGGAGCTGCAGGAAGAGCAGCCAGGGGTCTGGTCAGTCATACCTAGGAGCTGCTCATCAGGGTCAGCCTGTCAGAGGATGGGGGCGAATACAGTCCCGGGGGTCTGTGCATTGAGGGTGAAAGGGGGAACTTGAATGAACAGTCAAACCTGGGGAGGACAGCATGGGTATTGTGGAGGCGGAGGGGAAAAGTTCACTTTGAATGAAGAGCACATGTGTAACAGCATCGGAGGGCAGGAGCACGTGCTGGGAATTTGTCAGTAACTGTGCCCTCACAAGGGGGGATGCAGAGAATTGCAGAGTGTGTTTTATTAACATGGGGTTAAGGTGCTGAGAGGGTGGTTCAATGTGGTGGGTGGTCACACCGGTGGAATGGGTGGAGAAGGGTTGTAGGGATACTGCACAGTTAAAGGGGATATGGAAACTCTGGGGCTTACCTGATAACTCGGCAAAGCCCAGTGCTGACGGTGTCCAGTTTGAGCTGCATTCCACCACAAGCCTCCCCCCACACCCCCATCACCTTCCCTTCTCTGGATGCACAATGCAACTGGAAAATGCCTCAGACACCGTCCAATATAAGACAGTGTTACTTCAATTGGATCCCCCTGGTGAGATGGGGTTGGAGTCAGACACAAGTCTGTTAATGAGGTGAGTTTGGTAAGATACAGTGAGAAATCTCACAGCTTCATTGAGAGAGTTCCACCAAAACATCCAATGCAACTGTACTTAGCCCAAAAGAACTTCAACCTGATATCGAAATTTCCCAATAAAAAGCAGCTAAAGTGTTTCAATGATTTCTAATTGGCTACAATCAAAGTTCGGAAGTAACTTCCTCTTCAGGGTCCTGCTGTTCTGCTTTGGTTTTGGGGCTCGACATTTGAATTGTTGAATTATCCAAGATAAATTCACTCTATTTACAAAGACTCAATAAACTTTCAGATCACCTTAAAGGTGCTGAGGAATGAACAAAGTTTAACACATTATTACATGCTGAAGATAAGATGCTTGCCAATTCAAATATCAAAAGGTTTTAGATTGGGTTCTGTATAACAATGCGACATCATTCAGAACCACAGCCTTATCAGAGTTTACTTTTTTGATTAATCCCAGTCTAGTTCATGTTTGAAGTACTTTCTAATTTTTTTTTGTTTTGTAATTTCCTGAGGATATAATGAGGTTTTATTAAGATTGGATCTTTGCAATTTATATGGTGGCTCACTGCAGGTCCTTGGTAAATATGTACCTGTCAGGCAGGGAGGAAGTGGTCAAGCGCAAGAGCCGTGGTTTACTGAGGAAGTTGAATCTCTTGTCAAGAGGAAGAAGGCGACTTATGTTGGGATGAGATGTGAAGGCTCAGTTAGGGTGCTTGAGAGTTACAAATTAGCCAGGAAAGACCTAAAGAGAGAGCTAAGAAGAGCTAGGAGAGGTCATGAGAAGTCATTGGTGAATAGGATCAAGGAAAACCCTAGGGCTTTGTATAGGTATAAAAGAATGACCAGAGTAAGATTAGGGCCAATCAAGCATAGTAATGGGAAGTTGTGTGTGGAGTCAGAGGAGATGGGGGAAGCACTAAATGAATATTTTTCATAGGCATTCACTCTAGAAAAAGACAATGTGGTCGAGGAGAATACTGAGATAAAGGCTACAAGACTAGACGGGATTGAGGTTCACAAGCAGGAGGTGTTAGCAATTCTGGGAAGTGTGAAAATAGATAAGTCCCCTGGGCCAGATAGGATTTATCCTCGGATCCTCTGGGAAGCCAGAGAGGAGTTTGCCGAGCCTTTGGCATTGATCTTTAAATCGTCATTGTCTACAGGAATAGTACCAGAAGACTTGAGGATAGCAAATGTGGTCCCCCTGTTCAAGAAAGGGAATAGAGACAACCCTGGTAATTATAGACCAGTGAGCCTTACTTCAGTTGTGGGAAAAGTGTTGGAAAGGTTTATAAGAGATAGGATTTATAATCATCCAGAAATGAATAAGTAGATTAGGGATAGTCAATTAAGTTTTGTGAAGGGTAGGTCCTACCTCACAAACCTTATTGAGTTCTTCGAGAAGATGACTAAACAGGTGGATGAGGGTAAAGCAAATGATGTGGTCTATATGGTTTTCAGTAAGGTGTTTGATAAGGTTCCCCATGGTAGGCTATTGCAAAAAATAGGGAGATATGGAATTGAGGGTGATTTAGTGGTTTGGATCAGAAATTGGCTAGCTGAAAGAAGACAGAGTGTAGTGGTTGATGGGAAATATTCATCCTGGAATTCAGTTACAAGTGGGCTATCATAAGGATCTGTTTTGGGTCCACTGCTGTTTGTCATTTTTATAAATGACCTGGATGAGAGAATAGACGGATGGGTTAGTAAATTTGCAGATGGCACTAAGGTCGGTGGAGTTGCGGATAGTGATGAAGGATGTTTTAGGTTACAGAGGGACATAGATAAGCTGCAGAGCTGGGCTGAGAGGTGGCAAATGGAGTTTAATTTGGAAAAATGTGAGGTGATTCACTTTGGAAGGAGCAACAGTAATGCAGAGTATTGGGCTAGTGGTAAGATTCTTGGTAGTGTAGATGAGCAGAGAGATCTCGGTGTCCAGGTACATAGATCCTTGAAAGTTGCCACCCGGGTTGATGGGGTTGTTAAGAAGGCATACAGTGTGTTGGTTTTTATTGGTAGAGAGATTAAGTTTCGGAACCATGTGATCATGCTGCAGCTGTCCAAAACTCTGGTGAGGCCACACTTGGAGTATTGTGTATAGTTCTGGTCACTGCATTATAGGAAGGATGTGGAAACTTTGGAAAGGATTCAGAGGAGATTTACTAGAATGTTGTCTGGTATGGAGGGAAGGTCTTACAAGAAAAGGCTGAGGGACTTGAGGCCGTTCTCATTAGAGAGAAGAAGGTTGAGAGGTGACTTAATAGAGACATAAGATAATCAGAGGGTTAGATAGGGTGGACAGGGAGAGCCTTTTTCCAAGTATGGTGATGCCTAGTATGCGGGGTTGTAGTGTTAAATTGAGGGGTGATAGATATAGGACAGATGTCAAAGGTAGTTTCTTTACTCAGAGTAGTAGGTGTGTGGAACACTCTGCCTGCTACTGTTGTAGATTCGAGTAAAAAGTGAGGTCTGCAGATGCTGGAGATCAGAGCTGAAAATGTGTTACTGGTTAAAGCGCAGCAGGTCAGGCAGCATCCAAGGAACAGGAAATTCGACGTTTCGGGCCAGAGCCCTTCATCAGAGCCCTGATGAAGGGCTCTGGCCTGAAACGTCGAATTTCCTGTTCCTTGGATGCTGCCTAACCTGCTGTGCTTTAACCAGCAACACATTTTCAGCACTGTTGTAGATTCACCAACTTTAAGGGCATTTAAATGGTCATAGGTTAGGCATATGGGCGAGAATGGAATAGTGTAGGATAGATGGGCTTCAGGCTGGTTTCACAGGTTGGTGCAACATCGAGGGGCGAAGGGCCTGTACTGCCTTGTAATGTTCTATGTTCTGTGGTGTGATAGTCAATTCACTTTGTTGAATTCTACAACCACTTATAGGCCATATAGGCCTTGATGGTTGTAGAATAGGTCATTCAGCCCATCAAGTCTGGTCCACCAGTCCATCATGGGTGAAATGTTTCTCAACCTCACTGTCCTGTCTTCTCCGTTAACCTTTGATCTGCGTACCAATTAAGAACTGTCTTTCTCTGTCTTAAAGGTGCTCAATGACTTGAACTCCATAGCCCTTTGAGGCAATGAGTTCACCATCCTCTTAATGATCCCATGTTCCTGTCATAGGAAGGCAGCCATGTAGTGTTACATTGTCGTGGCCCATTCACTGCTCTTGCTGAGGAAGTCTCTACATTCCGAGTTCAGGACACAGAGTCATAGAGTCTTGGAGATGTACAGCATGAAAACAGACCCTTTGGTCCAACCTGTCCATGCCAACCAGATATCCCAACCCAATCTAGTCCCACCTGCCAGCACCCGGCCCATATCCCTCCAAACCCTTCCTATTCATAAACCCATCCAAATGCCTCTTAAATGTTGCAATTGTACCAGCCTCCACCACATCTTCTGGCAGCTCATTCCATACACGTACCACCCTTTGCATGAAAAAGTTGCCCCTTAGGTCTCTTGTATATCTTTCCCCACTTACCCTAAACATATGCCCTCTAGTTCTGGACTCCCCGACCCCAGCGAAAAGACTGTCTATTTATCCTATCCATGCACCTCATAATTTTGTAAACCTCTAAGAGGTCACCCCTCAGCCTCCGATGCTCCAGGGAAAACAGCCCCAGCCTGTTCAGCCTCTCCCTATAGCTCAAATCCTCCAACCCTGGCAACATCCTTGTAAATCTTTTCTGAACTCTTTCAAGTATCACAACATCTTTCCAATAGGAAGGAGACCAGAATTGCGTGCAATATTCCAGCAGTGGCCTAACCAATGTCCTGTACAGCCACAACATGACCTCCCAACTCCTGTACTCAATACTCTGACCAATAAAGGAAAGCATACCAAACGCCTTCTTCACTATCCTATCTACCTGTGACTCCACTTTCAAGGAGCTATGAACCTGCACTCCAAGGTCTCTTTGTTCAACAACACTCCCTAGGACCTTACCATTAAGTGTATAAGTCCTGCTAAGATTTGCTTTCCCAAAATGCAGCACCTCCCATTTATCTGAATTAAACTCCATCTGCCACTTCTCAGCCCATTGGCCCATCTGGTCCTGATCCTGTTGTAATCTGAGGTAACCCTCTTCGCTGTCCACTACATCTTCAATTTTGGTGTCATCTGCCAACTTACTAACTGTACCTCTTATGCTCGCATCCAAATCATTTATGTAAATGACAAAAAGTAGAGGGCCCAGCACTGATCCTTGTGGCACTCCACTGGTCACAGGCCTCCAGTCTGAAAAACAACAGTCCACCACCACCCTCTGTCTTCTACCTTTGAGTCCATTCTCTATCCAAATGGCTAGTTCTCCCTGTATTCTGTGAGATCTAACCTTGCTAATCAGTCTCCCATGGGGAACCTTGTCGAACGCCTTACTGAAGTCCACATAGATCACATCTACCGCTCTGCCCTCATCAATCTTTGGTTTACTCCAGACTTTTTTTATCAATCAGAACCCTGAAATAAATAAATCATCATTCCTTCAGTGTCGCTAGTTCGAAAAACTTGGAAATCCCTCTCTAACAGCATTGTGGGTCAACCCACAGTGCGTGGACTGCAGCGGTTCAAGAAGGCAGCTCACCACCGCCTTCTCAAGGGGCAACTAGGGATGGATGAGCAATAAATGCTGGGCCCAGCCAGTGTGGTCCATAGCCCACAAGTGAATTATTATAAAAAATCTCGACATGATTTAAAAATTCTTATTCTTGATGTTGGTTCCAAACTCAGAATCTTTCTTTTCTGTCTTCCAACATTAAACCATTCGGACTGGCTCTCTGGTCCAGCAATCACTCTTCACCACCTTCGGATGCTTTTCCTGCAAGGATGCAAACTTGTGGATGGAACATGAGCAGGAATAACAAGGTGTGTTTTGTGTCTGCTGGACTCCTTTGGAAGGCACTGTTTGCTGCTGAGGCCCTAAAGTGTGTTCCCAGCTCCTGCCCCAGGCTGACATTGCCAGTGCCAACACCAAGGGAGTGCCACACTGTCACTGTCTTCCTGACGGGATAATATACCTGTCTATTCTCATATTGCAGGATGAATGCTAAGGTTCCCATGGTGCTCTGCAAAGCACAGCAGGGAGCTCTGGACCAGTTTGCGTCCCTCGCTCTGAAGTGAATGGATTTGTTGTTGGTTTTGGCTATTATTGGTTCAAGGTGGTTGCCAGTTTGCCAATGCAGCAGGATTGTGTGAGATATATTCATCTTTTAGATTAGATTAGATTCTCTACAGTGTGGAAACAGACCCTTCGGCCCAACAGGTGCACACCGACCCTCCGAAGAGTAACCCACCCAGACCCATTTCCCCTCTCACTAATGCACCTAACGCTCTGGGGCAATTTATCCTCCGGGGGATGTCTGCATCTCTGGCAAGGCCAGCATTGATATTTTTCCCCAAAATATACTTTATTCATATATTTAGTAAAAAAAATTACAAAACATTTCAAGTTGAAAAAGACAGAATTTGCAATACATTAAACTTTTCCCTGTACAACATGCTGCACTCATTTTGATGGTCTTACTGCTCACAAAATACAGATTCGCGGGGTCTCCTCTAGTTAACTTTCTGGCTGTGTGTGCACCCAAGGTCCACATGGGTCTGAAGGCAATGCTGCAATCGGTGTCTGTGGATCTTGGAGCAGCTGTGCACATAGCTGAGCAACTCAGAGGAAATATTGCTTTTCAGGGTGTATAGGCTGTTCAAAATGGAAATGAGAAAAACTGCAATAGATATGCATTAGAACTGCATTAGGTCAGGTGAATTGGCCATGCTAAATTACCCGTAGTGTTAGGCAAGGGGTAAATGTAGGGGTATGGGTGGGTTGCGCTTCGGCGGGTCTGTGTGGACTTGTTGGGCTGAAGGGCCTGTTTCCACACTGTTAGTAATCTAATCTAATCTAAAATATAGTAATTCCTGTATTCACTATGTTTCACTCTGACCTGCCTCAGTATACTTCAATACTCTGCATTGGCAATGTATGTCCTTTATGAGGCAGACACAGCCTGAGGGCTCTCGCTGCACTGGGGCTGAGAAGCCTTAGACATGGACCTTTCCCACTGTGCCTCTACCCTGAGCTTTGGTGCATCCCGCAGCTTGAAGTCCTCGAACTTAGAATGTGCCAGGCTACAACAGCTGGAGCCAAGGACAACTCGTTGCACTGAAAGACCAGCCAGCATTTATTACCCATTACCGCCTGCCCCAGAGAAGCTGGTAGTGCACTGCCTTTTTGAAATGCTGCAGCTCTTGGGGACACCCACAATGCCCATTAAGAAGGGAATTCCGGGATTTGGACCCCTTTGGATTTGGGAAGTGCTGCCTGAGTTGCTTTGATGCTATTTGACTGTCAGGCAGCTGTTTGATTGGTCTGTGAGACAGTGTTCCTAATTTGGCAGCAGTCCCCAGATGTTAATGAGGATGAATTTGCAGAGTTGAAGAACTTGTGACACAATTCAAATCAATCACGGTGGTCCCATTGGAAACAGTGCCTGTGATTCGGTACACAGTGGGAAGGGAATTGTGAAGTCACCTGTTGTCTCCTACTCTAGGAAATGAGATTACTCGGTCAGGCTTTCGGGGACGGTGTCCCACTGCTGTCCGGGAGATCACAGGACAGGACAGAAGGAAGATCAAAAGATTCGTCAAAGGGTTAAGCACTTTCCCCTGGACTGTTGACTGGTTTTAATGGCAGGAGAAAGTAAGGACTGCAGACGCTGGGGATTAGAATCGAGACTGTGGTGCTGGAAAAGCACAGCAGGTCAGGCAGCATCCAAGGATATAAATGGCAGTCCGATCATCTCCTGAAATGTGCCTGTTATCATTTACACCAGAAACAGTCTCAGCCTGACTGCTGGCTGCACGCACAATAGCTTTGACCGATGTGAGCAATTTGCTGTTTAGCATCAAATCAGTACCTCCCCAGCTTCTGATTGCCACAGCTAGCAAAAATGAGAAAGCCTGGTCTGAGAGCAGGCCAATACCATCCATTGTTCCAACTGTTTTAAAAAAACCTAAAGACTGGCTAAGTTTAAGCCATTTTGATAGTAGCCAGTTCGGCACCTCTGCATTTACAACCTCTTTTCAAAAAAACCCAGGACAAAGCAACCTTTTTAAAAGGACGGCATTGTCACAAAAGCAACTAAAAGTTTCACAGAGTGGATATTTCCGAGAGCTGAAATTTTGCATAATCAGAAAATACTCTCGAAAAGAGAAAATTTAGGAGTGACCTGTTAAAGTCATTTAAAATTATGAATTTTATAAATTAATGGTAAAGTTATAACTTATCTGCTGATTCTTTCCTTAATGGGAAACACTCTTAGCTTGTGAAAAAAATGGTGGGTTTCAGTTTGAGGCAGTTTGCAAACGTTTTGGTTGAAGTTGGCTGTAAAATAGCAGCTTCCTGAGATGTGAGGTGGTTTGGTCATGTTACAAAATATGTTACCTCAGTGTAAGAAATTCAGTGAGAAATCACCTCGTCAAAACCAATAAAACCAAAATATTCTCTATCAAGCCAGATTTCAGCCTGGGATCTGACTTAAGACCATAAGAATAGTCCAGTAACAGCATCAGCTGGGGTCATAACCACAGTCATTAATAAACCAAATGGGAAATTCAGACAAAATGTTACTCAGGAGAGTGGGGAGAATGTGGAACTCAATCCCACAGGGGAGGTAGACGCGAATCTCATGGCCCTAGAATGTGGTGGATGACAAGATATTGAGTAAAGTTAAGGAGGAGACGGACAGATTTTTAATTAATAATGGATTGAACGGTCATTGGGAGCAGGCTGAGAGGAGTTGAGGCTGAGATGAGTTTGGTCATGATCGCATCAATAGCAGAGAAGACTCAAGGGGCTGAATGGCCTCCTCCTGTTCTGATGTTCTTATGTTCAATGGAACATTTAAAGGGGGACACGATCAGTATATTGAGGAAATATAAGAGTGAGAGGACAAAGAGTGGGAAAAGCCTCACATTGATGATAAATACAGGTTTGGAGAATTTGGGCTGAATGGTCTGTTTCTGTACTGTTAAACTGAAGTGTTGCCTGATTTCATGCCTGGCCTGATAGACAAGTAATTTGCTCGTTTGGACTCTATTCTATCACATTCTCAAAAGCTAGTGGCTGTTATATCACAATAAGACAGGGAAGAGAACTGCTGACATTCCACGTTCTTGAGAGGTGCAAGCAGCGGGGAATTACGTGGCCAGAAACTATTGGCTCCAGAAAGTAAACCCATCCAAAACAACATGAATTGTTAATGCTGGAAGCATTCTGATGAGCAAGAGATTAACTGACGAGCAAGTGTTTTTCTGTCCACTCAGGTTTTTTGGAAATATTCTAAGTTAGATGCCAGCATATTGATGATATTGACAACAGCATTCAAGAAGCTCAACATCATTCTGAATGTGCAATCACTCAGCACCCTAACACCAAGGTAAACATTCCTCTCCCTCCATCACCGATGCTCAGGAGCAGTAGTGTGTACCATCCACAAGATGCACTGCAAAAATTCACCAAAGATCTTCAGGCAGCACCTTTCAAACCCATGCCCACTTCCATCTAGAAGGACAAGGGCAGCAGATGCATGAGAACACCACCCCCTCCAGGTTCCCCTCCAAGCCACTCACCATCCTGACCTGGAAGTATATCACCTTCAATTCCTTCACCGTCACTGGATCACACTCCAGGAACTCCCTCCCTAAAGTCATTGTCGGTCTAATTACAGCACAAGGACCGCAGCGGTTCAAGAAGGCAGCTTCCCATCACCTTCACAACTCGGTACGGGCTAGAAACGCTCACCCAACCAACTATGCTCAAATCCTAAAAGTAGATAATAGGAACCATCAGGTGGAGGCGCTAGTATTGGACTGGAGTGTACAAAGTTGAAATTCACACAACACCAGGTTATAGTCCAACAGGTTTATTTACTATCTTTTACTGTGAATTCTGTGTGTTATGATTCTGTCCTTAGAGCTACCTGACGAAGGAGCAGTGCTCTGAAAACTTGTACTTTCGAATAAACCTGTTGGATTATAACCTGGTGTTGTGTGATTTTTAACTAAATAATAAAAGGAAGAGCTGTTAGCGCACATCAGTTATCAGTGGTAAATGAGCTGAGTATTTCAGCCTGTGTATTGCTGCCCTCTACTAGCAGAAGGCTGCATGAACACTTTATAATGTATAAACCCAATTGCCTTACTAAATGTTGAACAGTGCCAATGCTTTTCTTTTTGTTGTATTGTTACATCTTACTGGACCCTGAACAGCAGCTGATTAAGGAAAGTGCGCAGTAATTTTTACTGAGGCTTTGTTTTGCCAGCGACATGGGGTCCAGGGGTTTATTCAGCTGGTTTGCACAGCAGCGTGACACTAATGACAAGCTCAGTCTTTTCAGAAGGGTCACTGAACCTGAAACATTTACTTGGTTTCTCTCTCCACAGACGCTGCCAGACCAGCTGAATTTCTCCAGCCCTTTCTGTTTTTGTTTCAGGTTCCCAGTGTCCAAGGCTCTTTGTTCTTTTTTTAGGTTCATTTTTTTTTTACTTTTTGAGGTTGCAATGAAGGCCCAATCTGCTGAAACTCCCTGCACACTTGAGGAGTGCTGACCCTCCAGTTGGATTCACTGCCAGTCATTTCTGTCCAACGAGCAAGTAGAGTCTGGAACGACAGCGGGGTTCAGTTTTGTTCCTTGTTTGTGAGTTTGAGAATCTAGACCCCATGTTAGATGGGGAAAGGCAGCAGAGACAACAATGTTCCGGGCTCAGCTCATCACATGACTGTTTATTGCCATGTTGCTGTTTGAGAGAACATCAAGATTTCCCACATTCCAACAATGACTACACCATCAGTTGAATGGGAAAAGTGTGCATTAAGTCAGCATCGCTGTACATTTAAAAGACATTTGGACAGGGACATGGATCAGAAAGGTTTAGAGGGATATAGGCCAAATGTAGGCCAATGGGACAAGTTCAGTTTAGGATACCCAGTCAGCATGAATAAGTTGGGCTGAAGGGCCTGTTTCTGTGCTGTATAACTCTGTGACTCTATCAGCATCACTGTGAAGCAGACTGGGAGAGTGGGCATAAATGGGACTCGAGACATAAAGAAGGAGACAATTTTTCTAGTCTATAGGCTACGCTGACTGAAAGAGAGCCAACTGGAGTGGCAGTGGACCAGATTGAACCTTGACCAGAACTTCCAGAGGAGTCTGGATATAGGGAACGCATTGGATTGAATTGGGAAAAAGAGACGCTTATGGTAGGTACTGAATAGAATGTATAATATCCTTTTATTATCACATGTATTCCAGTACAGATGTACAGGGGTACTCTGAAACATTTTTACAATGGCTACCTTTGATGGCACCATCTTAGGTACAAGTACTGAGGTACATATCTTACACAGTAAAACAATATAGTGTTGACAGTGTAAAAAAGAGTATAGGTGAGCATGAAACAATGAAAATGTCCAGAATGATAAGAAGTGACCGTAAGGACTTCAGTTCCAGTCGGTGAGTGCAGGCCCCAGAGCATGAGGGGGCTCATTACTCCATCGCTCCAGGAATCGTCCATTCGCTCTGCTCCTTGATTCCACTCTCTAGATAGGGTGGGGTGGGGTGGGGTGGGGTGGGGTGGGGTGAGGTGGGTGGGGTGGGGTGAGGTGAGGTGGGGTGGGGTGGGGTGGGGTGGGGTGGGGTGAGGTGGGGTGGGGTGAGGTGGGGTGGGGTGGGGTGGGGTGGGGTGGGGTGGGGTGGGGTGAGGTGAGGTGGGGTGGGGTGGGGTGGGGTGGGCTGAGGTGGGGTGGGGTGAGGTGGGGTGGGGTGGGGTGGGGTGGGGTGAGGTGGGGTGGGGTGGGGTGGGGTGGGGTGGGGTGAGGTGGGGTGGGGTGGGGTGGGGTGGGGTGGGGTGGGGTGAGGTGGGGTGGGGTGGGGTGGGGTGGGGTGAGGTGAGGTGGGGTGGGGTGAGGTGGGGTGGGGTGGGGTGGGGTGGGGTGAGGTGGGGTGGGGTGGGGTGGGGTGAGGTGAGGTGGGGTGGGGTGGGGTGGGGTGGGGTGGGGTGAGGTGGGGTGGGGTGGGGTGAGGTGGGGTGGGGTGGGGTGGGGTGGGGTGGGGTGGGGTGAGGTGAGGTGGGGTGGGGTGGGGTGGGGTGAGGTGAGGTGGGGTGGGGTGGGGTGGGGTGGGGTGGGGTGGGGTGGGGTGGGGAGTGTGCAGGGAAGAAAAGCTACAAAGAGCAGAAAGAAAGAGAAGGAAATGGGAAAGGGAGTGGCAAGCAGAGGAACTCTGACTGGAACGTCCTTCTCTGCTGCCACTTTGACACCACACTGCACTGAGCACGAGGAGCCCCGGAAGAGGTTTTATAAAGTACAGATTTTGCACTGAAGAAGAAAGTGAAGAGGTGCATGGCAAAGCAGGTAAAATAAAGGAAAATCCAATGTCCTTTTATAAATATGTTAGAGGCAAGAGGATAAGCAGGAAAAGAGTAAAGCCCATTAGAGTCCTAGGTGGTAGACTGTGGTGGAACTGGAAGATATAGCAAAGATTTTAAATGAGTACTGTCTGTATTCACAATAAAACAGAATGAAACAGGTTTAGAAATCAAGAAGAGAACTTTGATACACTTGAACAGATTACAATTGAAAGTGAGGAGGTATTAGCAGTTTCAACAGTTTAAAACTGAAAAATCTCCAGACTTAGATTAGAAATATCTAAGGCTGCTGCAGGAAAGGAGATTGCAGAGGCCCTGATATTAATTTTCAAATTATTTCTGGCCACAGGAGAAGTACCAAAGGATTAGAGGGCAGTTAATGTGAAATTATCATTCAAGAAAGCTGTCAGAGATAAACCAAGGAGCTACAAGCCAGTAAGTCGATATCAGTGATTGGGAATTAAAAAAGAACGTGGGACAGAGTAAGTTTCCACTTGGTGAGGGTTAATCAAGAAGGGTCAACAGATCTTTAGCAGGGAAATTTATGTCTGGCAGGTCAAATTCAATGTTTTAAGAAGGTGTCTAGGTGTGTAGATGAGGATAGAGCAGTGGATATAATCTACATAGATTTTTGTTTATTCTCTGATGGGGCTGGCCCATCATGTTGTGCTGAACATGACGCCAATTTAAACTATTCCCTTCTGCCTGCCCTTGGTCCATATTCCTCCATTCCTTGCACATCCATGTGCTTATCAAAAAGTGCCTTAAATGCCCCTATTGCATCTGCCTCCCCCATCACCCCTGGCAGCACATTTCAAACTCCTACCACTCTCTGTGGAAAACATTGCCCCCTCATATCTCCTTTAAATTTTTCCCGTCTTACATTAAATGCATGACACTAGTTTTAGACATTTCAGCTCTTGGGAAAAAAATTTAGATTAGATTCCCTACAGTGTGGAAACAGGCTCTTCAGCCCCACACTGACGAGCACCCACCCAGACCCATTTTCTTCTGACTAATGCACTAACACTATGGGCAATTTAGCATGGCCAATTCACCCGACCTGCACGTCTTCAGACTGTGGGAGGAAACCGGAGCACCCGGAGGAAACCCACACAGATACAGGGAGAATGTGCAAACTCCACACAGACAGTCACCTGAGGCTGGAATCAAACTGGGTCCCTGGTGCTGTGAGGCAGCAGTGCTAACCACTGAGCCACCATGCCACTCAATTCTGACTGTCAGCCCTATCTATGCATCTCAAAATTTTTTAAACTTCCATTATGTTTCCCCTCAGCTTCACGCCAGAGAAAACAACCTGAGATTTTCTAGCCTCTCCTTATAGCTCATACCCTCTAATCATGGCAGCAATATGGGAAATCTCTTCTGCACCTTCTCCAAAGCCTCCACATCCTTTGTGTAATGTGACAACCAGAATTGAACACAATACTCTAGTGTGGCCTAACAAAAGGCTTATAAAGCTGCAACATGACATCCTGTCTGTTGTACACAATTCCCTCACCAATAAAGGCTAGAGCATGCCATATGCATTCTTTAGCACCCTATCTACTTTCATGGCCACTTTCAGGGAGCTATTGACTTGAATTTCAAGACTCCTCTGTACATTAATATCATTAACTGTTTACTTTTCCTTAATATTTGATCTCCCAAAGTGCAGCACTTCAGATTTATCTGGATTAAACTCCATCTGCCATTTCTCTGCCCATATCCGCAATTGATCTATATCCTGCTATATATGTTGACAACCTTCTACATTATCCACAGTTCCATCATTATTTGTATCATCTGCAAACTTACTGATTCCACCCATCTACATTTTCATCTAAATCATTTATCTATATATCACAACCAGCAGACGTCCCAGTCCAGATCCAGAAAAACACCCTTACATCGGTCCCCTCTGCCTTATATGGGCAAATAATTCTGAATCCAAGCAGCCAAGTCACCGTGGATCCCGTACACCTCAATTTTCTGGATGAGCCTACTTTGAGACACCTTGTTGAAAGCCTTACTAAAATCCATGTGGACAATATTCACTGCTCCACCTTCATCAATCATCTTTGTCACCTCCTCAATAAATTCAGTCAAGTTGGTAAGACATGACCTGCCTTGACTGTCCCTAAATCGGTCATACTTTTCCAAATGCGGATAAATCCTATCCCAAGGGATTGTCTCCAATAATTTCCTAACTCTGATTTGAGGCTCACCAGTCTATCGTTTCCTGGATTATCCTGATTTCCCTTCTTGAACAGAGGGAGCTCTCTAGTGGACAGTGAGGATGGAGATAGTGAGCTGCTGTCTTGAACCACTGCAGTCCGCATGCTGTATGTAAACCCACAATGCCATTAGAGAGGGAGTTCAAGGACTTTGACCCAGTGACAATGAAGGTACAGTGATATATTTCCAAATCAGGATGGTGAGTGACTTAGAGGGGAACTTGCAGGGGGTGGTGTTACTAAGTATCTGCTGTCCTTGTCACTCTAAATTGAGCTGGTTGTGGGTTTGGAAGGTGCTATCTAAGGATCTTTGGTGTGTGACTGCAGTGGAGACTTCAGTCAGGCACTTGACAAAGTCTCACATGTGAGACTGGCCAAAGAGCTCAGAAAGCTGGGATCCAGGGCGATTTGGCAAATCAGATCCAAACTTGGCGAGTAGCAGGTCACAGAGGCTGATGGGTAAAGTTGTCTTTGTGATTGGAATCCTGTGTCCAGTGGCCTGCTACAGCGTTCAGTGCTGGGTACCTTGCTGTCTGTTGTGTACATTAATGATGTAGACCTGAATGTAGGAGGTATGAACAGTAAATTCTCAGATGCCATTAAAGTTGGTGGTGTGGTAAAGAGTAAAATGGAAACTGTTAGACTCCAGGAGGATATTAATGGGCTGAAAAGTGGCAAATGGAATTTAATCCAGAAAAGTATGAGGTGATGCATTTTGATGGGATTAATAAGGCAAATGAGTACCTTGTGACTATTAGGACCCTGGGAAGTGCAGAGAGTCAGAGAGATCTTGGTGTATATGTCCATAGATCCTATAAAGCAGCAGGACAGGGGGATTGAGTGGTGAAGAAAGCTTAAGGGATAGTAGCCTTTATTCATCGAGGCATTGTATACCATAGCACGGAGGTATGGTGGAGCTACTGTGTCAGTAATAATACACAGCTCAAAAATGTGCGGTATATTTAAACATCTATTATTTTATCATAGAGTCTTCAGCACGGTAACAGATACTTCAGCCCAACTTGTCCAGCTCAACAGTTTGTGTGCTTCTAGTTTTGTATTTGACTGTGTCCTCAGTCATCTATCAATGTGTGATCTCAGCCCTTTATCTGTCAGTCTGTGATTACAGCTCTGTATCTTTTCGTCTCTGTTTATAGCCCTGTATCTGTCAGTCTGTAATTACAGCCTTGTATCTATCAGTCTGTGTTTATCGCCCTGTATCTGTCAGTCTGTAATTACAGCCACAGCCCTGTATCTGTCAGTGTGTGTTTATAGCCCTGTATCTGTCAGTCTGTAATTACAGCCACAGCCCTGTATCTGTCAGTGTGTGTTTATAGCCCTGTATCTGTCAGTCTGTAATTACAGCCTTGTATCTATCAGTCTGTGTTTATAGCCCTGTTTCTGTCAGTCTGTGATTACAGCCCTGTATCTGTCAGTCTGTATTTATAGCCCTGTACATGTCAGTCTGTGATCACAGCCCTGTATCCGTCAGTCTGTGTTTATAGCCCTGTATCTGTCAGTCTGTAATTACAGCCTTGTATCTATCAGTCTGTGTTTATAGCCCTGTATCTGTCAGTCTGTGATTACAGCCCTGTATCTGTCAGCCTGTGTTTATAGCCCTGTTTCTGTCAGTCTGTGTTTACAGCCCTGTATCTGACAGTCTGTGTTTATATCCCTGTATCTGTCAGTCTGTGATTACAACCCTGTATCCGTCAGTGTGAGTTTCTAGCCCTGTCTCTGTCAGTCATTGTTTACAGTTCTGTATCTGTCAGTCTGTGTTTATAGCCCTGCATCTGTTAGTCTGTGATTACAGCCCTCTGTTGTTGCAATTGCAATCCTTTGGTTGTCAGCCTGTGAAGTCCGTTTGTTGATCTCCCCTGTGTGAGTACAGTGCAGTGGTCCCATGTTGGACTACAAGCCCCAGCATCCCTCTCCGCGGGGCCTGGCTCAGCAGGTGACTCAAACTGACTCGCTCCAGCTGGGGGGTGGAATCTTGCGTCAGTTTCAGTAAAATCCACTTTCCCTGGCGGCAGGGACAGGAATCCAAACAACACAGTCTGCTGCGAAACCTCCAGTGCTGACCTTCAGAGGGTAAGTGACTGCTGCTGCTGTTGTACACAGAGTTAGACGGGATTCCGTGTGCGGGGAGCTGCTACACTCGGGTTACATTGTCACCAGTTGGTGAGATGTGGAGAGGCTCCAGCGCGATACAGTGTTGCCCCAAAGAGTCACCTTTCTTTTGACAAATGTCATTCCTCTGATCGCTGTCCTTGGGTGCCAGGCGGGAGTAGTTCACCGATTTGCAGAGAATTGACCAGAGAAACCTGTGTGTGTTTGAGAAACAAGGTGCCCAGTGTGTCACTGAAAGCAAACGCTGCGATTTCAGGGACAGAAAGTTAGGGAGCGCAGAATGTGAAAACTCGAGTTACTCTCAATTTGTTGTTTAGCCCGTCACTGCTGGATTCCTCTCGTGGATATTTATATCTCTCACAAGATGGTCCGGGTCTGACACGGGAGAAAAAGGCAGCGACCTCTAGAGATTGCTGCTCACCCCAACCCTGAGGATTAAATCCCGGGATTAAATCTCTGGGACCGTCAAGAAATGATCTCCTCATTCCTTTCCCCTCCCACTCCCGTCAGCCAGTGTACAGAAAATTAACCCAATGTTCATTGGAATTCCTACATCGCATTCCTTGTGGGCTGGGACCGAGCTCTTAGGCATGCCGAGACGTCGGTTAACTTTGCACTCCAAGCCTGAAAACCGGAATTTATATAGCGCCATTCAACACCCAAGCATCTTGGAATTGTGCTCATTGTCGCGTTCCTGATTTAGGTGAGGATTGGGTAGGCAAGGGGAACCCCAGGCCAGTGCTGGATGAGGAGCTGGTAACCTGTTTGAGGGTGAGAGTGAAGTCTGTCAGTGAAATGAACAACTGACCATGACTCTATGACCAAGGCGCAGCAGAACGGGGTGTTAATAGAGGGCAGTGTGTTCAGAAAACTTGATCCTGTTGTGCTAGTCTGGACGGGAGAGGTATTATCAGTAGATTATTAATCCAGGTGCCTGGTGATGTAGCAGGGAATGGGTTTGAATCCTATCCTGGTGGAATTGGAATCAAATTTATATAAAAAGGTTGTGGAATCAAGAGTATAATGAAGAATGTGAATTTGATTATTGGAAAAACCCTAATGTCCTTTTGGTCTGGCTGACATGTGACTCCAGACCCACAGCAATGTGGTTTACTCTTAACTGCCCTCTGGGCAATTAGGGATGGGCAATAAATGCTGGTCCAGCCAGTGATGCACTCATCCTGTGAATGAATTAAAAAAAAACCATTGAAGGTTCTGTTTAGTTGCACAGTGCAGGCTCCAAGAGCACGGACTGGGAGGAAGAAGGTCCAGTTGTCATGGTCCATGTAGGAACCAATATCCCTGGTCGATCTTGGAATCCGGCACAGGAGAGGTGATGGGGTGTTGTTACTGCGCTAATATTCCAGAATGTGGGCTCGTGTCCTGGGACTTGGGTTTAAATCCCACGTGGTAGATGGTTGAAATTCAAATTCAATAAAAGTCTGGAATTTTAAAAATAATGCTTATCCAATGGTTTGCTGTAAAACTCCAGCTCGTTCATTAATGTCCCTAAGGGAAGGAAATCTGCTCCACGTGACAGCACGCCCACAACAGTGTAGTTGATACTTAATGACCTTCTGGACAATAAGGACTGGCCCGGCCAGTGACATTCTCATCTCGTGAATGAATTTTTAAAAAAAAACTTTTGTCTTTATTGTGTAACAAAAATTTTTTGAAATAATAGTGAAACAAGAGTCTAGAGAGAATGAGGAACTTTAAGAAATGATTAAATAAATAGCACTGAAGAAAGAAATAAGACTAAAGCTGACATATTCCTCCTCCTGAAGATCTACTCTCTCGGGTTTTGGAGATAGCAATAGAGATAGTGAATTCACTAGTCTTAATGTTGAACTATTTTCTAGATTCTAAAATGGTCTGGGTAGATTAAAAGGGAGCAAACACAATGCTGCACTGTCAGAAAGGAGGGATCAGGCAAAAAGGGAACTCTAAGCAGTGAGCCTGATTTCAGATAAAGAACAAAGATCAGTACAGCACAGGAACTGGCCTGTCAGCCCACCAAGACTGAGCCGACACACGACAGCTTTCTTAACTAAAAGCTTTTGCTTCCACACAGCCCATATCCCTCTATCCCCTATTCTTGCGTCTGTGAAGATGTCTCTTCAATGTTGTTATTGGATCCTCCCCCACTATACCCTCTAGAAGCACATTTCAGGCACTTACCATCTTCTGTGTAACAATACCTGCTCCCACATCTCCTTTAATCATTTCCTCTTTTACATTAAACCCATGCCCCCTTGTAATTGACATTGCACCTTGGGAAAACTATCCATTCTATCCACACCTCTCAGAATTTAGTAAATTTCCAGATGTAGGTTTGCTCACTGAGCTGGGAGGTTTATTTCCAGACGTTTCGTTACCTTGCTAGGTAACATCTTCAGTGGACCTCATGCGAAACAATGCTGAAAATTCCTGCTTTCTATTTATATGTTTGGGTAAATCTCAAATCTCAAAACTTGCTTAGTAAATTGCTATCAGGTTACTCTTCATTCTTCGACGTTCAAGTGAAAATCAACCAAGTTTGTCCAATCTCTCTCATCTAATACAAAAGAAATATTTTAGAGTCTATTATTTGGGTTCAGCAATTAGAGAAAAATCCTATGATTAGATTGATTCAACACAGGTTTATGAACTCAAAAATGTTGTTTGAGACATTGTTATTATGAGTTTGAAGCTGACAGGTATACGAGGGTTAACTGGTGGGTGTAAAGTATTTGGATTTTCAACAATTTTTAGAAAGGCATCACAGAAGAGACTGCTGTGTGGCGTGGGATTGGGGTTTGTATATAACACAGACTGAGGCTTGGTTCATTGACCAAAGATCAAGTAGGAATAAAGGGATCATTTTCAGGCTGGGGCCCTGTCACTCCTGGAGTGCTGCAAGCATGCATTCTGGGGCTCAGCTCTTTATAATCAAAATCATCGACTCAGGAAGGGATTGAAGCTCATGTCTCTTCAGTTTGCTGAGAACATAGGGATTAACTGGTTACTTAAGGTGGGCCAACGAAACCATTCTTCAGTCAGAGAGTTAAAAGTGAGACAATCAGGAGTTCCTTCTTCCGAATGATTGAAACGTGGAGCAGGCTGCAGGCAGGAAAATGAGGTTTTGGATTCGAGACACATTCCAGAGGTAACCTGACACAATCATGGGGGATTCTGAAACTCCGTGGAAGGAGCACAGAGAGCTGTTGGGTTTTTGGCATTGACCTTTCTGTCATTCTGCCTTTGACCTGTTGTACTCTGTTGTATATTGTCCCTCCTTTCAGTTTTCTGTTCTTACATCCTGCAAGTATAATTCCATGTGGAGCTCCAGAGATGCCCTCTGTCAGACTTCTCACTCATGCCCAACCTCTGGATGGTGAGTTTCAGCAGTCTGTTTGATCACAGATCCAATTCACTCATATCTGCCAAACACACTCACCACCTCAGATACTGACTATAACCATCGACTCTTGCAACACAGAAAGATGCCCCTTGCCCCATTGTGTGTTTGCTGCCCCCATGGAGCAGCTGTTAAATTTTCTTACTTGGCTGTCCTAATCCCGAAATATCTGCCCCCCTCAGGTATTTTTTCCAGTTCCTTTTGAAAGTTACTATTGAATCTGATTTGTAGATAACAGGTTTCAGATTGTAACAACTCACCATTTTAAAAAAAATCCTTTAATTTCTCTTCTGATTCTTTTGCCAATTATTTCTACTCCACGTCTCTCTGATTACTGATTCTTGTATCAATGGAACCAGTTTCTCCCTGTCGACCTGATCAAAACCCCTTGTCGTCTTCAAAACTTCTGGGGAGTGATGTGGAAGGCTCATTTTTCTCAGAATCTTTCTCCTTCCAACTAAGGTTGTTGTGGAGTGGCTAGGTTGAGGCTCCCACACAGAAACAGGCCCAACAGGTAAACGCTGGTGTTTCTGCACCACATATCCCTCCTCCCAGCCCTCGTCACCACACAGCCCAGCAACACATCCTTCTATTCCTTTCCTGCTCCTATGTTTATCCGGCTTCTCCTTCCAATGAGTGAGCATAGATAATCCACAATACAAAACAACCCAACTTATTTACTCAGAGCAAGTAACAGAGAGCTATATAAAAAAAGGGAGTTTTTGGAGTGATTTAAAATTGGAGAGGCTTTGTTTGGGAGGCAACACTGAAAGGAAATGAAGTCTGAACAAACTGGGGAAATACCAGCTGGGGTTTTACTTTTAAAATAGAAAAAAAATTAATGTGTTTTTTCCTGCAGATTGCTCATGTAATGAACTTATTAATGTGTATGTTTGTACAACGTGAATGGGTGTTAACATGCTGTCTGTTTACTACACGGTGTCAGTGCTACAGCTGCACTGTGGAACTCATGATATTGACTTAATGTAGCAATGATAGTGTGTCAGATCAAAGCTGTAGCTTTCTACACTTTCAGTTTTGAACTCTCCCACAAGTTTAATTCATTTCTCCAGCCCGTCAAATGTTAATGTGCTCCTGAGTTTGATCTGTAAACATTGTTACATATCTCTTCTAAGTATAGATGCACTACCAGGGAGCACTACCAATAATGACCATTATTTGCTCCCTCCCTGCAAGAAATCAAGACTCTTGCACACCCCAGGGGTATTATCAACAAACCTCAGCTCCCCCTGCTCCTTGTCAATATCGCCACAGGTACCACAAGGAGCATGCCAAAGCAACAACTGCATCTGTCAGTTTCAACAGAGAATGGAAACAGGCATCTTAGCCTCTCTCTCTGTCTGTCCATCTAAAGAGTGACTCCTGCTGTATGGTATGGGGACACCAGTCCTGGCTGATTTTCTTCCTATGTCTAGCCCAGGTAGTATTACATGCCTATTGACTCCACAAAGTCTTTATAAACTGGGACTCAGTGTCACTGAAGTCAGTACATTTCCCAAGTGAATGACTGAGCTCACTCTCTCAAAAGAACTTATTGAATGTAATATTTAAAAGTTAATGTGCGATGGGGGATGTGACCAAGAAGCATTGCTCAGTCAGTGTGCTACAATAACACAAGTAGATCAGCTGGTTATGGGTTCTGAGCAATGATCTGACTCCTGCGCATTGTAAGGCTCAGTATCATCCACCTTGAGATGGTTATATTTTGGCCCTTGCTCAGTTCATACCAATAGATCAGTGTATATCTATTGAATATTGAGAGGATACAGCTGGGAATTTGAAGATCATCCATAAATGATGGGTTGAGGGGACATAGTTCTCTGTGTATGTTACATTGTTCTTATTGATTATTGCACAGCGACTTGAATACAAATGTAGGGATGTTATGCTTTAGTTATCCAGTGCACGGGTGAGATTACATCTGAAGAACTGCATTCATTACTGGTCAACGTGCTTAAGGAACGATGTACCTGCGCTGGAGGCAGTTCAGAGAAAGTTTACTAAACTAATACCCAGAATGAATGTGTTATCTTATGAAGAAAAGTTGGACAGGTTGGACTTGTATCTTCTGGAGTTTAGAAGAGTGAGAGGTGACTGAATTAAAACATATAAGATCCTGAGGGGTTTTTAACAGAATGGATGTGAAGAGGACATATCTTGTTATGGGAGAATCTAGAAATAGAGGCCTCTGTTCAAAAATGTGATTCTCATTTAAGACAAAGATGGGGCAAAGTTTTTTCTCTGAGGATCATGTGCCTTTGGAATTCATGTCTTGTAATAATGGTGGAAGCTGAGTCCTTGAATATTTTTAATGCAGAAGTAAATAGTTTCTTGTCAAACAAGGGACTGAAAGGATATCAGGATAGGCAGGAACATAGACTGACCATTAGGTCAGCCATCATTGTACAGGCTTGAGGGGCTGATTATCCGCTAAAGCGTGTGCCTGTGGAAAATCAGTGATATTTCTCCATTAAATCCTGATGCAAAGTTATATAATGCTCGGAGTGGGGAATCACACACTATTAAATTATTGCGTCACTTTCCAGTTATGTTAATCAACTTACTCAGATTTCTGGCATCCACCTCCAGAATTATCTGGCTCACAGGTAGAACAGCTACCACTACACCCCAAGGTCCCCTTGGGTTACTTTCTACTGCCTTTTATTTATTTCCCGAATCAAGCTGTTCAGAGATGTTATTACACACCTCTGGAGTAGATGGGACTTAAACCTGGGGCCCTTGGGACAGGGACAGGACACCACGAGAGTCCCTTGGGTTACTTTTTTAAGGTAGCAAAGTCTAGTTTTATAATTGGAGAAATCCCTGAGATTAATTGCTGAAGGTGATTATAGCTTGAGGTCAATTAGAGGTCAGTTGCTATTTATTGGTTGATTCACATTTTAGCAAGTTTCTGGTTCCAGTTCACAAAAAATCTGAACTAAATGTCTCTTTTTTGTTTCATATTTGTGAAATTTTACATTCACACATTGATGTGTATTTATTCCTTTGAGAGATTCATTGAATTTGATATGAAGCATAGAGGAACTGTTGGGTTTTCGGTGAGCAGAGAGCAATGCTGTCACAACCGAAATACCTTTATTCAGTCTTTCTCGTTTGTTCAGGGCAGTTGTCGCTTTGTTAGATCAGGAATAACTGTTCATTTGACGACTCTTGTGGCACAGTGGTACTGTCCCTCCCTCTCAACTTGAAGGTCCACTTTCAAGTTTCACTGTCCCAAGGATGCATCATAATACAGTTGGGTTGATTAAAAATACTTGAAAATGTGCATAGAACTAAGATCCATGTGCCTGAGTCAAGCATTGGAAAATTCCTTCAGCAAGAGAGATTGAAATAGCAGATGGGGGGGGGGGTCTGATTAAATTAGTTTGGAGTGGGATGTTATGTATTGAACAATGATACTCATGAGTAAGTTCCTGCATTGACTAATAAGCCCCACAACTTCACCAGTTTCCCTATTTGAATATATGTGTTGGTTTAATCACTAAAATGGCCAAGTGATCCTTTTTTTACTGTTTTTCAGAAGAAAGAGACTTTTAGCAACTTCTTTAATAAACTCAAAATAATCCATTCATTATAAGCTATTTTTAAAACGTGGCAAAATATTGGCTATAAGCTTGTATCCGAACAATATTGCTTTCATTCTACGCATAGACACATCAAATAACACAAAAGATAAAATTGCAGAGAGGATTTAAAGGCAAAAGGGTGAAATTCTATTGGCCAGAGTCTGAAACCAAGGATAGAATTTAAAACGGCCAGTTTAGCTTTTCAAAGGGTTTATGAGATAGTCAGAAACACTGCATTGTGGGAACTTTATCAGATTCCTAGAAACCCGCCCTGGGGAAGGGAGAGGTACTGACAAATCCTGGGGGTTTTTGCTTACTCAAATCTGTAAAACAGAAAATTAAGTACAGAATCGGTTGCTAGACAACCATCAACGTAGGATCCCTTAATAACCCTGAGCCAGGCTTTTCAGCAATTAAAGGCCATAAACCCCATCCCTTATCTCCCTAAATGCTTCACTTGTCTTTTCTCCAAAGTTATGTGACACTCTGTAAACAGCAGGTAGACCACAGCACACATTAAACTGTTGTCAACATTTTCAGCAAAGTACTTGGTGAAAACGCTTCCTCAATTGAGAACATTTCTATAGAATTTCCTTGTGTTCTTCATGGAGAAGGTATTGAGGTTTTTAAACTCACGCGCTGGCAGAACAGAAGTAGATACAGAGAGGCCATTTCTGCTTGTAAAAGAAAAAAAAAGAACGAGAGGGTATAGGTTTAAAGTGTTGTGCAAATGAAGGAAGGGTGAGGTGAGAAAAAAAACGTGTTGACAGAGTGAATTTTTTGGACCTGACCTGTGGTGGTGGCAGGTTCAATTGGCGCATTCAGGAGGGTGTTGGATGGTTATTTGGATAGAAATGGTGTGCAGTATGGGGAAAAAGCAGGAGATAGAATAGGTGCAGGCATGATGGGCCGAATGGCCTCCTTTTGCACAGTAGCAATTCTATAATTCTACATTCCCACAACATCATCTTAATAGTTAAAATGCCAGTATTGTACTGGATTTGTGAAATTGTATTTCCTAAGGCTGTAAACATAATTCTGTGTAGTAGCAGGTTGCTCCTGGGTGTAATTATCAGTTCTTGTTGTGTTCATGCCAGAAGTACTTCTGTCTATCAAGATACGATTGCTTCTGATAACAACTTATGACCCGCAGCAGATAGCTTCAGTTAAAGAATAAACGGTTAGCTGGTTCTCAGATAAAGGAGGCCAAAGGGCACCAATTACTTTTATTGTGTGTAGAGTGGTGAAAATCACATCACTTCAGACTAAATATAACAATTTCAAAAGAAAGCTGAGGCTGGTGTAGCATTTCAGGGAGTGTCGCACTGTCAGAGGGTCAGTACTGAGGGAGTGCCGCACTGTCAGAGGGTCAGTACTGAGGGAGTGCTGCATTGTCAGAGGGTCAGCGCTGAGGGAGTGCCTCACTGTCAGAGGGTCAGCGCTGAGGGTGTGCCTCACTGTCAGAGGGTCAGTGCTGAGGGTGTGCCGCACTGTCAGAGGGTCAGTACTGAGGGTGTGCCGCACTGTCAGAGGGTCAGTACTGAGGGAGAGCTGCACTGTCAGAGGGCCAGCGCTGGCGGAGTGCTGCACTGTCGGAGGATCAGCGCTGAGGGAGTGCCTCACTGTCAGAGGTCAACGCTGAGGGAGAGGCGCACTGTCGGAGGTTCAGTGCGCATTGTGGGCAATGTACCATAGCCAATCCACCTGACTTGCACAATTTGGACTATGGGATGAAACCAGGGCATTGGAGAAAACCCACATTGACCCAGAGAGAATGTGAAAACTCCGTGTGCAAATCCCCAAGGCTGGAATCGAAACCGGGTCTCTGGCACTGTGAAGTAGCAGCTAAGCACTGAGCTGCCGTGCCTCTCTCTTGGTTAGTGCGGCACTCCCTTGGATAATTCAGTTAGGCTTAATGCAAATGACAAACAGTTTCTCCTTACAATTCCTTCTCTTCACCTGTTTGTTTCCAGGTGGTGAATGTTGCTGGCGAGACCAGCAGTTTTTGCCTGTCCTTAATTGACCATGGCTTGGTTGTTTTGATAGGGTCATTTCAGACGCTATTCCGAATCATAGAGTCATAGAGATGTACATCACAGAAACAGACCCTTTCATCCAACTTGTCCATGCTGACCAATTTTCCTAAATAAACATAGTCCCATTTGCCAGCACTTGGCCCATTTCCCTCCAAACCCTTCCTATTCATATACCCATCCAGATGCCTTTGAAATGTTGGAATTGTACCAGCCTCCATCACTTCCTCTGGCAGCTCATTCCATACACGTACCACCCTCTGTGTGAAAAAGTTGCCCCTTAGGTTCCTTTTAAATCTTTCCCCTCTCACCCTAAACCTATGCCCTCTACTTCTGAACTCCCCCACCCCAGGGAGAAGACCTTGTCTATTTATCCTATCCATGCTCGCTATGATTTTAAACCACGTGACCAAGTGAGGGAAGGGCAGATTTCTTTCCCGAAGGACATTGGTGAATCTCGGCAATTACCAAGATGGAGGCTCCCCCACCCCCGAATGCTCCATATGCCAGCAGTCAGGCAAATGAAGAACCAAACTCCAACAAGCTGTTTGCGATGGAGAAATAAAGTTTAAAACAAACATTTTCCTCATTTTCTAGAAAGTATATATAGAAGGCTCAGGATGTGGGACTGATGACTATCCCCTCAGTGTCTATTTTGGAGGCGGGGTGACCTCTTTAATATCTTCGGGTAAAAAGTGAGGTCTGCAGATGCTGGAGATCACAGTTGAAAATGTGTTGCTGGTTAATGCACAGCAGGTCAGGCAGCATCCAAGGAATAGGAAATTCGACGTTTCGGGCATAAGCCTGATGAAGGGCTTATGCCCGAAACGTCGAATTTCCTATTCCTTGGATGCTGCCTGACCTGCTGTGCTTTAACCAGCAACACATTTTCAACTGTGACCTCTTTAATATGTTCACCCCTTTCATGGAGTTACATATTTACCCTGGAGGTCTCCAGCATGTCAGAGACAGTGTCAGACTGATGCTGGAAAAATGTGGACTTATGTATGTTTGGAGGGTTATGAGCCAGGTGCTGGCAGGTGGGACTAGATTGGGTTGGGATATCTGGTCAGCATGGATTAGTTGGACCGAAGGGTGTGTTTCTGTGCTGTACATCTCTGACTCTATGACTCTATGTCATGTAACAGAGTCCGATTTTGAACCTTTGTTTAGGGTAGGGTACATTTCTGTAAAGATCACAAACCTCCTGGGCCAGGAGGAGGGACGCTACTAGTCCACTGCAGTGGAAATTCTACCAGCCTCTGTGAGAGGATTTATACCTATGTTCCCAGGTATTACCTGAGGTCTCAGGGTTACTGGTTCAGTGACATTGCCATAACCCTAACATCTCTCCAGCTGATTGAACTTTATTTGTTAGCAGACTTTAAAAAAATCCTTTGAGTGTCAATTTAATTCGGCTACTAATCCTGTTATATAATGAAATGTATACAGGCAGACACAAACTGGCTCATTACTAAAGAAGATTAATCCCAGTCAGACCCCAGGGTGTCACTTGTGACTGGGGCTGGAGGCAAGCAATAGATGTTGAGTTCAGGGAACTGGGCATTGAGAATGAGCAACGTTTCTGTTTCCTTCGCACTGATCTCATTCACCTCGAGGAGTGACTGTCCTCAGCCACCCCCAAAAGAAACAAAGCCGGGCAAAATACTTCACAATGCACAGATAGTGGAAGCCAGTCCAGCAGCTGATCTGCGTCTGATGAGAACTTTCCGTTTGTGGAGTGTTGTGGTTTGGAAAGTAACGTGCATTGCAATGACTTTTTCAGGAAGTGGAGACATAGGAAAAGGAGGAAGCCATTCACCCTGTCCAATCTGCTCTTCCAATCAATCACAGCATGGCACTATATCCCAATTCTGGTTATTTCCTTAGCTCTGTATTCCTCCATATTCTCACCATTCAAGATCAGTTCATCTCTTGAAAACACAACATTTGATGCAGACAGTTCCAGGTTTGTATTTCCCTCTGCTTGTGGCAGTCCTGTTGGTCACTCAGTAACTTTCAACAATAGAGGGAGGTGTTTGTGGTAAATGTTTGAATCTGAACAGATGTGAAAATACTCCTACCAAAAATGGGCAGTGATTTAAAAAAATACAAAAATTTCATATCTACAGTCACCAAAGAAATCTGTGGTTGTGAATTGTAGCTTCTCTAATATGCAGAAGATAAAAGTTCATGGGATTGGGCCGACTAACAGGAAGCAGAGTGTCAGCTAAATGGGTCTTTTTCAGGCTGGCAGGGCGTTATGAGTAGTGGGCCACATAGATCCATGCTGGGCCTAATTCTTTACAAGATTTAGATAAATGATTTGGATGGAGGGATAGAAGGGAAAGGAGCAAAACTTACTAGTGACCCAAAGATAAGTTAGAGAGCAAGTTGTGGATATGACATGAGGTGTCTACAAAGAGAAATAGAACAGGACAGCACAGTCCAGGCCCTTCGGCCCACGATGTTGTGCTGAGCATTTATCTTAATCTAAGACCAACCTAACCTACACACGCCTCAATTTACTGCTATCCATGTGCTTCTCCAGCAGTAGCTTAAATGTCCCTAATGTCTCTGACTCTACTCCCACTGCTGGCAGTGCATTCCACACACCCACCACTCTCTGTGTAAAGAGTCTACCTCTGACATCCCCCCAAACCTTCCTCCAATCACCTTAAAATTCTAATCCCTCATGACAGCCATTTCTGCCCTGGGGAAATGTCTCTGGCTATCTACTCTCCGTATGCCTCTCATTACCTCGTACACCTCTATCAAGTCATCTCTCTTCCTTCTTCTCTCCCAGTGTGAAAAGCACGAGCTCACTCAACCTCTCTTCATAAGACATGCCCTCCAATCCAGGCAGCATCCTGGTAAACCTCCTTTGCACCCTCTCTAAAGCATCTACATCCTTCCTATACTGAGACAACCAGAACTGGACACAGTATTCCAAGTGTGGTCTAACCAGGGTTTTATAGAGCTGCAGCAAAACCTCATGGCTCTTAAACTCAATCCTCCTATAAATGAAAGCTATTCTAACTCTATCAACTTGGGTCAAGACTTTGTGGGATCTATGTACATGGACTCCAAGATCCCGCTGTTCCTCCACACTGCCAAATTTGTATTCAGCATTCAAATTCAACCTTCCAAAAGGAATCACTTCACATTTACCCAGGTTGAACTCCATCTGCCACTTCTCAGCCCAGCTCTGCCTCCTGTCAATGTCTTGTAGCCTGTAACAGCCCTCGACACTATCTACAACACCAGCGACCTTTGTGTCATTGGCAAACTTACTAACCCACCATTCCACTTCTTCATCCAAGTCATTAATAAAAACTACAAAGAGCAGATGCCTTAGAACAGATCCCTGTGGGACACCAGCAGTCACCGACCTCCAGGCGGAATACTTTCCATCCACTACCACTCGCTGTCTTCTTTCGGCCAGCTAATTCTGTATCCAGACAGCTAAATGTCCCTGTATCCCATACCTCCTAACTTTCTGAATGAGCCTACCATGGGGAACCTTATCAAATGCCTTACTGAAATCCATATTCACCACATCCACTGCTCGACCTTCATCAACTTGTCTCATCACATCCTCAAAGAACTCAATAAGGCTTGTGAGTCATGACCTGCCCCTCACAAAGCCATGCTGACTATCTTTAATCAAACTATGTCTTTCCAAATAGTCGTAAATTCTATCTCTCAGAATCCTTTCCAGTACCTTGCTTACCAAAAATGTAAGACTGACTGGTCTGAAATTCCCAGGGATTTCCCTATTCCCTTTCTTGAAGAGGTACAACATTCACTGCCCTCCAGTCATCTAGTACTACTCCCATGGAGAGTGAGGATGCAAAGATCATTGCCAGAGGCGCAGCAATCTCATTCCTCAATCCCTGTAATGACCTTGGATATATCTGGTCCAGCCCTGGGGACTTATCTATCTTGATGCTTCCCAGAATTTCCAGCACATCCACTTCCTTAATATCAATCTGTTCCAGCCTATTAACCTGGTCCACAGTGTTCTCACTATCAACAAGGTCCCTCTCTCTAGTGAATACTCCCCTACCTCTTCAGACTCCAGGCATAAATTCCCTCCACTATCCCTGATCGGCTGTACCCTCTCTCTGATCATTCTCTTATTTCTCACATATGTATAGAACACCTTTGGGTTTTCCTAATCCTTCCCACCAAAACTTTTTCATGCCCTCTCCTAGCTCTTCTCAGTCTATTTTTGTGTTCTTTCCTATCTACCCTGCAATCCTGTAAAGCTGTGCCAGATCCTTGCTTTCTCAACCTTAAGTAAGCTTCCTTCTTCATTTTGACAGGAAGCTCCTCTGCTCTTGTTATCCAAGGCTCCTTCACTTTCCCATTTCTTGCCTGTGTCGGTGGGACAACGTTATCCAACACTCGCAACAAATACTCCTTAAACAGGCTCCACATTTCTGTTGTCCATTTCCCAGAGAACAATTGTTCCCAATTTATACTCCTCAGCAGAATAATTCCCCCCCAAATGAATACCTTCCCATACTCTCTGTTCCTCTCCCTCTCCATGGAAAAGGTGAGGCAGTTGTGGTCACTGTCACCGAAATGCTCCCCTACCATGAGATCGACACCTGGCCTGTCTTGTTGCCTAGCACCAAATCCAATATGGCCTCCCTCCTAGTCAGCCTATCTACATATTGAGTCAGGAATCCCTCCTGGACACACCTGACAAAATCAGATCCATCCAGACCATCTGCACTAAGGAGGTTCCCAACAACATTGGGGAAATTGCAGACACTCTGTTACATCTGCACCTTTCCAAGGTCTGCTGTCCAATCTGTTCTTCCATCTCTCAGCTGCTATTGGGGTCTGTAGAAAGCACCCAATGAAGTGACTGCTCCTTTCCTGTTACTGACTTCCACCCATACTGACTCAGTAGACAAACCCTCCTCAATAACTTTTTTCCTGCAGCTGTGATGCACTCTTAATTAACAACTAATTAACTACTCCCACCTCCCCTCCCCCCCCACCCTCCCCCCCGCCTTGTTTCTTACCCCCCTCCCCATACTTTTTAAAAGATCTAAACCCTGGAACATCCATATGGATCGGTTAAATGAGTGCACAAAAATCTGGCAAATGAAGAGTACAATGTGAGAATGTATGAAAGGAAGGAAGAATAAAAAGGAAGCACCTTATCTAAATGGTGAGAGGTTTCAGAGTTCTGAGAATGCAGAGGGACCTGGGTGTCCCAGTGCATGAATCACAGAATGTTAGTCTGGAGGTACAGCAGATAAGCAGGAAAGCTGATAGAATGTGATGATTTATTGTGAGGGGAATTGAAAGCAAGAGTATGGAAGAACAGGCTTCAGTTTTTCAGGGTATTAGTGAGACCACATTTGGAGCACTGTGTATAGTATTGGTCCTGAACTTACAGATGAGTGTGAATGTGTTGGAAGCAGTTCAGAGAAGGTTGACTCAACTAATACCTGGAATGGGCAGATTCCATGATGAGGAAAGGCTAGACCTGTATCCTCTGGACTTTAAGAGAGTCAGAGGTGACTGAATTGAAACATATCAGACTCTAAGGGGACTTGAGCAGGAGGATGTGGAAAGGGTGCTTCCTCTTGTGGGAGAATCTAGAACCAGGGGTCATTGTTTAAAATAGGGGATTGCTAATTCAAGACAGAGATGAGGAAACACTTTAATCTCAGAGAGTTTTGAATGAGTGTTTTCTCAAAAGCCAGTGGGGCCAGATCCTTTAAGTATTTTTCAAGCAGACGTAGACAGATTAATGATGAACTATTAACAGGGATATGCAAAAATGTAGAATTGAGGTTAAAATCAGGTCAGCCATGATCTTATTGGATGGGAGAATAGGTCAGCCATGATCTTATTGGATGGGAGGACAGGCTTGAAGTTCCTGCTGTAGTTCTCCCTTTGTATTAAATATAAAAGATCTGGGAATCTATATCTAATTTATCAACTTTTCCCCCGAGCAGAATTAGTCACTCATTCTCAATTGTTTCATTTTGTTATCTCTGCTAATTAAATGTTCCACAGTGAGATAAAGGGAGAATCTCATTGCTCATCACAGCTACTTGTTTGGGCAAGTTTATTTTGCTTTACGAGTTTGGGATCATTTAATGCTGAATCATCACAAATACGGTCATTAGTTTGGATGCAATGTATGTCTTGATTATCCAATGCCTTATTTCTACAATCCCTAACTCCAGATTTGTTTTTTAAAGAGGAACAAGATTTGCATCTACAATTATACAAATGGGGAGTGTTTACAATGCATGGCCGCTGGAATAATGGTTAAAACTTCAACTGTAGCTTCCAAAAGAAAGTTAAGTAAAAACTTGCAAAAACCATAACAAAGGAATAGGGAGAGAACAGGTGGTTAAGACTGAATATCTTTCTGAAAGAGCCAGCACCAGCTCGATGGGCAGAGTAGCTGCCTTCTGCCTTGTTCATTCCATGGTTCTTTCACACAGTTTTTTCCACAAAATCCAAACATCCCAACGAAATTCAGTCGCTGTCATCTTGTTGGAAACACAATTTCTGCACAGCAAGCTCCCACAGATAGCATCATTGAGAAGTAACCTGTTTGCCACCTTTTAGGTTAGATTCCCTACAGTGTGGAAACAGGCCCTTCAGCCCAACAAGTCCACACCAACCCTCCGAAGAGTAACCCATCCAGACCCATTTCCCTTCCCCTATATTTACCCCTGACTAATGCACCAAACACTATGGGCAATTTAGCATGACCAATCCACCTGACCTGCACATCTTTGGACTGTGGGATGAAACCGGAGCACCCGGAGGAAACCCACGCAGACAGGGGGAGAATGTGCAAATTCTACACAGATAATTGCCTGAGGCCAGAATCGAACCCGGGTCCCTGGCACTGTGAGGCAGCAGTGCTAACCACTGAACCACCATGCCACCCATCAAATTTAATACATGAATGAAACATTAAAAGCAAAATTAACATACCGTGGCTACTAGAAATCTCAGGTTAAAAATGGGAATGAAAGAAACTCCTGCCTTCAACAATGTCAGGGCAGAGAGAGAGAGAGAAAAAAAGGCTGGGTCAGGGAAGGTGGGGGGTGGGGGAAAGAGAGAGAGAGAGAGAAAGTGAAAGGGTGTAGGTGGAGAGGGGGAACAAGTGAAGGTGAGAGAAAAGGGAGAGACTGTTGTGGGGGATTGGAGAGAGAGGAGACAGAGAGGTGGGTTGAGTGGGAGGGAGAGAGAGGAGACAGAGAGATATATGATGGTCCTGATATATGGTCCTGATGGGTGAACATGTTCTGGGAGCAGGCTTTGTGCAAGTTTGGGTTTGTCTGTAACTCCACAGAGTACCTTTTATTAACAGAAGCCTATCCTCTGGTGTTGCATGAATGGTCAATGAGGTGGGGAAGGCCCAGCAGACGGGGAGCATGGAGCTGCTGGGGGAGCATGGAGGTGCTGTGGAGGGTGGAGCTATGGGGGGGGAGGGTGGAGCTTCTGGGGGAGGGTGGAACTGGTGGGGAAGCGTGGAGCTAGTGGGGGAGGGTGGAGGTGCTGGGGGAATGTGGAGATGCTGAGGGAGTGTGGAGCTGGTGGGGGAGCGTGGAGTTGCTGGAGGAGCATGGAGGTGCTGGGGGAGTATGTGGTGGGGGCCTGAGTGGGAGTATGATGTGAATATGGAGTGTGTTCATAGGGACAGATTGCCATTGATTTATGTTGCGCTTTGAGGACCTGAAGGAGTTTGAAACTGCTCTGTGCTCAAAGTGACACCTGAACCAGATTCAAAATATATTGAACATAATGGGTCTGCTGAGTTATTGAGTCCCTTCAGTAAAGACCCTCAGTGTTGTGTTTTCATGTTTATGAGCTTGCTAAACTGCACTGCCAGTTTCAGTGATTTGTGAATTTGAATTCTAAGATTTCTCTCCCCTTTTTGCTTTCCAAGTGTATGCTACCTCCCTACTCATTTAAACCAAATGTACCACCTAAAGTTTCCTGCCATTAAAATTCATTCCAAATCTAAAAGAGAAGATTAGATTAGATTACTTAGGGTGGAAACAGGCCCTTCGGCCCAACAAGTCCACACTGACCCTCTGAAGAGCAACCCACCCAGACCCATTCCTCTACATTTACCTCTCTACCTAACACTACGGGCAATTTAGCATGACCAGTTCACCTGACCTGCACATTTTTGGACTGTGGGAAGAAACCGGAGCACCCGGAGGAAACCCACGCAGACACAGGGAGAATGTGCAAACTCCACACAGACAGTTGCCTGAGGCGGGAATTGGGCTCAGGTCTCTGGTGCTGTGAGGCAGCAGTGCTAACCACTGTGCCACTGTGCTGCCCACTAACTTCAAGATAGATGGAGCTGAACAGGATTTTGATGAAATTATTCATTGAACATGTCACCTGGAGGCTATCCTTGATTTGAGGTTTGCATCTTTCATTTGGGATAATGTCAAAACCCGAGCAGGAGTCGAGAAGCTGCCAACAAGACAGTGCTGTAGTCTGGCAAGTTCCTGTTTCACATTGCTGTGTTGAGACAATTACTCACTGCAGAACAGAGATAGAGAAACAAGAAGTTTATTTAGCTTCCCTCATGTGTAGCATGACAACTCAAAAGACTGTGTTTAGGAGGGGAAATTACAATTGATGATGGGTAGGAGTTGGTCAGGGATGGGGGGAGGGAGGTCAGTGCATAGTGACAGAGAAGCTACAGACAGGTTATCTGAGTGTCAAACCTGCAGACATGAGTAATATGTGGGATAAAGTGAAATTGTCTATTTTGACAGCAAGAAGTTTTAAAAAGCATATTATTTAAATGGTGAAAGATTGCAGATCTGTAGTTTGCACATACAACAGCAAGTGATTTGTATAATAGTCTGTTGTTGTTTATTATGAGAGGAATTGAGTAAAAAAGGAGTAGTGTGCACAGTTTTGGTCACTTTATTTAGGAAGAGGTGAACACACAGGGAAGGTTTACCAGACGAATCCCTGGAAGAGGCAGGTGTTTTGAGGAAAGGGTGAACAGACTGGGCAGGTGTTCACTGGCATTTAGAAGAGTCGGAGTTGACTTGATTGAGAAACCCAAGACCCTGAGATTGAGTTCTTGACAGGGAGGATGTGGAGTCTGCTTCCTGTGGAGGAGAATCTCGAAGTAAGTGTCTCTGTTTGAAAATAAAGGGTCAGCCATTTCAAGGAGCAGTGAGGATAAAAATCATCTCAAAGGATCATGAGTCTTTGGAACACTGTACCCAAAATGCTGGTGGAATTGGATTCCATGAGTATTTTTAAGGCAGCGGGAGATGGATTCTCAATAACGCAAGTGGTTATTAGGTCACAGAGTCATAGAGATGTACAGCATGGAGACAGACCCTTCGGTCCAATCTGTCCATGCTGACCAGCTATCCCAACCCAATCTAGTCCCACCTGCCAGCACCCAGTCCATATCCTTCCAAACCCTTCCTATTCATATACCCATCCAAATGCCTCTTAAATGTTGCAATTGTACCAGCCTTCACCACATCCTCTGGCAGCTTATTCCATACACGTACCACCCTCTGTGTGAAAAAGTTGTCCCTTAGGTCTCTTTTATATCTATCACCCTAAATCTATGCCCTCTAGCTCTGAACTTCCCAACCCCAGGGAAAAGACTTTGACTATTTATCCTATCCATGCCCCTCATAATTTTTTAAACCTCTAGAAGGTCACCCCTCAGCCTCCAACAGTCCAGGGAAAACAGCCCCAGCCTGTTCAGCCTCTCTCTATAGCTCAAATCCTCCAACCCTGGCGACATCCTTGCAAATCTTTTCTGAACCCTTTTAAATTTCACAACATCTTTCCAATAGGAAGGAGACCAGAATTGCATGCAATATTCCAACAGTGGCCTAACCAATGTCCTGTACCACCGCAACATGACCTCCCAACTCCTGTACTCAATACTCTGACCAATAAAGGAAAGCATACCAAACACCTTCTTCACTATCCTATCTACCTGCGACTCCACTTTCAAGGAGCTATGAAGCTGCACTCCAAGGTCTCTTTGTTCAGTAACACTCCCTAGGACCTTACCATTAAGTGTATAAGTCCTGCTAAGATTTGCTTTCCCAAAATGCAGCACCTCGCATTTATCTGAATTAAACTCTATCTGCCACTTCTCAGCCCATTGGCCCATCTGGTCCAGATCCTGTTGTAATCTGAGGTAACCCTCTTTGCTGTCCACTACACCTCCAATTTTGGTGTCATCTACAAACTTACTAACTGTACCTCTTATGTTCGCATCCAAATCATTTATGTAAATGACAAAAAGTAGAGGGCCCAGCACCGATCCTTGTGGCACTCCACTGGTCAGAGGCCTCCAGTGTGAAAAACAACCCTCCACCACCACCCTCTGTCTTCTACCTTTGAGCCAGTTCTGTATCCAAATGGCTAGTTCTCCCTGTATTCCGTGAAATCTAACCTTGCAAATCAGTCTCCCATGGGGAACCTTGTCGAACGCCTTACTGAAGTCCATATAGATCACATCTACTGCTCTGCTCTCATCAATCTTCTTTGTTACTTCTTCTAAAAACTCAATCGAGTTTCTGAGACCTGATTTCCCACGCACAAAGCCATGTTGACTATCCCGAATCAGTTCTTGCCTTTCCATATACATGTACATCCTGTCCCTCAGGATTCCCTCTAACAACTTGCCCAACACCAAGGTCAGGCTCACTGGTCTATAGTTCCCTGGCTTGTCCTTACCACCCTTCTTAAACAGTGGCACCACGTTTGCCAACCTCCAGTCTTCCAGCACCTCACCTGTGACTATCGATGATACAAATATCTCAGCAAGAGGCCCAGCAATCACTACTCTAGCTTCCCACAGAATTTTTGGATACATCTGATCAGGTCCTGGGGATTTATCCACCTTTAACCATTTCAAGACATCCAGCACTTCCTTCTCTGTAATCTGGACATTATGCAAGATGTCACTGTCTATTTCTCTACAGTCTGTATCTTCCATATCCTCATCTACAGTAAATACCGATGCAAAATATTCATTTAGTATCTCCCCCATTTTCTGTGGCTCCACACAAAGGCTGCCTTGCTGATCTTTGAGGGGCCCTATTCTCTCTCAATTACCCTTTTGTCCTTAATATATTTGTAAAAACCCTTTGGATTCTCCTTAATCCTATTTTCCGAAGCTATCTCATGTCCTCATTTTGCCCTCCTGATTTCCCTCTTAAGTATATTCCTACTTCCTTTATACTCTTCTAAGGATTCACGCGATCTATCCTGTCTATATCTGACATATGCTTCCTTCTTTTTCTTAACCAAACCCTCAATTTCTTTAGTCATCCAGCATTCCCTATACCTACCAGCCTTCCCTTTCACCCTGACAGGAATATACTTTCTCTGGATTCTTGTTATCTCATTTCTGAAGGCTTCCCATTTTCCAGCCGTCCCTTTACCTGCAAACATCTGCCTCTAGTCAGCTTTTGAAAGTTCTTGTCTAATACCGTCAAAATTGGCCTTTCTCCAATTTAGAACTTCCAACTGTTAGATCTGGCCTATCCTTTACCATCACGATTTTAAAACAAATAGAATTATGGTCGCTGGCCCCAAAGTGCTCCCTCACTGACACCTCTGTTGGTGAGAATGTGGATTTGAGGTATAATCAGATCAGCCATCATCTTGTGATTGGCAGAAAACTTTCAAGGGGCTGAATGGACACCTTCTTCCTGCTATATATTGGTTGTTTGCATGTTCCATAGAACTGTCTAAACTCAGGGGGAGCAGAAAACTGGAGGGAGATGTGTCAGACTTCATGGTCAGTCCATCAGTGTACCTTTCAGTAACATACTTATGGCATTGTTACTGTATCATAGCACGTACCCTCGTGGGATAAAGATCCCTGGCTCCATCTTAATTTGCATCACTTGAAGCATGACACTTTACTGAAAGCATGCTCCTTTGTTGGAACCTATTACTTTAATATGTGTCTAAACTGTACCAGAGAAATACAAGGTATATAATTGCCAGCTGTAATAGATGTCTGTTGCTTATTTACTATCATGATATCCATACCCAGTTTCTTATTCTATGAGAGATAATGTAACCATTGGGGCTTCAGGTTAAATACACTGCTGGAGGCAGAGCCCACACCAGGAGGTAGAGATCGTGAAGTTGGAGATTGAGCAGATAATTATGGTGAAGCAGAATACAGAGAGAGGCCTGAATTTGAAGTCACATAACTCCGTGCCATTTCTTGAGCTGATGGAGATCACTTGTGTTGTGTTGTTTTGGATGAACCAGAAAATAGGTTTGAGCATTTTGGTATCTGCTTGCTGAGACAGGTGAGTTGACCTGAAATGTTGAACTGACCAGCATTTCTAATCTTCTTTCTTACGCAATGCTGGTGCTGCTACTGATCTGACCAACTCCTACTGTCGTATTGGCTCTGTTTGGGTGTTTTCGGTGTTTTCCTGCCTTTTTAGAAAAAAGACATGGACTCCCACAGTGCAACCTTGTATTGTGTCCTAATACCACCAATGTTTTATTGATGGAACCACATCCCATTCCCCATATCTATAGTAGCACTACCTGAGAGTGTCCACTTTTCATATTGCCCACATGGATTTAGATCCCGTCTAGAAACGTCTACTCCATCCTCCAAGATTCTGAAATAGCCAGTGTGGCATCTTGACCCTGACTGTTCTAAACCAGACAAACTATCAATCGATGCACTTAAAAACAGGAGGAGGTGAATCTTATCCTTTTCCTTCAAATAATTTTATTATTGAATTCAATAGGGAATTGCATATGTTCATGTAGAAAACACGGTAACAGTACATCTTGCTTTGTAAAGGTGCATCAGCTTGGCTCGGTCATTAACACTGTCTTGGTCAGCACTGACAGAGTCGGAATGGTTTGGAGGGATGTGGTCCAAGCAGAGGCAGGTGGGACTAGTTTAGTTTGGGATTATGGTCGGCATGCACTGGTTGGACCGAAGGATCTGTTTCTGTGCTGTACGACTCTATAATACTGCAATGATGTATTATGATTTGAGCCTCAGTCATATCCAATATTCTACCAGTTACATTAGAGGAAACAAATTACAAATGTGATAGTGGGATTTTTACAGTAGTTTAACAGAAATTGTTGCTGGAATAAATTAAATTGTTGAACAAAGCTTTATTTTCCAAGGGACTCTTTTACAGGAATCAAAGCAATGTCATCTTTGACTTTTACCCTATTCTTTCCATTATTTTGGTGTATGTTAACTATGATCGAGTGAGGAGGGTGCTTTTCTCTGGTTGAAAACAAATTCATTTTAAATCCATGGAAACATTTTAGCATAACTTGATAGTAAATTTTCAGTTTTGGTGATTCGGAAACAATTTGGTGTTCCTGGAAGATTGAACCCAAGTGACACTTATCATCAACCCACACACTTTCAAAGCAATTCGAGGACAAAGCTCCTGTTTTGAAAGAAACTTCTAGGAAAATGTTCCCCATGGATGAATGTTGGCTGTTTGTGGTTGTGGTTAATTTGGCCACTCTCTCTCAGGGACACTCAGCATAAGTGTGAATATTAGTGTGAGAAATGTCAGTATATGCACTTCTTACTGCATCCCTTGCAGGATGGGAATCCTGGTTGTGATGAAGTTTAATGTCCAAAATTATGACCGGAAGAAAGTGTTGGTAAAATTGAGGTGAATTTACACATTTGGAAGTTGATGTATGTCTTGGGATATCAGACACTGGCCTGTTCTCAATGCTGGTTGATAATTGGCACAATAGCTCTTCGGTACTGCACTGGCCTGGCGATGTTAGTTTTAAATGTGCTTGTGTGCTGTACTTACCCATCCCCCTGATTTCTGTGTTTTTTTTAATCCAACCCCCATCTCCCTTGATGGAACGAAGTTCCAGTGATTTCCAAAACCCTTTACTCCACTTGTGAGTGTAGAAATTCCACTCTAATATGGCGGGTGAACCAATACAGAGAGATCTGTGGAAAGTAGCAATGAAACATTATTCACAATCTTTTCACAATCTCAGGATGTCCCTGTGCATACAATGAGATACTTTTCAGGTTTAGCCACTGTTTGGATAAACGTGAGAACTAAGTCAAGTTTCCATTTGACTGGGGTTACCTTTGCTGGTTCCATCTCGAGATCTGCAGGGCTTGGTCCAGTCTACAGGAGGAACGCTGTTGATTGATTGCTGTAAGTGGAAGAGGTTTGTGTGTTGAATAAAAAGTAACAAAAACAGAAATTTGCTGGAAAAGCTCTGCAGGTCTGGCGGCACCTGTGGAGAGAAATCAGAGTTAACGTTCAGAGTTGGTTGATCCTTCCAGAACTGCTGAGCTAGAACATAGAACATTACAGTGCAGTAAAGCCCTTCGGTCCTCGATGTTGTGCTGACCTGTGAAACCAATCTAAACCATCTAACCTACACTATTCCACTCTTGTCCATATGTTTATCCAATGACCATATGTCCTTAAGGTTGTGAGTCTATGACTTTTTCAGGCAGGGCATTCCATGCCCTTATTATTCTCTGAGTAAAGAAGCTACCTCTGATGTCTGTCCTATATCTAATACCTCTCAGTTTAAAGCTACGTGCCCTCATGCTAGCCATCATCATTCAAAGAAAAAGGCTCTATTATCGACCCTATCTAACCCTCTGATTATCTTGTATACCTCTATTAAGTCACCACTTAACCTTCTTCTCTTGAATGAAAACAGCCTCAAGTCCCTCAGCCTTTCCTGATTAGATGTACCCTCCGTACCAGGCAACATCCTAGGAAATCTCCTCTGCACCCTTTCCAAAGCTTCCACATCAATCCTATAGTTGGTGACCAAAACTGTATACAATACTCCAAATGTTTTCCCACCAGAGTTTTGTACAGCTGCAACATGACCTCATGGTTCCGAAACTCAATCCCTCCACCAATAAAAGCTAACACACCTTATGCCTTCTTAACAGCCCTGTCAACCTGGGTAGCACCTTTCAGGGACCTGTGTACCTGGACACCGAGATCTCCCTGCTTATCCACACCACCAAGCATCTTACAATTAGGCCAATACTCTGCATTCCTGTTACTCCTTCCAAAGTGAATCATCTCATACTTTTCTGCATTAAATTCCATTTGCCACCTCTCAGCCCAGCTCTACAGCTTATCTATGTCTCTCTGTAACCTACAACATCCTTTTGTCACTATCCACAACTCCACCGACCTTAGTGCCATCTGCAAATTTACTATCCTTCTATTCTCTCATCCAGGTCATTTATAAAAATGACAAACAACAGTGGACCCAAACAAATCCTTGTGATACTCCACTAGTAACTGAACTCCATGATGAATATTTCCCATTAACCAACACCCTCTGTCTTCTTTCAGCTAGCCAATTTCTAATCCAAACTGCTAAATCACCCTCAATTCCATGCCTCTGTACTTTTGCAAAAGCTTACTGTGGGGAAATCCATATACATCATATCAGAACACTTTACCCTCATCCACCTGTTTGGTCACCTTCTCAAAGAACTCCGTAAGGTTAGTGAGGCATGACCTACCCTTCATAAAACTGTGTTGACTATCTCTAAGCAAATTATTCCTTTCTAGATAATTATAAATCCTATCTCTTAACCCTTTCCGAAACTTTACCCCCAACCGAGGTAAGGCTCACTGGTCTAATTTCCAGGATTGTCTCTACTCCCCTTCTTGAACAAGGGGACAACATTTGCTATCCTCCAGTCTTCAGGCACTATTTCTGTAGACAATGACGACATAAAGATCAAAGTCAAAGGTTCAGCAATCTCCTCCCTGGCTTCCCAGAGAATCCTAGGATAAATCCCATCCAGCCCAGGGAATTTATCTATTTTCACACTTTCCAGAATTGCTAACACCTCCTCCTTATGAACCTCAATCCCATCTAGTCTAATAGTCTATTTCTCAGTATTGTTCTTGACAACATTGTCTTTTTCCAGTGTGAATACTGATGAAAATATTCATTTAGTACCTCTCCTATCTTTTCAACTCCACGTGCAACGTCCCACTACTGTTCTTCACTGGCCCTAATCTTACCCTAGTCATTTTTTTATTGCTGACATACCTGTAGAAAGGGTTTCCTTGATCCTATCTGTCCAAGACTCCCCTCCTGGTTCTTCTTAGCTCTCTCCTTAGGTCCTTCTTGGCTAAATTGTAACTCTCAAGCGCCCTATCTGAGCCTTCACATCTCATCCTAACATAAGCCTCCTTTTTCCTCTTGATAACAGATTCAACTTCCTCAGTAAACCATGGTTCCCTCGCTTGACCACTTCCTCCCTGCCTGACAGGTACATACTTATCAAGGACCCGCAGTTGCTGTTCCTAGAATAAGCTCCACATATGAATTGTGCCCATCCCCTGCAGTTTCCTTCCCCATCCTATGCATCCTAAATCTTGCCTAATCACATCATAATTGTCTTTGCCCCAGCTATAACTCTTACCCTGCAATATATACCTGTTCCTTTCCATCGCCAAAGGAAATGTAACCGATTTGTGGTCAATATCACCAAAGTGCTCACCTTCCTTCAAATCTAACATCTGGCCAGGTTCATTACCCTGTACCAAATCCAATGTGGCCTCGCCCCCTTGTTGACTCCTGCATACATTGGACAAAGACTGACCCATCTAAAGTACTTGAACTGTAGATTTCCAGTCAGTATTTGGAAAGTTAAAGCCTCAAAACAACTACCCTGTTACTTTTGCTCCTATCCAGAGTCCTTTGCAATCCTTTCCTCTGCATCTCTGGAACTATACAGAGGCCTATAGAAAACTCCGAACAGGGTGACCTCTTCTTTCCTGTTGCTAACCTCAGTCCATACTACCTCAGTAGATGAGTCCTCAAATGTCCTTTTGCCACTATAATACAGTCTTCGATTAGCAATGCCACACCATCCCCTCTTTTACCATCTTCCCTGATCTTACAGAAATATCTAACCCCAGAACCTGCAACAACCATTCCTGTCCCTGCTCTATCCATGTCTCCAAAATGGCCACAATATCGAAGTCCCAGGTACCAACCCATGCTGCAGGTTCACCCACCTTATTCCGAATGCTCCTGGTATTGAAGTAGACACACTTCAAACCACCTTCCTGCCTGCTGGTATATTCCTGCGACCTTGAAACCTTATTCATGACCTCCCTACTCTCCATCTCCTATACACCAGAGCTACAATTCCAGTTCCCACCCCCTGCTGAATTAAACCCTCCCGAAGAGCATTAGCAAATTCTAACCCCCACCCTCCATCCAGGGAAATTGGTACCCCTCTGGTTCAGGTGTAGACCATCCCATTTGTAGAGGTCCCACCTACCTTTGAATGAACCCTAATTATCCAGGAATCTAAATCCCTCCCTCCTGCACCATTCCCTGTAGCTATGTGTTCAGTTGCTCTCTCTCTCTCCCTATTCCTCGCCTCGCTAGCATGTGGCATGGATAACAAACCAGAGATAATAACTCTGTTTATCCGAGCTCTAAGCTTCCACCCTAGCTCCCTGAATTTCTGCCTTACATCCCCATCCCTTTTCCTTCCTATGTCGTTGGTGCCTATGTAGACCACAACGTGGGAATGCTCCTCCTTCCCGCAAGGATCCCGAAACATGGTCTGAGACCTTCAACAGCAATTTCTGTTTTTATTTCAGATTAACAGCACCTACAGTTCTTTTGGTTTTTATTCAATAAGAGGTAGTTTATTATATATTATTTTTGGAATACATTTATCTTTGAGGGCTATTTAGGAAAAAAAATGGAAGATTTTTAACTATTTGGACATTTGATGGTTTGGAAATCTCATGGAATACAGGAAGAACTAGCCATTTGGATACATAACTGGCTCGAAGGTAGAAGACAGAGGGTGGTGGTGGAGGGTTGTTTTTCAGACTGGAGGCCTGTGACCAGTGGAATGCCACAAGGATTGATGCTGGATCAATGCTTTTCTTAATTTGTATAAATGATTTGGATGTGATCATACGACGTATAATTAGTATGTTTGCAGATGACACCAAAATTGGAGGTGTAGTGGACAGCGAAGAAGGTTACCTCAGATTACAACGGGATCCTGATCAGATGGGCCAATGGGCTGAGAGGTGGCAGATGGAGTTTAATTTAGATAAATGCCAGGTGCTGCATTTTGGGAAAGCAAATCTTAGCAGGACTTATACACTTAATGGTAAGGTCCGAGGGAGTGTTGCTGAACAAAGAGACCTTGGAATCCATGTTCATAGCTCCTTGAAATAGAGTCACAGGTAGATAGGATAGTGAAGAAGGCATTTAGTATACTTTCCTTTATTGGTCAGAGTATTGAGTACAGGAGTTGGGAGGTCATGTTGCGACTGTGCAGGATGTTGGTTAGGCCACTGTTGGAATATTGTGTGCAATTCTGGTCTCCTTCCTATTGGGAGAATGTTGTGAAACCTGATAGGATTCAGTAAAGATTTACAAGGATGTTGCCAGGGTTGGAGGGTTTGAGCTTTCAGGAGAGGCTGAATCAGTTGGGCTGTTTTTTCTGGAGCATCGGAGGCTGAGGGGTGACCTTATAGAGGTTTATAAAATCATGAGGGGCATGGATAAGATAAACAGACAAGGTCTTTTCTCTGGAGTGGTGGAGTCCAGAACTAAAGGGCAGAGGTTTAGGGTGAGAGGGGAAAGATATAAAAGGGACCTAAGGGGCAACCTTTTCATGCAGAGGGTGGTACGTGTATGGAATAAGTTGCCAATGGAAGTGATGGAGGCTGGTACAATTACAGCACTTAAAAGGCATTTGGATGGGTATATTAATAGAAAGGGTTTAGAGTGATATGGGCCAAGTTCTGACAAATGGGACTAGATTAGGTTAGGATCTAAGGTTAGTATGGACAAGTTGGACCAGAGGGCCTGTTTCTGTGCTGTACATCTCTGTGACTTTAAGTGTTTACTGTGTAATTTCTTGGGAATGAAGACAAATGTTTAATGTTTGCTGTAGATTACCTATTTTCTTTTAACTGGAAATTGAGTGACTTTGGAAAAACAGCTAAGCAAAACTTTCAAAGTGATAATAGATAGGATATTTTGCCTCAATTACTGAATAAATCCTCACTTTGGGCTTGGTGGGGTGGGGGGGGGGGGGGGGTAAGTGGGATGGTGTATTCGGTGTACATCTGCTAATGGTTGAGTAGCAACTCTCTCTGAACTTGGAGTTCTGTTCTCTGTACCCCAGGGTTTGGAAAAGGAAGATACCCCCAAAGACTTCTCTCCCAGCAGATGTTGCTGGGAAAGTAAAAACAAAAATTGCTGGAAAAGTCCAGGAGGTCTGGCAGCATCTGTGAAGAGAAATCAGAGTTAACCTTTCAGGTCTGGTGACCCTTCCTCAGAACTAGGGAACCTGACAGAATTTCCAGTTTGGAGTCAAATCCCCATTGGCTGGAATAGAACTGGACATCTATCTTTAGCGTATGGCTGTGAGCTGTTTGACTTTGTCTACAGGGAGTAGGGGATGTGAGGAGTTGCCGCATTCCATCTGTGTTTCCAGACCCTTAGCCAACAAGGAGATTTTGCTCCCAACTCCTCCAAATTTTATCCAAAAAAGAATCATTGCTGCAGACGCTTGTTTGTTTGAGTTGTGTGAATGTGTCTGTGCTTAAGATAAAGGGATATAGTTTTAATTTTAGATCATAACCTTATGAGAATAATTTTATTTTATTCTGACACATAAAGAGGAGAAATTGCCATTTCAGTGATAGGTCAACACACTGATGCTAATGGAGTGACTGGTGGAGGAGAGGAACACGGATAGTATGCCTAACTGTTTTGAGACCTTCTGTAGTCCCCCCACTAGATATCATCACTTTGGATGATGCTTATAACACTCCTCAGTATTAACCCACCCAGGTCCATATACTGGGTGGCATGGTGGCTCGGTGGTTAGCACTGCTGCCTCACAGCGCCAGGTTCAATTCCAGCCTTGGGCAACTGTCTGTGTGGAGTTTGCATGTTCTCCCCACGTCTGTGTGGGTTTCCACCGGGTGCTCCGGTTTCTTCCCACAGTCCAAAGATGTGCTGGTTAGGTGAATTGGCCACGCTAAATTGCTCATTGTGTAGGGTACATGAGCCAGAGGGAAATGGGTCTGGGTAGGTTACTCTTCAAAGGGTCGGTATGGACTTGTTGGGCTGAAGGGCCTGTTTCCACACTGTAGGGAATCTAATCTAATCAGGAGACCAGATAAACAATTTGTTTTCAGCAAGTCCACAGGATAGACTTTAAGAAATTATTTGAGGGACACGTGTTGTCCAGTACATGGTTTAAGAATAGCCCTGCTGTTTTTGGGATCTTCAACATCACATGACAGGACAAATGGCAATGGTCTGATCCCAAAGGGTGATATCTCCAACAATACAGCTCACTCTCAGTGACTGCAACATGTGTTTAAACAATCTTCCATAAGAACTGCCCAATGAGGCTTTGTGTTTGCCCATGGTGTCACTGTCACTATTTTGCAGATGAACATGGGAGTTCTCCTTCGTGCTGTGACCATCCTTCATCCCTCAGTCAGTGTCACTGAGACCATCCTTCATCCCTCAGTCAGTGTCACTGAGACCATCCTTCATCCCTCAATCAGTGTCACTGAGATGGATTGACAGCTCAGTTTCACGTTGCTGTTGGTTGGAAATTGCTGGGCACACACAATAGTTTGGAATGCCCTTTGATCATGAAAAGTTTGCCATAATTGTTTTAAAAAGTCAAAGTTATTAAATCTCTAGAGTGGGGTTGGAATGTTGAGTCTAAGTTGAGAGTAATACCCACTGAATCATCGCTGGGATCTGTTTAGAAGCTTCATCCTGATTTAATGAAGACAAAACCAGTTGTGACATAAAACTAGAAACTGCAGGTGAGGACAGGGTTGTTTACCAGAAAATTTTCCAAGTTACCTCATGGAGAGGTCTTCACTGGAAAATAATTCACACTCCTTCACTTCCTCCCTCCCATCGCCCACAGTGCCTCCTCCCACCCTTCTGACTTCCCTCCTTCCCTCTCCCACACTCAGCCCCCTCATTTGCCACTCCCTCACTCTCCTCTCACTTCCTCCTCCCCTTTCCCTCTTTGCACTCCCCCCGCCACTGTCCCCTTCCCAGCTCCCTTTGTCCCCCTCCTTCTTCTCTTCCCACCCTCTGCACTCCACTTCTCATCTCCCTCCCCTCCTCTCTCCCCCCAACTCCCTCATAATCTGCTTCCACCTCTCTTCCCCTCCCATCGCCTATTCCCGCCTCCCCTCCCCCACCCCACTGCCTTCACTCCCATCTCCCCCAGAATCTGCCCCTCACTCTCATCCTACTGAGCTGGTCCAGTTCTGCCTGTCTGTGAGCCAGGGATGTGGGAGGATGACGTGTTTGTGTGCTGACTTGCTGTTCCTCCATTGACGAGATGTTTATGGAGCCAGGGCTGGTGCCAGGGGAGTAAGTGTGTGGGCACAGTGTACCCAGGGGAGATACCAGCACAGGCACTCATGCCCGTCAGCCACATCTAAAGATTTGTTTTTGAACGGGTTGGTTGACAAAGTGACATTTCTGGAGAGTAACAGGTTTGTTTGTGATACTTTAACACTGAAGCTACCGAGCCTTTGGAGATTATTGTGCTGGACGGGAGGGTCACGTTTACAGGTTTTGAATAAACTGACTGTTTCCTGATTGTGAAGAGACTGCCCTTTGACCTTTTATCATGAACCCACCCACATTTCTCAGCTTTAATCCGAAATCTATCTGCATTAACCCTTTCAGGGCTGTAGGAACTATTATACCACAATTCTTTTTGTTTTGTTTTTAGCTTGCTTGCTTGTGAGGAGATTACACAAGCAATCTCTAACACTCATTATCTGACACATACACCTTGCACATAACAACAATAGCCTGAATTGATTTAGGGCTGAAAATGTGTTGCTGGGAAAGCGGAGCAGGTCAGGCAGCATCCAAGGAGCAGGAGAGTCGATGTTTCGGGCATGAGCCCTTCTTCAGGAATGAGGAAGGTGTGCCAAGCAGGCTAAGATAAAAGGTAGGGAGGAGGGACTTGGGGGAGGGGCGTTGGAAATGCGATAGGTGGAAGGAGGTCAAGGTGAGGGTGATAGGCCGGAGTGGGGTGGGGGCGGAGAGGTCAGGAAGAGGATTGCAGGTTAGGAGGGCGGTGCTGAGTTCGAGGGATTTGACTGTGACAAGGTGGGGGGAGGGGAAATTAGGAAACTGGAGAAATCTAGGTTCAATCCTTGTGGTTGGAGGGTTCCTAGGAGGAAGATGAGGCGCTCTTCCTCCAGCCGTCGTGTTGCTATGGTCTGACGATGGAGGAGTCCAAGGACCTGCATGTCCTTGGTGGAGTGGGACGGGGAGTTGAAGTGTTGAGCCACGGGGTGGTTGGGTTGGTTGGTCTGGGTATCCCAGGGTGTTCTCTGAAACATTCCACAAGTAGGCGGCCTGTCTCCCCAATATAGAGGAGGCCACATCGGGTGCAGCGGATGCAGTAAATGATGTGTGTGGAGGTGCAGGTGAATTTGTGGCAGATATGGAAGGATCCCTTGGGGCCTTGGAGGGAAATAAGGGGGGAGGTGTGGGTGCAAGTTTTACGGTTGCAGGGGAAGGTGCCGGGAGTGGAGGTTGGGTTGGTGGGGGTGTGGACCTGACGAGGAAGTCGCGGAGGGAGTGGTCTTTCCAGAATGCTGATAAGGGAGGGGAGGGAAATATATCCCTGGTGGTGGGGTCCGTTTGGAGGTGGCGGAAATGATGACAGATGATACGATGTATCTGGAGATTGGTGGGGTGGTAGGTGAGAACCAGTGGGGTTCTGTCCTGGTGGCGGAGGAGCGGGAAGTGGAGGAGATGCGGTGGAGGGCATCATCGATCACGTCTGGGGGGATATTGCGGTCTTTGAAGAAGGAGGCCATCTGGGCTGTACGGTATTGGAACTGGTCCTCCTGGGAGCAGATGCGGTGGAGGCGAAGGAATTGGGAATATGGGATGGCGTTTTTACAGGGGGCAGGGTGTGAAGAGGTGTAGTCCAGGTAGCTGTGGGAGTCGGTCGGTTTGTAGTAAATGTTTGTGTTGATTCGGTCACCCGAGATAGAAATGGAGAGGTCTAGGAAGGGGAGGGAGGAGTCTGAGATGGTCCAGGTAAATTTGAGGTCAGGGTGGAATGTAGCCTTCTGCATACACTTCAAGGTGATTCATAGAAGACACAAGACACAACAAGTATTCTGAATGTCCACGTGGTATCGTGGTCAGTGCTATAGGTCCAGTAGAACCTGTCCAGGGAGTCAGGGTAAGTTAGGCAGCTACATCAAGGTCTCTCAGTTGTGTGCTCATTTAGCAGGAAGGTTCTCAGGGAGAGGGAGAACTGTGGAGTTGAGGTTACAGTTAGATCTGCCATGATCTTCTTCAATAATATAGCAGGCCTGAGGGGCTGAATGGTCTATTCCTGTTCTATACCTACACTTCTTACCTCATTTAGACCCGATGCATTTTGCAATCCCTGTTAAATGAACAGAATTAACTCCCTTCTTCTTGTGTTAATATTTTCCTGGTTACAGGTTGGGGCCTAGATGTTTGGTGAAGGAAGCTCTTTTCACTGTTGCCTCATTGGATTATTCTCAAATGAGAACCTCGAGATCCATTAGCTTACATCATGTCATGGAGATATTTGCAAATTAATGGTTTTAAACTTTGTACATTATTGATTTTAACTCTTTTCTGCCTGGTGGAGACTGCAAGGCAAATGGGGAGTGACTATGTTGGGACTCTCACAATTGATTCTTCCCCAAATTTGACCAATGATGGTTTAGATTACAGGTAGCAACCAGCCTTCACTAAAGACATCCCATGCCATGAATGAATAAGAACAAATGAGTATTGCTGACATTTTTTTTTTAATCAACACCTTTTGTCCTGCACTTATCAGAACAACTTGCAAGAATACCAATTCAATGGGAAAACCAGCATTCGTTTTGGATAAGAGGAGAGTTCATGGTTGGCAAGTCCATTCTGACTGGGAGAGATGTTGCCATGAGGAATGCACCTATTTAGGCTAAGTGACAGTTAGCTGCGTTGTTTACATTCTAAACCAGACCAGTTAATTCTGATTTGACAAGGCATTGCTGTGGGAAATGAACCAATGAGTGGTTGTCACCTGTTTTGTTGAGTGAAAGAGGTGTAGTGTATGTACATGTTATTTTTGTTTGTAAAGAGCAGTGTATTAACATATAATGTCTAGTACATGCAAGTATACCACACTGCAAACTCAACTGATCATCTTTAGTTGGTTGTTGGTATAATACTTCAAACACTCTGGATTATCCAGCAAGTGCTGCTCAATTGCAGAATTATATCTGATGTTGGATATGGTGTTGCGAATTTTGCAACCTTGAGCTGGTTCTGATGACCAATATCTTGTCTATTGCAAACAATTGAAAGGATGTGCTGTTTGATACAATTTGCCAGTCTTTGGAATGTACAGCCTACCTAACTGGCATCACACTGGCACTGAAATTCAGATACCACATTATTTGTTCGTGTATGTGCGATAGGCAAGTTTTTTTAAGTTGACAGAAGCATCCTGTACGGACTAGCATTACTCATATTGGTACTGGACAGCAGCATGAAATATTCACCAATAGTTTAAACGTTTGCGATACCTTACCCTTCCTGAGTAATTCTGAGGGCAAATTTCAGCACCAGGATCGGAGGGCCCTTCCTGGGTTTGCACAACACACAGAGAAATGATCTGACCAAGGTCTCTGGTATCCAATTGCTTCCCCCTGTTACTGGGTGCTCACTGCTTCAGTATTTCTTATGGATTGTCCAGAGGAGCACAAAATCAAAAGCTTCAATAAAATGTCCCTTTTTTCCTGCAGTTGTCCAACTGAATATCCGATTTTACGAAGTGTGTCGTCATCATTAAACATGCAGATCAAGCTTGGATTGCGGGGCCCAACATGATTGTAATACAAGATCTGAAGGGGTGGGGAGGAAGAGGAGGAGAGAGAGTTGAAGTCTTGACACTCTGTGAGTGACAGACAGAGCGATTGATTTTCCATTGAAGTGCAGTGGTGGTGTTGGGAGGATGAATGTATTGGGAGGGTACTTGGAGCTTAGAAAGCAGAGAGCTGAAAGACCATCATTAGATCAATAAAATAGAGACAAGAAGATGTTTATGTTCTTTAACAAGTTAATCATCCAGCTGCTTTCTGAGTAAGTTAAGCCAACACAGACAATAGGAGACTGTTCATCTTTGAAGCACAAAAGGGAAGCATTGGCATTAAATTCTAAAAGGATGTCATAAGGTTCAGATACAATAGGTACAGTTAGGCTGCTGTTAAATGTTTGCCTGGTGAAGAATGTGCATTTATCTGTAATTTGAATGGATCTGAACAAAAGATGCCTGTTGTACCATTGCAATGTGAATTAACATTAACTGAATCAATGGACTTTGAATTAAGACATGTGGTGTGCACATCAGCCAGCTCTACTTGTGGAACTGGGGATGGACTCTGAGAGAATATCAGTGAAGCACTGCTTCGGAGTGTTATCCCTTGTCTACACTCCATTTCAGAGTCACTCACACCAAGTTTAATTATTGCTCAATCTCTCAAATCCTAACCTCGCCGAGAATGACTGAATATCCTTTCAGAGTTTCCTCCCTGGTCCAGTCCATTAGCAAGGAATAAAGATTGATAGATTTTGGGGTTGGCTGTCTGAGATACTGAGCCTTATCACCATCGGCAACTCTTCAGTTTTACTCTTGAATAAAAGCACAATACTGTGGATGCTGGAAATCTGAAATAAAAACGGAAAATGCTGGAGAAACTCAGCAGGTTTGGCAGCACCTGTGGAGAGAGAAACCGAGTTAATGCTTCGAGACCAGTGTGACTCTCGTTCAGAACTGTATTTGGGGAAGAGTTATAGATGTTAACATGCCTGACTATACCAATTAAACCGCTTTCAGAGTGAACAATTAACAGAGATAATGAGGTCACTCATTCCTTGGAAGTTAAGAAACTAAGTGAGATTTAAAAGATCTGGGGCTACAAAAATGTAAAATCTCTGGGTGCCCACTGGCGGTTGGTAACGATGCATGTGCTGAGGTTAATTTCTGAAGGAATGTAATGCTGCAGTTACATTGAATACTGATTTGACTGCACTCTGGGTGCTTTGCAGATTTCTGGTCTTGGGGTTGCCTAAAAGACATTAAAAGCAGTGGAAAACAATATGTAAAATTTCCATGAAGAATTGAGAAGATTCTTCATGAGTAAGAGGCTCAAGGGTTATGGAGCATAGGCAGGAGAATGAGATTAAAAAATATATCAGTAATGAACAAATGGTAGACTGAATGGCCTGGCTCTTCCCCTCGATCTTTTCGTCTTCTGGCCTAAGATGTAACCATGTCTATTCACAAAGATCAGGAGTCTATTGCTGTTCTCTTCTGAAAAGAGAGTGAGAAGGAACCTGATTAAAGTCTAAAATTATTCATATGTTTGATAAGATGGACATTTAGAAATGTTTCTGCCTGTTCATGTATCCAGAACAAATATGCATTAACATAAATGATTTGCCAAAAAAAAGGATTGAGAAGGAATTCCTTTGTCTGGAATTCTGAGAATGAGAGTCTCACTGTCACATTGAATGCCGTGATCGAAGCAAACAGCATTGACATATTTGTGTGTGTGTGTCTGTGTGTGTCTGTGTGTGTTTTTGCTCTGTCTCTCTGTCCCTCCAACATTTTCTTCCCCAATCCCATTCTCCAGCATCTTCCCGAATGATTACTCAGTCCCTGTGCTAATCCAGCCCTGTAGAATGGGAACTGACGTGTGTTTTCCATGTACTGTGGTTCTGTGCTGTCAAGACATGCTCATGAGCTCAACCCAGTATACATCAAGTTACTGACAGATTCTCAGATCAAGGACATCAAAGGACATTGATGTTTTGCAGGTTGTGTAGTTTTATAAAGTCCGTCATGGAATTTGCTTCACCAGCTGTAATCAATTAAGTGACATCAATTTAATGCAGATGTTGAGGTCATATGACACTAGTAAGCCAATATGTACTGCATGTATAAAAGCATTTCCCCAAAAATATACAACTACACGTTACTCAATATCCCTGATCAACACAAACATTTATCACTAATTAGGAAAGGTGTATGTTAATTCCAGTCAGTCACATTTTCATCAATCTTTGTAACTTTTGGGGATGTGACTCGTGAGTCTGAGGAGCTCTCTCAAAACCTGGTGAAGAGGAATTATTGAGCAGTACAGCACAGTCCAGGCCCTTCGGCCCACGATGTTGTGCCGAGCATTTATCTTAATCTAAGATCAACCTAACCTACACACCCCTCAATTTACTGCCGTTCAAGTGCTTGTCCAACAGTCACTGAAATGTCCCTAATGTCTCTGATTCTACTCCCACTGCTGGCAGTGCATTCCACACACCCACCACTCTCTGTGTAAAGGACCTACCTCTGACATCTCCCCTAAACCTTCCTCCAATCACCTTAAAATTAGGACCCCTCATGACAGCCATTTCTGCCCTGGGGAAAAGTCTCTGGCTATCTACTGTCTCTAAGCCTCTCATTACCTTGTACACCTCTATCAAGTCACCTCTCTTCCTTCTTCTCTCCCAGTGTGAAAAGCACGAGCTCACTCAATCTCTCTTCATAAGACAAGCTCTCCAATCTCGGCAACATCCTCTGAACCCTCTCTAAAACATTTACATCCTTACTACAATGAGGTGACCAGAACTAGACACAGTATTCCAAGTGTGGTTTAACGAGGGTTTTATAGAGCTGAGTAAAATTTTGTGATTCTTAAACTCAATCCCCCTGTTAATGAAAGCTAATACACAATACGCCTTCTGAACAACCCTATCATCTTGGGTGGAAACTTTGTGGGATCTATGTACGTGGACCCCAACATCCCACTGTTCCAGAATGCTGCCAAGAACCTGTCTTTAACCTTGCATTCTGCATTCAAATTTGACCTTCCAAAATGAATCACTTTGCAGTTATCCATCAGCCACTTCTCAGCCCAGCTCTGCATCCTGTCAATGTCTTGTTGGAGCCTGTAACAACCTGCGACACTATCTACAACACCACCGACCTTTGTATCAGCGACAAACCCACCCTCCCACTTCTTCATCCAAGTCATTTATCAAAAACTACAAAGAGCAGAGGCCTTAGAACAGATCCCTGTGGGACACCACTGGTCACTGACCTCCAGGTGGAATACTTTCCATCCACTACCACTTACTGTCTTCTTTCAGCCAGCTAATTCTGTATCAAGACAGCAAAATGTCCCTGTATCCCATACTTCCTAACTTTCTGAATGAGCCTACCATGGGGAACCTTAACAAATGCCTTACTGAAATCCATATACACCACATCCACTGCTCAACCTTCGTCAAATTATCTCGTTACATCCTCAAAGAACTCAATAAGGCTTGTGAGGCATGACCTGCTCCTCACAAAACCATGCTGACTATCTCTAATCAAACTATGTCTTTCCAAATAGTCATAAATCCTATCTCTCAGAATCCTTTCCAGTACCTTACTTACGAAAAATGTAAGACCGATAGTCTGAAATTCCCAGGGATTTCCCTACTCCCTTTTTTGAATAGAAGAACAACATTCACCCCTCTCCAATTATCCGGTATTACTCCCATGGAGGGTGAGGATGCAAAGATCATCGCCAGAGGTGCAGAAATCTCATTCCTCAATCCCCGTAATAACCTTGGAAATATCTGGTCCAGCCCTGGGGACTTATCTAGCTTGATGCTTCCCAGAATTTCCAGCACATCTATTTTCTTAATATCAATCTGTTCAAGCCTATTAACCTGGTCCACGGTGTTCTCACGATCAACAAGATCTCTAGTGAATACTGAAGCAAAACACACATTTAGGGCCTCCCCTACCTCTTCAGACTCCAGGTACAGGTTCGCTCCACTATCCCTGATCGGCTGTACCCTCTCCCTGAACATTCTCTTCTTTCTCACATATGTGTAGAACACCTTTTGGGTTTTCCCTAATCCTTCCCGCCAAGACTTTTTTGTGCCTCCTCCTAGCTCTCCTCAGTCCAGTGGGTGGCACAGTGGCTCAGTGGTTAGCACTGCTGCCTCACAGTGCCAGAGACCCGGGTTCAATTCCCGTCTCAGGCGACTGACATGTGGGTTTCCTCTGGGTGCTCCGGTTTCCACCCACAGTCCAAAAATGTGCACGTTTGGTGAATTGGCCATGCTAAATTGCCCGTAATGTTAGGTGCAAGGGTAAATGTAGAGGAATGGGTCTGGTTGGGTGCGCTGCGGCGGGTTGGTGTGGACTTGTTGGGCCGAAGGGCCTGTTTCCACACTGTAAGTAATCTAATAATTTTTGAGTTCTTTCCTAGCTACTCTGTAATCCTCTAAAGATGTGCCAGATCCAAGCTTTCTCAACCTTAAGTAAGCTTCATTCTTCATTCTTCTTACGGGCAGCACGGTGGCACAGTGGTTAGCACTGCTGCCTCACAGCGCTGGAGACCCGGGTTCAATTTCCGACTCAGGTGACTTACTGTGTGGAGTTTGCACATTCTTCCTGTGTCTGCGTGGGTTTCCTCCGGGTGCTCCGGTTTCCTCCCACAGTCCAAAGATGTGCGGGACAGGTGAATTGGCCATGCTAAATTGCCCGTAGTGTTAGGTAAGGGGTAAATGTAGGGGAATGGGTGGGTTGCGCTTCGGCGGGTTGGTGTGGACTTATTGGGCCAAAGGGCCTGTTTCCACACTGTAAGTAATCTAATCTAATCTTCATTTTGACAGAAAGCTCCTCTGCTCTTGTTATCCAAGGCTCCTTCCTTGCCTATCTCAGTGGGACGAGGTTATGTAACACTTGCAACAAATGCTCCTTAAACTGCCTGTTGTGCCTTTCCTGGAGGACAATTGTTCCCAATTTATACTCCACAGCTCCTGTCTAATAGCAGTAATTTCTCCTCTCCCTTCCTATTCTATCTGTCCCTCTCCATGGCGATGGTAAAGGTGAGGCGGGTGTGGTCATTGTCACTGAAATGCTCTCCCACTGTGAGATCTGACACCTGGTCTGTCTTGTTGCCGAGCACAAAATCCAATATGGCCTCCCTCCTAGTCGGCCTATCTACATATTGAGTCAGGAATCCCTCCTGGACACACCTGACAAAATCAGCTCCATCCAGACCATCTGCACTAAAGAGGTTCCAATCCGTATTGTGAAAGTTGAAGTCACCCATAACAAGAACTCTGTTACATCTGCACCTTTCCAAGATCTGCTGTCCAATCTGTTCTTCCATCTCTCTGCTGCTATTGGGGTCTATAGAAAACACCCAATGAAGTGACTGCTCTTTTCCTGTTACTGACTTCCACCCATACTGACTCAGTAGACAAACCCTCCTCAACAATGTCCTTTTCTGCAGCTGTGATAATTAACTCTCTAATTAACAATCCTACTCCCCTTCCTCTTCTACCCCATTCCTGTTCTTTTTAAAAGATCTGAACCCTGGAACATCCAGCAACCATTCCTGCTCCTGTGAAAGCCATGTCTCTGTTATGGCCACAACATTGTAGGTCCGAGTATTGATCCATGCTCTAGGTTCATCACTCTTATTCCTGACACTCCTTGTACTGAAACACACTTTAACCCATCCCTTTGCCTTATCAACTGTGTATCCTTTCTGACAGACTCTATGCATCCTATTTCTGTCTGTTCAACAACTACCCTCTCCTCTGATCTGTAGCTCAGATTCCATCCCCCCGCCAAACTAGTTCAAACCCTCCAGAAGTGCTCTGGCAAATCTCCTGCCCAGGACATTTGTGCCCCTCCAGATTAAGTGCAACCCGTCCTTCATGTACAGGTTCCACCTTCCCCAGAAGGTACCCCAATGATCTACGTATCTGAAGCCCTCCATCCTGCACCAGCTGTGTTTGGATACTCTTAAGGCAGTGGTATCTCCCCACATCCATTGACCAGCAGATCCCTGACAAACACTTCCCTCCACATGGTTACTGAGCAACTCAGGCCCTCTGCATTGATCCTCTGTGGGGAAGTGAGGCAGAGCATATATAGCCACCTCCACCTCCCAAGTGGTGTACAGAAACAGGCATTTGGGAGGCATGGTTAGTAAGTGGCACCAAGATTAGTGTCTCTTGGAAAGTGAGAAAGGTTATCTTGGATTTCAAAAGGATCATGATCAGTTGGACCAATAGGCTGAGAAGTGGCTGATGGAGTTAAATTTAAATAAATTTGAGGTGTTACATTTTGGTAAAATAAACAAGGGCAGGACTTGTACAATTAAAAGGAGGGCCCTGGGGGCACCGGGGGTTCGCGTAGGTAATTCTTTGAAGTTGTGTCACAGGGAGACACAGTGGTTAGGAAGGCATTTAACATGCTTGCCTTCATTGCTCAGATCTTTGAGTATGGGAGGTTATACAGGATGTTGGTGAGGTCACTTTTGAAATACAGCATGCAGTTCTGGTCACCCTGTTATAGAAGGTTAGTATTAAATTGGAGCGGATTCAGTGAAGATTTACCGGGATATTGCCTGGTCTGAATGGTTTGAGTTATAAGGAGAGGCTAGATAGGCTGGGACATATTTTCATTGGAGCATAGGAGGTTGAGGGGTGACCATACAGAGGTTTAAAAAATCATGAAGCGCATAGATAAGGTGAAAAGCCAAGGTCTTTTCCCTATAGTAAGGGAGTTCAAAACGAGGGGGCACATTTTTAAAGTGAGAGAAGAATTTAAAAGGGACCTGGGGGGGCACTTTTTCACACAGAGGGTGGTTCATATTGGGAGTGAACTGCCAGAGGAAGTGGTAGATGCAGGTATAGATACAATATTTAAAAGAGATTTGGACAGTTACTTGAATAGGAAAGATTTTGAGAGATATGGCCCAAATGCAGGCAAGAGCGACCAGTTTAGTTTCAGAGACTTGGTCAGCTTGGATGGGTTGGTTGGAAGGATCTGGTTCCGTGCTTTTTGACTCCATGACTCTAGTGCTTTCACCTGGCTCCACCTGTCAGGAACTAGGCTTCACCTTGGGAATGGTAAAGTCCATTGCCCTGGCAAGTGGTGACTCAATGGTTGGCATGTGACAGTGGAATTTCTTTAAAGCTTTATAGAGATCCTTTGAATCTCTGCACCCTCTGAGGTCTCCTGGCTGTTTCACTGCTACTGCGATGCCAATCCCGTGTCACTTTCTTATTCACGCCCTTCCTTCCCATCTCCTTGACCTTGTCTTTCTGGCTGACCTGGGGACCAGCTAGAACTGTCGTCATCAGATGCAGAATTGTCTTTTACTCTCACCTCCCTTCAAGATGATAATCACGAGGAAGACATCCTTTTTGTAATTGTTTAGGATCTGCTTTTCCATCAGAGACTCAGTGGCCTGGGAAACACAGCAGGTCTCTCCTGGTTGTGCAGGGTTAACTGTTCAAGCTTCAGACTTGCTTCAGTTCAGGTCAGTAGATTTTGCCTAACACCTATTATTGGGAATTCCATTCTTCCTATTGGGATCACTGCTTCATCTGTCCTCTTGGGATAAGTATCATTCCGTCATATGACCTTAGCCTTTGGGGCACGACCTTGACCAACTTCACACTGTTCTCATGAAGCTTATGATGTTAGATAAAGCACCTGGGTCTATCTGACACCTCGCGTTCGCTTGATGCTGTCATCTGGCCGTCAGCATTATCATTCTAACTGTCTCAAACCATGTAACACCTTTGGACCGAATGACATCCACCTGTTGAGAAGTGACTTGTCCAAATCATCTGCTGGCATCTCTCCAGCAGCCATTTTTATAGATTTACCTTGCTTCTTTTGAGCTAAAATCTTGAACATGCAGTCCGGTGATTTCAGCTTCTTACTGTCTCGAGTGTACCTATGCTGGACTTTGTCCCTATCCGTTTGGGTGAGAGCCTCTGCAGTGTCTACATCAATTCCTCTTGCCTTGATCTTTCTGCTGGCTATTTTGCAAATATTTCTTCATCTTTTCCAATATTGTCGTTTGTAACATCTCTGGACATGGTGTGAACCTTCATTGTTATTCAGCTAGCGTCTATTAATGTCAGAGGTTCAGCATATGTCAATGGCTTTCTTGGGATAAGATTGTCCTCTCTTAGTAGATGTTCTCTAATGGTAGAATCTCTTATGTTAAAGACAGTCCTAACGCAGATTATCTTTCCCTTATCCAATCTTTCAGGATTCAGCCGGAGGTGTTGGTGTTCTCACAGGTCTCACTCTCCCCCAAGCTCTGACGTTGAACACATACCATTCACAAACAACATTCATGGATAGCTCAATGTACGTTTTCAAAGATTTCACAATTCTCCTGTGTGCGTTTCCCAGTCCACAATGAGCTTCAGACTGCAATAAAACATGAAACCCTTTACCCAGTGTTTCTCGTAAGGTTTCTTTGCTCAGTCTTTTAAAAAAAAAATCTATTCCTGTAAATATTTGATGGTCTGAGAATGACGTCTGAGCAGTTGGGTGATGGTACGGTTTTTTGAGAGGATCATTGGTTAACTGGGGCACACACTGTCATTCACTTTTTTTTCCTTCATCTATCTCTCTTTATCTCTCTCTCTCTTTCTTGCTCTCTTTTATCCTCCCTCATTCCCAGTGTGAGCCTGTCTACCTCTCTCACTATCTTGGATACTCTTTTGATTTTTCCATCTTTCTCTTTCTCTCTCTACATTGTGAACAGGTGTGGGTGCCACATTATTGGAAAGATATGAATACGAGAATGGAAAAGCGATTTCCTGGGATGATCTCAGGGTGAGAAATGTCAGCGATGAGGATAGACTGAAGAAGCTGGGACTGTTCTTGGAGAGGTGAAGCTGAGAGGAGATTGGATAGAGGTTTTCAAAACCATGAGCAGTCGGACAGAGTAGGTAGAGTGAAGCTATTTCAGTGTGTAAATGGAGAATTGAGAGAGTCTAGGTTTAGAGTGATGTACAAATAAAATCGAGGGTAATGTGTGAAAAATAACAGTTTCCCACAGTAAATAGATAAGGTCTGGAATGCACTGTCTGAAAATATAGTGGAGGCAGGTTCATTTGAGGCATTCAAGAGGGGCGTTGGATGGCTATTTGAATAGAAATAATGCATAACGATAGGGGAACAGAGAGCGGGGGATAAGGATTTGGGGATAAAGAGTGGGGGGGATAAGGATATGGGGACAGAGAGCAGGGGGATAAGGATTTGAGGACAGAGAGCGGGGGATAAGGATTTAGAGACAGGGTGGGGAATTGGCATGAGGGAATCGAGCCAGTGCAGACACGATGGGCTGAATGGCCTTCTGTACTGTGATAATTCTGTGATTTCATTCACTGTTTCCACCCACCTCTTTCTCTACTCTCTTCCTACTTACCCCCCCTTCCCCCCCTTGCCCACCCCCTCCCCTCTCTCTTTCCCCCCACTTCCCCCACTGTCTCCTCTCTCCTTCTCTTCTCTTCTCCCTTCCCACTCTCTTCCCCCCTCTTTCTCCTCTCTCTCCTCCTTTCCTCATCCCCTCTTTGTTTCTCCTCCCTCTCCCCCAGCTCCCCACCTTTCTCTCCCTCTCTGTTAACTTGTTCCTGAAGTCTGTGAGTTTGATTGCTGTTTGTGTGGGGTGGGAGGGAGTCTGGTGAGGGGTGTTGCTGCTGTTGCTGAACACCCCTGTCTGGATGTACAGTCTGTGTGTGCCCTGAATGCAGAATCTGGTTCAGTCACAATCGACCAAAGCTCAGCCTTCCAGTTTGCTGTGATCACTGAAGTTTGTTTGCCACAGATTTGTTTAAAAGTGAAAGTGAAATCATGATTTAAAGCTTTGCCCTTTGTTCCAGTATACAATAGCAAGTTCCCTGAATTTACGTTCCTGATTGGAGTGGAACATCACCCGAAAATCCTCTCCACAGCTAGACTGTTATCATCCCTGGGGAATCCCCAGCTGGAGTTCAACCAAGCACCACATGACCATCTCATAATGCTGGAAATTCCAGTCTCTGTGTAAAAACAGCGAGCCCCGGAACACGTGGATACAAACTCGCTCTTTCCCATTTCCCCTTCTCCACATTCCTGCCCTCTCGAGTTGTCAACTCCTCCATATAGGCCGGGAGTCTCCAGGAATTCGAGAGTATTGCTTCGATCTCTGGAGGCAGGATTACATCTTTGGGCTAAAAATTATTTGAATTTAATTCTTTTTCAGCCCTTTCATTTATTTGTATCGAGGTGAAGGTATAGAGAAAAAGGAAATTGATAGGTTGACACTCAGAATTAACCAATTAATGCTGTAAGAACGTGTGTGTAGTTGGTATGTGTTGTATATTTTATATAAAAACCACTTCTACACACTAAGTGGGATCGATGTTTGGAAATCCTTTCCACAAATGGTAGTAGATGCTGGATCCGTTGTTAATGTTAAAGCTGGGCTGGATGAACTTTTATTATGCCAGGGTATAAAGGGAAATGGATCAAAGGTAGAGAAATGGTGTTAGGCCACAGATCAGCCATGATCTCATTAAATGATGGACCAGGCTCAAGGGGCTGAATGGCCTACCTGTTTCTAGCTTTCTATGTATAATGACCTTTTTCTGAGCTGCATCTTTTCTATGGTTCTATGTGAAGGTTGGGTTATAGCAATGATGGACCAATAGTGCGTGTGCGACAATGCAGGCTGCAAGTCATGGGATAAAACCTCCAGGGATATGTCTAAGCAAAGTTAACAACTCTGCTCTAGTAATGGGAGAGTTACTGGCAAAGATTAGATTCATTGATCCTACTTGCTCTGAGTTAATCTACCAGATTAACCTACTGGATTGGGGGAGAGGGCTTGCAGGATGAATCTGGAAACCAATAACCCCAATGGTCTTGAGTCACATTTGGCTCAGCACCGGCTGGAAAGGCAGATTCTATTGACTTAGAGGTTATTAGGAACCAGTTGGACTCCAATTACCATCTGCCTCATTGTTCCAGATTGCTTCAACTGAATTCAAATTCTGTGATTGTTGAATGGGAAGATGAGCTCTTATTCTCTGGCTCATCGGGTCATTAACATAGCTGTTAATCTCTCAGACCTTCTGGCAGTCTTTGCTTCAATGGTCTTTGTAGAAGCAACAGATTTGCATTTACTTGTCCCATCAAGTAGATATTAGTGAAATCAATGTTTGGATTATTCCACAAACTAACTGAAGGGAAATATTGCAAAACAAGAATTTGCCTCTCCTAGCTCAGAGTGAAATATGGAGAGTTCAGCTGTTCTTGGGTTTGGAGTAATTCAATACCTCTGCTGGAGGGCTGCATTGATGTATCCAGGACTTTTGTTTGTACTTAAACAGGGATAGACATCCAAATGTTTCTTATTTCCTTTGGAATGTGGACTGCTCTGGCTGGGCCAGAACTTATTGCCTGTCCCTAGTTGCCCTTGAGAAGTTGGTTGAACCGCTGCAGTCAATGCCCTTAGGGTGACCCACAATGCCCTTAGGGTGGGAATTCCAGGATTGTGACCCAGCGACGATGAAGGGACGATGGTATATTTCCAAGAGTGGCTTGGAGGGGAACTTGCAGGGGCTGGTAATCTCAAGTATTTGCTGCCCTTGTCCTTCTAAATAGAAGGGGTTGTCAATTTAGAAGATGCTGTTGGAAGGACCTTGATGAGCTTACACAGGTGGTGGTGGGGAGGATTGATGAACTAAGGCAGATTCTTCATCTTCATTCTGGACATTATTTGGGATTTTATAATTTGAGATTAAACAGGGCATGGATCCTTCAAGGAGTCACATTGGTGGGGAAGTCATTGACCTTTCAGATCAGTGAACAGATCCCTGCTTAGTATATGATCTGCACTGAACTCTCTCTCTCTCTCTTTACCTGTTGTTTATCTTATTGTATTGTCACTCATTTTATTTTTGTTTCTCCTCTGTTGTGATTTGTCTCCATAATTCTCTGTCATTCCTTTCCTCTCTCTATGTCTGTGCATGTTCACCCTTTTAGTTTTTATCTATCTGTCTGTCAGTGTCACGCTGTTTGTGGTTAACTTTGAGTAGGGTGCTGTATAAATTTAAATTCTTGCCTTCTCTTTGTTTTTCTCAACATCAATTTCCTTTCCTCTTGCTGCTAGTAATCTCCTTCCTTGCACTTGCTTTTATCTACAATTTGATTCTCATTCCTCCTTTTCCTCCTTCTCCTAAATCCAGTTCAGGAGAAGCTGCCTGTTCTGGTGACTGGTTTGGGGACCACATTAGACATCTCTACGAAGGTCATTTGACCAATGAAAGTATCACAGGTGAACTCTTTCTTGTCATTAAACAAAACTCCAGGACTGACTAGGACCGGGAACCAGAATCCTGGCCTGATTTGCCCCCCACTCTCAGTCCTCCGGGATGGTGGGAGTTACTGAACTTCTGTAGAGACCAACTCAGCAAGGAGAGAGAATGGGATTTCCCCAACTGGAGTGATTCGGTACTGGACCGCATGCTGTGTCTGCAAACCTTTTGCACAATCTTTCAAATTATTCCATGTGACTCAGAAAAGTCACGTACATATTTTCAGAGAACAGAAAACTGATTGCCCACACAAGTCTGACCTTCTAGTGGTTATTTTAATTGTTCAGAGTTGTTCATGGAGGCAGCTGGACTGGAAATTAAATAAAAAGCTGGTGTCAGCAAATACTGTTGGTGTTTGTAAGAGTGTAACTGTCATTGAGGAAGATTGTGACATCTTATAAAGGAACCCTGTCACCCTTATGCAGACTGGGTCAATTGGCGACTCCTGTCCCATGTTAACCGGGTTGAGAGAGGGACACTGGCTTTGTCAAACTTGCGACAAACAAATGGCAAATGGTCTGTAATGATTTCTCGCCACAAAAGCACATTCTCAAAATATTCTTGTATCTGATTTACAGCATCCGCAGTTCTTTTCACTTTTATTTGAGTACATGAGACAGATATGAGAATTACTGCAGAGTGTGAAAATAGACAAGTCCCCTGGGCCGGATAAAATCTATCCGAGGATCCTCTGGGAAGCAAGGGAAGAGATTGCCGAGCCTTTGACATTGATCTTCAAATCATCATTGTCTACAGGAATAGTGCCTGAGGACTGGAGGATAGCAAATGTGGTTCCCTTGTTCAAAAAGGGTAGTAGAGACAACCCTGGTAATTACAGACCAGGGAGTCTCACTTCAGTTGTTGGGAAAGTGTTGGGAAAGGTTATAAGAGATAGGATTTATAACCATCTAGAAAAGAATAATCTGATCAGGGACAGTCAGCACGGTTTTGTGAAGGGTAGGTCGTGCCTAACGAATCCTATTGACTTTTTGACAAAGTGACCAAACAGGTAGATGAGAGTAAACCGGTTGATGTGGTGTATATGGATTTCAGCAAGGCATTCGATAAGGTTCCCCACAGTAGGCTACTGTACAAAATGCGGAGGCATGGGATTGTGGGAGACATAGCAGTTTGGATCAGTAATTGGTTTGCTGGAAGAAAACAGAGTGTTGTAGTTGATGGAACATGTTCATCTTGGAGTCCAGTTACTAGTGGCACCCGCATGGGCCCCAGCTATGCCTGCCTCTTTGTAGGATATGTGGAACAGTCCATCTTCCGCAACTACACTGGCACCACCCCCCACCTTTTCCTCCGCTACATCGATGACTGTATCGGCGCTGCCTCGTGCTCCCACGAGGAGGTTGAACAGTTCATCAACTTTACTAACACCTTCCATCCCGACCTGAAATTCACCTGGACTGTCTCAGACTCCTCCCTCCCCTTCCTAGACCTTTCCATTTCTATCTCGGGCGACCGACTCAACACAGACATCTATTATAAACCGACTGACTCCCACAGCTACCTGGACTACACCTCCTCCCACCCTGCCCCCTGTAAAAACGCCATCCCATATTCCCAATTCCTTCGTCTCCGCCGCATCTGCTCCCAGGAGGACCAATTCCAACACCGCACAACCCAGATGGCCTCCTTCTTCAAGGACCGCAGATTCCCCCCAGACGTGATCGACGATGCCCTCCACCGCATCTCCTCCACTTCCCGCTCCTCCGCCCTTGAGCCCCGCTCCTCCAACCGCCACCAAGACAGAACCCCACTGGTTCTCACCTACCACCCCACCAACCTGCGCATACAACGTATTATCCGCCGCCATTTCCGCCACCTCCAAACGGACCCCACCACCAAGGATATATTTCCCTCCCCTCCCCTATCAGCGTTCCGCAAGGACCACTCCCTTCGTGACTCCCTTGTCAGATCCACACCCCCCACCAACCCAACCTCCACCCCCGGCACCTTCCCCTGCAACCGCAGGAAATGTAAAACTTGCGCCCACACCTCCACACTCACTTCCCTCCAAGGCCCCAAGGGATCCTTCCATATCCGCCACAAGTTCACCTGTACCTCCACACACATCATCTATTGCATCCGCTGCACCCGATGTGGCCTCCTCTATATTGGTGAGACAGGCCGCTTACTTGCGGAACGCTTCAGAGAACACCTCTGGGCCGCCCGAACCAACCAACCCAATCACCCCGTGGCTCAACACTTTAACTCCCCCTCCCACTCCACCGAGGACATGCAGGTCCTTGGACTCCTCCACCGGCAGAACACAACTACACGACGGCTGGAGGAGGAGCGCCTCATCTTCCGCCTGGGAACCCTCCAACCACAAGGTATGAATTCAGATTTCTCCAGCTTCCTCATTTCCCCTCCCCCCACCTTGTCTCAGTCGGTTCCCTCAACTCAGCACCGCCCTCCTAACCTGCAATCCTCTTCCTGACCTCTCCGCCCCCACCCCACTCCAGCCTATCACCCTCACCTTGACCTCCTTCCACCTATCCCACCTCCATCGCCCCTCCCCCTAGTCCCTCCTCCCTACCTTTTATCTCAGCCGGCTTGGCTCTCTCTCTCTTATTCCTGATGAAGGGCTTATGCTCGAAACGTCGAATTCTCTATTCCTGAGATGCTGCCTAACCTGCTGTGCTTTGACCAGCAACACATTTGCAGCTGTGATCTCCAGCATCTGCAGACCTCATTTTTTACTAGTGGCATACCACAAGGGTCGGTGTTGGGTCCACTGCTGTTCGTCATTTTTATAAATGACCTGGATGAGGGCTTAGAAGGATGGGTTAGTAAATTTGCGGATGACACTAAGGTCGGCGGCGTTGTGGATAGTGACGAAGGATGTTGTAGGTTACAGTGAGACATAGATAGGATGCAGAACTGGGCTGAGAGGTGGCAAATGGAGTTTAATGTGGACAAGTGTGAGGAGATACACTTTGGCCGGAGGAATCGGAATGCAGAGTACTGGGCTAATGGTAAGATTCTTGGGAGTGCAGATGAGCAGAGAGATCTCGGTGTCCATGTACACAGATCCCTGAAAGTTGCCACCTAGATTGTCAGGGTTGTTAAGAAGGCATACAGTGTTTTGGCCTTTATTAATAGAGGGATTGACTTCCGGAACCAGGAGATTATGCTGCAGCTGTACAAAACTCTGGTACGGCCACTTGGAGTATTGTGTACAGTTCTGGTCACCGCATTATAAGAAGGATGTGGAAGCTTTGGAAAGGGTTCAGAGGAGATTTACCAGGATGTTGTCTGGAATGGAGGGAAAGTCTTACAAGGAAAGGCTGAGGGCCTTGAGGTTGTTCTCGTTAGATAGAAGAAGGTTGAGAGGTGACTTAATAGAGACGTACAAGATAATCAGAGGGTTAGATAGGGTGGACAGGGAGAGCCTTTTTCCAAGTATGGGGATGGCAAACATGAGGGGACACAGCTTTAAAGTGAGGGGAGATAGGTATAAGACAGATGTCAGAGGTAGCTTCTTTACTCAGAGAGTAGTAAGGGTATGGAATGCTTTGCCTGCAATGGTAGTAGATTCGCCAACTTTAAGTACATTTAAGTCGTCATTGGACAGGCATATGGACGTACATGGAATAGTGTAGGTGGGATGGGCTTCAGATTGGTATGACAGGGCGGCGCAACATCGAGGGCCAAAGGGCCTGTACTGCGCTGTAATGTTCTATGTTCTATATAGGCTCGCACCGCCTGTGTGGTACTGAGAGAGTGCTATGCTGTCGCTGGTGCTGTTTTCAGATGAGACATAATGCTGAGGCCTCATTTTCCCTTGGGTGAATGTAAAGATCCCATAGCACAATTTGGAGTAAGATCAGGGGAGCAATTCTTGGTGTCCTGGCCAATATTTATCCCCTAATCAACATTAAAAAAAAACAGATGATAGCATCATTATCACCCTGATGATTGAGGGAACTTGATGTGTGCAAATTGGCTTCTGCATTGATTCCATTATAAGAGATGATTAGTTAAGGGGCTCTTTGTGATGAACTGAAGTTGTGATGGCGCTATACAAATGTAAAATTTCACCAAAATTCAGAGTTAAAGCACCAACAGGGAAAGAGCAACTGCGTGGATGTGACCAATGCAGTCTGAAGATTTGATTGCGCCAAATCTGGTTTTCTCAGCTTACTGGTGTGATGGGAATCCAGAGCCCCATTAGGAAGTGGGCGGGGTTGTACAGTATTAGTAGGAAACACCATCTTAGCCTCATTTCCCCAGACAATGCCCTGCTTGGTGTAGGAACTCCCGGTGTGGGAATTCTTGGTTTATGCAATTTCCAGAGCATGACTATTCAGTTAGAAATGGGCAGGTTATTAAAAAGCTGAGAAAGTCTAAGCTCTCAGTCATTAGATTACTTACAGTGTGGAAACAGGAAATGAGTTCACACCGACCCACCGAAGCGCAACCCACCCAGACCCATTCCTCTACAATTATCCTTTCACCTAACACTACGGGCAATTTAGCCAATTCACCTGACCTGCACATCTTTGGACTGTGGGAGGAAACCGGAGCACCCGGAGGAAACCCACGCAGACACGGGGAGAATGTGCAAACTCCACACACACAGTTGCCTGAGGCGGGAATCGAACCTGGTTCCCTGGCGCTGTGAGGCTGCAGTGCCGCCCATGTCAGAAGACTTCACAATTCACGGGAAAGAATGAGAATAATCATTGGAGTTGGATTTAAGGATTTCAGATGGAGGTAGTAAATTCTCTGGATGTGAAACTAAAGTGCTGGTGTGGGAATAGATGCAACTTTGATTAACTGCATGTTTAAAGATCTTTCAACTGAATTCTACATTTAGATAGCTTATTTTGTTTTATTGTTATCCTTTTATGTAATAAACTTTAGTTTCATTGTTCAAGAAAATACTCACTAAAAATAGTTTTAGTGAATGACCACTGTGTTAAAAAGATGTTGAGGTTTTAGTCAAGAATGAAAAAAGAATCATACAGTAAAAATGGGTTCAAATGAATCACTTGAACAATATAAAGAGTGTAGGTGCATTCTTAAGAGGGAGATCAGGAAGACAAAGTGAGGATCTGAGATAGCCTTGGAAGATAAAGTTAAGGATAATCCAAAGAGATTCTACAAGTATCTAAAAGCGAGGGAGCAACTAGAGAGAGAGTAGGGTCCTTTAAAGATCAGAGAGGTCGTCTTTGTGTTGAAACTCAGGAGATGGGAGAGATATTAAATGAATATTTTGCATCAGTTTTTACTGTGGAGAAAAATATAGAGGCTGGAGAACTTAACAAAATAAGTATTGTTTTGAAAACACTTCACACAACGGAAAAGGAAGTGCTGGAGGTCTTAGAAAACATAAAGGTGGGTTAATCTCTGGGACTTGATCTACAGTATCCCAGTATGTTGCGGGAAGTTAGCGAGGAAATTGCAGATGTCTTGCAGAAATACTTGGATCATGTATAATTATGGGTGAGGTGACAGATAACTGGAGAGTGGCTAATGTACCTTTTGTTTAAGAAGGGGTGTAAGGAGAGGCCTGGGAACTATGGACTAAATTCCATGATGAGTAAGTTGTTGGAAGTGATTCTGAAAGATAGGATTTGTGTGCATTTGGAGAGGTAAGGAATGATTAGTAAAGTTCGATCACATGGGATTTAGGGTGATCTTGCCACTTGGATACAAAATTGGCTTAACGCCAGGAAGCAGAGGTTGTTTTTCGGACTGGAGACATGTGACAAGTGGTGTTCCACAGGGTTGTTGTATCGCCATAGTCTTACCAGACCATAGGGGCTACTCTCTCATTAGTGAGAAGTGAATGGTGGTGATTTAACCTGCGAGAGACCAAAGGTCTGGCAAGGAAGAGTTTGAGAAGGAGATTCCTTCATGATAACCTCAAACCGGTGATGGGTATTGTACCCATGCTGTTGGCCTCACACTGCTCGGTAAACCAACAATCCAGCTAACTGAGTTTAACCAATTCCTGTTCAACAGGGATCAACACTGCGCCCACTTTGTCATTTATATAAATGATTTGAATGAGAATATAGAAGGCATACCAACATTGCTGGTATAGTGGACTGTGAAGAAGGTTATCGAAGATTACAAAGAAATCTTGATCAATTGGGTCAATGGGCCAAGACTGGCAGATGGAGTTTAATTTGGATAAATACAAGGTGTTGCATTTTGGTAAAATAAACAAGGGCAGGACTTATACAATTAAAAGTAGGGTATTGGGTAGTGTTGTAGAACAGAGAGACTTAGGGGTTCAGGTACATAATTCTTTGAAGTTTGTGTCACAGGTAGACAGGGTGGTTAAGAAGGTGTTTAGCATACTTACTTTCATTGTTCAAAGCTTTTCAATACAGGATTAGGGATGTTATGTTGATGTTGTACAAGATGTTGAGTCCTCTTCTGGATTACTGTGTCCAATTCTGGTCACCCTGGCAGGATATTATTTAACAGGAGAGGGTTCAAAAGGATTTTCCAGGACGTTGCAGGGAGTCGAAGGTTTGAGTTATAAGGAGAGGCTGGATAGGCTGGGACTTTGTTCACTGGAGTGTAGGGAGGTTGAGGGGTGACCTTATAGAGGTATATAAAATCATGAGGGTATAGACAAGGTAAATGGCAGGTGTCTTTCAGACTAGGGGCATCATTTTAGGGTGAGATGAGGAAAATTTCAAAAGATAATGAGTGGCAATTTTTTTTACACAGAGTGGTTCATGTGTGGAATGAGCTTCCAGAGAAAGCGGTGGTTATGAGTTGACATTTAAATAAGTACATGAATAAAAAGTGTTTGGAAGCTTCTGGGCCAGGAGCAGGCAGGTAGGATTGGTTTAGTTTAGGATTAATGTCGGCATGAATAATTGGCCCAAGGGGTCTGTTTCTGTGCTGTATGACCTATGACTGTAAGATACGTGCAGCTTTGCATCTCTTTGTGTCTGTGTCTGGTCAGGCTTGGTAGGGTGGGAGCACAGACACCCAGTAGGATGTCCTGTGAATGTGTCATTGTGGTTGGAAAACAGCGTTCATTTAAGCAGCAAACCTCCAATCTGGGGGAACAGAGGGATATAGGAGTTATCCAAGGATACAGTTATAGAGATGTACAGCATAGAAACAGACCCTTTGGTCCAATTCGTCCGTGCTGACTAGATATCCTAGATTAATCTAGTCCCATTTACAAGCATTTGGCTCATATCCCTCCCAAACTATCCTAATCATATACTCATCCAGGTGCCTTTCTGTAATATGTGCAATGTCCTAAATTCCAGGAGATCCCAACTGCCCTTCACTCACTGTCAATGTTCTGATTTTTAAAAACTTCATCCGTTTTCAAAGACTACTTGTCCTCAACCTTCCACATAATCTCCTCAAGCCTCAGGACCTTCCAAGATCCATGTGCCCCTTGAATTCTGGCCTCTTGGGTTCCCCCAATTTTAATCACTTTGCCATTGGTGGTCATGCCTTCGGATGCCTAACCCCAAAACTCTGGAATTTCCTTCCAAAACTTGCCACTTCTCAGCTGTTTCAGGTGCTTGAAACGTTTGAGCAATAAGCTTTGTTGCCTGCTGTAATATCTCCTTGCAGGGCTCGGTAGTTCTCCTGAGAGACACCATGAGATTATTTGCAATGTTAAAGGTGTTACATAAATGTAAATTCTGCTTTTGTTGTTGGAAGTAGTAAGAGGCTGAGTCACCAGCTAATATTGACTGTTGGAAAATGTTGAAAGAGGAATTTTTTTCTGGATATGTGAGGATTTCATAAACTTTTAGCTCAGGGAATTTGAAGATTCTCAGTTTGTATCGTTTGAATGATGAAGAACAACCTTGCAGAGGATGGATTTGTTGTTGGTGTTTGATCATGGAGGATTCTTTCAGTCTATATTTAACTTTATTCCTGTTTACTACTCTGAAATGCCAGCCAGAATTTCATGGGTCTAATCATAAGGCTGGTTTGATGTTCACATGCAGCTGTGGTTTAGTGGCTAACACTTTTACTTCACAGTCACAAGCAAAAGCACTTCATAACACCAGCAGATGTAAGAACAGATTTAGGCCAATCGACCCATCAAGTCTGCTCCACCATTCAATCGTGACTGGTTTCACCGTTCCTTTATTGTCACTTGGGAAAAATCCTGGAATTCTCTCCCTAAGGACATTGTGGGTTAACTTATAGCACGTGGACTTCAAGAAGGCAGCTCACCACCAGCTTCTCAAGGACAACTAGCGATGGGCAATAAATGCTGGCCAGCCAGTGAGCCCCGTGAGTGAATAAAAGAAATTTCAGATCCCCATTCTCCTGCCGTCTCCCCATAACCTTTGATCCCTTTACTAATGAAGAACCTCGGTCTTAAGTACACTCAATGACTTGGCTTCAACAGCTCTCTGTGGCAGTGAGTTCCATCGATTCACCACGGTATTGCCAAAGAAATTCCTCCTTCTCTCTGTTCTAGAACATAGAATAATACAGCACAGAGCAGGCCCTTTGGCCCTCAATATTGCGCCAAGCTGTGAACTAATCTAAGCTCATCCCCTTACACTATCCCATCATCATCCATGTGCTTATCCAAGGACTGTTTAAATGTCCCTAATGGGGCTGAGTTAACTACATTAGCAGGCAGGGTATTTCACACCCTTACCGCTCTCTGAGTAAAGAACCTGCCTCTGACATCTGTCTTAAATCTATCACCCCTCAATTTGTAGTTATGCCCCATCGTACAAGCTGACGTCATCATCCAAGGGAAAAGACTTTCACTGTCTACCCTATCTAATCCTCTGATCATCCTGTATGTCTCTATTAAATCCCGTCTTAGCCTTTTTTTCTCCAATGTGAAAGGACTCAAGTCTCTTAGCCTTTCTTCATAACAACTTCCCTCCAGGCAACATCCTGTAAATCTCCTCTGCACCTTTTCCAATGCTTCCACATCCTTCCTGTAATGGGGCGACCAGAACTGTACACAATATTCCAAGTGCGGCCACACCAGCGTTTTGTATAGTTGCAGCATGATATTGTGGCTCCAGAACTCAATCCCTCTGTCAATGAAACCTAACATACCGTATGCCTTCTTAACAGCACTATCAACCTGGGTGGCAACTTTCAGGGATCTATGTACATGGACGCCAAGATTCCTCTGTACATCCACACTACCAAGAATCTTTTCATTGGCCTAGTATTCTGCCTTCCTGTTATTCTTCCCAAAGTGTATCACCTCACAGTTAGCTGCATTGAACTGCATTTGCCCCTCTCAGCCCAATTCTGCAGTTTATCCAAGTCCCCCTGCAACCTGTAACATTCTCCTACTGTCCACTACTCCCCCAACTTCAGTGTCATCTGCAAACTTACTAACCTATCCACCTATGGCCACGTCTAAGTCATTTATAAAATGACAAAGAGCACTCATCCCAAAACAGATCCTTGTGGCACACCACTAGCAACCAGACTCCAGGCTGAATATTTTCCATCAACTACCACTCGCTGCCTTCTTACAGAAAGCCAGTTTCTAACCCAAACTGCCAAATCACCCTCAATCCCATGCCTCTGCATTTTCTCCAACAGCCTACTATGTGGAACCTTATCAAAGGCTTCGCTGAAGTCTGTGTATACCACGTCAACTGCCCTACCCTTATCTACATGCTTGGTCACCTTCTCAAAAAACTCAATGAGGTTTGTGAGACACGACCTGCCCTTGATAAAACCATGTTGACTATCTCCAATCAAATTGTTGCTTGCTAGATGATTATAAATTCTATCTCTTAAAATCGTTCCAAAACTTTTTCTACGATAGACATAAGGCTCACTGGTCTATAATTACCTGGGTCATCTCTACTGCCCTTCTTGGACATGGGCACAACATCTGCAATCCTCCAGTCCTCTAGTACTTTACCTGCAGACAATGACGACTCAAATATCAAACTAAAGGTTCCAACTCCTCCTCCCAGAGAATCCTTGGATAAATTCCATCTGGCCCAGGGGACATGTCTACTTTCACTCCTTCTAGAATTGATAACACCTCTTCTTTACTAACCTCAATTCTTTCTAGTTGAATATCTTGTATCTCAGTCTTCTCCTCTACAATAGGCTCCTTTCCCAGAGTGAAAACCAATGAGAAATATTCATTTAGCACTCCTCTAATCTCCATAGGGTCCACACACAACTTCCCACTTCTGTCTTTGACTGGTCCTATTCCTACCCTAGTCACCCTTTTATTCCTCACATAGCTATAGAAAGCTTTAGGCTTCTCCTTTATTCTATTTGCTAAAGACTGCTCATGTCCTCTCTTTGCTCTTCTTAACTCTCTCTTTAAATCCTTCTGAGCTGATCTGTAACTCTCCAGCGCCTCATTGTCTCATCTCATTGTCACATCTCTGCTTAACAAGAGATGCAATTTCTGTAGTAAACCATGGTTCCCTTACCCTGACAGGGACATACCTATCAAGGACTCGCAATATCTATTCCTTAAACCAGCTCCACATTTCCATTGTCTGCATCCCCTACATTTTGTTACCCCATTCTATGCATCCTAAGTCTTGCCTAATCACATAATTGGCCTTTCCCCATCGATAATTCTTGCCCTGTGTCATGTACCTATCTCTTTCCATCGCTAAGCTAAACGTAACTGAATTATGGTCACTCTCTCCAAAATGTTCATCTACAACTAAATCAAACACCTGGCCTGGTTCATTACCAAGCACCAGATCCAATGTGGCCTCCCCTCTTGTCGGCCCTTCGACATACTGTGTCAGGAAACCTTCCTGTACACATTGGACAAAAACTGATCCATCCGACATACTAGAGTTATATCATTTCCAGTCAATGTTGGGGAAGTTAAAGTCCCCCATAATACTCACCCTATTCCTTTCACTCCTACCCAGAATCGATTTGCCAATCCTCTCCTCCACATCCCTGGAACTCTGCGGAGGCCTATAAAAATCTCCAAGCAGTATGACCTCTCCTCTCTTGTTTCTAACCTCAGCCCACACTACCTCAGTAGAGAAGTCCTCATCAAAAGTTCTCTCAGCCACCGTTATACTGTCCTTGACGAACAAGGCCACACCTCCCCCTCTTTTACCACCTTACCTGTTCTTAATGAAAGATCTAAACCCTGGAACCTGCAACATCCATTCCTCACCCTGCTCTATCCATGTCTCCGAAATGGCCACAACATCGAAGTCCCAGGTGCCTATCCATGCTGCAAGCTCACCTACCTTATTTCGGATACTTCTGGCATTGAAGTAGACACACTTCAAACCACTTCGCTGTCTGCCAGCACATTCCTGTGACCCTGAAATCCTGTCCCTGTCCTCCCTACTCTCATCCTCCTGTGCACTGCAACTACACCTCCGGTTCCCACCCCCCTGCTGAGATAGTTGAAACCCACTTGAATAGCACCAGCAAATTTCCCACCCAGGATATTAGCACCCCTCTGGTTCAATTGAAGTCTGTCTTGTTTGTAGAGGTCCCACCTTCCCCAGAATGAGCCCCAATTATCCATGTACCTGAAACCCTCCCTCCTGCACCATCCCTGCAGCCATGTTTCTGAAAGGTCATCCTTCACTCTGAGGCTGTGCTGTCTGGTCCTAGTCTCTCCTACTGGTGGAAACATCTTCTCCATGTCCACTCTATCCAGGCCTCTCAGTATTCTGTGAGCTTCAATGAGATCCCCCTCATCCTTATAAACTCCATTGAGTGCAGGGACCCAGAGTCCTCAACCACTCCTCATATGACAAGCTCTTCACCAGCACATTCTTCCTTCAATACAGAGTCCAAAACTGCTCACGATGTTCCAAATGTAGTCTGACCAGAAACTTATCCAGCCTCAGCAATACATTCCTGTCCTTGTATTCTAGCCCCCTTGGAATGAATGCTAGCATTGATTTGCCTTCCTAACTGCCAACTGAACCTGCCTTTCAACCTGAACAGAATCCTGAACTAAGACTCCCAAGTCCCTTTGTGCTTCAGATTTATGAAGCCTTTGCCCACTTAGAAAACAGTCTTCACCTCTATTCCTCTGACCAAAGTTCATGCTCTCACACTTTTCCACATTGTATTCTATCTGCCAGTTCTTTGCCCACTCTCCTCATCTGTCAAAGCCTATCTATGTGTCGTCTGCAAAATAGCAGTAATGCCGTCAGTTCCTTCATCCAGATCATTAAATATAATGTGAACAGCTTTGGTCCCAACACTGACCCCTGTGGAACTCCACTGGTCACCGGTTGCCATCCTGAAAAAGACCCTTTTATCCCCACTCTCTGCCCTCTGCCAGTCAGTCAATCCCTAACACCATGGGCTCTTATCTTATTTAGCAGCCTCCAGTGCAGCACCTTGTCAAAGGCCTTGTGGAAATGCAAATAGATCCCATCCCCTGGCTCTCCTTTGTCTAACCTGCCCATTACCTCCTCAAGAATTCGAACAGATTTGTCTGGCATGTCCTCCCCTTGATGAAACTGTTCTGACTCCAATTAATTTTACCATGAACGTTCATGTACTCTGTAATCTCATCCTTCATAATGGACTCTACAATTTTAATAATGACTGAGGTCAGGCTAACTGGCCTACAGTTTCCTGTCTTCTGCCTCTCTCCTTTCTTAAACAGGGCCATTTTCCAATCCTCTGACTCTAGGGATTCCTGAAAGATCATGACCAATATCTCTACAATCCCCTCGGCTATCTCCTTGAGAATTCTGGTGTGTAGTCCATCAGGTCTGGGTGACTTATTCACTTTCACACCTTTCAGCTCCCCGTGCACTTCTCCTTAGTGATGGCCACTATACTCACCTCTGGCCCCTGACTCTCTTGAAGTTCTGGTATGCTGCTGGAGTCTTCTACTGTGGAGACTGATGCAAAGTGCCTTTTTCAGTTCATCCACCATTTCTTTGTTCCTCATTAACACTCATTTCCAGTGTCTACTCTTGCCTCTGTCTGACCTTTTAGATATTTATCTCCTTTTACATTACTAGCTAACCAACTCTCATGTTTCATGTTCTGCCTGCCCTTATTGCTATTTAAGTTATCCTTTGCAGGTTTTCAAAGACTTCCTAATTTTCTGACTTCCCACTAATCTTCACCATGTTGTATACTTTTGCTTTTATGCTGTCCCTAATTTCTCCTGTCAGTCCAGGTTGTCATGCCCTTTCCTGAGTCCGTCTCTTCTTCCTTTTGGACATAAACACAAAGTTCAGGCTGACACTCCCAGAGTGATCGAGCACCGCACTGTCGGAGGGTCAGCTCTGAGGGAGCGGGCAGTGTCCCCCCGTCCCTGGGGAAGTGTTGGAGGGTATGCAGGGACAGCAATGGGGGTATGAGCATTTCTCCAGTGGGAGTAAAGGCGGGGTTGTGTTTTGGAAATGTCACTGTCCCGGGACCCGGGAGTTGCTGGGGTTTGGGGAGGGCTCTCCCTGCGGCGGGTTATAGTGAAACCCCCTCCTGGACATGTCCACACTCACCCTCCAGCATTTCCCCGGAGATTCCTGGGACCTACTCTGTAACGTGGCAATCTGTGCCCAGCTGCAATGGCCCGTTTACCCCCTGTCCCTGTCCCTGTCCTCCCAGGGTGACTGACACACAGACTGGGGACAGTCGCAGGATCTCCGCCTCAGGGCGGAGCTCCAGCCAAACTTCCACCAAAACAAACCCACCCTCAGCAGCCAAACCAGCGCCGGCAGCAGCTTTTCCGGGTTTATTTTTGGAGGAGGGGGCTGGTTTGATTTGTCACCTCGACGCAGAGGGTTAACACCAGGAACGGTCAAATTTCCTGTGTCTCTGTGTAAGTATCTGTCAGTGTCTGTGTGTGAGTATGTGTGTCTGTGTGTGTTGTATCTGTGTGTATATGTCTGTGTGTGAATGTGTATCTGTATCTGTGTCTGTGTGTGGGGTGGGGCTTTGTGTCTGTGTGTGTGTGTCTGTTGGGGGGGAGCATTTGTTTTGAAGAGTTGGAAAGTGCTGAGTAATTTGATCATTTAAAAGCTTCCCATGACCTTGTGAAAAGCAGCCAGCAGCAATTCATTTAAGAAGGAGTCAAAGGAAAACGCTTGCCCCCTCTTCATTCACAGCTCCACCAGTTACACCCAGTCAATCTCTCTGTTACAGCCATTGCAAGGTTTTGGAGCGACTGATTAACACTGGAGCGAAATGTAGACTGAGACAGTGCTAAAATTGTTCCTCTTTACAGCTCAAGGAGAAAGGAAGAAAGGAGGTAATTGTTTTATGACGGTCTGAACTGTAAAACAAGAGCAACAGTAAAGTTCAGCTAAGTGTGGTAGCAATCACTTACATTTATATAGCACCTTTCGAAGCTCACCCAAGTGCTTTACAGCCAATGAAGGACTTATGAAATGCAGTTGCTGTTGTAGGAAATGGGCAGCCACTTTTTTGTGCAACAGGATCCCACAGAACTCAAGTACATGATTAAGATAATCTGCTGTCTGTGATGTTGGTTCAGTCACAAATATTGTCCAAGATCCTGGGGAGAACTAACATGGAACCGTTGCATACTTCAAGTCAATCTGAAAGGGAAAATGGAGAATTGTTCTGTTATCTCATCTAAAAGCCAGCAATCCACTGGATGTGTTAGTCTGGGCCTCTGGAGTGGGACTTCAGTCCACAGTTTGTTGCTTCCTGTAGGATTCCCACTTTTTCTCAATGTCCAGAGACTTTCGCTGGGGAAGGCTGTGTCTCAATATTGAGGAATTGGAGGAGTGGAGTAACCTGCGATGTCTTCCACAGTTGACTAGCTAATGTCAGGCCCCTGGAATAGCTGCCAGGTGTAGAGCAGTCACTTGGGATTGGTTGTGGAGAGCCACGATCTCTCCATCCTTAGACAGCTAATGAAGCACAGACCAAGGACCAGATCAGGAAGGGGCCTGGCTCTGTATCATTCAGGCCACGCAGTTGCAGTCAAGGTTAGAAATTAGAATTTGCACTGCACACCGCGTCACCCTTCCCCTCTACCGAACACTGTCTGTGAACCAATCTGGTCCTGATCACATTGCTGCTTGTGTAATCCTGCTGTACATAAACTTCCTGCAGCACAAACTACACTTTCAAAAAGTACCTCATTTGCTGTAAAACACTTGGGGAAATCCTGAGTTTGTGAACGACACCGAATACAGGTAAGTTTCTGTTTTGTTCCATTAGTTCACGTTCTTATTTTAAGAACTGGGGACAGGAATTCAAAGGTAGGGATTATATTACAGAGGGAAAGTTCCCACTTTGCATTAAGCCAGGAGAAGAGTAGGATTTGCCGAGAGGTACTGAGTCAGCTCCTTAGTGTTCCTCCCAATGTTCAGGGGTAACATTTGTGATATTAATTTTTGTAGTCATTGCACTTAGCTGTAATTTGCTTTCTGAAATGATGATTCAAGTTCTTGAACACAAATGTAGTTTGCATAAAGTTAAACGGTTGCATATCCCATATACCCATCAAACACTCAGTGGACAGGGACAGCACAGGCTTAAACCTTTGGGAACGCACCCTGCTGCATCAGTGCAACATGTTTCCATTTTCCACACGTAACAGTTTTTATGTTTGCAGTATGAGATGCTGATGTGGATAATGCCTTGTTAAGCTTTGGGGGCATAATTCCGACTGCAGAGTTTTATTGGAACAGCGTGTTGATTGGAAAATCATTTACAGACATTGATGTACCTGAGTCATGTCCTTAAAAATGTTTAGTCATTAAAATGGGTGGACGATAACTGTGATAATTTGGATATCTGTGAATGCAGTGAGTTGAAAGCCACGTGGGGCAGAATGCTACACGTCTTCCTCTGTTGTACTCATTTGTTATGTTGGGAAAGTTAGTATTGATGCTCCAGTATAGCACTGCTGATGCGATTAAATAGTGCAGTCTCATCTGTTTGATTAGATTCGTGATTAATTTGATTAGATTCCCTACAGTGTGGAAACAGACCCTTCGGCCCAACAAGTCCACCTGACCCACCGAAGAGTAACCCACCCAGACCCAAATCCCTCTAACTAATGCATCTAACACTATGGGCAATTTAGCATGGTCAATTCGACTGGCCTGCACATCTTTGTGACATTGGGAGGAAACCAGAGTACCCAGAGGAAACCCACACAGACAGTTACCCGAGGCTGGAATCGAACCTGGGTCCCTGGCGCTGTGAGGGAGCAGTGCTAACCACTGAGCCAATGTGCTGCCCCACGGTAAGCACCTTTGGTGAGGTGCTTTATATTGTAGGAAATATGGCACAATCTGTAGAAGAGCAGGGGAGTTATCCTTAGTGTCCCGGTCAATATTTATCCCTCAAACAAGTGACAAAATGTGATGTGTTTCTCACAATCACTTGTTTGTGGGAACTGGATAAATGGAACTTGATGCCTTATTTCCTTTTTATAATAGTGTCTATGCTTGCAAAGTGTGTTGTTGACCGTGAAACATTTTTGAGCCCTCCAGTAATGTTGTAAGGTGCTATTTAAGTACAAATCATTCTTTATTTCTCTGTGCTGAACAATTTCCCTCAAACTTGCTTCTGCAACAACTACATTTATGTAGCATTTTTAAGGTTGTAAAATGTTCCATGGTGTTTCACAGGAGCGATTGTCAAATAAAATCTGATAGTGAGCCACATGAGGAGACATCAGGACGGGTAACTGAATGCTTGTTCCAAGAGTTTTATAGGAGGAGGCAGAGATCTTTTGAGAAGACAGTTTAAAGGTTAGGCCCAAGCAGCTGAGGCAAGGTTACTGATGGGGAGAGCTGCGTTAGAGCAGCATTGAGATTTTGACAAGTTTCAGGCCTGGCAGGGCTGGGGGATGGGGGTGGTACCAAGTAGAAATCTGACAGAATAGAGTAACACTTCATTCCCAATTTGATCTGGAATTCAACAGTGTTCACACTAGGAAATGTTTTGCATGTAACCCAGATCCTAACATCCAAGAGACTCTCTGTCCTTGCGTTACAGAACTTCTTGTTGGTTCTGTTAGAATTCCAAGAAATTGGAGGTGTTCTTAAGCATGTTGCTATTCAAGATTTGTTAGAATTGGAAACTGAGAAATCTGACATTGGCTGGGAGCAGGAATTGGAATTTTACTCATTGCCCCTGGCTCTCTGTGACATGTTGCTGTAATGTTTGTGCTGACTTAACTGAGACACTGTGCAACACCCAGTCTCCCTCAGCCCCACCCCCTCAAAAATCTGGAGGTGTCTTTGTCATACTGAAAGTGTTATTTTCTTTGTGCACAGATATTGGGTTCAAACTCTCCAGTCGCTGGTGTGTTTTCTTACTTGGGTTATGTGCACCTGCCACCGTGCTAAATCTTTGAAAAACTAATTTCTTTCCCCCAGCTGCCTGTTTTGCCATACTGCTGATTATCACTGAGTGCAACTTCCTCTATGTAGGTTGAAAACTAAAAAAAGGTCTCGTTGATTTTAAGAAGAGGAAGTTGCTTAAATCTGATGGGCCAGAAACTATTCGATGTTTAAAAGAACAAAAGAGAAGTACAGCATAGGAACAGGCCTTTCAGCCTGTCAGGTCTGTGCCAATCAGCATGCCTCAACTAAACCAAAAAAAACCAAACCTTCAGGCCTTATTCCAGAAGCTTCTTAAATGTCACCAAGGTGCATACTTCACCAGCTCTTCTGACAGCACGTTTCAGGCTCCTGCCACACACTGCATGATAAACTTCCCTCACTTAATGATATTTTGAGATTCTTGTTAGAGAGTCATTGAGAATCTGAATTCCAATCTCTCTGCATTGACCCTTCCTTTCAATTCATTTTAAAAATTTGCTTCTCTTTTCCAGTCTGCAATCTCCAATCTCTCAATCTTTGGTGACTGTTCTTGTTTAGGTCAATGGTGCTCTGTACTGCTGCGAGATCTTACTGTGCTTTTCAGTTTGAAGTTTACAGATTTATTCATACTTCCTTTTCCCCTTGTGTTCAAAATATCTTCTAACATATTTCCCCAGACTTCAAAACAGTGAAATTTCTTACATCCCTTCTCAGTCTGATTGACATGTTTTTGAACCTCTCACTCCCCGTTGTCTAATTTCCTAATACTGAAAAGAAACACTTTGATTTTTATCCTATCCCGCCTTTCTCATCCTCAGACAAACCGAGGCACTTTGTAGCTGATGGAACATCTTCTGAAATGGAATTCTCTTGCAGTGGAGAAATGTAACAACCCATTAGCACAAAGCAAGATCCTACAAACAGTAATGTGAGAATTAGCCAATCATCTGTTTGAAGAACAGAAGCCGAGGAGAGGCAAATATTGCTCAAAGAAATCCTGTTCCTCTTATTCACAGGGATACCCATCACAAACAAACCCTGTACTTGCATCATTTAACACAAACATAGCAGGATAGTGACATCCCTGTCTGGATTGGTTTTGTCCTTTTTAAAAGTCATAACGTTTTACAACACAGAAAGAGACCCTTTTGCCTATTGTGCCTGTGCTGGTCATCAAACACCTATCGCATATTTTATTTTCAAGCACTTGGCCCATACTATTGTATGTTGTTGGCACGTTCTGAACCCATTGACATTAAGAACAACTGGAGGAGCTGACTCAGTGCAGCATGAGATGGAAAGTGGGACTTTACCCAGTCTGTGTGATTCTGTGCCACCCTGAGCTAACCCTTGCTGGGCTGGTGAGTCACGAACCAACGTGGATGTCATTGGCTGAGCAGCGTTTATTGTCCATTCTCATTTACTGAGAATGTTGTAGTCAACTACCACTTGAACCATGTGCAGTTCATGTGGACAATGCTGTGAAGGAGGGAATTTCAAGATTTTGGCCCATGGACAGTGAAGGAGCAGTGATATATTTCTAAGTCAGGATGGTAAGTGCCACAGAGGGGAACTTGCAGGTGGTGGTGTTCCCATGTCTCTGTTGTCATTGTTCTTCTAGATGGTAGAGGTTATGGGTTTGGAAGGTGCTGTTGGAGGAGCCTTGGTGAGTTACTGTACCATCGCTAATGGTGATGAATCTTCTAACCAGTCTGTCTTACTATTGACACATTCCTCTCACTCTGGCCCGCAGCCCTAAACCATAACTGCATGTAATCTATGAAGATAAAAGTACTGTGGGAATAGGAGGACATGACATGGTTGGAATAATTAAGTCAGGAAGTGATACATGCGGTTCCCTGTCTAAGAGGAAGACTTCCTGTTAATGTGGTATTCTGGCAGTGTCCTGATAACTTTTCAAACCAATTCTTCATTTCTTACCAGAAGTGATTTCAAACTGTTATAAACAGAGGCAGTGCAGCAGTGACTCCCTTTTTAAAGGGTATGGAGAGATTAAGCAGAAGGATTGTCAAATTGTACACGGAACTCAATGTAGATAGACTCAAGACAATGGGCGTTTCTCACAGCGGAGGTCTGTTGATGCACAAAGGCAAAATAATTCAATATCCATTTGTGTGAGAATTCAGCCGCAATACGCAGTTAATTGTGAGGCAGTTGTCAAGAAAAAACACAGTTCTGCAATGTTTGATTATGAAGCAATGCGAGTGTATTTTAACTTGCTGTAACTCAGTAGCAAAGCCACGTTGGAAGTGTTAACTTCTGGTTCTGGGTCTTTTCTATTGATTCAGTGAACAAGTTCGAAGAGTTTTGAGATTCTGTGATGTGAGCAGAAGCTGAGTGGAGAAATGCATTGAAGATTACAGATGGAGGATGGTTTAGATTTTGGGTTTTAGTGAAGCCTCTAGTTTTGTACTCATCAGGACACTGCCAGAATACCACATAAACAGGAAATTAACTTTTTTTATTTGTAAGAGAGGAGAGTGTTGGTTGGCAAGTGGAATCTGGTTGTTGGAGATGTTGCCATAGAAAATATGGCACTTAAATGATTGACTGACAGTTCATTGCCAAGCTTTGTTTACATTTAAACCAGGCAGGTTGACTTTGATTGCCCTGAAAAGCGACCCAGAGAATGGCTGCTACCTGTTTTGTTGAATTTGATACAAGGACAATGTGTAAACGTGTCTTCTCACACAGCACATAGTCTCTGAGTGGTGCTTGACTTTCCAACGAGAGTGAAATAATCTCAGTGATGACTATACCTGTCAGAAAGAAATGGGAGTCAGTCAATCCAAAGGCCTGTTCTCATTGAAGATTCTGTTCTTCCTTATGTTCTGGTTGACTTCATTTCCAAGATCAGGTTACTAAAGAGTAACACCTTCAGCAGGATTGGTACAATCATGTTCAAGAAATGGATTTTATTCAAGTGATGGAACAAATCAGAATCTGTTGCCACTGGTTGATGGGTCAAGAATCTTCACCTCTCATTAAGTACTTATGGAAAGAGGCATTGATGGGAAACCAGCCAGTAGCAGGTTTTGAAAGAATTGTACTTCACAACCTCAGGAGATTGGGGTGTGGAATTAACCACCTTCCTCTCTCAGACATTTGGTGCAGACTCTATTGCAGAGAACACTGGAGAAACTCAGCAGGTCTGGCAGTATGTGATGAGAGAGAAGCAGAGTTAACGAAGGGGGTTAGAACCTTACTTCTGACAGAGGCGGAGCAAATGGTGTAGAGCCTAGTGAAAAAGACAAAGGAATTGTTAATGGTGGTGAAAAAAATGTAAAATGGGTGTCAATTAAAGTGAGAGGAGGAGAGAATGGGTCCATCGACTAAGAGCAAGGTAAATGTGACAAGGCAGGGGGTGGGGAGTGAGCGAGTTTGTAGGGAACAGAATGTAAGGGAAAGGTAGGACAGACATGATGTAGTCATTGCTATGAAGTTGTGGAACTCAAGCTTGAGACCTAAGGCTGTAAGGTTATGGATCATCTACAGCCTCGAAGCAGGCTATTCGGTCCATTGAGTCCACACTATCCCCCCAAAAAGCATCCCATCCAGACCCACTCCCACCCCCACATTCTATTCTACCCCTGGAACCCTGCATATACCTGGACAGTATGAGCAATTTGGCATGGTCAAACCACCTAACCTGCACATCTTTGGGCTATGGGAGGAAACCCACACGGACATGGGGAGAATATGCAAACTCCACATAGACTGTTGCCCAGGGCTGGAATCAAACCTGGGTCCCTAGCTCTGTGAGATAGCAGTGTTAACCACTGAGTCACTGTCCCGAAGTGGAGAATGAGGTGTTGCTCCTTCAGCTTGTTCTGGAACGCTGTAGCAGGGCCTTGGAGGGAAAGATTAACATTGGAGTAAGGTGGTTTATTGAAATGGTGAACAACTGGAAGATTGGGGTCATCTCTATGGATAGAGCGAAGGTGTTCTGTAAAGTGGTCACCCAGTCTGTGTTAGCTCTCGCCAGCGTAAAGGAGACCACGTTGTGAGCAGTTGACCAGACTGAAAGGAGTACAAATGAATCACTCTTTCACCTGGAAGGTGTGTTTGGGCCCTTGGGCAGTGAGGAGGGAGGAGGGGAATGGCCAGAAGTTACACCTTCTGTGATTGCATGGGGAGGCACCATGGGAGAGTGAGGAAGTGTAAGGAGCGATGGAGGAGTAGATCAGGGGATCATGGAGAGCATGGTCCCTGTGGAGTACTGACTGTGAAGATGGGTTTGGTGGCGATGTTGTACTGAAGGTGGCAGTAATGGTGCAGATGATCCTTTGAAAGTGGAGACTAGTGGGTGAAAAGTGAGGATAAAGGAAACCCTATGTTTGATTTGGGAGGGAGGGGGAATGGAGGAGGGCAGTATGACCCTATCACTGCAGAAGCTGGATCAGATGCAGCTGTGGCCTTGTGGGGAAGAGTTGGGTGGTGGTGGATGGGAAAAGGATCATGTTGATGCATTCTCAGAACAAATGTGATGGGGATGGAGAAACTGGGAGAATGGAATGGGATCAGTTTTGGAAACAGGTTGGGAGTCAGTGGGTTTGCGGTGGATATTGGCCAATCCTGATAAATGGAAACAGTTATGTCAAGAAAAGGGAATGGGAGAGTCAGAGATGGACCAATTGAAGGTGAGAGAAGGATGGAAATTGCAAGTGAAACTGAATAATGTTTCCAGTTGTAGTCTCGATGGGCTGAATGGCCTCCTTCTATGCTGCAGAATATCTGGGACAGAATGTCCCCAAGTGCTTTGAAGCCAATAAAGTACATTTCAAGTGGAGTAATTTTACAACAGCAAGGCTGCACAAACACTAACTTGATAACGGTTAAATAGTCTATGCCTGAGACATTGATTGGGGGCAGATTTGTTCAGGGATAACTTCCATGCATTTTTTTTTGAAGGGGTAAAGTTTAGGATCTTTACCATGTACCTGAGAGACCAGGCAGGACCTCGGTCTAACAGCTGATCCAAAAGCCAGAGCCTCCCAACGTGCTGCACTTCCTCAGCGCTGCACTAGATTACCAGATGTGATTTTTATGTCTGGAATGGGACTTTAACTCTCAACCCTCCAGCTCAAAACAAAGCTTACCTGCACTGATAGGGTTAGAGAGGGTGTTCTTTCCTCCCAGTTATTGTGAGTTGTCAGTTGCTGGTCCAGGGGTTGTGTTCTGCTAGGGGACCAGTGGGGATGAAAGATTTGTGGATGAGGAAACATGTATTCTTAGCTCCTTAATCCATCAGCTGGGGAACACTGTCAACTCAATTTTGCTTGTTTATTTTTGATGGAGTGATTTGATTTTCATAGAGTGAATAGGAATTATAATTGATGCTTTTCGTATTTTACATTGAATATTGTTTTTTCCAAACAGAACATTATTCCCATTTATTTGCATTGCCATGTTTTGATTGGTTTTACTCAGCAACTCTTTGTCCCACTCCTGGTGATGGCTTGAAAATTTGACACTTTACAACACTCTCTTCATCATTGTCAATTGGGAATGGGATACACTGAGCCTGTTCACTGAAACACTAAATCATCTTCAGTGTGGAAAACTCTTGCTGAAGTGAGTGGAAACAAGCAAGTGGGTAAATGCTGTTTTTCCAAAACACTGCTTACACAGAACTTCAGAGTGTGGGATGAATACAGCACTGTTCCTGCAACACATCCCAATTCAACTTGTCTTTCCTGGCATGTGGACTGGCTGCAGTTAGGTCACTGGTGTGAAGGTCCGACGTCAGTTGCTGTTGTCATTTCCAGGCACAATGATTGCACTGTTGTGGCGTTGATCTCTTCTGCCTTGCATGACTATATTGTGCTGTGCGCCTCGAGCTACTTCTGGCTTATCCACATCACCCCAACAGCTGAAAGTTTCATGGCAATGTTACAACACAGGAGGCCCAGCTATCCCATCCTCCAACTGCTGGTTCCTTGAAAGAGCAATCCCATCAGCCCCACTCCTCTGAAGCTTCCCCACAGACCTGCAAATCCTGTTTCTTCAACTGGTTAACCCTTTGGTAACTATCCATTGTTGAAAGCTCCTGTTGATCCTGTTTCCATTTCAGACAGTGTGTTCCAGATCACTACCAGCTGCTTATCCTCACCCAGCCCATTATCTAAAATCTGTGTCCTCTGCTTTCCCAGGCTTTAGTCAAGGGAAACAATTTCTCCTTATCTATTCTATCAAAACTTTTAATAATTTTGAACGCATCGATGAAATCTCCCATGCTCTAAGGAAACCAGTGTTACCTATGATTACATGGGACACATGATACCCTAGCCCTAACCCTATTGCAGGCCATTTGGCCTATTCAGTCCATGCTGGTTTGTTTAACTTCCCATTAAAGGCATTGGTATGTATCTCCAGTTTCTCAATGTAACTGAAGCCTCTCATCACTTGTACTATTCCTGTGTGAAAGGTGTGTGCCCAGAATTGGACCCACTGCTCCAGTTGAGGCATGTTAACCAGTGATTTATAATTATTTAGCATAATTTCCTTGCTGCTGTACACTAAATCTAAATTAGCGGAGATGCTAAGTGGGTCAGATAAAGAGTGGTTAACCACAGCATATGTGATCGAGCTTTGAATGTGTTAAAGAGAGGAGAGTCGATGTGATTTATGTACAAGGACCTCCCCAAAAAGCACCAGATAAAGCATCACTTAAAGATAGTTAGAAGAATTAAAGGCCATAGGGGAACAGAAGCAATAAGGATATTTAGACTGACCGAGTGATGGGAAACAGGGAACAGTAATGGTGAATCAGTGTTTCTGAGACTGGAGATTGATTTATGCAGAATTGCCAAGGGCTTGGCATTTGGAAAGCTGCTTTACCTGATCCATGTTAATGATCTACACTTGCCTGTGTCAATGTCAAAATTTGCAAATGACAAAACATTTGAGAGCATTGTGGATTGTGAGGAGGGATAATGATAGACTCCCAAGAGGATATATGCAGGTTGGTGGATGGGAGAAACATAGTGGATGAAATGTAACAATGGAGAAGTGTGAAAATTTTGGTTGGAAGAATGAGGAGAGGCCATATCAAATAAAGGGTACCATTCTAAATGGGTACTGGAGCGAAGGGGTTCGGGGATATGCGTGCACAGCATTGAAAATGGTAAAGCAGGCTGAGAAAGTGATTAATAAGGCACATGGAGCAGTACGGTGGCTCCCCCAACGCCAGGTTCGATTCCAGCCTCGGGCAACTGTCTGTGTGGAGTTTGCACATTCTCCCCGTGTCTGTGTGGGCTTCCTCTGGGTGCTCCAGTTTCCTCCCACAGTCCAAAGATGTGCGGGTTGGGTGGATTGGCCATGCTAAATTACCCATAGTGTCCAAGGATATACAGGCTAGATGGACTAGGGGAATGCAGGGTTACAGGGATTGAAAAGGGATTGGGTCTAGGTGGGATGCTCTTCAGAGGGTCAGTGTGGACTCAATGGGCAGAATGGTCTGCTGCCACACTCTGGATTCTATGATTCTATTCTATGACCTTCATAAATTGAGGCATAGAGAATGAAAGCAAGGAAGTTATCATGATCCTTCATAATGCAGCAAGCTGACCTCAGCTAGAATGTTGTATCCAATTCTGTGGGAGAATATCAAACTGTTAAAAAGTTCTGGGATGATTGGCTAGATCTTCCTGAACTCCCTCCTATGAAGGTTCTCCAGTCTTTAAAAATGGTCGACCGGGACAGGAATTGGAGGTCTTAATCCCATTCCCGAATGATCGTATTCCCTCTGGTAGGGGAAATTTGATTCACACTGATGAGAATCCTGAGCCCAGCCAGGCCATTTGGAGCTGCATTTTATGGAGAACTTACCCAGCCATCAGTAAAGTCAGCTCTAAACCAACCAGCTTTAATAATTGCCCGCCTGCTGTCAGTGCCCAAATTAAGCAGAGGCATGTCTGACCCTCCATGAGAGATGTCCAATCTTCACGGGCTGCTGGCCTGTCTGATTGGCTGAGAGCTTGAGCAGTCAATGGTGCCACAACTCAGTAGTGGACACTGCTGGAACTGCAGGCTGGCCTCAGGAGAAGAGAAACTCGGATCCCAGACCCTTGTCAGGAGGTAGTCCCTAAGCAAAGGAGGTTGGATGGCCAGATTTTTGAGACATACTGGGGAGATACAAAGCTGGGTAGGAAGAAGTGCATGCACAGGATGGCAGTAATATTGATTTGTAAACATAAAGTCCTGGCTGAACACACAGCAGAAGGTCAGAGGGCTGCATGGTTTACCACTCCATCAGATAATTTTGCAATATATTTATTCCCACATGGGATGTGGCTGTTGCTGGCTGGGTCAAGATTTATTGCCCTTCCCTAGTTGCCCTTTGAGAAGGTGGGGGTGAACTACTGTCTTGAACTGCTGCAGTTCAACTGCTATAGGCAGACCCACAATGCCCTTAAGGAGGTCATTTCAGGAATTTGACCCAGTGACATTGAGGGAACAGCAATATACAGTATTTCCAAGTCAGGAAGGTGAGTGGCTTGAAGGGGAACGTGAAGGTGATGGTGTTCCTATGTATCTGCTGCCCTTGTCCTTCTAGATGAAATAGTTGTGAGTTTGGGAGATGCTGTGTGGATCTTTGGTGGATTTCTGTAGATGGTACACTGCTACTGAGTGTTGGTGGTGGAGGGAGGGGATGTTTGTGGATGTGGTGCCAATCAAGTGAGCTGCTTTGTCCTGGATGGTGTTGAGCTTCTTGAGTGTTATTGGAGCTGCATCCATCCAGGCAAGTGGGGAGTTTTCCAGCACCCTCCTGACTTGTGCCTTTTAAGATGGTGAACAGACTTTGGGGACTCAGTCAGGAGGTGAATTATTTGCTACAGGATTCCTAGCCTCTGTGTTAAGAGATGATCAGAACTACCTTTGACCATTAATAGTGTCTTTACTGCTATCTGCTGAGGTACAACTTTTCAAAATTGCCAATTGGTGGGCTCCGCTGTGACCTTTCAGTCTCTAAATATTTTGCTGCCGATTCTTGACTGTGTAGGTGTTGATTATGTTGTAGCAATTGTTGGGAGTTGTGCATGATGCAGGATTTCACTGAACGTCCATCCAAGAGTAAGCAATTCACATGTTCCTTTTGGAAGTGATGAGTATGGGGATATCTGGAGTCAATATACATGAACCCAAATTACAGAGATGTCTAGAACCCGGGCTCAGTGTTTATATACTGGCAGTTGTACGTTATTGAACCTTGCTCATTAATGATGTGCTTTATGGATGTAGTTAGCCATTAAAGAAGAACAGCAGTAGTTCAGCTGTGTCTGGCACTACCCCCTCCCCTTATACACACCATGAAATCCCCTCAGCTGTACCCACCTCCCCACTAAGATCTGAAACTGACTCTCTCACCCCACCCAAACGCACTGCCTGAAAGAGCAGTGGAGGAAGTTTTGATTACAATATTCAAAAAAGGAATGGGAGAAATAACTTAAGTTAGAAACATTTGAGGGCAATGGGGAAAGAATAAGGTGAGTGGGGTGAATATGATAGCTGAGAGCCAGCACAGTTGGGAAGGGTTGAATGGCCTCCGCTGCTGCTTTGCCTCTGATCTCACTGGGAAAGCCCTCTGATTTCGAGACCCTATTTCAAGTAGACTGCAGACCACTCTCCCTCCCGCTCTAACCTTTGTGCTGGTTCACGTTGTAGCGATTCCGTCTGCTCTGGTATCTCCTCTGTCCCTTTTCAAAGACATAGTGTCAACCCTTTCCAGCCTAATCCGTATTTGATGTTACCAACTAATGCTCAACCTCCAACCTGTTGTTTGCTGTCCAAAGCTCTTAAACACAGTTTCCATAAGAAATAGAAGCTGAAAGAGGCCATTCAATCCCTTGAGCCTGCTCCGTGTTCAGTACAATTATGGCTGGTCTTTGATGTCAATTCCACAGGTTGGTCCCAAAATAACTATATAATTAGATTACATTCCCTCAGTATGGATACAGGCCCTTCGGCCCAAAAAGTCCACACCGACCGTTCGAACAGCAACTCACTCAGAACCCCACCCCATATTTACCCCTGACTAAACCACCTAACATTATGGGCAATTTAGCATGGCCAATTTACCTAGGAGAAAGTGAGGACTGCAGATGCTGGAGATCAGAGCTTAAAAATGTGTTGCTGGAAAAGCACAGCAGGTCAGGCAGCATCAAAGGAGCAGGAGAATTGTCGTTTTGGGCATAAGCCCTTCTTCAGGAATTTACCTAACCTGCACATCTTTGGACTGTGGGAAGAAACCGGAGACACGGGGACAATATGCAAACTCCACACAGACAGTCACCCGAGGCAGGAATTGAACCCGGGTCTCTGGCGCCCTGGCAGCAGTGCTAACCACTGAACCACTGTAGTGAGTGAGTGAGTGAGTGTGTGTGTGTGTGTGTGTGTGTGTGTCCTTGGAAAATGTGACAAATCCACTTTACATTGACTGGAGTTAATCAGTGCACAGGAGTCAGCTGTGGTTGTGTGGAAAGCACTCTCGCCACTGCGTCAGACATTTGGGGAGGCGGGGGTGCAGTTTGAATCCTTCTCCAAATACCTGGGGTCATAATCCAGCCTTAACAATGCAGTGATATACTGGGGGAGATGTTAAACTGAGGCTCTGTCTGCTTGGAATGAAATGAGAGGAGGTCTTCCTGGTGCCCTGATCTAAGTTGCATTTTTGGGATCTTGCTGTGTGCATATTGGCTGCTGTGTAATGGACCAGAGTGTGAGTGAGGAAGGTGAGGAACATTGCAAGGGATTGAGGTAGGTTCAAAATGATTTGCCTGATCGATTTCTTTTTTACTTCTGACTTTAAAGTTTGTGCAATTATTTTGTGGTTTTATTGCAGTCAGTTCAGTTCATGTTGAACAAAATCAAAAAGGGAACAAGTTGTTGAGGATGATAAAAATACAGCCTGTGGTTTGCTAAACATTTCCCCTGTGCAATAACCCTCTTGAATCAGTCTGTACAGTTCACACCAGTTAGGCACTGACTGTCCATTCACGTTTGCCACCCTGTGGTTCATTTACATCTCACATCTCTCCTCTCTCTCTCACTGGGTCCCGTATGCAAAATACTTTTTTCTTCAAGCACTGATCCATTGCATGAAGAAAATAAAATTGTAAGAAATAGGAGCAGGAGTAGGCCATTCAGTCCCTTAAACCTGTCCTGCTATTCCATAGGATCTGGGCTGATCTCTCCCAGGCCTTAACAACTCTTTCATTCATTCTCTTTCATTCAATTTACTTCCATGAGCTCATTTTAGCCTTAACTCCCTGATATTTCAACAATCTGTCTACATTCTCTTTAAATACTTTCAGTGATCTAGCCTCCAATTCTTTTGGGGGTAGAGAACTCCAGACATTCCCTACCCATGAGAAACACCTTCTCATCTCAGTTTTAAATGAATGTCCCCTTATTCTCTAACTATGTCCCTACTTTAAGATTCCCTGACTAGTTGAAACATCTTCTCAACACCTACCCTGTCAAGGCCCCTCCAGAATCTTGCATGTTTCATTCAGGTCACTCTTATTCTACTCATGAAGAGAGGCTTAATCTGTTTGGCCATTAATAAGTCAACTCCTTCATCCTAGGAATCAGCCTCGGAATCTCTTTGCCAGTCAATATAGTGACCAAAGCTCTACTCAGTATTCTAGCCATGACCTCCCCAACACATTGGACAGTTGTAACAGGTGCTCCCTGTCTGTAACCTCCAACAGCCTCGCAATCCAGGTCAAATTCCATTCTCCTTCTTAAATACTTAGTGCACCTGCATGCTAACATTTTGTGTTTCATTCATAAGAACATCCAGATATCGTACTTTTTGAGAGTCTCGCTCTATTTAACTAATAGTCTGTCTTTGATTTCCTAACAAAACTTAAACACATTGCACTCTGTCCTTAGTACATAATTGAAGCCCCTAGGATTAATCATTATGGCATTCTCTGAGTTATATCTTCCAACTTGAAAAAGACCAGTTAATTTTTGCTCTATTAGATTGCATTAATCTTTTTGAATATCCTGCTATTTTCTTTCCTTGCTTATGGCCTCAGCATTTTCTCAATGATAGATGTTAGATTAACTGGCCTGTAGTTTCCTGCTTTCTGTCTCCCTCCCATCTTGAACAAGAGCATCGCTTTTAGCAGTTTTCCAATTGCCTGGAACCCTCCCTGAATTCTGAGAGTTATGGGATATTTTAATTCCACTATTTCCAGCGAAACTCTTTAAAACCTTTGGTTGCAGGCCATTGGATCCTGGTGACTTGTCTGCCTTCACATCCATTGGTTTGTCAAATACTTTGTCCCGCATTATAAAGACTGTTAGAAGACCTTTCCTCCCATTAGCACCTTGTGTATCTGACATCTTTGAGATGTTTAAAGTGTCCTCTACTCTGAAAGTTTATACAAAGTATTGGTTTAAATTATATGCCATTTCCCTGTTCCTTGTTATCAATCCCCCAGTCACATTCTCCAAGATCCCATCTTTTTATGTACCCATAAAAGCCTTTGCTGTTTGTTTTTATATTTCTTGACAATTTACTTTCACTATCAGCTTTTTCACCTTCTCTTTTTCACAAATTAATCATCTGCTGCTGGTTGCTCATCCTCTGGTCAGCGCGAGTTTTGCTGCTGTGTTTGGCTTTGTTTCTGATTGGACTCTTTTTGATTGCCCTTGTCTTTGTCTTTGTTAACCACGGGTGGTTTATTCTTCTCACCAGATTAGATTACAATCCCGACAGAGTGGAAACAGGCCATTTGGCCCAACAAGTCCACACTGACCCTCTGAAGTGTAACCCATTCCCCTCCCTATATTTACCCCTGACTAATGCACCTAACGGTATGGGCAATTTAGCATGGCCAATCCATGTGACCTACACATCTTTGGACTGTGGGAGGAAACTGGAGCACCCGGAGGAAACCCACGCAGACACGGGGAGAATGTGCAAACTCCACACAGACAGTCACCTGAGGCAGGAATCGAACCAGGGTCCCTGGTGCTGTGAGGCAACAGTGCCAACCACTGAGCCACCATGCCATCCTTGTTTTGACAGGAATAAATTTTTGCTGAGTGCAATGAATTATCTTTACATCTCTGGCTGCTCTTTCCCTTTATTTTCTTAGCCTGCTTTAGACAGTTCTTTCTTCCTACTTCTGAAATCTTCCTGATTTAGGTCGAGGGGATAGGTTGGAGACCTGAGTAACTCTTGTTAAACTGAATCTGTAATTCCACCATGTTGTGATCACTCATCCCCAAAGTATCCTTAATTGTGAGATTTTTTAATAATCCTCGCTTGTTAAACATACCAAGATTTAAAACCACCTGTTCCCATGTAGATTCTGCAACATACTGCTCTAAGGAACAATCCTGGATGTATATTACAAATTGTCTTCCATGTTAGCCTTGCTCATCTGATTTGTCCAGTCAATATGCAAATTAAAATCACTCATGATAACTGTAGTTTCCTTCTTACATGTCTCCCTTATTTCCTGATTTGTTCTTTGTCCTACAGCGATGCAGCTCTTTTGTGGCTTTGGGACAATTCCCACACATGGCTTTCTCCCCTTCCTATTCCTTATTTCCAATCAAACTAATTCTGCATCACAATCTGTTGCACCTACAGAACTACTCAAAGCCTAATTAATATACTCCTTTATTAATAATGTTCCCCCACCTCATTTTCCTTCTCAAGACCAAATTACAGCAGCTGCTGGAATCTGTACTGAAAACAACAAATGCTGGAGATCAGAGCAGGTCAGACAGTATCCATGGAGAGAGAGCAAGCTAACGTTCCGGGTCTCGATGTCTCTTCATCTGAGCTGATGTGAAGTGCTCCATTGAATCACAGCATGACCTGGAGGAACAGCATCTCACCTTCAGATTAGACACTTTATAATCTTCTGGACTCAATATTGAGTTCAGCCCCTTCAGATTGTGAACCCAGTTCCACTCCTTCCCTTTCTTTCATCTTTACCTGTTACATTCCCAGTCACCATGTCCTCTCTCAGCCCCCATCCCCCCCACCCATCCTCCCATTCCAGTGGGACTATTTCCAGTCTGACAGTTAGAGCATCCTTCCCCCACCCAGCACTCCAACTACCATCCCCCTGGCCCCCACTGTCCCGCCCAACTATTGCAAAAATGCTGCCCTGACCACACTTCACATCAGTTCAGATGAAGAGACATCGAGACCCGGAACGTTAGCTTGCTCTCTCTCCATGGATACCGCCTGTCCTGCTCTGATCTCCAGCATTTGTTGTTTTCAGTACAGGTGCCAGCAGCTGCTGTAATTTGCTCTTAAAAAGGAAAATGAGGTGGGGGAGCATTGTTAATAAAGGAGCATATTACTGAGGTGGTGAGTAGTTCTGTAGGTGCAACAGATTGTGATGTGGAATTAGTTTGAGTGGAAATAAGGAATAGGAAGGGGAGAAGGCCATAATTGGGAATTGTCCCAAAGCTGCATCGTTGCTTTCATTTTCCATTTTGCCTTGTCTTCTAGAACATTGAATACTCTTGAATATTGAGTTCCAGACTTGGTTACCCTGCAGCTGCTTCTTCATAAGAGTAATAATTCATATTTGTGTATTTCCATTTGAGCCATCAACCTATCCATTGGAGTACAATTCAATGACTGATTCCCTGTATTGCAGCACTGATGTGTGTATCAGAGTGGAGTGACAGTTGGCAATTAACAGCCAAACCTTGGTGCAAATATCCCCAGTATCCATTAGTAATGACTAGGAGCTGGAACACAGACGGACTTTCCTGTTTTCTCATGGAATGTTCTTTTCGCAGGGTCACCATTTATTGCCCATCCCGAGTTGACCTTGAGAAGGTGAGGGTGAGCTGCCCCTTGAACTGCTGCAGACCATGGGCTGTAGGGATACCCACAATGCCCTTAGGGAGGGAGCTCCTAGGAACAGAAAATGATAGAAGAGAGGTTTAGTCGAATAGAATGGGATTGTAAGAGGAGAGATAGGGTGGAGAGAGGGAACTGTTTCTGTCCATGGAGAGTTCAGCAGTCAGGGAAACATAGATTTGGAAGTAAGTAGAAAAATTAGAGAGGTGCTGTTGAAATGTTTTACCACCCAGGATTTGTGGTACCGCTGGGAAGAGTGCCACCAGCAGAAATCCTGAAGAAAATCTCGGATCTGCATTGGAAGTGTCCTGACCCGAGTTGGGATCAAAAACTGACAAGTCCAACCTACGTGTGACTCTAAACTCTCAGCAATGTGTTTGACTGCCCTGTCAAACGGCCCAGCAAGCGACTCAGTTGTATAAATTGCTAACAAGTCTCAAATAAGGAATGAAAACTGCCAGACTACCTGGTATCCAAAATGACATTGGCACAAACAGCCCTGTCGACCCTGTGAAGCCCTCCTTACTAACATCTGGGGCCTAGTGCCAACATGGGGAGACCTCTCTCACAGACTAATCAAGCAACAGCCTGATACAGTCATACACTCAGAATCATACCGTACAGACAGTGTCCCAGTCACCACCATCACCATCCCGCGATATGCCCTGTCTCACCAGCAGGACGTACTCAGCAGAGGGGCTGGCACAGTTGGCTACAGTCAGGAGGGAATTGCTCTGGGAGTCCTCAACATTGAAACTGGATCTCAGGAAGTCTCATGGCTTCAGGTTAAACATGGGCAAGGAAACCTCTTGCTGATTACCATGGACCATCCTACCTTGGCTGATGAATCAGTACTCCTCCATGTTAACACCATTTGGAGGAAGCACTGAGGATGACAAGGACACAACATGTACTCTGGGTGGGGGATTTCAATATCCACAACCAAACGTGACTCAGCAGCAGGACTACTGACAGAGCTGGCCGGGTCCTAAAGGACATTGCTGCTAACTGGGTCTGCAGCAGGTGGTGACGGAACTAACAAGAGGGAAAAACATACCTGACCTTATGTTTACCAACCTGCCAGCTGCCAATGCATTTGTCCATGACAGTATTGCTAAGAGTGATCACTGCATTCCCACCTTCACATTGAGAACACCCTCCATCGTGTTGTGTGGCACCATCACCGTGCTGAATGGGACAGACTTCAAACCGATCCAGCAACTCAGGACTGGGCATCCATGAGGTGCTGTGGGCCATCAAGCAGCAGAACTGTACTCCAGCACAATCTGTAACCTCATGGCGCGGCATATGCCCCACTTAACCATTGCCATCAAGCCAGGTTTTGACCGTGGTTCAATGGAGTGTGCAGGAGGGCAGCACTAGGCATATCTGAAGATGAGTCAAGAGTGTGGTGCTGGAAAAGCACAGCAGGTCAGAAATATCCGAGGAGCAGGAAAATCGACGTTTTGGGCAATAGCCCTTCATCAGGAATGAGTCTGTGAACCAAAAGGGTGGAGAGATAAATGGGAGAGGGATGGGGCTGGGGGGAAGGTAGCTGAGAGTGCAATGGGGGGTGGGGGTAAAGGTCATTGGTCAGAGAGGAGCATAGAGTGGATAGGTGGGAAGGAAGATGGACAGGTCATGTGGGCAGGGAGGGGTGGTGAGGGGAAATGAGGAAACTGGTGAAGTCCACATTGATGCCCTGGGGTTGAAGTGTTCCGAGGCGGAAAATGAGGCGTTCTTCCTCCAGGCGTCAGGTGGTGAGGGAGCGGTGGTGGAGGAGGCCCAGGGCCTGCATGTCCTCGGCAGAGTGGGAGGGGGAGTTCAAGTAGTCGACCACGGGGCACTGGGGTTGGTTGATGATGAGGTACCTGAGATTGAGGTGTCAACCTGGTGAAGCTACCAAACAAGACTACTTGCACGCCAAACAGCATAAACATGTGACTGAGAGCTAAGTAATCCCAGAACCAATGGGTCAGATCGAAGCTCTGCAGTCCTGCCACTTCCAGTCATGAATGGTGGTGGAAAACTAAATAACTCACTGAAGGAGAATGCTCCATAAATATCCCCATCCTCACTGATGGGGAGCCGAACACATCAGTGCAAAAGATATGGCTGAAGCATTTGCAACAATCATAATGCGGACAGGTCTGTCCCTGTAATAACACTGGGGTACAGTACTGGTGGGGACAGGTCTGTCCCTGTATAACACTGGGGTACAGTACCGGTGGGGGACAGATCAGTCACTGTATAGCACTCGGATATAGTACAGATGGGGACAGGTCTATCACTATATAACACTGGGGTACAGTACAAGTGGTGACAGGTCGGTCACTTGTAAAATCTCGGAGTACAGTACAGATGGGATCAGGTCTGCCACTGTATAACGCTGGGGTACAGTACAGATGGGGACAGGTCTATCACTGTATAACACTGGGGTACAGTACTGGTAGGGACAGGTCTGTCACTGTATAACGCTTGGGTACAGTGCAGGTGGGGACAGGTTTGTCACTGTATTACACTGGGTTACAGTACTGGGGTGGGGACAGGTCTATTACTGTATAACACTGGGGTACAGTACTGGTGGGGACAGGTCTGTCCCTGTATCACACTGGGGTACAGTACTGGTGGGGATAGGTCTGTCACTGTATAACACTGGGGTACAGTACAGATGGGGGACAGGTCTGTTGCTATATAACAGTGGGGTACAGTATAGATGGGGACAGGTCTGTCACTGTATAACATGGGGTACAGTACAGATATGGACAGGTCTGTCACTGTATAACACTGGGCAACAGTACTGATGGGGACAGGTCTGTCACTATAACACTGGGGTACAGAACTGGTAGGGACAGGTCTGTCACTGTATAACATTTGGGTACAGTATTGGTTGGGATAGGTCTGTCACTGTGTAACACTGGGGTACAATACTGGGATTGGGGCAGGCCTGTCGCTGTATAACACTAGGGTACAGTACTGGGATTGGGGCAGGTCTGTTGCTGTATAACACTGGGGTGCAGTACTGGGATTGGGGCAGGTCTGTCACTGTATAACACTGGGGTACAGTACTGGGATTGGGGCAGGTCTGTCGCTGTATAACACTGGGGTACAGTACTGGGATTGGGGCAGGTCTGTCGCTGTATAACACTAGGGTACAGTACTGGGATTGGGGCAGGTCTGTCACTGTATAACACTGGGGTACAGTACTGGTGGGGACAGATCTGTCGGTGTATAACAATGTGGTACAGTACAGATGGGGGACAGCTCTGTCACTGTATAACACTGAGGTACAGTACTGGTGAGGGACAGGTCTGTTGCTGTATAACACTGGGGTACAATACAGATGGGGACAGGTCTGTCACTGTATAACACTGGGGTACAGTACAGATGGGGACAGGTCTGTCAGTATATAAGACCATAAGACATAGAAGTGGAAGTAAGGCCATTCGGCCCATCGAGTCCACTCCGCCATTCAATCATGACTGATGGGCATTTCAACTCCACTTACCCGCATTCTCCCCGTAGCCCTTAATTCCTTGTGACATCAAGAATTTATCAATCTCTGCCTTGAAGACATTTAGCGTCCCGGCCTCCACTGCACTCCGTGGCAATGAATTCCACAGGCCCACCACTCTCTGGCTGAAGAAATGTCTCTGCATTTCTGTTCTGAATTGACCCCCTCTAATTCTAAGGCTGTGTCCACGGGTCCTAGTCTCCTCGCCTAACGGAAACAATTTCCTAGCGTCCACCCTTTCCAAGCCATGTATTATCTTGTAAGTTTCTATTAGAACTTCCCTTAATCTTCTAAACTCCAATGAATACAATCCCAGGATCCTCAGCCGTTCCTCGTATGTTAGACTTACCGTTCCAGGGATCATCCATGTGAATCTCCGCTGGACACGCTCCAGTGCCAGTATGTCCTTCCTGAGGTGTGGGAACCAAAACTGGACACAGTACTCCAAATGGGGCCTAACCAGAGCTTTATAAAGTCTCAGTAACACAACGGTGCTTTTATATTCCAACCCTCTTGAGATAAATGACAACATTGCATTCGCTTTCTTAATCATGGACACAACCTGCATATTTACCTTTAGAGAATCCTCGACTAGCACTCCCAGATCCCTTTGTACTCTGGCTTTATGAATTTTCTCACCGTTTAGAAAGTAGTCCATGCTTGTATTCTTTTTTCTAAAGTGCAAGACCTCGCATTTGCTCACATTGAATTCCATCAGCCATTTCCTGGACCATTCTCCCAAACTGTCTAGATCCTTCCGCAGCCTCCCCACTTCCTCAGTACTACCTGCCTGTCCACCTAACTTCATATCATTGGCAAACTTCGCTAGAATGCCCCAGTCCCTTCATCCAGATCATTAATATATAACGTGAACAGCTGCAGCCCCAACACTGAACCCTGTGGGACACCGCTTGTCACCAGCTGCCATTCCGAAAAAGAACCTTTTATCCCAACTCTCTGCCTTCTGTCAGACAGCCAATCCTCAATCCATCCCAGTAGCTCACCTCGAACACCATGGGCCCTCACCTCGCTCAGCAGCCTCCTGTGTGGCACCTTATCAAAGGCCTTTTGGAAGTCTAGATAGACCACATCCACTGGGTTTCCCTGGTCTAACCTACTTGTCACCTCTTCAAAGAATTCCAACAGGTTTGTCAGGCACGACCTCCCCTTACTAAATCAATGTTGACTTGTTCTAATCCGACCCTGCTCTTCCAAGAATTTAGAAACCTCATCCTTAATGATGGATTCTAGAATTTTACCAACAACCGAGGTTAGGCTAATTGGCCTATAATTTTCCATCTTTTGTCTTGATCCTTTCTTGAACAAGGGGGTTACAACAGCGATCTTTCAATCATCCGGGACTTTCCCTGACTCCAGTGACTTTTGAAAGATCTCAACCAATGCCTCCGCTATTTCCTCAGCCATCTCTCTCAGAACTCTAGGATGTAGCCCATCAGGGCCAGGAGATTTATCAATTTTAAGACCTTTTAGCTTTTCTAGCACTTTCTCTTATGTAACGGCAACCATACTCAACTCAGCCCCCTGACTCCCTTTAATTGTTGGGATATTACTCATGTCTTCCACTGTGAAGACTGACGCAAAATACTTATGAAGTTCTCCAGCTATTTCCTTATCTCCCATCACTAGGCTTCCAGCATCAGTTTGAAGTGGCCCAATGTCTACTTTTGCCTGTTGTTTGTTTCTTATGAATTGAAATAAACTTTTACAATAATTTCTAATATTACTGGCTAGCCTACCTTCATATTTGATCCTCTCCTTCCTTATTTCTCTCTTTGTTATCCTCTGTTTTTGTAGCCTTCTCAATCTTCTGATTTCCCACTGCTCATTGCCACTTTATAGGATCTCTCTTTTTCTTTAATACATTTCCTGACTTCCTTTGTCAGCCATGCCTGTCTAATCCCTCCCTGGATAATGTTTCTGTTCTTGAGGATGAACCTCCATGCTTCAGGCTCACTGCCTTTATTCCTGATGAAGGACTTTTGCCCGAAACGTTGATTTTGCTGCTCCTTGGATGCTGCTTGAACTGCTGTGCTCTTCCAGCACCACTGATCCAGAATCTGCTTCCAGTCTATTTTCGTCAGTTCCTCTCTCATGCCCTCAAAATTACCTTTATTTAACTGTAACACCATTACACTGGGGTATATAACACTGGGGTACAGTACTGGTGGGGACAGGTCTGTCACTGTATAGCAGTGGGGTACAATCTGGTGGAGACAGGTCTGTCAGTGTATAACACTGGGGTACAGTACTGGTGGGGACAGGTCTGTCACTGTGTAACGCTGGGGTACAGTACTGGTGGGGACAGGTCTGTCACTGTATAACACTGGGGTACAGTACTGGTGGGGACAGCTCTGTCACTGTATGACACTGGGGTACAGTACTGGTGGGGACAGGTCTGTCACTGTATAACACTGGGGTACAGTACTGGTGGGGACAAGTCTGTCACTGTATGACACTGGGGTACAGTACTGGTGGGGACAGGTCTGTCACTGCATAACACTGGGATACAGTACTGGTGGGGACAGGTCTGTCACTGCATTACACTGGGGTACAGTACTGGTGGGGACAGGTCTGTCACTGTATAGCAGTGGGGTACAATCTGGTGGAGACAGGTCTGTCAGTGTATAACACTGGGGTACAGGACTGGAGGGGACAGGTCTGTCACTATATAACATTGGGGTACAGTAATGGGGTGTGGACCGGTCTGTCGCTGTATGACACTGGGGTACAGTACTGGTGGGGACAGGTCTGTCTCTGTACAACACTGGGGTACAGTACTGGTGGGGACAGGTCTGTCACTGTAAAGCAGTGGGGTACAATCTGGTGGGGACAGGTCTGTCACTGTATAACACTGGGGTACAGTACTGGTGGGGACAGGTCTGTCACTGTATAACACTGGGGTACAGTACTGGTGGGGACAGGTCTGTCACTGTATAACACTGGGGTACAGTATTCCCTGAATCATGACTGCTCTTTCCTTCTATTCTGTGGCATCACCATGACCAGACTGTTCTGCCTGCACATTTCCTCTTTCAACACTCCCTCCTACGCTGAAATCTGACAGGGAATGTATTAAACTCTGTGATGAGGATAGTGATTTTAAAAGTATATAACTGGTCCATCCATGTCTGCAGAGGTCCCAGAATTACACTGGAACTCTGGCTGATATTCCTTGGCTCAGCTGGTGCTCTGCCTGGGTTCTCCTCTTCTTTTTCTCTCAGAATTTCGGACATTTCTGCTGACGTTTAAAAACTATAAATTCTTGTGTTTGGCTCTGAATTCAGTATGAGCCAGTTTTGTCTCCGCCATCTCCCTCTTTCTGATCATCTGCATCACTTGGAAGAAGGCTGGGGGCTGGAAGTGGGTCGTAAACCATTAAACCACTTTGACATTCACTGTCCCATTGAGAAATTAGTTGTTGGCATCGCTTGCGTGCCAGGTTGTGTTTTGTTGAGGATATATCGGACTCTGCTGACTGTCATGTGCAGGGCTCATGGCCTGCCTCAGACTGACATTTAATGATATTAATCACAGCCCTCAGTCCCTGTCAGATCATGACCTCTCATTGAGGAAGTGATCTGATATGAGCAACTTCCCATGAGAAAGTCCACTCTCTTTCCTCACCCCCTGTGTGTAACTTGTTTGCTGCTTGCTGCTGACTGGTATCTAAGCGAGTGAAATTATCGGTGAAGTGGGTGATTTTGGAAAACTGTCCCACGCTATTGCCCTAGTTTTGGAATGTTTAGTTACATTAATTGACCGTGCCAATTGTCATGAGGGTGGACTGGGGAGGGTTTTATTGTTGAATGTAGGAGAGGTGAGAGATGAAAGGGTATGGGGTTAGGGAGGTAGGTTTGCAAGACTATAGAGTCAAGGTTAAAATCTAAATGGGGGAAGCAGGCTGGAAGGACAGAATGGCCCACTCTCATTCCTTGTTTGTGTGAGTCTGGATCATATTGGCTTGCAGGGTCAGTTTCATGGTGGAAAAGAGTAAACTATATGGTGGAACTGATGAGTGTAGGGAAGATGAGGGGCAGAACAGCGGGTAGGTGAGGAAGGTGGGAAAGGAAGGGTTGTGCACTGGGTTGTGAATATAGAGGAGTGGGTGGAGAGGAGGGGTTGGAAGAGACAGTAGGGAGGGAGGGCAGACTGTACATCTCTATGCGAAGTCTTCCTGATGAGATAGCTGTCTGTATATCTTGCAGGGATTTGGTTCTGACAGAAAGGAAAGGTGCGAGTCCAGCCTCGCTCGCAATGTCTTCTCGCACCGGACTGCGCATGCAGCTAATGCGGGAGCAGCTGCAGCAGGAGGAGCAGCGAGAGAGGGAGCAGCAGCAGCAGGCAGCCTTGCATTACATGCAGCAGCGCATGGCAGTCACTGCCACACCTGCCATCAACGTCAGCAACACTGCAGTCTTCCAGCCCAGGCCGCAGGTCCCTGTGGAGGTTCTAAAGGTACTGTCGAACTGTCTGTCTGCACACCTCCCAGAACTGTCTATCTCCTTGAAGCACCACCATCTAACTCTTAATAGGGAGCCGGGCAGAGAGGGGGAGCGAGGGTCTGAGTTAATTGGACCTGCATGTTTCCTCACCCTCTCTCACTTCCTACTTACTAATTCCTAGCAACCCCCATTCCTCCATTTCCATCTCCCTCATTCGTCCTTTTCCTGCCCTTCATCTGTCTCTCCCTATCTTGTCCCTACAATCCCTCCCACTCCTCCTCCCCATCCAACCCCTTTGCTGTTTCACCTCCTCCCTTTGGTGCATGAGGTAATAGTCCTGAAGAGGTAAATGTTGATGTTATGTTGGCTCTACCCTTTGTACTGATGTCACACCCTCCTGGGTCGACACAGTAAGTTCTCCTCTCACTGTCAGAGGGAACCGGTGTATCAGCCCCAGCTCCACAAGGTTCTAGCCATTCTGTCAGTCCCAGGTTAACTGCACCTATTGCTACCATAGAACAAACCTTTTGTTATCTAAGACCAATGCCTGTCCTTTGGAGACTCAACAATAGTGTACACTCTGTCCTTAGCCAGGCTGTGAACAAAGGAGGATAGGTGGCAGTGAACTACCTCAAATAACTCTTACCCAGTACCAGCCACTTGAAGAGATGGGAAGAACTAGGAGGAGGCCATTCAGCCCCTGGAGCCTGCATATGATACTATCATGGTTGATCTGATCTTGCTATCAATTCGACTTTCCTACTTGCTCCCTATAACCCTTCACCCGGTTACTAGTTAAGCATCTGCCTACCTCCTCCTTAAATTTACTCAATGTCCCAGCATCCACCGCACTCTGGGGGAGTGAATTTCACAGGTCCCTGGCCCCTTGAGCGACGTAACTCCTCCACATCCCTGTTTTAAATCTGCTACACCTTATCCCAAAATTATGACTTCATGTTCAACATTACCCCGCAAGGGAATGTTGACTTTGTCAATCCCCCTTTAGCATCTTATTGACCTCAGTTACATTTTCAGTCAGTCTTGTAAACTCCAGAGAGTATCAGCGGAAACTCTCTGTAATACCACGAGGGGTCAGGAGTGGCCATATGGGACAGGACTATATCCTTCTTCTTCCTCCATCCCTGCTCCCCCTACCTCTCTACCCCTGCCACCTCACTGGTGCTGCTTTGAAAATATCCAGATTTACAGAAATATACAACAGGGTGGCACCTGTGAGCAATGGGAGGAGATGTTTGCGGACAAGTGAGGTTGATGCCTCTCCAGAGGGTATTTCAGATTCTGACATTGACTGAGCTGCTGTGTCCCATCAGCAGCTTCAGGCTGGAACCAGTACTGACTTTGTCAACATGCTCTGCCAGAAACATTTCAGAATTATTTCCTGCCCATTGACTGAGTTGTTACCAGCAGGTTGTTACATTGATAAACACGGTTGCGCAGGAAGAAGCCATGAGCAGCAACATGGTGATGTGGTGCAGTGTCTTGGCTTTACCAGGAACAACACCCTGGTGACAGGGGGAGGGGGAGGGGGACAATGCAGCAATTATGTTCAGGGGACAGAGGACTCTGTCCAGCTTGCAACAGTCCGAGCACTCAGTCTTGAAAATGTGTTGCTGGAAAAGCGCAGCAGGTCAGGCAGCACCCAAGGAACAGGGGATTCGACGTTTCGGGCATAAGCCCTTCAGGGCTTTCCTGAAGAAGGGCTTATCCCTGAAACGTCGATTGTCCTGTTCCTTGGATGCTGCCTGACCTGCTGCGCTTTTCCAGCAACACATTTTCAGCTCTGATCTCCAGCATCTGCAGTCCTCACTTTCCCCTCGAGCACTCAGTCTTCCCAACTCCAGAATAATTCTGCGATGAGCTGTAAAATGATGGCATATTGGACGTGATTTTTTTTGAGTAAGTGTGGTATTTTGTGAACTCTGACCTTCTAACCTGTCGTGTAGAGGACAGCGTGGAGCTGGAAAAACACAGCAAGTCAATCAGCATCAGAGGAACAGGGGAGTCGATATTCCAGGTTGGGATTTTTCATCAGGATCTGCAGGCCTCACTGGTTCTATGTAGAGGACTGAGCCTGGGATCGAGCTGGAGGCAGAAGGGTTTAAGAACATGACAGCGATGAGCAGGGGAGGACAAGTCAGTCCTTTTTACTTTGAGGGGCTGAGTCATTCACCAGCCAGAGAGACAGGACAAGGAATCAGACTCACGGGAAGCTTAAAACATTCACTCAATTCCATGTCACGGTCAACAGGAATTGGGAGTGGGAGTGGAATTGGGATCAGGAGCAGAGTGTGGGATCGGGAGAGAGGGATGGGACACTGGGTGCAGTGTAAGGGACAGAGACAGCGTAAGAGGAGAATGAGAGCAGGAATTGTTGATTTCCTTTGCCAGAGAGAGAGAGCAGTGAATAAAGCACTTCCTTGGCTTTGATAATAGTGGCATGGAGTACAAGAACTGGAAGGTGATGTTAAAATTGTACACGACACTGGTTAGACCTCAGCTGGTGTACTCTGTACAGCTATGGGGCTCAACATTATCGGAGCAATGTAAATGCAGTAGAGCGCAGAAGTGATTTACCAGAATGGTTCCATAAATCAGAAACGTTAGCGCTGAGGGTAGATTGGAGAAGTTGGGACTGTCCTCTTTCGAGAGGAGAGAGTTGACAGAAGATTGGATAGAGGTGTTAAAAATCATCAGCCAGCTGGATAAGGTGGACAGGGAGGAACTGTATCTGCTCATCAAAGGAACAAGGGCATAGCTTTGGTGACAGGCAGAAGGAGCGAGTGTGATGTGAGAAAAAAAATATTTTTACCAAGCGAGTTGTTTGGCTGTGGAATGCACGGTGGTGGTGGTGGTGGCAGGGTCAATTGAGGCATTCAAGATGGGCATTGGATGGTTATTTAGATTAAAATAATGTGCAAGAATATGCGGAGAAAGTGGGTGATTGGCAGGAGGTTGATGATGCTCATTGGAAGAGTAGATGCAGACGTGATGGGATGAATGGCCTCATTATGCACTGTGACTATTCAATAATTCTACCAATTCTGCAGAACAGAACCGCTAACCAGCACACCCCACCTCAATCTCCGGTATCACTGATGACTGATCTGATACTGTCCCACAGTTAGCATGTTACACTCTGCTTAGTTCCTGTGGACTAACATCCTGGAAATGATGGTGATGTGGAATTTCATTTCTCAGGCATTAAATAGGTCTCCAATTTATTTTTATTTTCCTTTGTCACAATCAAACACTTCCAGGACAGGGAGAGCATGGTTCCTCTACAATGACCACTCAATGACTTTCTCTCCCACGACCAAAAGATGACCAGCCCCTGTATTAGATGAAGATTTAAATGACAGATTTTTGAGCTCTCTGTATAAATGTCAATGTGGATTTTCTCCTGTAACCCCAGGACCAGGAGGATTCACTTCTGTTGTTGAGTTTACTGAGTCCTGAGTCCAATTGTTTTTTTTTGTATAAAAGGTCAGTGTGGGATGGAAAGCTTAATTTCCTGAAATAGGACAAAGCCAGATTTATCAGAGGGTGACATTCAGAGATAAAATGGAGAACTTTTGTGACCACGGAAATGACTGGGGAGGGGATGGTTGAATGCAATGAAGGAAGTTTGTGTTTGGAATATTTGACTGTGCAGTAACTTGTTTTTCGAACAAACAAGTCTCCAGCATTACCATATGCACAGATCATTGTGTCTCAAATGAAGAAGATAGTTTTTCTGTCTCCCCTTCCTCTTGTTTTGAATTTAGAATTAGGTTTGTTGTCACGTGGACTCCAGTGACAAATGAAAAGGAGTACTGTACAGGGAAAACTATACAATGTCACCAAGACATGGCGTCCCCGAGGTATAAAATACCTCATTACAAATCTAAGGTACAAAATATAGAGAAAATTTTAAAAAGTCATACCACATTATAGATATACATAGTATAAGTTAGGAAAATAAGAAATAAAAAGATAGACATTACAGTCTTTCTATAAGAACTTCTCCTTCCCAGCGCGGGAGCTGTGGTTTACTGAGGAAGTTAAATCCCTTGTCAAGAGGCAGAAGAAGGCTTATGTTAGGATGAGATGTGATGGTGTTTGAGAGTTACAAGTTAGCCAGGAAAGACCTAAAGAGAGAGCGAAGAAGAGCCAGGAGAGGACATGAGATGTTGTTGGTGGATAGGATCAGGGAAAACCCTAAAACTTTCTACAGGTATATAAGGGATAAAAGAATGACTAGGGTAAGATTGGGGCCAATCAAGGACAGTAGTGGGAAGTTGTGCTTGGAGTCTGAGGAGATGGGTAAGTGCTAAATGAATATTTTTCATCAGTATTCACACTGGAAAAAGACAATGTTGTCGAGGAGAATACTGAGATATAGGCTGAGACTAGATAGGATTGAGGTTCACAAGGAGGAGGTGTTAGAAATTCTGGAAAGTGTGAAGATAGATAAATCCCCTGGGCTGGATGGGATTTATCCAAGGATTCTCTGAGAAGCCAGGGAAGAAACTGCCAAGCCTTTGGCTTTGATTTTTATGTTGTCATTGTCTATAGGAATACTGCCAGCAAACTGGAGGATAGCAAATGTTATTCCCTTGTTCAAAAAGGGGAGTAGAGACAACCCTGGAAATTATAGACCTGTGAGCCTTACTTTGGTTGTGGGTAAAGTGTTGGAAAGGGTTATAAGAGATAGGATTTATAATCATCTAGAGAGGAATAAGTTGATTAAGGATAGTCAACATGGTTTTGTGAAGGGTATATGTGCCTCACAAACCTTATTGGCTTCTTGAATGTAAGCATTTGATGTGGTGTATATGGACTTCAGTAAGGCATTTGATAAGGTTCCTCACAGGCTATTGCACAAAATACTAAAGCATGGGATTGAGGGCGATTTAGTGGTTTGGATCAGAAATTGACTAGCTGAAAGAAGACAGAGGGTGATGGTTGATGAGAAATATTCATCCTGGAGTTCAGTTGCTAGTGGGGTATCACAAGGACTTGTTTTGGGTCCACTGCTCTTTGTCAGTTTTATAAATGACTTTGATGAGGGCGTGGAAGGATGGGTTGGTAAATCTGCAGATGACACTAAGGTTGGTAGAGTTGTGAATAGTGTGGAAGGATGTTGTAGGTTACAGAGGGACACAGATAAGCTGCAGAGCTGGGCTGAGAGGTGGCAAATGGAGTTTAATGGAGAAAAGTGTGAGGTGATTCACTTTGGAAGGAGTAACAGGAATGCAGAGAACTGTACTGGGCTAATGGTAATATTCTTGGTCGTTAGATGAGCAGAGAGATCTCGGTGTCCATGTGCATAGATCCCTGAAAGTTGCCACCCAGGTTGATAGGATTGTTAAGAAGGCATATGGTGCGTAGCTTTTACTAATAGAGGGATTGAGTTTCAGAACCAGGAGGTCATACTACAGCAATACAAAGCTCTGGTTAGGCCATGCTTGGAGTTTTGTGTATAGTTCTGGTCACTGCATTAATGGAAGGATGCGAAAAGGGTTCAGAGGAGATTTACTAGGATGTTGCCTGGTATGGATGGGAGGTCTTATGAGGAAAGACTGTGGGACTTGAAGCTGTTTTTGTTAGAGAGAAGGTTGAGAGATGACTTAATTGAGACATATAAGAGAATCAAGGGTTTGATAGGATGGACAGGGAGAGCCTTTTTCCTCGGATGGTGATGGCTAGCACAAGGGGACACAGCTTTAAATTGAGGGGTGATAGATTTGGGCCGATGTCAGAGGTAGTTTCTTTATTCAGAGAGTAGTAGAGGTGTGGACCGCACTGCTTGCAATGGTAGTAGGTTCACCAACTTTAAGTGCATTTAAATGGTCATTGGGTAGGCATATGGACAAGAATGGCTTAGTGTAGATTAGATGGGCTTCAGATTGGTTCCACAGGTTGGTGCAACATTGATGACCGAAGAGCCTGTACTGCGCTGTAACGTTCTATGTGCTGTGCTCTGACTGGGCACCACTGGTTCCGTAAGAGTTGCCATTCCCATTCCGGGCCTTTCTCACTCCGGACCATTCTCACTTCGGCCCATTCCCACTCCGGGCTTCATGGCCATTCCCAGTCCCAGCCCCCCGCCCATTCCCACTCTGGGCCCCTGGCCATTCTCACTCTAGGCCCCTTGGCCATTCCCACTCTGGGCCCCTGGCCATTCTCACTCTAGGCCCCTTGGCCATTCCCACTCTGGGCCCCTTGGCCATTCTCACTCTCTACTTTTCTGTGATACTAGCTGTAACTGCATGCACTTGCATCTGAAATTAGTGGGAATGCGATTGAACCTGACCGTCTCAGGGTCAGTCCTGAGGGGACAGGCTCTGTGTGAGGGTCAGTGCTGAGGGAGTGCCGCACTGTCGGAGGGTTAGTGTGGAGGGAGTGCCGCACTGTCGGAGGGTCAGTGCTGAGGGAATGTTGTATGTATTGCTATTTCAGGACCATTATTGATCGACTGTTTTGTAAGGTACTGACAAATATCCTTCCTCTTGCAGGTTGAGACTCACCTGGAGAATCCCACAAAGTATCACATCCAGCAGTCACAGCGGCAGCAGGTGAAGCAGTACCTCTCCACTACATTAGGGAACAAGTATGCTGCTCAACCCCTCTCGATGGGCCACTCCCACCCTGTCCAGCCTTCAGCGGTCTCCCCTGGCCTGAGGAATGATCATGTGATGTCCAGCTCGACTGGAAACAGTGCTCCCAACAGTCCCATGGCCATGCTCAACATTGGCTCGAATCCAGTACGAGAGGTATTGACCATTTGGTGTCCAAGGGTTTTGCCAATTAATGAGAAATCCAAATTCATGAGGCTTATCCATTCTCCCATGGCCCATCACCATCCTACATGTCATTGTACCTTCATAAATGTGGTTTAGACAAGTGTCTATGGCTCTGGTATTTGTTTGGTGTGTTATCATTGGGGTAGCGATACTCTGCAGTGCACTCACTGCCTTGTTAACTGCCCTTTCTGTTCCTAGATAGATGATGTGATCGATGATATAATTAGCCTTGAGTCCAGCTATAATGACGACATTCTGGGATTCACTGACCCTGCTCTCCAGGCACCGAACACTGTAAGTACCTCATATATTATCCGTTGCTCTGATGCAGGACTGTGAGGTTGGTCTTCAGAAGAAAATCTTGCAGAGAAGAATGTTTATTCTCTGCATCGGAAGGTGTATTGCCAAACCAGGATTGCTGATTGGATTATTGAGAAATATTCTAAGACGATGGTATGACTGAGTGGAAATTGTTTCTACTGTGCTGTTTTTTGTCATAAATTGTGTTTCAATAACCTGCTCATCATCTGTTATGCTTTTTATTGACCAATTCTTTGATTTCACTTGGCATTGAACTCATGTTGGCTCTGTTATGGGTAATTGAGCCATCCAATGGTTTAGTGTTCAGATAGTGAAAGTCATGTTGAAAATTGGTGACTGGGCCCCCCCACAGGCCAAGTAGAGACTAATTACAGTCTACACTTCCCATTTCATATTTTTGGGGTTGGAATATCAATTCCTCATTGATTCTTTCTCTGGTTGTGGTTGGTTACAGTTTCATGAATATGCTATTTCAGGTGATCAGCAATGAGTTTCATATACGAAGACACACGTACACTGCAGTTTCAGTCATTGATTTCCGCTGGTGTCTGAGCTTGGAGTTTGGGTAGGGGGAGCCCAGCATTTGTGCTGAGCAGCCACTTGACGGTCTTGGCTTTTTCTCACATCTGAAAGTGGGTAACTCTCAGCCTGGAGGTTTGGGACTGCACCATCAATTCCAGCAGCATCAGGTGGGGCTGGGCCTCTGAGAACGACCAAGTTTGCAACACTCACAGGCATTCTAAGGAATAGGGAGGCCTAGAAGGGTAATGATAGTCCTCACAGCCATGTCGCATTCAGAATACACATCCTTGGGACATGTTAAAGTGCTTTACAGCAAATGAAATACTTTTTCATAGAATCATACAATCCCTACAGTTTGGAAACAGCTCATTCAGCTCAACAGGTCTGCACCAACCCCTTCGAAGGGTAACCAACCCAGACCCATTCCCATCTCCTATTACTCTACATTTACGCCTAACTAATGCACCTAAATACCCCTGGACACTACGGGCAATTTAGCATGACCATCTACCTGACCCGCACATCTTTGGACTGTGGGAGGAAACCGGAGCACCTGGAGGAAACCCACACAGTCAAGAGGAGAATGTGCAAACTCCACACAGACAGTTGCCTGAGACTGGAATCGAACCCGGGTCCCTGGCGCTGTGAGGCAGCAGTGCTAACCACTGAGCCACCGTTACGCCCCACCATGCTGCCCATTTCTCTAACTCATGCATAGAATATGGGTGATGCTGATTGGGTCAGTGTTTATAGCCTCATTCCTGATGAAGGACTTTTCCCCGAAACGGTGATTTTCCTGCTCCTTGGATGCTGCCTGGCCTGCTGTGCTTTTCCAGCACTACTCGAATCTTGACTCTAATCTCCAGCATCTGCAGTACCCACATTCGCCTGTTTATTGCTCTGTCCCTAGTTGCCCCTTGAGAAGGTGGGGGTGAGCTGCCCCCTTGAACCGCTGCAGTCCACCTGCTGTGGGTTGACCCACAATGCCCTTAGGGAGGGAATTCCAGGATTCTGACCCAGTGACAGTGGAGGAACAGTGATTATATTTCCAAGTCAGGACGGTGAGTGGCTTGGAGAGACTTAAGTGTGGGGGTGTTCCTGTATATCTGCTGTCCTTGTTCTTCCAGATGGAAGAGATTGTGGATTTGGAAGATGTTCATTTAGGAGCCTTGGTGAATTTCTGCAGTGCATCTTTTCAACTAGTCACTGTTGTAATGTCGGAACCATGGCGGCCAAATTGTACAGAGCAAGCTCCCACAAACAGTGATGTTATAACCCATTAGTTGATGTTAATTGAAGGACAAATAATGAGCAAGACAGGAATCTTAGAATCCTAACAGCCCTTCAGCCCGACTGACTCTACACCAACCCACTGAAGAGCATCCTACCCAGACCCAGCACCACCCCTCCCCATCCTATCTCCCTAACCCCACATTTCCCGAGCCAATCCACCGTACCCTGCACATCTTTGGACTGTGGGAGGAAACCGGAGCACCCGGAGGAAACCCACGTAGACACAGGGAGAACGTGCAAACTCCACACAGTCAGCTGCCTGAGGCTGGAATCGAACCTGGGACCCTGGAGCTGTGAGGCAGCAGTGCGAAGCAATGAGCCACCACGCTGCCCAACAACAACTAGGTTAACACGTCCACTAAGGCTCTTGTGTCCAGTGGCACTGTCCCTACCTCTGGACTGGAAAACCTGGCTTCAAGTTCCACCTGCTCCAGATTAGAATCCCAATACATGTGGATAGGTTTATTAACAATACTTAAGACCCCTAATTGTGGTATAAGGTAACAGTTCTGAAAGGGTTAACATTGGAGACTGTGTTAAGCTTCAACCAATCTGATAACGTCATAAAATCATAGCGCTCCTACAGTGTGGAATTAGGCCATTCGGTCCATTGAGTCCACACTGACTGTCTGAAGAGCATCCCATCCCTCTACCCTACTCCTGTTATCCTGCATTTCCCATGGCTAACCCACCTAGCCTGCATATCCCTGGACACTATGACCAATCCACCTAAGGACTTGGGTGGAGAAAGGTTGAGATTACTATCATGCAATAAGTAACACCTTGTTTAAGACAAAGCATTTTCTCATTAAGACTTTTAATGGTTTACTTCTGCCATTGTGGACTGTGTACCTCGTTATAAAGAAGTTGGCAGCAAGTTACCCCAACTTCAAGTTGATATTGGCTGGCATTACAATATATAACATTGGCCTTCTTGGTTCTTTCTGATCCTGCTCAGAGACCTCATCTTCAGACTGGCCCCTTTAATGGTATGGCACTCCTTTAGTACTGCACTGTGAGTGTCAGCTACAATATGATCCTCCTGTCCCTGAAATGAGACTCATTGGCACAGACACTGGCAAGAGTAACACCCACTGAACCAGTGCAGACTTGGTGGCTTAATAACTGGGATTTTATCAACTGTGAGGCAGCAGAGAGTGGACAGATCAGGCCTGGCATTGCGGTCAGCTTAGGTTAGTCCAGAGCGTTTCATAGGACCTTGTGGTTTCATATCAGAAAGGTCCTAATGCCCTGTGAAGGCAGGAGTGTGGTTGGGCAGAGGGGGAGTTTGAGAGTATACGATCAGCCACAGTGCCAACAGGGGGTGAAGAGCCCATGCCCCTCAATGTCACGGCAGTAGCACCCCATTTCCACTGGGCAGAAGGCCTCGTGTCAGCCCTCGATCAGAAAGTCCGCACTGTCGGAGATGTCTGGTTATAGCTTGGGCATAATTGCAGCAGGAGGAATGCACGGGCAACTGTTTACATTTATTGTAAACAGGATGGACCTATTTTGAGAAAATGCCACCTGTTTAAGCAGCCCGTGTTGTCAGCACAAAACCGGAGAAATTGTCCCAGAGAACGAGAGGGATCACCCATAGCACAGCCAAGTGCTGTTCTTCCTGTCAGTATGAGACAGATCCACAGTGTTACACTGACCAGCTCGTACCAGCCAACACTTGTTACAATTGTCTGACGTTCACATCGCTGCCAAAATAAATTGATCAAAATTTATGAAAGGAGTTGGATGCCATGATGAGATGGCTGGGAAGATTGCCTTCCTGTGGGTTCACTGTTACATTTTCCATGAAGCACACTGAGAGTGTGCAGTGCACAGTCACCTTCCACTCCCATCTCTCAGAGACTCCATAACCGTGCTCTGTGTGACTGACCACTCACTCAGCAAATGGCAGCCCAAGTATCTGCAGCAATGGCTGCTCATTGTTGTTTGTTTGTGGGATGGGGGTGTCACTGATCAGGCTGACATTTATTGTCTGTCCATTGAAGACCTTTCCTACGTTCAGATGTATGCTGATGACATCCAGTTGTATATTGCTTGCCTTGGCCAATCCACAACATCCATGGTGCCAGGCCCATTCGCCATTATTCCATCATGAAAGAAGACAGTCATATCTGGTGCATACTGGGAAGACTGGTGTCATTTTTGGACTCCCTACAATCTCTATAAAGTACCCTCTTACATGCAAACATTTGAATTAGGAGCAGGAGGAGGCCATTTGGCCCATCAAACTGGCCCTGCTGTTCAATAAAATAGTGGCCTTAACTCCACATTCCTACTTGGGCGGCCACCCCACTCCCCAAACCCATCTTCCCCAATAACCTTTAATGATGTTAATAGCACAGAGTGGTCACTTTCTCAACCCGATCCAATGATATCAATGAGCTGATGCAGATTGGAGGACAAACTGGATCAATGAGTTAGACACGGTGCAGGGAAAGTGCTGATTGAGTTGTTGCAGAAATCTTTTGTTTCTGGTTCAGAATAGAAGAGTATCGCAATTTATTATCACATGTATTTTTACAAAGACAATACAGCGAAAAGTTTGATAAGTCACCATACTAATGTGCCTAAATTAATGGCAAAACTCGTAAATAAAGGGAATAAAAGTATAAGCTCATCACAGTTCAGTTAACAGCTCCTGGCTTTGGGGTATGCTGGAAAACCCATTGAGGAGATTAGACTGTACACCCGAGAATGCTGTGGGAAGCTCGGGAAGTGATTGCTGGGCCTCTTGCTGAGATATTTGTATCATCGATAGTCACAGGTGAGGTGCTGGAAGACTGGAGGTTGGCAAACGTGGTGCCACTGTTTAAGAAGGGTGGTAAAAACAAGCCAGAGAACTATAGACCGGTGAGCCTGACCTCGGTGGTGGGCAGGTTTTTGGAGGGAATACTGAGGGACAGGATGTACATGTATTTAGAAAGGCAAGGACTGATTAGGGATAGTCAACATGGCTTTGTGTGTGGGAAATCATGTCTTACAAACTTGATTGAGCTTTTTGAGGAAGTAGCAAAGAGGATTGATGAGGGCAGAGCAGTAGATGTGATCTATATGGACTTCTATAAGGCATTCGACAAAGTTCCCCATGGAAGACTGATCAGCAAGGTTAGATCTCATGGAATACAGGGAGAACTAGCCATTTGAATACAGAACCGGCTCAAAGGTAGCAGGCAGAGGGTGGTGGTGGAGGGTTGTTTTTCAGACTGGAGGCCTGTGACCAGTGGAGTGCCACAAGGATCGGTGCTGGGTCTCTACTTTTTGTCATTTACATAAATGATTTGGATGTGAACATAAGAGATACAGTTAGTAAGTTTGCAGATGACACAAAATTGGAGGTGTAGTGGACAGCGAAGAGCGTTGCCTCGGATTACAACAGGATCTGGACCAGATGGGCCAATGGGCTGAGAAGTGGCAGATGGAGGTTAATTCACATAAATGCGAGGTGCTACATTTTGGGAAAACACATCTTAGCAGGACTTATACACGTAATGGTATGGTCCTAGGGAGTGTTGCTGAACAAAGGTACCTTGGAGTGCAGGTTCATAGCTCCTTGAAAGTGGAGTCGCAGGTGGTTAGGATAGTGAAGAAGGCGTTTGGTATGCTTTCTTTTTTTGGTCAGAGTATTAAGTACAGGAGTTGGGACGTAATGTTGCAGCTGTACAGGACATTGGTTAGGCCACTGTTGGAATATTTTTGTGCAATTCTGGTCTCCTTCCTATCAGAAAGATGTTGTGAAACTTGATAGTGTTCAGAAAAGATTTACAAGGATGTTGTTAGGGTTGGAGGATCTGAGTTACAGGGAGAGACTGACATGGCTGGGACTGTTTTCTATGGAGCTTTGGAGACTGAGGGGTGACCTTATAGAGGTTTATAAAATTATGAGGGGCATGGATAGGATAAATAGACAAAGCCTTTTCGCTGGGGTGGGGGAGTCCAGAAATAGAGAGCATAGGTTTAGGGTGAGACGGGAAAGATATAAAAGAGACCTAAGGGGCAACTTTTTTACACAGAGGGTGGTACGTGTATGGAATGAGCTGCCAGAGGAAGTGGTGGAGGCTGGTACAATTGCAACATTTAAAAGGCATCTGGATGGCTTTATGAAAGGAAGGGTTTGGAGGAATATGGGCCAGGTGCTGGCAGGTGGGACTAGATTGGGTTGGGATAACTGGTCACCATGGACGGGTTGGACCAAAGGGTCTGTTTCTGTGCTGTACATCTCTATGACTATAGTGACTGACAGCACACTTTGAGATCAAACTGCTAAATGTGATGGTGCAATGTTTAGTGAAGTGTATGACTGGAAGTTAGGGACTGACTGAGGACTCGCCATGGGACAGTAGTACTATCAGAGAGACAGCGCCATCATTGAGCCTGTCCACCAGAAATTACTAATGAATAAATTCACTGGCTGGATGTTTTTATATTGAGGCCAATGCTCTCACTGTATGATTGTGAAATTCTGAAGGCCCCTTACAGAGTCACTGAGGACTTTTGATGTGAAGACTTAGCCCCTCTGAAGGTCTACCTGGACTGACGTACCACACGGGCTGCGATTGACTCGTGCCATGAACAGAGTGTGGATGTATGGCACTTTTCCTTGTAGATATCAAACAACGGGAGGTGCAAAATTGGGTCAAAATTCCAGATTTGCTGACTCATGGTCCAATTCTGTAGGAACAAGAAACATTGCAACACAGGAGGCTGGGGGGAGTTCCCTAATCAGATGGAAACCCTTCCCTGTAAATGATGGAGGATTCTGAGTAAGGTCTCTCAGCACATATAGGGAAAATTTCCTTTTGGGATGACTTACTTATGGCTTGTTGAGGGAAAAGGAAGGTGATTCTTATACATTCCTCACTTCTAACACCACCAACCCAGTGCAATCTCTGACCAGCTGCAAACAGGAGACGTGCATAATCTCGGCTGTTTGTGTCAGAGCCTCTGATGTAAACATTAACAATGTTGTTTCCCGAAGTTAGTCTTCAAATTGCTGGGAACAAACTAAAAACAACATTGTGCTGTTTCTGCCCGGCCATCAAAGAGCTGAAAGTCCAAGAGTGAGGTGGACGAGGAAAGGTTAAAGTTCTTCCTTGTTCCGCTCAGCTGTGGAGGGGCTGGGGTTGGACAGGGATGGATAAAGTTAAAAATCACACAACACCAGGTTATAGTCCAACAGGTTTGTGTGGGAGCACTGCTCCTTCATCAGGTAGCTAGTGAGAGAGAATACACTGAATTAATAAGTGAAAGCTCAAAAGGTCACAAAATTTATGCAAATGTTTTGAACAAACCTACATGGTTGTTAAGTCTTTAATCAGTTAGAATGCTCGGTGTTGGTGTAGTCTCACAGTAATGCCGGTCTCGGAAGACAATGAGCGCGTGAAGGATCAAAGCAGAACGGCTGCTGTCCTTGGGACTGCAAACTCTCCCGAGTTCCAGGAGGTAAGGTCACTGCTGGCCCGGGATGGGGGAGCACAGGCAGCTACTGGATGGAGACAATCTAATGACAGTCACTGGCAAATGCTGTCAGAGATTCCTCCTGAACGTTGATTTTTGGGACTTCCTGTGTTATGGGTTACTGTATACTCAGCAAGCGCTGCACACTTCCCTTGAGTGGAGATGAGATTTTGCACTGATGGGTTTCAGATTTTCTTTTCCTCTCCTGAATGTTTGATAGTGACTTAAGCTCTTGCCTCTGTCTCTTTATCTCTATACCCTTAATTAAACATTTCACTTTGGATCTGTCTGTCTGTCTCTCTTTCTCTATTTCTGTCTGTCTGTGTCTCTCTCTCTCTCTCACACACACACACACACACACACACACACACACACACACACACACACACACACACACATATTCCTACACACACACACTCTCACATACACACGGACACAGGTACACACAGACACCCACACACACCCTTATAGACACACACGCTCCCACACTCTCACATGCACCCCCTCACAGACACTATCCACTCACTACACACACACACACACTTTCTCACACTCACGACCCCCCCCCCCCCCCCCCCCCCACACACACACACACACTTTGTGTCTGAAACTCTTCCTCTCTTGGTCTCTCTCTGATGAGTTTGAGTGTTTATTGTGTCCAGAGCTGCCTCTGTCTTTGTCTCTGCCTCTTCTCCGTTCTCTATCTCACCCTCCATTGCTCTATTTGACCAGTTCGTTTTCAGATGTTCACAAAATTGCCTTGGTTCACTGTTGCTGTCTGGGCAGTGCAGTTTTCAATGCTGTTAAAACCACAGATTAAATCTCTTAGTGTTGGTGAAGAGGTAACAAAAGCTGTGTTCCTTTGAGATGTTTGAAAAGCAGATGTGCCTGAATGTTGTTGTATGCTGCTTGGAGCTGAACTACAGGCAGAGTTTGGTCTGCTGTATCGTGAGGCATTCTGTAATGACAGGAGAATGCATCCTTGTCTGTAACTGTCCCAAAGCAAAAAATCACACAACACCAGGTTATAGTCCAACAGGTTTAATTGGCAGCACACTAGCTTTTGGAGCGACGCTCCTTCATCAGGTGATTGTGGAGGGATCGATCGTAACACAGAATTTATAGCAAACATTTGTAGTGTGATGTAACTGAAATTATACATTGAAAAATTGATTGTCTGTTAAGCCTTTCATCTGTTAGAATATAGTGATAGTTTCACTTCTTTCATGTGTAAATCACAAAACCCTTTTTTAAAAGTTGCATTCTCGGGTTAGCTGTTAACAATGGTGATAGCTAGACAATATGTTGAAGGTGTTAGCCCCCTGTGTTCTCTGTCTATGACCTGATGTTTAGATTGATTCTAACCCAGAAAGTGAGATAACAGAGTTTTACATAAATTCATGCAGTTTTTGAGCTCAGAGTTCTACATGAATGTATGCAGTTTTTGAGCAAAGTGTAATGTAACTCTGCAACTACAAATTCACCCACAAAATATATGTGTGCATGTGGGTCTTTGTCTGTGTGTGTGTCTGTGTGTGTGTGTGTGTCTGTGTGTGTGTGTGTCTGTGTCTGTCTGGGGTGGGGGTCGTGTGTGTGTGTGTAGTGAGTGGATAGTGTCTGTGAGGGGGTGCATGTGTGAGTGTGGGAGCGTGTGTGTCTATAAGGGTGTGTGTGGGTGTCTGTGTGTACCTGTGTCCGTGTGTATGTGAGAGTGTGTGTGTGTGTGTGTGTGTGTGTGTGTGTGTGTGTGTGTAGTGCAATGGTGGTCACCTGTAATGTGACATGAACCTAAGGTCTCGGTTGAGGCCCTCCCTATGGGTGCCAAACTTAGCTATCAGCCTCTGCTCGGCCACTTTCCTCTGCTGCCTGTCCCGAAGTCCACCTTGGAGGATGGTCACCCGAAGGTCCGAGGCTGAATGTCCTGGACCACTGAAGTGTTCCCCAACTGGGAGGAAACCCTCCTGTCTGTTGATTGTTGTGCGGTGCCCATTCATTCGTTGTCGTAGCCTTTGCTCGGTTTCCCCAATGTACCATGCCTCTGGGCATCCTTGCCTGCAACGTATAAGATAGTCAGACAACTTTAAAAAAAGGGTTTTGTGATTTACACATGAAAAAAGTGAAACTATCACTGTATTCTAACAGATGAAAGGCTTAACAGACAATCAGTTTTTCAATGTATAACTTCACTTACATCACACTGCAAACATTTGCGATAAATTCTGTGTTACGATCGATCCCTCCACAATCACCTGATGAAGGAGCGTCGCTCTGAAAGCTAGTGTGCTTCCAATTAAACCTGTTGGACTATAACCTGGTGTTGTGTGATTTTTAACTTTGTCCACCCCAGTCCAACACCGGCATCTCCAAATCATGTCCCAAAGCAGAGTGACACACTTATCAGTTATCCCAGCTTGAAATAACAAACGTGATTACATCATTGTTTTCAGTCGGCTTCACGATAGTTGACCGAGGATTCTATTTCCATTCTTATCTTTAACTAATCACTGAGGTGTCAGTCATAACTCAGTGAACAGTGGTCTTATCGCTGAGTCAGCAAGGTGCGTCTGCAAGTTTCCCTCCAGAGACTTAAATACATCATCCAGGCTCACCTGCCCCATTCCTGAGGGAGTGCCACATTGTCAGAGGGTCAGTGCTGAGGGAGTGCCGCACTGTCGGAGGGTCAGTGCTGAGGGAGTGCCGCACTGAAGGAGGGTCAGTGCTGAGGAAGTGCCGCACTGAAGGAGGGTCAGTGCTGAGGGAGTGGGCACCTTTGGAGGGTCAGTGCTGAGGGAATACCGCACTGTCGGAGGGTCAGTGCTGAGGGAGTGCAGCACTGTCGGAGGGTCAGTGCTGAGAGGAGAGAGGGCAATGGGATTGATAGAAATGGAGAAGGTGAAGTGGAGGTGAATGCAGGATTGTAATAATTGAGCTTTTGCAGCAATTTCCATTTTTAATGCTTTTTGAGAGCGGCTATTCCTCAGAGGGACCACAGCGGTCATCAGTCAGAGAGGAGAGTGGACACTTCCTTCCTTCTCTGGGAGTATCTCTGTGAGCAGTGCAAAACCTGATGATCCATTCCATTCGTGAGCAATTTTGAATGTGTTTTCTGAGGTTAGAGAAGCTGAACCATTTTTTTCACTTTAACAAATAGCTAACTGGGTCAGAAAGCATGTGATCAGAGCTCACTTGGAGACTTGTGCTTTTGAGAAAAAAAAACAACTGAGGGGACATTTTGCAGATCACTGACTCGAGAAATCACTCTGTTCGGACTCGTTGACCTGGAGTCCAAGCACCAGGTAGAACTGGCTCCCTGTCGGATATTCCTTCCATGACGTGATTGAGTCTGTGGGAGAATCCTGGGCAGAACAGCTGGATCTGAGCACTCAAGCCTGGCTCAGGGACTGTTCATGAGGGGTTATCCCTGGCCCCTGTAGGTTTTCACCTCGTCATGACTTGATGACTGTGCCAGCTCCCAGCCATGGCCTCACTCTCACCCTGGGCAGACTGTGAATTATAGTTAACCAGAGAACAGAGAGTGTCACACAGCGCAGGAATTGACATGGTTCTGAGTTTATGATGTCTCTAAGAAGTGTCTTTTCCACAGACCTTCCCAACCACGGGTGAAAGTGCACAGCACTCAGGGCTGCCTTTCCCTGAGGCAGAATGTTTGTCGTTGTTGGAAATGTTGAATCCCCAGAATGAATCAGGAAGGAGAGAGGTGTGAGGATAGCGGGCACTGAGTGTGGATCGAGCAAACTGAGTTTGACACAGTTTTGTTTGCCCAGGATAGAAAGGGATACAAGAGGGCTTTTGTAACACAGTGGTAATGTCCCTTTGTCTGAGCAAGGAGGCCTGGATTCAAATCCTACCTGCCCCACAGTGTGTAATAACATCTCTGAATAGGTCGATTTAAAAAGAAGAGTGTGTTAAGGATTACAAAGCAGCGGTGTCCCTGATGAATGTCAGTGTGATGTAACTGAACATAGAACAGGCGCAAAGAACAATAGAACCCCTACAGCCACTCGGTCCATCGAGTCCACACTGACCTTTTAAGAGCATCCCATCTAGACCCAACTCCGTCCCTGTATTTCCCATGGTTAATGCACTTATCCCCGGACAGTGGGCAATTTAGCATGGCCAATCCACCTAACCTGCACATTGTGGGAGTAAACTGGAATACCCAGAGGGGATCCAGACAGACAGGGGGAGAATGTGCAAACTCCACACAGACAATCACACAAAGGTGGAATCAAACCTGGCTCCCTGGCGCTGTGAGGCAGCAGTGCTGACCATTGAGCCACCATGCTGCTCTGAAGGTGCTGTGTTTCTGTTGGATATTCAATGCAGAACTGATTTACCAAGGAAGGCGTCCCAAACCCAAGAACATTGGATGTAGGTTTGCTTGCTGAGCTGGAAGGTTAATTTCCAGATGTTTCATTACCCTACTAGGTAACATCTTCAGTGGGCCTCAGGTGAAGCAATGCTGAAAATTCCTGCTTTCTATATATATGTTTGGGTTTCTTTGGGTTGATGATGTCATTTCCCATGGTGAAGTCACTTCCTATTCCTTTTCTCAGGGGGTAGTAGATGGGGTCTAATTTGATGTGTTTGTTGATAGAGTTCTGGTTGGAATGCCATGCTTCTAGGAATTTTCGTGTATGTCTTGTTTGACCAAACAAAGTGTGACGAAATGTCTGGAAATGAACCTTCAGCTCAGCAAACAAACCTACATCCAAAACCTCAACCTGAGCTACAAATCTTCTCAAAACCTGCTAAGATCCAAGAAAATAAAAGCTTCTGGAATTGGATTTGAAGTTGAAATTCTGTGTAAATGGTGTGAAAACGATTCTGTGAACATTGAAGCAGTGGTTGGCCGCTGACTCTCAGCATTAGTTTGCTGTTAACATGACTGCACAGTTGGTTTTACAGTTTCCATGAGGCTATTGTTTGGGCGTGAGCAGATGGTTCTTGTTTGTGACTGAGATGAGATGAGATGAGAGGGTTTGGAATGTGGATTGTTCAGCAGATCCTGGGTGTAGACTTTCCCAGGGCATTGCTGATTTGTTCAGGGGAGGGCTCAACTCCGAGCACTCGTACCCACCTCCAGAACACTACTGAACGGTGCAGCACAGTCCAGGCCCTTCAGCCCTCGATGTTGTGCTGACCTTTTATCCTAGTCTAAGATCAGACTAACCTACACACCTTTCATTTTACTATCATCCATGTGCTTACCCAAGAGTCGCTTAAATGTCCCTAATGTCTCTGACTCTACTCCCACAGCTGGCAGTGCATTCCACACACCCACCACTCTCTGTGTAAAGGACCAATCTCTGACTTCTCCCTTAAACCTTCCTCCAATCACCTTAAATTCTGCTCCGTTGTGATAGCTATTTCCACCCTGGGAAAAAGTCTCTGACTATTCACTCTATCTATGCCTTTCATCATCTTGTACACCTCTGTCAAGTTGCCTCTCTCCCTTCTTCACTCCAATGAGCAAAGCCCTAGCTCCCTCAACCCCTCTTCATAGGACAAGCCCTCCAATCCAGGCAGCATCCTGGTAAACCTCCTCTGCGCCCTCTCTAAAGCTTCCACATCCTTCCTATAATGAGGCGACCAGAACTGGAGACAATATTCCAAGTGTGGTCTAACCAGGATTGTATCTAACTGCAGCATAATCTCACAACTCAAACTTAATCCCCCTGCTAATGAAAGCCACCACATTGTATGCCTTCTTAACAACCCTATCAACTTGGGTGGCAACTTTGAGGGATGTGTGAACATGGACCCAAAGAACCCTCTGTTCCTCCATACTGCCAAGAATCCTGCCTTTAACTCTATTCTGCATTCATATTCAACATTCCAAAATGAAACATTCACACTTTTCCAGGTTGAACTCCATCTGCGACTTCTCAGCCCAGTTCTGCATCCTGTCAATGTCCCGTTGCAATCTACAACAATCCTCCATACTATCCACAACTCCTCCAACCTTCGTGTCATCGGTAAACTTACTAACCCACCCTTCCACTTCCTCATCCAAGTAATTTTTAAAAATCACAAAGAGCAGAGGTCTCAGAACAGAACCTTGCAGAACACTCCTGGTCATCGAGCTCCAGGCTGAATATTTTCCATCTCCGATCAACTCTGTCTTCTATGGCCCAGCCAATTCTCTATCCAGACAGCCAGATTCCCCTGTATATCATGCCTCCTTACTTTCTGAATGAGCCTACCATGGGGAACCTTATCAAATGCCTTGCTAAAATCCATATATACCACATCCACTGCTCCACTTTCATCAGTGCATTTTGTCACATCCTCAAAGAACTCAGTAAGGCTTGTGAGGCATGACCTGCCCCTCTCAAAGCCATGCTGACCATCTCTAATCAAACTATGGTTTTCCAAGTAATCATAAACGCTGTCTCTCAGGGTCATCACCAGTGATTTTCTCACTACAGATGCAAGACAGACTGGTCTGTGATTCCCAGGGTTATCCCTTATTCCCTTGTTCAAGAAAGGGAATAACATTTGCTACTCTCCAATCATCTGGCACTACTCCAGTGGACAGTGAGAACACAGAGATCATTGCCAAAAGCGCAACAGTCTCTTCCCTCACTTCCCGTAGAAACCTTGGGTATAAAGGACTTATCTATCCTTATGTTTTTTCAAATTTTTCAGCACATCCTCCTTCTTAACATTAACCTGTTTGAGCATCTCCGCCTGTTTCTCGCTGTCCTCACAAACGTCCAGTTCCCTCTCAGTAGTGAATACTGAGGTAAAGTATTCATTAAGGACCTCCCCTACCTCCTCCAACACCAGGTGCAGGTTCCCTCTACTATCCCTGATTGGCCCAACCCTCACTCTGGCCATCCTCTTGTTCCTCACATAAGTGTAGAATGCCTGAGGGTTTTCTGTAATCCTACCCATTAAAGCTTTCTCATGCCCCCCTCTAGCTCTCTTAAGTCCATTCTTCAATTCCTTCCTGGCTACCTTGTAACCCTCTAAAGCCCTGTCTGATCCTTGCTTCCTCAGCCTTAAGTAATCTTCCTTTTTCCTCTTGACTAGATGTTGCACACCCCTTGTCATCACCCAAGGTTCCTTCACTCTACCATCCCTTCCTTGCCTCAGTGGGACAAGCCTGTCCAGCACTCACAGTAAGTGCTTCTAAAACAACTTACACATTTCTACATTTCCCTGAGAATATCTGTTCCCAATTTAGGTGCCCCAGTACTTGCCTAATAACCTTGTAATTCCACCCCCCCACTCTCAATTAAATACTTTTCTATACCGTCTGCTCCTATCTCTCTTCATGACTATATAAAGGTCAGAGTGTTGTGATCACTATCACCAAAATGCTCTCCCACTGAGAGATCTGACACCTGACTTGCTTCTTTGCTAAGCACCAAATCCAATATGGCCCCCTCTAGTTGGCCTATCTACATATTGAGTCAGGAATCCTTCCTGGATACACCTGACAAAAACTGCTCCATCCAAATTATTTCAACTAAGGAGATTCCAATCAATATCAGTGAAGTTGAAGTCACCCATGACAAAACCCCTGTTACTTCTGTATCTTTCCAAAACCTTCCTCCCAATCTCCTGCCCACGTCCCTGTTGCTATTCGGCAGGGGGGGGGGGGGGGGGACCTGTAGAAAACTCCCAAGAAAGTGACTGTTCCTTTGCTGTTTCTGACTTCCACCCATACTGACTCTTGTCAATTCCTCCTCGAAGACCTCCCTTTCTGCAGCTGTGACACGATCCCTGATGAGCAATCCCCCCACCTCTTTTACTTACCCCCCCCCCTACCCATTCCTTTCGAAACATCTAAACCCCAGTACATCAGACAAATGTTCTTGCCGCTGTAATATCCAAGTCTCCATAATGGCCAGCACATCATAGTTCCAAGTTAAAAAGCACACAACACCTGGTTCTAGTCCGACAGGTTTAATTGGAAGCACTAGCTTTCGGAGCAACGCTCCTTCAGGTGGTTGTCAACGCTCCGAAAGCTAGTGTTTCCAATTAAACCTGTTGGACTAGAACCTGGTTATTTGTGAGTTTTAACTTTGTACACCCCAGTCCGACACTGGTATCTCCAAATCATCATAGTTCCCAGTATTGGTCCATGCTCTAAGTTCATCATCCTTATTCCTGACACTTGCGTTAAAACAGACACTTCAACCCATCACCCTGACTGCAATTTTGCCCTGTCAACTGTCTATCCCTTCTCACAGACTCTCTGTACACTGTATCTGGCTGTTCACTAGCTACTCCATCTTCAGATCTATAGCTCTGGTTCCCACACCCCTGCCAAACTAGTTTAAACCCCTCTAAAGAATTCTTGCAAACCTCCCACCCAGGATATTGGTGCCCCTCCAGTTCAAGTGCAACCCGTCCTCCTTGTACAGGTCCCGCCTTCCCCAGAAGGTATCCCAATGATCCACGTACCTGAGTCCCTTCCTCCTGTCCCAGCTCTGCAGCCACATGTTCATCTGCACTCGCTCTCTTTTCCTAGCCTCACTAGCCTGTGACACCAGTAGCAATCCTGAGATTATTACTCTGCTCGTACTGCCTTCTATCTTCCAACCTAATTCCCTATACTTGCTTTTCAGGTCCTCCTCCCTTTCCCTAGCTATGTCATTGGTATTGATGTGTATCACGATTTCTGGCTGCTCTCCCTCCCCCTTAAGAATCCTGTAGACTTGATCTGAGACATCCCTGACCCTGGCAACCAGGAAGCAATATACCATCTGGGAGTCTCGCTCGTGACTACAGTATCTTCTGTCTGTCCCTGTCATCACTGAATCTCCTATCACTATCGCTCTCCTATTCTCCCCTCAGCCTATCACTTGAGGCTGTTTTCATGAGAGAAAGGAAGGTTGAGAGGTGATTTAATACAGACATACAAGATGATCAGAGGATTAGTTGTGATGGACAATGAGAGCCTTTTTCCTCAGATGGTGATGGCTAGCATGAAGGGTCATAGCTTTAAACTGAGAGGTGATAGATATTAGATAGATGTCAGAGGTTGGCTCTTTACTCAGAGTAGTAGGGGCGTGGCATGCCCTGTCTGCAACAGGAGTAGACATGCTAACTTTAAGGGCACTTAAATGGTTATTGGATAGACATATGGATAATCATGGAATAGTTAGGTTAGATGGGCATCAGATTGGTTCCACAGGTCAGCACAATATCGAGGGCCGAAGGGCCTGTACTATGCTGGAATGTTCTATGTTCTAAGACACAGGGCAGAACTCCCCTGATCTTTGGATAGCATAAAGGGGGTTCGGGCGGGCATTATCAAGGGGAGCTGGATTTAACATTGAATTTGATGTGGCACCTCCAGCAGTACTGCACTGTCTTGGTACTGTACCAAGAGTGCAATCCTGGTCCTGAGCTCAGCTTTCTGGAGGGGAACCTGAGCCCACAACCTCTCACTGAGTGCTGAATGTTACCCACCAAGGCACAGCTGATACTCTGAGAATGGGCTTAGCTCTGACCAATGGTAAAATGACTCAACCAGTTCCGTCAGATTCTACACAATCCTTCCCATTGCCTCTGAGGTGCTCGCCAATAGGAGGCTAAAAGTTGTACCCAAACTAAAAGGAGCAGCTATCTACCCACTGCCTTTTGAAGGCCTCTTTCACCTTGTCAATGTTACAGGTCCCATTGAGGAATGGAGGAAGGGCAAGTCAAAGTTAGGAGTTGAAAAGTGTGGAGCTGGAAAAGCACAGCAGGTCAGGCAGCCTCTGAGGAGCAGGAGAGTCGATGTTTGGGACACATGCCTGTAATATTGATTCTCCTGCTCCTTGGATGCTGCCTGACCTGCTGGGCTTTTCCAGCACCGCACTTTTCGACTCTGATCTCCAGCATCTGCAGTCCTCACTTTCTCTGAGTCAGAATTAGGGCAAATTGGGTTTGTACTGGGTCAGGATTGGGGAGACTGAAGGCCAGAGTTAGGTGCTGTTAGGCACTGCAGCAATAATGCCAACATTTTGCATTTGCGTAGTGCCTGAATGCAGTAAAATATATCCAGCTGTTTCTCTGAAATGTTATCATAAGAGTTAGAAAGCAAGTTATAGAAGGTGGTGCCAGAAAAGGTGGGTAGAACCTTGGCCAATGAGGCTGGTAATTAAATTGCAACAATGATATTGTACATTACCTGTGGACAGCATCCACATAATATTGCTAAAACTTCAAAATTCCAGTCAGACTATTGATACATCTTATTCTATTTCTCTTCCTCCAGTTGCCACTTTCCACTGGTCATTTGGAGGTTTACTCAAGTCATGGCATTGCAGCCCTCACGAGTACTTCATGTCCGGCAAATATCACCATCAAAAGGGAAATGTCAGGTAAACTGTGTTATAGCAACACAGTGTAGAGGGAGCTTTACTCTGTATCTAACCTTGTGCTGTCCCTGTCCTGTGAGTGTTTGATGGGGGACAGTGTAGAGGGAGCTTTACTCTATATCTAACCTTGTGCTGTCCCTGTCCTGTGAGTGTTTGATGGGGGACAGTGTAGAGGGAGCTTTACTCTATATCTAACCCTGTGCTGTCCCTGTGCTGGGAGTGTTTGATGGGGGACAGTGTAGAGGGAGCTTTACTCTATATCTAACCCTGTGCTGTCCCTGTCCTGGGAGTGGTTGATGGGGGACAGTGTAGAGGGAGCTTTACTCTATATCTAACCCTGTGCTGTCCCTGTCCTGGGAGTGTTTGATGGGGGACAGTGTAGAGGGAGCTTTACTCTATATCTAACCCTGTGCTGTCCCTGTCTTGGGAGTGTTTGATGGAATACTGGGTTCCGATTTGGGAATCTGAGTTTTTCTCGGTACAGACTGATGATAAAAACGAACCCAATGGAGAGGTATGTATCCCTAATGCGCCACAATGGACAGTTAGCATCTTAACCTGTCATCATGAAGCTCCTGGTTTGTTATTTTCAAAAATCCCACCTCATTAATCCTTCATTATCTTGAGGGAAGAAAATCTATTGTCTTTACCTGGTCTGGTCTATTTGGACAAATTGGGATTGTCAACAAATGCTGGCCATACCCAGATTGTTTTAATACTTGTATGGCCAAAGCCTGCATTCTTTAATCCTAACTTATCCCCATTAGCCATCAATCCCACCCACTCCTTTCCTCACCTTCTCTCCCAAATCTCCTGCCTGGGCAGGAAAGCCTTGATTGGTGGTGGAGCCCCTTCTCTCTCAGCTTTCTTCTGCATTCAACTGGATTTAAGTCAGAGAAACATTAACTGCGGCAGTTCAAACTTGTTACCGCCAAATAAATCCGGCCCAATTTCTTCAACCTCTGACTGCAATAAATGGGACCATTCTGGTTACATCACTGCAAGAGCGGGACTTGAGGTTCTCATTGGCTCTGATCATAAAACCATAGGGCATAGAAGGAGGCCATCCAGTCTGTGCCTGTACTGTCTGGTTGAAAGTTTCATTAAATTATTTTCACTACGCTCACAAATAACTTGGCTTCTTTTTGAAAGTTTATTCAATCATAGAACGTGGATGTTGCTGGTTGAGTCGGTATGTATTACCTATCCCTAGTTGCCCCTTGTGAAGGTGGGGGTGAGCTGCCTTCTTGAACCGCTGCAGTCCATGTGCTGTGGGTAGACCCTCAATGCCGTTACGGAGGGAATTCCAGGATTTTGACCCAGTCACCCTGAAAGAACGCTGATATATTTCCACGTCAGGATGGTGAGTGGCTTAGAGGGGAACTGCACCCAGTGCAAGTTCCTCTCCTAACAGAGGCACCCCTCCATGGGGGACGATTGCTGGCTCTATCCTCTTTAAGTGTAGGAATCCTCTTGGCACACGGCCTGCTCGCTCCAGTGTGGTCAAGGAAATCCACGTCCCGGTCTAACGAGCAGAGTCTCTGGTAGTTAACGATCTATGGTTTATTACATGTTAACTAGTTACAGGTGAGACTGATGTTACAGGAGAGGAGTCTCACTGCTCTATCCACATGTCCATCTGATATCACCTCAGTGGGTGATGCTTAAGGCAATCCTCAGTATTAACCCTTTCAGAACCTTACACCTTTATGTAACATCTATCATCGCAGATAACATAATTAAATGATTTTTTTGTGAGACCACGCTGTGGGTAGACTGTGTTCACCCCAAGTCTTCTGTCTTTTTTACTGAAATTAATTTTAAGTCTGTCCCCCCAATGCAGTCAATTCCTTTGTACACTCCTTCCTGGAATCTGAGAACTCTCTCCCATCTCACTTCTCTCTCTGTTGAAGATTAAGCAATGCTGTCCCCACCCTTCCCCTCCCCACTCTTTCCCCCCCCCCCCCCCCCCCCCCGTGGATTGCTGGCTACTGTTAGCTGGCCCTCCAGAATGATTCAGCAAGAGACAGGATTTGCTGGCCTTATTATTGATACCCAGTTCTTACACTCAATGCTACGATGCAGGATAGAACAGTCCTTGCCCTGGACACTGAGAACACTAGGTCACCTTGTCTGTGTCTAACCCTACCCTGAACCTTATCATATATTTCTGGAGTTTGCTGATGCAGCTTCTCTCAATATTTGGCCACAGCTCCTGCCCAGTCTGTCACAGATGACCAGAAACGTCCAACCTGTAAATGTAATGTGAAATGGTTAGTGTTAGGGTTAGGTTCAGAGGCTGAGAGGTGACCTCATAGAGGTTTATAAAATCATGAAGGGCATGGATAGTGTGAATAGACAAGGTCTTTTCCCTGGGGTCAGGGAGTCCAAAACTAGAGGGCATAAGTTTAAGGTGATAGGGGAAAGAAATAAAAGAGACCTACGGGGCAACTTTTTCACACAGAGGGTGGTACGTGTATGGAATGAGCTGCCAGAGGAAGTGGTGGAGGCTGGTACAATTACAACATTTCTAAGGCATTTGGATGGGTTTATGAATAGGAAGGGGTTAGAGGGATATGGGTCTGATGCTGGCAAATGGAACTCGATTAATTGGGATATCTGGTAGGCATGGACAAGTTGGACCAAAGGGTCTGTTTCTGTGCTGTACATCTCTATGACTCCTTTTACTCTTGCCGTTTACTGTCCATTTCTGACTTTGCCCTCAATATATACTCTTACCTCTCACTCCCCTCTCTTAGTGAGAAGGAAATAGGATTAAATCCCACACCAGGGAAGCTCTCCCCTCTGTTCTGGCTAATGTTTATTCCTCAGTTACCAGCATATAAAATATATTATCTGGTCATTAATGTGAACTGAAATGATTGAAGAAAGCAGCTCATTACTGCCTCCTTCAGGACATGTGGGGATGAGCAATAAAGGCTGGTCTGCCCAGGGAACTCCACTGTGCTTGAATGAATATTTCGTTTGTTTTATTGAACTCTGTGACTGTGAAAGGGGCAGAATTGCAAATGAATTTTTTTTCTTTAATTGGGCCTCCTGTGTAAATAAAACTCACCCATTTCCTACATGGGACACCGTCCAATGATACTTGCTGTCTGTCCCCTCTATTCCTCCTCACTGCCCCCACCCACTCTGTACTCTCCCTGCCCATTCCCACCCTCTCTGCACCCCTCAGCTGCCCCACCCACTCTGTACTCCTCGTCCCCATTCCCACCCTCTCCTTATTCCCCTGGCCGAACCTCCCACTCCGTATCCCACTAGATGCAAATGTTGGGAGATTATTTAAGTGTATTCTCCCACGTTTTTGGAAATAATGTGCATTCCAGTTGGTTGCCCCTCCAGAAAGAAACTGCGTGCTTTCCGACCTTGCTGACCTCCAATGACCTCCTTCATTTCAAAAGGATCTATGTTTCTGTAGAACCCTTCAGATAACATGCTGGTCCCTTGACCCAAACCAACAAACACACGTGTCCCTTGCAGATTAAGGACTCACTGTGATCTCTAGATACCCGTTTTCTCTCAACTTGGGTATGCGGAGTCACGCTGGCTTGAAGAAAGCTTACAGGATGTCGAGAGCAAAGGGAGGCCTGACTGGGCCCTGTTTCCCAGTTGCAGGAATTGGTGACTCTTATCCACACATCCATAGGTTTCTGCCTGTGACGGACTCATGAAGGTCCCTCATATCTCCTGGAATTATTGTTATATCTCCCAGATACTGCTTGGTGTGAGATAAGGGAAGAAAGAAATCTCAAGAGGCAGGAGAGTTTTTTTTAAACAAAAAAGCTTTGTTTATTAATTATAAGAATGTTAGAGATGTTTGGGCGATTGGAGGTCATGTGTTTGACCTGAGCTATTTTCAGGCTTGACTCCAATCAAGATTATTGGTTAAAGGCTGACACACAGCCTTATTGTTTTTCTGCCATTGAACCAGGTGTGAATCTTTCAGTCACTAAGTACCTGTCCTTCTGTAAATCTCCCAAAACCATCCAGCCTGACATCTTCTGCAGCCTCCCAACCTCTCACTTCCAAACTTACCAGTCTGCCTTTGATTCTCCCCGTGTCCTTCAATTTTAAAAAAAAGGCCTCCATTTCTCACTTCCCTCTCCTCCATCTGTCCCACTGAGTGAGCAGAACACAGTAAATAAAGGTTGGATCTTGATGAGGGGATTTCTCTGACCCAGATTTCTTGTACTCAGTTTCATGGAGGTCATGGCCACAGGGAGACTGAGAGATTTGGAAATCACTTGATTTAGATCATTCGAGCACATGGCAGCAACCGTCAGGCACAGAGGAACAGAAAGTATTTTCCTGACAGACTTTCCTTCCCCTTTGCATACAGTCTCCGGAATCTGTGATGAAGAAGCAGGCCATTCAGCCCATCGGTCCTGTCTATTCATTAAGGTTATGGCCGATTTAGAATTCCATAAGAATCCAACTGTCTGTGCCTGAAAAATATTTAATGATCTCACCTTCACTCCATCTCAGACACGGAGTTCCAAAGCTTACTCACTCAAAGACATTTACAGGCCATTCATCCCATCATGTCCCTGCATATTACCAAAACTCAGACTGAGCTATTCCCATTTTTCAGCCTTCAGCCCATAGCCCTGGAGGCTTTGGTAATACAAGTTAGAATCTAACTCCTGTTTTTGTGTTAGTCTCTGACTCAGTCATTCTTCCAGGCAGTGAGTTTGAGACTCTGACTGCTGTCTGGGTGAGAAACATTCTTGTCAACTCTCCTCTGAGCCTTTCCCTCTTACCTTCAATCTATGCCCTCTGGTTATTGACATCCCTGCTATTGGAAACGTTGCCTTCCTATCCACTTCATGATTTTGTCCAGCTCCATCAGGTCTCCTCTCTACGTTCAGCTCTCTAAAGAAAACAACTCCAGCCTGTTCAATCTCTCCTCATAGCTCAGACCCTATAGCCCAGCCAACATCCTTGTTAATCTCCTCTGTACCCTGTCTAGGGCAATCACACCCTCCTTAGGATCTGGTGACCGGATGCATACCGTACTCCACTTTGGCTGAACCAGTATTTTATACATTTCCAGCCTAACCTCCCTGCTCTTGTATACAATGCCTTGGCTAATAAGGTGACTATTCCATTGCCTTTTGTAACTTCCATATCTAGCTGCGCTGCTACTTTCAGGGATCTGTGGATACCCACACCCCGGTCCCTTTGATCTTCGGTATTTCGGGAGTGCTATTCATAGGTTGCCTTGTTAGCCCTCCCCGATTGCATTGTCTCTCGCTCTTCCAAGTTGAATTCCATTTGCCACTGCTGTGTCCATCAGACCATTGATACCCTCCTGCAGTTAGTGGCTATGTGTAACATCTGTAAAACCTGTGAATATCTCAGTGACATCGCGACATTTAAATCCAAATTCTTAATGTACACCACAAACAGCAAGGACCTCGGCACTGAGCCCTGTGGAACCCCAATGGAAACAGACCCCCAGTCACAGAAACGTTCCTCTGCGATCACTCTGTTTCCTGCCTCTCAGCCAGTTTTTAATCCAACATGTCACTTGGTCTTAGATTCCATGAATGTTTACTTTCTGGATCAGTCTACTGTTAGGGTCCTTGGCAAAAGCTTTGCTAAAGTCTACATCCAATTCCAAGACCACATCACTCCCCTCATCAAAACTTTTGGTTCCCTCCTCAAAAATATTTTCAATCAAATTTGTCCAACATGACCTTCCCTTAACAGACCCATACTGACAGTTCCTGATCAATCTCCAAGAACAGATGGATTCTCCCTCACATTTCTCTCAAACTTGCCTATCCAGAATTTGTGCATTCTTTTGAAAAAGAACTGCACATCTCTATCCCCTCATCTTTCAGTCCGTGCCTCCAGCCCCCAGTTCTGGACACACCCATAAGGAGAAACATCCTTTCTATGTCCACCTTGTCAAAGCTCCTCCAAATCAGATCCATTTCAATCAAGTCCCCCTCCCCCTCACTTTGCAAAACTGCAGTGGGAGCCAGCCCAGTGTTTCCAACCATTCCTCATCAGACAGCCCACTCATTCCAGAAATCAAACCAGTAAACCTCCTCTGGACCATCTTCAATACTATAAGAGGTTTTTGGCTGAGTACATCATTTCAGAATAGTTTGACCCCAGGTTTTACTGCAAGACTCCGAGGAGCTTTGCTATCATGTGTGTGGCATTATTGTGATCGGTTGTCTGTTCTTGGCTAGATGCAGAAGCACGGGCCTTGGCTAAGGAGCGACAGAAGAAAGATAATCACAATCTGAGTGAGTGATGTTCCTTCAACTCCTCTCTTGGGTGGGTGGGGGGGGAGGGGTGGGGTTAGGGGGGGAGTGGAGGCAGAGGCAGTGGCAGTCTGAATCTGTGAAGTTGATTTTAACCTGCACCTGATTGAAATAATGTCTGGGTGGAAAGGGTTCATTCTGGCTGTGCCCAGCTGTGGGATCGAGACTGTGGTGTTCTCAACCTGCAGGCGTATTATCGTCATCATGTTCAAAGCTAGGCAAGGCTTCCACTGAAAGGACCCTGGGCCCTGGCTGAGATACTTGCAACTTGCTGAAGTAGTGGGGGGAGGGGGAGGAGGCATGCAGAACAGGCTGAGGTGAGCATCACCGGCTTTAGTTTTTTTGGATGATTTGGGCTGTTGGGATGTAAGACAGTCTATTCCTCAGCCTGAACACATTGGTCACACTGACCATAACCCTCTTTACACTGCTGTCATTTCAGAAGCGCATCCTCCCTCCAAACCACTCTTCTTTGGTTGGGAGCTGTTCCCATCTCCTCCAAATTCCCACCCCACTCTGAGCTCTGCCAAACATTGAGTTATTCCTAGAGCCCCCATCTGGCTTCAGGTGAGACCCTGTGTGTTAACAGGATTGTTAGCGAGAGCAATAGGAGGCATTTCCTCATGACAAGGGGGATTGCTCCTTCCTGCAGACTCCTAGCTGAGTCATAGTGGCTGTAACAAAAAAGCATTGTCCACCTCTTTATCTCTCTACTGCTCCAGAGCGCTCTTGCTTGTGTTCCAGGGATAGGGATAGATTGCCAGTTTGACCATTATTTTCAAATTAATCTACATTATTGTTTTGTTTTCTTTACACTCATTTTGGCTTTGATTTTCTTTCAAGTTGAACGCAGGCGAAGGTTTAACATCAATGATCGAATAAAAGAGTTAGGAATGCTTATCCCCAAATCCAACGATCTGTGAGTAAATCCTTAAATCTTCTGTCATTCATTTTCAATGGCCAGCCCATGACGGTATTTAAAAATAAGGAGGAAAATGTCAGGCCAGCCCTGCTTCAGTGGGGACCAGTGGAGATCACCGAGCACAGGGCTGAAGGGATGGGACTTGCTGTGATTTCAGATATGGACAGCAAGGTTTGGAAGGTGATGGCTTTGTAGTATTATCAATCCTTGGAAATTTTCTTGGGCACAGGTTTGAATTATACCACAAATGGTGGAATTCAAATTCAATAAATAAAAATTTGGAATTAAGAGTCTAAGGATGACCATTGTCAATTGTTAGGAAAATCCCACCTGGTTCCTCTTTTAGGGATTGAAATTGCTCTCCTTAGATTACATGTGACTCCAGACCTACAGCAATATGGTTGACTCTCACCTGCCCTCTGGGCAATTAGGGATGGGCAATAAATGCTGGTCTAGCCAGCAACACCTCCATCCTAAGAATGAATAAAAGAAAACGTTACAGTGGGCTAGAGAGCAATTGCTGAGCCCAGAATGGAATCCACTCTTTCAGATTTTTGTGATGGTGTGAATTGGAAGTTCATCGCAGAGTCAAGTATAACACGACACTTGCAAACAGTATGGCATTATCTCAGGATGGATTGGGAACTAGGGACTAGCATTTCAAGCAGGGACCAAAAATATTGGCTTCAGTCTTTGCAATATATAATCAGAGTAAGTTTGTGCTCATCGAGGGTGTCAGAGGAACAGGCTGAGAATTTGACCAGAACAGATGGGGTAAAGAGAGGTGCCACAGAGAGAGAGAGAAAGAGCTGGGGCTTGCGAGTGACTGTGAACACTAACACTGTGCTTTCTGATGATGTCTGATATCTCGGGACACAGTGAGAGCAAGGTCAAGCTCTCGCGTGACCTATTTCACATGTTCCCAGTTTGTGGGTGACAGAGTTCAATCCACACACTCCTCACTTTCCTGACTTTGAGATTCAGTCTGTACCCTCTACAAACCCTCCCCACTGCACCCAGTTACAGGGTCTGTGACGATGATAAGAACACTGTTCAGGTTCAGTTATCTGGTTTTGTTTAAAGCCTTGACTTTATTTATTTATTTATTATTTCCTAGGATCTGGGAGCTCAGACAAAGTCAATGTTGCCCTTCCCTAATTACCCTTTAACTGTTTGGATTGGTCACTTCAGGGGAAGCTTGAGTCAGTCACATTGCTGTGGGCCTGGCGTTCCCTGCGGGACATGAGTGAATATCTGGAGATCTCCACAGTAATGAGGTGAAATTTGAAATTCATTAGTAGCATCTGGATCAAGGCCAAAGGAAAGGTGACTGAGTCTGACTGAGACATATGCTATGGCACTGCTACCTGCCCTGTTGTGCTCATTGACACTTAGAGCGACAGTATCCCCTGGTGATTGTCAGGGGTCTGTTAAATGGTTGTGATACAGTTGATTTCTAGTTTTTAACTTTGCTCAGTGCCCACTCTGTACTCTTGCAGTGACGTTCGCTGGAATAAGGGAACGATATTGAAAGCTTCTGTGGAGTACATCAAAAGGCTGCAGAAGGAGCAGCAAAGAACCAGGGAGATGGAGGGTCAATCGAAGAGGCTGGAGATGACCAACAGCCACCTCCGCTTTCGTATTCAGGTGAGAAAGACTGCTGTTGTACAAACTACTGGGTTATCATTCACAATGAGCAATAGACACTCAGCTGAGGCCGAGTATGTGGCAGTGTCTCCTCTAGCTCAGAGAGATGTTCATTTAAATCCTAGTCCCTGGACCACTTCCAAGATGGTGCTGTGGGAGTTTTGATAGAATCTCTACAGTGTAGAAACAGGCCCTTCCATCCAATAAATCCACTCCTACCCTCCGAAGAGTAACCCACCCAGACTCTATTACTCAACATTTTACCCCTAACTAATGTCTCTAACCTACACATTTCTGAACACAATGGGCAATTTATCATGGCAAATTCACCCTAACCTGCACATGTTTGGACTGTGGGAGGAACCTGGAGCAGCCAGAGGAAACCCACACTGTCACAGGGAGAATGTGTAAACTCCACACAGACAGTTGCTCAAGGCTGGAATCGAACCTGGTGCTAAACACTGAACCACAGTGTCACACTGTTGGAGGGTTGGTGCGAAGGGAATGCCGCAACGCCAGTGCTGAGGGAGTGCTGCACTGTCGGAGGGTCAGTCCTGAGGGAGTGCCGCACTGTCGGAGGGTCACACTGTCGGAGGGTCAGTGCTGAGGGAGTGGGCACTGTCAGATGGTCAGTGCTGAGGGAATGCTGCACTGTCGGAGGGTTAGTGCTGAGGGAGTGCCGCACTGTCGGAGGGTTAGTGCTGAGGGAGTGCCGCACTGTCGGAGGGTTAGTGCTGAGGGAGTGCCGCACTGTCGGAGGGTTAGTGCTGAGGGAGTGCCGCACTGTTGGAGGGTCAGTGCTGAGGGAATGCCGCACTGTCGGAGGGTCAGTGCTGAGGGAGTGCCACACTGTCGGAGGATCAGTGCTGAGGGAGTGCCGCACTGTCAGAGGGTCAGTACTGAGGGAGTGCTGTAGATTCCACATTTTAAAATTTAACTTAAAATCCAGTACCTGCCATGTTGAGATTTGAAGCCATGACTTCTGCCTGTTTGGTGGGATCTGTGGATTGCACATTGTGCCTCACTGGCAGACTGTGCTGGAAATCAAGCCTCGTCCTAAAAGTGACAGAAATTCAAGGTTTTATTGTAGTACCCAATCCCTAATTTACTCAGCTGACAGATTCAAGTCAGCAGAAGAAAATGGGCCAGGTTTCTGTCCTTAACAAGAACCAGTACCTATTATAAATCAGTCAATTCTAAGTACAAGTAAACATCTGTGAACTGTTGACATAAAACTCTCCTTTTAAAATTCCCTACAAATGCACAGAGCTAAATACGGACACAAAAAACTGGTATCATGGGTGGAGTGCAATAAAGGCTTGTGAAACAGTTCAATGGCACTTCTCCTCGTGATCCAATGGCATGTTCCTTATGTTTCTGAAATACCTCAGTCCTCTGATTCTTTCCTTCAGGCCCTTTCACATCTACACAGGAGGCACAGAGCAACTGGTTTACAAAGTATAAAGTCTCTAACTTATTGGTTAAAAGTGACAACTTGCAGCAACACTTGAAGAGAATAAACTCAGTTTCAGGTGCTTTAACTGGAGAGAGGGCTCTCTTCCTTTTTCCCAGGACTGACAGTTTCATCCATTGCTTGAACAGAGCAACAGTGTAAACACAACTTACAATGAGTTTCATAACTTGCTTTTCATACACATCTGAATCCTTTCTCAGTTCTTTGTTATTAAACGGTTCAAACTCCAAATTTTCCAAATTCAGTCCACAATCAAAAAAAAACAAAACAAAAAGATACAGTCTCTGCACAGTGATTTTACCGGCACATGCTATATCCTCAGCACAGCAAGGACAATAAAGCAATACTGTCATTGGCTGTTAAACAAACACTTCAGCATGTCCTGAAATTACATAGAGATTATTTTTATTCATTCATGAGACAAGGGCATTGCTGGCCAAGTCAGCATTTATAGCCCATCACCAATTGCCCAGAGGGCAGTTAAAAGTCACCCCCATTGCTGTGGGTCTGGAGTCACATGTAGGCCAGACCAGGTAAGGATGGCAGTTTCCTTCCCTAAAGGACGTTAGTGACCCAGATGGATTTTTTTTGATGATGGTTTTATGGTCATCAGTAGATTGTTAATTCCAGATTTTATTTTTATTGAATTCAAATTCCACCATCTACTGTGGTGGGATTTCAACCCAGGTCCTCAGAGCACGAGCTGAGTTTTTCGACTTTAATAGTCTATCGATAATACCACTAGGCCAAGCCCTCCCATCTACAGAGATGAGAATGATGTAATTTTAAAACAATTGTGATGACATGTATTTTGTTTGCCTGATCACACACAGGAACTGGAGATGCAAGCACAGGCCCATGGACTATCCACCATCTCCCCCTCGGGGTTAAACACATCAGAGCTCACCGGCTCCTCCTCCATCAAACCTGAACAGAATGTCATGGACATGTTTCAACACCAGCAGCACCAACATCTGCAGCCTCCCCAAAACCAAGTGGACTTTCCTCAGGCCCTCGACTTCTGTGACAGCTCGCTGGGTTTCACTGACCCCATGAACCAATTCACTGACCTCTCCTTCAGCATTCCCACCAAAAAGGAATACCAGCTGGATGAGATGCTGATGATGGACGATGCAGTCTCTCCCTTGGGGAGGGACCCCTTGCTGTCCTCGGGGTCACCAGAGGCATCGAAAGCCAGCAGCCGAAGAAGCAGTATTAGCATAGATGATGCTGATATTCTGTGACACACTCACACTCACACTCAGAGACACACACACACACATACTCACACAGACACTCTCACATGTACACCCACTCCCTCTCACACCCACTCACTCTCACAGACACAGTCACATACATACAGACACTCTCACACGCGCACCCACTCACTAACACACAGACACGCTGATACAGTATAAACTATTGGTTAGGGCTCAGCCTTTTAAGGTTTGGAAATAATGCCTTGAGCTTCAACTGAATTTGAAGAATGTGTCAAACGTTCCTCTTTCTTTCTACTGGATTCTGAGTTTGAAGATTTTCATATTGTCAAATCATTTTGCAGACCATATTTTACAGTGACGTAGTGCGACTGGCTTTCCCTCTGTCTGTCCTGTTTGTATTGTGACCCTGGGGCCTGTTTACTGATGATTCCTCAACCCAGCACTTCCAAAGGAGGGGAGCATTGTCACAGCTAGGGTGCTCTCTCTCTCTCTCTCACACACTCGCTCTCTCTCTCTCACACTCTCTCTCTCACACTCTCTCTCTCACACTCTCTCTCTCTCTCTCTCTCTCAGGTAGATCGAGGCTATCCTCTTTCTAAGAGATGCCTTGGCCTCAGGCACCGTTTGTGTCTTTAAAGAAATCCCCAGTGAGTTCAGTGAAATATCTGTGGGGTTTCTGTGGGATGGTCAGTACCCACATAACATTTCAACATTTGATTTTCAAAAATGCCTCGGAATTGTTTAAATATACAATGTCCCGCAGTGGTTTGTTGAGTTGCTGTTGATTTTGGGGATGTCACTGAGCTGTGCTGACCAGCAGGTTTTGGACAAGTCCTTTGCCTGCATTGATTAGCTGGGCCAAGGAGACAGTGGTACTCAATACCTCTGATGCAGAAACAGAAAGCTCTTGTCTCTGTTAATTACCCTGTGATACCTGTGGATCCCAGTATTTAGGAAATTGGGTTCTGGCTCATGTATCCTCTCCTACCACCTTAATGCCAGTTCTCTGGGTTAGAGAGGCGGCACGGTGGCACAGTGGGGGCGGCACGGTGGCACAGTGGGGGCGGCACGGTGGCACAGTGGGGGCGGCACGGTGGCACAGTTTGGGCGGCACGGTGGCACAGTGGTTAGCACTGCTGCCTCACAGTGCCTGTCGACCCGGGTTCAATTCCCGACTCAGGTGACTGACTGTGTGGAGTTTGCACGTTCTCCCCGTGTCTGCGTGGGTTTCCTCCGGGTGCTCCGGTTTCCTCCCACAGTCCAAAGATGTGCGGGTCAGGTGAATTGGCCAAGCTAAATTGCCCGTAGTGTTAGGTAAGGGGTAAATGTAGGGGTATGGGTGGGTTGCGCTTCGGCGGGTTGGTGTGGACTTGTTGGGCCGAAGGGCCTGTTTCCACACTGTAAGTCTAATCTAATCTAATACCTCACAAAGAGTTAATGGTTACTCTTGTCAGAGAGCCACAGAATTGTTACTGCACAGGTGGAGGCCATTTGGTCTGTTGTGCATGTACTGGTTCTGTTACCCAGTGCTGACCTCCAGCCTTTTCCTCATCTCCCTGCACACTATTTCTGTCCAAACCATTTTGACTGCCTCAGTTGAACCTGCGTCCACCACATGTCTATACCTTGTGTCCCAGACTCTAACTACTGTATCTGTTAGTTGCTTCAAAAGGCAAAAGGTGAGAATTGAAAGTTTCTGGGGCTGCCTTTCTGTGATGCTGACCCTGTGGATTGCTGTCAGGTCAATATGCCATCAGAAATGGTGTGAGTGGGGTCAGGGACTGTTGGTTGAGTATTAACTTGTCAGGGAATGTTGGGTTTTGTAGTTTTCAATTGTTCTCTGGTACTTTTGACTTAAATTCAGAGATGGAAGAGCAGCCAACTGTGAGGAGCAAGGGGCTCCTATCTCACTGGCACAGTTTCATTTGGATGACCTGAACAATCTGTGCACAGTTTTAATTGTAGGCCAAACCGACTCCAGCAGCAACTCCAATCAGTAAGACTACTGGACAGATGGGGCTCGAGGAAGTGATAAACACATTTCACTAGGCAAGGAGCTTGAGAGAAGACGATCAGGAGGTATACTGACCAACACAGGGAGGGCACCTGCTTTTCCTTGCAGTTAATCAACCCCTTCCCCTTTCAAACATTACCCTGTTTCATTGCCCATTCATACAGATCATTACAGCTCACTGTATAGAGCCATTCTGTTTATCCCCCTCTGGCATTTTTCCAATTGCCTTTGATTTGTAGCCCTCTGGTTACTGCTATTGGAAACAGTTGTTTTTTTTAATCTATTCTATCACACGGTGGCACAGTGGTTAGCACTGCTGCCTCACAGCGCCAGGGACCTGGGTTCAATTCCCGCCTCAGGCGACTGACTGTGTGGAGTTTGCACGTTCTCCCCGTGTCTGCGTGGGTTTCCTCCGGGTGCTCCGGTTTCCTCCCACAGACCAAAAGATGTGCGGGTCAGGTGAATTGGCCATGTTAAATTGTCCGTAGTGTTAGGTAAGGGGTAAATGTAGGGGTATGGGTGGGTTGCGCTTCGGCGGGTCGGTGTGGACTTGTTGGGCCGAAGGGCCTGTTTCCACACTGTAAGTCTAATCTAATCTAAAAAAAAAACTCTTGATGACTTTGTGCAATTTCATTGAGTCACCACGTAACCCTCTCTGCTCTTGGAGAACAAACCTAGTTTGTCCGGTCTCTACTGGGAAGAGAAATTCCTTATCCCCCAATTGTCCCTCATTCCCCAGAACATCCTTTCTTCAAGAGGACTTTCCAAATCCATGATCACGTCCATCAGGAAGGATAAGGACAACAGATACATGGCAACACCACCAGCTGCAAGTCCAGTCTAAGTCACTCACCATCCTAACTTGGAAATATATCCCCATTCCTTCAGTGTTGCTGGGTCAAAACCTTCAAATGTCCTGACTTACGGAACTGTTGCTATTTTTTTGACCACGGGGATTACAATGGTTTAAGACAATAGCTCTCCATGATCTTCCTTAGGGCAAATTAAGATGGACATTACCTTCTGCCCTTATCTCAATGGTGGCATCCCTGGGACAAATGAAAACATTAATAGAACTTCTCTAACTTTCTCCAAGACCTTGACTTCATGCCCAAAGTATGGTGCCCCATGTTGGACACACTATCTCTGGGCAGAAGTGGGTACTGCCGATGCTGGAGATTGGAGTCAAGATTAGAATGGTGCTGGAAAAGCACAGCAGGTTAGGCAGCATCTGAGGCACAGGAAAATCAACGTTTCAGGCAAAAGCCCTTCAGGAATTCCTCATGAAGGGCTTTTGCCTGAAATGTTGATTTTCCTACGTCTCTGATGCTGCCTGACTTGCTGTGCTTTTCCAGCACCACTCTAATCTTGACAACACCTCTGAGGCCTAACCAGTGTTTTACAATTTTTTAAGCTTTCTGATCTCCTTGACTTTTCTGATTAAAGTTTTTACAAACTGCCAGAGTCTCAAAGTTAACAATCTCGGGGAAGTTTGATTAAACAAACCTTGTGTCTTTCTGATACTGGCTATGTACATGAGTATGGGAGAGTCTGGGTGTGTATTTGTGTACGTGGCTTGCACATGGGTTTATGTGCAAATGTACACAATTCTAAAGCAATAATGTCATCTGGCATATCATCGTCAAACATTGGTCAAATGTTGTTTTAATAATAGGCTCTATTTCAGGTCTTTCACCAGAGCCTGTGCAGGGGTCAGCTTCCCATTGGGGGTATGGAATTGACAGGAAATTCTATTGTGATCCTTGTGTCCTCGATCCCATAAGCAAGACTCATGGAATTTTGTTTTATTTGTTCATGGGATGTGGATATCACTGGCTGGGTCCGGATTTATTGCCTGTCCCTAGTTTCCCTTGAGAAGGTGGTGGTGAACTGTCTTTTTGAACTGCTGTAGGCCATGGGTTGACCCACAATGACCTTAGGGAAGGAATTCCAGGATTTTGACCCATCGACACTGAAGGAACAGTGAAAACTGCAGAACCCTTAGCCTCTGATCACCTCTCCAGTATTTATGTAGCTGGTCAAGTTCAATTCTGAGTTGTGATATCCTCAGAATGTTGATGGTAGGGGATTCAGGGATGATAATGTCATTGAATGTCAAGGGGCAAACATTAGAATATCTTTTTCTTAAATATAGTCATGACCTGGCACTTGTGTGACATTAATATTACTTGCTACTAGTCAGCTGACAATATTGCCCAAATCTTGATGCATTTGGACACAGGCTTCAGTATCTGGGGGCTGTCAATGTGCAATCAATGGTGAATATCCCCCACTTCTGACCTTATGCTGGAGGGAAGGTCATTGATGAAGCAGCTGAAGATGATTGGACACCATCCTGAGAAACTCCTGCAGAGATGTCCTGAAGCTGAGATGACTGACCTCCAACAAACACAACCATATTCCTATGTTCCAGGTGTGATTCCAAACAGCAGAGAGTTTGCCCTCTGATACCGATTGATGCCAGTTTTGTTAGGGCTCACACTGAGTGAAGTGTGGCCTTGATGCCAAGGACAGTCCCTCTCAACATATGCCTGTGTTTGGTCCAAAGTTGCAATGAGTTCAGGAGTCTGAGTGGGCCTGCAGAAACCAAACTAGAACAGGGTCATGTTACGGATAGGGAGTACATCTTCAGTACTGATGCTGGAATGTTGTCAGGCCCATCATCTTTGTAGTATCCAATATCTTCACCTATTGCTTGATATCAAACTGAGTAAATTGAATTGGCTCGGGACTTCTGGAGGGGACCAAGATGGATCACCCACTCAGCATCTCTGACTGAGGATGGATGCAAATACTACAACCTTTGGCCCTGTTGTGCTTTGCTTCCCTTGAATTGAAGACAGGGATATTTGTGGAGTATCTGCCTCCAGCAAGGTGTTTAATTGTCCACCACCATTCCCAACTGGATGTAAATCTACTGAATCCTCTAACAGTAAGAAGTCTCAGGATGTGAGCATTGTGACTAGATGATGGATCTGAGGACTGGGATTGGTTAAACATCACAAATGCTCCCAGAGTCCCAGGATCCAACAGCAGTGTCACAGGGTCTTCGCCAGTTTAAAAAAGCAGAACTTTATAAAGTGTTTCAAATGGAATAGTCTTCGCGGGTGAATGGTTAAGAACACGGATTACTTTTCCAATGCAAACTGGAAGTGAATAAGTTACAGTTAAGAGTACAGGTTCAAATTAATGGTTAGAAACCCATGTGGATTTTGGTTGGCATGGATGAGTTGGGTCAAAGGGTCTGTTTCCTGTATGAATATAAATAGTTTGTAAAATTATTGCTAAAGGTTGTGGATTAGCTTGCTCTATTCCTCTAAAGGGCAATGATCAATTACCTAAGTTTGAGACATAGAATCAGCATCAGCGTCAATCTCTTGAGTTTATGCTGGCTCTTTGAAGGAGCTCTTCACTTAGTTCCATCCCCATATTCATACCTCAAAGCCCTGCAATTTTTTTATAGTATTATTTTGTGTCTCAGCATTTATCCAGTACAGAAAATGGCTTTCCCTTTTGTGCCCAGTAACAGACAACTTACAACCTCCCATATCTGGGCATAATTTCCAAAATGTATCACATAAATGTCTATAAAATATGGCCTGAAATAGCTTGTACTGCCAACCAATTCATGGATGTTGCCAATTAACCTACAGCCAGTTTCTTGGGGATCTTCCAAAAGCAGTTTTCATCTTGCTCCAGGAGAAAATAACCCCTGCAGGAAAATCAACTTCCCTGGAATTGTCTCAAATTCAGGAATTTATATTATTTGGCTTTGTAATAGGCAAATTGTGATCTGATATTTCTGCTTCAGTGTTTCCTGAGAGAATGAGCCACCTTGACCATTTAGAAATGTAGTCAAGGGCTTTATTCATGTGGGGAGGAAGTGTCACAGAAAAATCAAAGTGCAGTCTCTTTGGAAGGAGCAGCATCATTGGCCTGGTGTTCTTCGTCAGTGTCGCTTCTCCCGGAGTCATGAAGCTGTGAGTTCATATTCCCTTCAGTATCTCAGCAGCTGACATTCTAGACAAAACGCTCAGGTTTTGAACTGAAGACATGTCAGCCCCCATGGACAGGTTTGTTTCAAAAATTCTACAGCGCTGATTTGGAGAACACCAGGATTGCTGAACGGATATTCATCTCACTGTCACCCCAGCAACAATGGATGATCTGATTATTTATCCCATTGTGGGATCTCACTGTGTGAGAATTAGATGCTTATGTTTCAGTGGCTGAAGGTGCTTGGGAGACATGAACCAGGGAAAAGTACTTTATAAATGTTTTCTGCTTCAGGCTGTGAGGGGCTTGTTCACTTGCTCAGTCTTTGATCATTCTTGATACTCTGTTTATAAGTGGCTTGTGACACAATCCAGTTTGTTGGAAATTATTGAAAACTTTGAAGTGAAGTGAACTGTGATTGTTACCCTCACCTTTAAGTCATAGCACAGTCCGAATCAGTCCACCTCCTGACTAACCTTTTATTTTAATGTTCTTCTTGCTGTTACTGCCTGTCATTGTGCCGACGTTTGGTTGTGGATTCACAGTGGGATGTTGTAGTTTGTGTTTGGAAGCACCTATCAATTGCTAGCTTCGAGTAGATGGAGAGAAAAGGTCACGTGCACATTAGAGAGGAGGAGACTGGTACCATCGCATCTTGTCCTGCCATGCACCTTAAGTTACTGTGACCCACTGGAGAAGGTGGGCTAGGTCCCTGATTTTAAACATTCATTCTTGGGATCTGAGTATCATCAGCACGGCCCTCGATTATTGCCTATTACTGTTCCCCACAGGGATGATGACCTGCCTTCTGGAAATGCTGCCACAGTGGGGAGGGAGGGGAGATGTATTACTTCCACAGTGCTGTTAGAGAGAGAGAGAGAGAGAGAGAGGGGGAGAGAACATGCGAGCTTTACGACTTGTACCTGCTCATGGTGAACTGTGTGTCTGAGATGTGCTGGTCTGTCATTTTGGTGGGAATTCGAAAGTGCTATGTTTCTGTACACCTGCCCTCATTGCCTTAGGAGCTGAAATGTGCAAAGGTAATTATACTGAGTAGATTTGATGTGGGCGGAATGCTCAGGCAACAACAGATTGTCTTGTTGCAGTAAGGCAGAGCGACAGGTAATACCCTTCGATGGGTGTTTCTGTATCCCCAGTGGTGCCTGGATGTGATTTCTTCTGATTTTCCACACTTTCTGCTCCGTCCCAACATCAATTAACTCTCAATGACCCCCCACCCCATCATTGCAGGGTGGGAGTGAGAGTCCAGTGGTTTAACCCAGTGAATGCAGCTTCACACCTGACCTTTGCTCTCACTTTAATGGACCCATTGACTGACAGGAGGTCAAAGTAATGAAGTTGACATAAAGAAATGAATCAGGATAGCAATAGTATGCATTTATATAGAACCTTTGATGCAGTAAACCATCCCAAGGTCTGTCACTGGAACATTGTCAAACACGATTCTGACATTGAGCCATCTGAAGTGGTGTTAAGACAGGTGGCCAAAGTGTTAGTTCTGAAGCAGAAACAAACGTGCAGAATTTAAGGAAAGAATTCCTGAGTTTAGAATCTAAGCAACTGAAGCAATGAAAACTGGGCAATGCTTGAAAGATGGGAATGACAGAAGTAGGGTGATCTTTGGAGGAGGGAGGGGTGAGGCCATGAAGGCTTATAGACAGGGGATTAGAATTTTGAGAAAAAACACAACATTGTCAGACTGGGAAGCAGAGGGCTGATGGGTGAATGGGACTCAATGCAAGTTAAGATATGGGTAGTGGAATTTTGAATGAGATCAACTTTATAAAACAGAGGTCAATACAAACTTTATTGAAATAATTAAAGACACGAGAATGTTATTTTCAGAGTCAGGAAGAAACCAAGTGAAAATGTTTGAACCAGTCAGTGGGTCAGACAACGTCAGTGTGGAGAATGAAGGAATTCATGATTCAGGAGACGGCCTCTTGTCAGTTGAATTCTGATGCAATCTTTTTGACTAATCTCGGGTTTGTGCTGAAGAGAAAGGATCATGTGATCCAACAGGGACAGCATCAATACAGTCAATGCCCCTGGAGGGAATTTGACCTCGATATCCTGTAATATGGAATATCATGGTTATGAATTATTCAACACCATAACCATAACAGTTGATTTGAATGAAATTCTAAAATATTGGTAGTATGTGTTTTGCATTGTAAAATTTATTTTTTAAAAGTAAAATGTTTATGAATGTTATGAACACTTGTGTTATCCTTGTGAGGATAATCTCAGACTCAGTGCAATTGGCAAAGAAGAAAACTCGATGGAGAGACCCCCCTGTCCCAGGGCCTACAGGGATGGTTGGTCAAGCTGAGATTAGGTAGCTGTCTCTACGAGGAACCACTGGTACTTTTACCATAAAGCACAGTGACATATTCGATCTGGGCTCCTCCAAACTATTATTGACATGATTCTCACTGGTGTGAGGTACTGTATCTATATCTGCTGTTTGACAGGCAGTTTCATGTCATACTATGTACAGTCATGTCATTTAGAGATGAAACTCTTACCTGTTCTGTTGACAGTGTTGGGGTGAAGTCAATCTGAACCCACCGCTCTCAATTTTAACTTCGCAAATTCAAACAGCTTCAGGTTAGAGATGGTGTGCACACTGCTCAGGCCCATGCTCCCTGGAAACTAATGGGAAGAGTATGATTTAGGGTGTGATATAAATGTCTTCACTGTCCCTTCAGGGATTGGTGCTGAATTTGTACCAAACAGTGCGCCCTATCTAAGCTCTCGAGATTGATGTGTCCTTGTCAGATTGTTAAGGAAATACCATTGCCTGTCAATTGTGTCCTTCATTGCAAGAAACTATTGAAGTGAAGTGTGACAAAAAATTATTAAATCTTAATATTTATTTCAAATTTAGATGAACTAAAAGCAATACAAAAATGCACATTTCTGATGCAATCAGAAAAAACTGTTTAAATAAAAAAGTGCCTTTTAATTTTTATTAATTTTTTTAATGTCCTTATTTTCTGGAAATTTCAATGTGGTGGGATATTCAATGTTTAAAATATGGGCCACATTATTGGCCAGAATTGCCTACTACAGGGGTGAAAAAGCTCCCCAGAGGCTGGTATTCCATAACCAAGTTACCCTTTATTTACATGCAAAGAGCCCTTCACCACCGATCCAGCTCCCGCAGAGACAGCTGACAGTGAATAGAACCTCAAACCCTCCTGTTCCTTTGTTTTCCAGGACAAATTACAAACAAACAGTTAACAATGAACAGTCGTTTACAAGAAACAGCAATTTACTGGGGAAAGGGGCAGCAAAGTCAGACCCCAAACCCCACCACACCAGTTCACAGGGAATACAGGATGAACTTCAAACCCTGTCTTATCATATCACAAAGGAAGCAGTAGATGCTTTCACAAACAAACATTCCGATAAACTGAACAATAAAACAGTACCTATATCACAGACATTCCCCGGCAACCCAGTAAGCCACCCATCCTTCCACACCTTCCGGCCACCTTTAGGACAGTCCATCCTGTTCTTCCACTCCTCCAAAGACAGCGGTCAGGACGGCCTACCCAGCTTCCCTAACTGCCTTTCACACCTTCTGGCCACCTCTAGGACAGCGCATCCCAGTACCTGCCCAGGGTGACAGCGCTGAGGATGGCCTCCCGACTCGGTCTGCCCCTACGTACCAGCGGGCTCTTGCTCGCCCTGTTGCATCCTCCAGCCTGTGGACTGCACTGACAGATGTCCAGACTGTGTCTAGACCACCTCGTAACAGGGCAGTCGCCAAATCTTCTGGATCTTGGCTTGCCACTACACACCATCTGGTTCTTTGCGACACACCTTCGGACCACCTCTAGGACAGCCTGTCCAGCTTACCCCTTGTTGGGATGACAGCACTCAGAACAGACTACCAGCTTCCGGCTTTCAGGCCACCTATAAGCTTCCCAGCTCACAATACGGCCTGCCAGACCCTGGGACACACAAGACAATACATGTGATAAATTCAACAAACAACAAGTCAGAGTCCATTCTGGTAACAGAGCTCATCACCATAAACATTTCCCTTCAGAATAAAGAGTTCATTCCCAGGAACAGAGTCCACAGTTGAAGGCAGGGTCCACTCCAGTGAGCAGAGTTCTGTCCTGAAGGCAGCATACATACAGGCGGTCAGTCTCCATAGAGGCCTGGTCTGTCCACAGAGATCCAGGCCCACTCATGGGAATACAGTTCATTGTGAAAGGTGCAGTTAACTCACAGGGGGTGGTGCACTCCAACAGGCAGCAAATGCACATCTAACAGTACACACACAGGTGTACAGTCTCCACACAGGTCTACCCATATAGGAACAGTTCACCTGGAAAAGGTGAATTATTGTACAAGAGTTCAGTCCAAACACCAAAAGTGAAAACGCTGGCAAAAAACAAAGAAAACCAGTGTGCGAGGGTGAGGCCCTTCCACAAAAACCAACATAATTCTTTTCTCAAAGAGTAGCGCACAGGCTGTAACCAGCCAGTGAAACAACAGTTCCCTAATAAGAACTGAAATACACCTGAAACATATTGACTGTGTGGATCAGGCAGTTTAGAAATCAATCCTCAATAATTAAAAAAATACCAGTTAACAAAACTGGATGTGTAGATCAGCCTGTTCAGGAATCAGATTTCCCTCCAAAGAAAAAAACCAGAAACCAACAGCAGCAGCAGTACAGACTGGTTGTGTAGCCAGTCAGTCCACTGAACTGAGTAGATTCCAATCTCCTGGTGGTTATATTTTTGATCCTGGTTATATTTATTGATCAGTATAAAATACAAGCAAACCGTTGACATGAGCAGCTGTATACAAGAAACAGCAGTTTACTGGGGAAAGGGGCAGCAAACCAGTTTTCAGGGAAATGAGGACCTACCTCAAATCCCACTCAGTTGTCACAAAGATAATAATAACAAACACAGACAAGACAATGCAACCAAATGACAAAGTGCATAGAACACAGACACTCCTGGCAATGCAGCAAGCCACCCGTCTCTCCCACCTCCATCCAGCCACTGTAAGGCAGCTGGCCCCTACGCCCCTTCCAGGTCTTGGTCCACCCTGATACACCTTCCAGCCACCTCTAGGACAGCCTTTCCTGCTTCCCCATCCCCTCAGGAAAACAGCAGTCAGGATGGCCTAATCCCTTTCCCACTTCCCTAACAGCCCTTTCACAACTTCCAGCCACCTCTAGGACAGCTGGCCCCAGCACCTGCCTGGGGTGACAGCGCTGAGGATGGCCAATCCCCGAGGCTGGCTCTTGGCCACTCTAACATACATTCTGGCCATTTCTAGGATAGCCCTTCCCAATTATCCCTTCTTGGAACAACAGCGCTCAGAACAGCCTACCCACCTTTCGGCTCTCGGGACGACCAGCATCGGGGTGGCCTACCCACCCTCTGGCTCTTGGGGTGACTGCTTTCAGGATGACCTATGAACCTCCCAGCTCACAGTGAGGCCTGCCAGACCCAGGGACAGTGCAGCTGATAGATCCAACAAGCAACAAGACAGAGTCAATTATCAGCAAACAGAGTCCCTTCTGGTACAGAGTTTATTACCATAAATGGTTCTCTTCAGAATACAGTGTCCATTCCCAGGAACGGAGTCCATTCCAGTGTGCAGAGTGCATTGCCAGAAACAGAGTCCACAACTGAAGGCAGAGTCCACTCCAATGTGCAGAATCCACTCCTGAAGGCAATAAATGCACACCCTACAGCGCACATACAAGTATTCAGTCTCCATAGAGGCCTGGTTTATCCACAGAGAACCAGGCCCACTCACAGGAATGCAGCTCATTGTAAAAGGTGTAGTTAACTCACAGGGATGGTCCACTCCAACAGGAAGGATCCACTCCCACAAGCAGCAAGTGCTCATCTCTCAGCGCACACATGGGCGCTCAGTCTTTACAGAGGCCTAGTCCACCCACAGAGGGCCAGGCCTACCTACACAGGAATAGTTCATCTGGAAAGGTGCATTACCTCAGAGGCTCAGTCTAAACACCAACAAAAAAAAATGAAAACGCATGCAAAAAACAAACGAAAACCAGAATGCAAGGATGAGGCCCTGCCACGAAATCAACAAAATTCTTTTCTCAAAGTAAAAGAGAAAAGAGTAACACACAGGCTGTAGCCAGGCAGTGAAACAACAGCTCCCTAATAAGAACTGAAATATACCTGAATCACACTGATTGTGAAGATCAGGCAGTTTAGAAAGAAGTCCACAATAAAAAAGATACCTGTATAAATCAGCCAGTTCAGCAATCAAGTTTTCTCCCCAAAAAAACAGTACACACTTGTTCTGGCACGCCCGCCCGGTCAGAGTCAGTCCCTGACACAGATGGAGAGTCACTGACACTGATCCATCTCCCTCAGAGCCAGCTTTCAGAGTGAACAGAACCTCTGACACTCCTGTTTATATCTGTCAGCCAGGGCTCTCTGATTGGATCAGGTTAACAGCCCCAATCAGGGAACTCACATTCTATAAGGTCCACCTGGCTGACCTTGTTACACTCACTATATCCCTCCCCCTCTTAGTTTGTGGACAGAAGTCAATTTTCTTTAACTGTAGTAAATCCTGGGGCATTCTAGCACTGGTTCATGTTCCTCCAACTCTGCCTCTAAACAGGGCAGTGTGTAACATACAGAAACTTACCTCTTGCACCGATGACATCTCCAAAGAAACTCATTCTCATTTTCTAGCAGCATCCACGCAACAACATCTGCCACATCCCTCTCAGATTCCGAGGAATCTTCAACACTTGACGGAGACGGAGAGCCCATTGGTTCCAGATCAGTCAGAAAAGCTGTTGAGGAGCTGGGCAGGTTTGCACCCACCCCATTATTGAGTTAGCAGCTTTCTTATGGTCCATGTGTATCTTTGGGACCGTCACACCAACCTGAACATTATACATCACTCTACCTGACCTCATTTCAACCATGCCTCTTATCCTTGGAAAGGCCATTCCTGTGGTTCAGAAAGATCAGATTTAACTTGGTGTGGAGCCTTCTCCCCATTAGTAAGTCTACTGGAGCTATCCCTGTAGTTGTATGAGGGGTTGGTCCGATAATCAACTCAGAACCGGGACAGTCTGGTATCAAGTGAAGCTGTAGGCTGTTTCTTTAAGCCTGCCTTCAAAGGTTGGACTGTTCTTTCTGTCAGACTATTGGATGAAGGATGGTATTGTGCTGTCCTTTCACCTTGAGGAAATTCTCTGCTGTTAAATAATGGCACGTTATCTGGGACCAACATTTCCAGGAATCTGCGTATTGTCGAAGATGTGCGCAGTTTTTCTATCATTGTTTCTGTGAACTCTATGCATGTCCACTTAGAGTTAGCAACCACATTGACTAAGAGTGTTGAGCCCATGTGTATCTGAGTCCAGGCTTTACCCAGCCATTCCCACAAATGTGAGGGAGCTTCTGATGGTAATTTTTGTCCTTGTTAGCAGTCTGGGAACTGCCCCATCCAGGCGTTTCTGTCTGTATCCAACCCTAACCACCAGACAGGATGTCTCACCAACATCTTCAGTTTGGAAACCCTTCAATGACCCTGATGGAGTTCAGCCAGTATCTGGCAGTGACCTTTGCTCAGGACAATCACTCTGCCTAATAATATGCTGTCCTCTACAGTGATCTGATCTCTCCGGGCCCAAACAGGTTTCTGTTCTGGTTGTAATGGTGCTATGATTTCCCCATCACCACCAGCTGTTCCAGTGGTGCTAGGACTGAATGTTTCTGCATCCAAAGTCTGATATTGTCAGCTGTGACTGCAAGTGGATACAGAAAGTTTAAAACAATTTCAGACCATTATAGTGGTGTATCTGTCAGTGGGAGGTGGCTCAATGCATCCACATCTGCTACTTGGCCTCCTGGATGGTGTTCCAGCTTGTAATTAGTGTTAGAGGCCACACTGAATTCAGCCTGAAGTTAAGGGCGGCACAGTCTTGTCCTCTTCCAGTAGAGCTGAAAATGTGTTGCTGGTTAAAGCACAGCAGGTCAGGCAGCATCCAAGGAACAGGAAATTCGATGTTTCGGGCCAGAGCCCTTCATCAGGAATGAGGAGAGTGTGCCAGGCAGGCTAAGATAAAAGGTAGGGAGGAGGGACTTGGGGGAGGGGCGATGGAGATGTGATAGGTAGAAGAAGGTCAAGGTGAGGGTGATAGGCTGGAGTGGGGTGGGGGCGGAGAGGTCAGGAAGAAGATTGCAGGTTAGGAGGGCGGTGCTGAGTTGAGGGAACTGACTGAGACAAGGTGGGGGGAGGGGAAATGAGGAAACTGGAGAAATCTGAGTTCATTCCTTGTGGTTGGAGGGTTCCCAGGCGGAAGATGAGGCGCTCTTCCTCCAACCGTCGTGTTGTTATGTTCTGCCGGTGGAGGAGTCCAAGGACCTGCATGTCCTCGGTGGAGTGGGAGGGAGAGTTAAAGTGTTGAGCCACGGGGTGGTTGGGTTGGTTGGTCCGGGCATCCCAGAGGTGTTCCCTGAAGCGTTCTGCAAGTAGACGGCCTGTCTCCCCAATATAGAGGAGGCCACATCGGGTGCAGCGGATGCAATAGATGATGTGTGTGGAGGTGCGGTGAATTTGTGGTGGATATGGAAGGATCCCTTGGGGCCTTGGAGAGAGGTAAGGGAGGAGGTGTGGACGCAAGTTTTACATTTCCTGCGGTTGCAGGGGAAGGTGCCGGGAGTGGAGGTTGGGTTGGTGGGGGGTGTGGACCTTCCAGTAGACCAAGCAGCGGTTTGTGATCCATTATTATTACAAATTAATATCCATTAAGATATTGGTGGATCTTCCTGAGTCCAATTATGATCTCCAGACCTTCCTTCTATATTTGGGAGTATTTTCACTCTCCTTTAGCTAAAGTCTGGGATGCATATGCTGTTGGGCATTCCTCTCTACGTATGAGCTCATACTACCCTGATTCCGTCCAGGGAGGCATCACATGTCAATCCCAGATCTCACTCAGGATCACAGTGTGCCGACACCTTAGAGAATGAGAGTTGTTTCTCCATTTCTCTGAAGGCTATGGCTTGGCAATACAACCATTCCCAAGGCAAAGGTGTCAGGATGGAGGCCAGGTTATGTATGAACTTTCCATAATAGTTCACCAGCCCAAGGAAAGATCTCGGCTCCAGTACAGAAGTGGGAGCAGGGGCACCTTTGATTGTACTCACTTTATCTCCCAATGGGTATGATCCAGTCTTGTTAACTCTGTAGCCCAAGTAGGTCACTTGGGGTGCCTGGAACATACATTTCCTCTTTCTCAGGCATAGCCCACCTGAGAGAAATGTTTAAGAACTGTGTTCTCTAACTGCTCTTTACTGGTATTCCCTGTTAGCACATCATCTAGATAAATGGCAACTTGGGGTTGACCTTGTAAAATGCTTTCCACCATCTGCTGAAGGTACACACTGGCGATACCCCAAATGACAGTCTCGTATATTGGTACAAACCCATACTTCTGGGAATCCTCATCTTACTGTAACGGTAAGTTCCCATGGCTCATGTTCAGCTTCATGAAGGACAGCCGCCCCGTTTCCCCCCCTCCCCCCCACCAGCATTGTGTATAAATCCTCTCTGGGAGGGACTGGATATCTATCCAGCTGTAAAAAGCAGCTTTTCATTTGTTTACAATCCCCACAAACCAACATTGCCCATTCCACTAAGTGTACTGGTTTGATAGGCCCAATGGCCTTTCTCACTCTAATCTTTAAAATAAAGCAACAAAGATGGTTGAAATCTGAAACAAAAACAAGGTGCTGGAGAAACTCAGCAGGTCTGGCATCTCCTGTAAAGAGGAAAGCTGGATTAATGAACCAAAGAAGGTTCTGGTTCTGAAGGAGTATCATATTGGACTGTAAACGTTAACCCTGTTTCTCTCTCCGCAGAAGCTGTTAGATCTGCTGAGTTTCTCCAGCACTTTCTGTTTCTGACTCACTCTAATCTTTCTGATGTTAAGTTTCAAATCAGTGAGAGTGCGGGACCAATGAGGGAGCTGAAAGGGCATTTCACCCAGGGAGTGTGCTACACTCTCATTGGTGAGTTCAATTTAAAAAGAAATGTAGAATTCAAAGTCAGACTGTTGTCAGAGAATCTCATCTGGTTTCACTAATGTCCTTTAGGGAAGGAAATTGCTTTCCCCACTAGGGCTGGCCTACATGTGACTCCAGACCAGTATCTATGTGGTTGACTCTTAACTGCCCTCTGGGTAATTAGGTTAGGCAATAAATGTTGGCCTAGCCAGAAATGTCCTCATCCCGTGAATGAATGATGAAAAAGGATTTTTTAAATTTCAACCTCCTTGCAATAAAAGCCCAATTCCATTTCCTTTCTGAATTGTTTGCTCTATTGCCTGGTAATGATTTTTTTGTTCTTTTTACAAGTCAATCTGAACATCAACGTTCATACGTTTCACACAAGTAAAAACAAAATTGGCTTCCCTATTTTTACAACCAAAGTGGATAACCTCGCACTTCCCACATTGTACTCTGTCCCACTCTGTTAATCTGTCGAAATGGCCTGTCCTAACCTGGCTACTGCAGCTCCTATGTCCTCCTCGTAGTTTGTGTTTCCACCCAGCTTTGTATCATGGTTAAACATTATAATACTCATTGTCTTTTTCTCTGTCCTCTGAGTAACTAATGGTGCCAACATTGATCCTGGTGGCATTCTACTGGTCACAGATTGTCATCTGAAAATGCTCAATTATTTATACTCTCTGCTTCCTGGCCAATCACCAATCTTCCAGCCACACTACCACATCACTTCCAACACTAGGAATCCTCATCTTGTATTGACCTTTTGTGGCACCGTATTTCATGTGATTTGGAAATCCATGGGTAAGGTATTTCCTGGTTTCCTTTACCAATGCTGTCAGTTATATCCTCAAAAACACTTTACTAAATTTGTCAGGCAGGATATCCCTTTTGTAAAAACATGTTGTTAACAAACTAGGCTTTTTCCAAAAGCATTATTAAGACTTCCTTCAGGATCGTTTCCAGTGTCTCCCTGAACCCTGCCATCAGTGAGTGAAATTGAATTGTAGTTCCCTCTTTTCTGTCTTCCTCCTTTCGTGTCTCATTGGCTAAAGGTCAAACTGGTCCAGAGTCGAGAGAATTTTGGGAAACCATGGCATGTCACCCACCAGCTCTACAACAGTGTCTTGGAAATTTAGAATGTAAACTGTTAGAATATCCGAGCTCGGAGCAGGAGGAGGCCAGTCAGCCCCTTGAGTCTGCCCTGCCAATTGATAAGATCATGGCTGATCTCCTCTCAGTCTCAAATCCACTTTCCTGCTCACTCTCCATAACCATTTGACCTGTTACTGATTAAAAGTTTGTCTATTTCCTCAGTGTCCCAGCATCCACTGTACTCTGGAGGGAGTGAATTCCACAGATTCCTGTCCATTTGAGAGAATTAATTCCTCCACATCCCTGTTTTATTGTAGATATTTTTATTGAAACTTTAACAAGTTTTTACACATTTACAAAAGAAAACTAAAAAAAACCCAAGTAAAAACATTGATATACAATTAAATCTTAAATAAATAATAACCAAAATCTATCAAACAGAAAAAAAATCGAGAGGAAAAAAAACCAAAACTCAGCTAACTACTAATCTAACCTCCGACTAACCAGCGAGTATGATTAAATCTCTTACATTATTCAAGAGAAAAGAAACGACGGATAACACAGGAATTGGGTAGTGAGATATATGCTTGGAATGTGTTAACATCAGATCATAACAAAACCTGTATCCGTGTGGGATTCCTCTCCCAAGGGGCCCCGGACCAGCCAGGTTCACCCTCTCAATTAAATGAAAGCCCTTGTTAGGATGACCGAAATACCTGTATTTGCGTAATTCAAGAAGGGCTGCCATATATTATGGAATAATTCAATATTTTTCGGTGCACCATATTTGTAAGGAAGTCGGGGGAATATATTCCACGATCATTCTGTGCCAATTCGGAAGTCCATGACGGCCCTCAGCCACCCAGTTTACCAAAATATTTTTCCTTGCACAGAAAGAGAGAATGGAAAATAATCTCTTCCCTGTCTTAATTTCAGGTGTTCTTTATCCAATAAATGTGCCTCCTATAGGAGAGCTATATCAATTTTTTTTTCTTGAGGTTTGATAATATTTTCTTCCTTTTGATTGGTGAATTACTCCCCATGACATTCCAGGTGCACCATTTAATCGCCTGATTAACCATAATCATCGGGCAAGTCCGAGACCCCTCGGGAGAAGAAACTCTGTCCAAAATATCCCGAGCATATAAAATTCACAAAAATAAAGGCTCTTTAATACATTCTGATCAATATAATAAAAAACTATTTCTAAATAGAAAGATATAAAATGCATTTAAATGGAGATTTTCCCCCTTGTTCCCAGGGGGCATCACTTCCTTTCCAAAAGCCCATCGTAACTTCTCCCACCCTTGACCCAGGCACCCCACGATAGGATAAAGAAAATTCAAATATACTACTGAGCTAGAATTAACAATGAATACCCTACCCCCCGCCACCCACACCAACACCTGGATATATTTGGTAATGTTAATACCATGTATGAACATATATAACTATAAAATTACAGTCTCAACAAATAATAATTAAATATAGTAATACAAAATAACAGGGGAAAACAACCCCGCTCCTAAAGACAGAGATAAAATAGGATAAGGTAATCACCTCCCCCCACCTACATTAACTAGACCCCCTGGCCTATATATTAAAAAAGGGGGGAGAAGATCGCTAAGTGAAGAATAAATAAATAAACCCCCTTTCCCACCCTCCGGAGACAATATTAAATAGTTAGGTAATGAAAGGAAAAAAACGGGGTAAATCAGGTTGGGGGAAGGGCAAAACAACATTAATTAACTCTTACAATTTATCTAAAAGAGTCCAAAAATTCCTTGGCCTTCTCTGGTGATCCGAAGTTATACACAGACCCTTCATGGCAGAAGCGTAGCGTAGCTGGGTAGCACAAGGAGTACTGAAAGTTTAAGTCCCTTAAACGCTGCTTCGCCTCCTCAAATGCCTTCCTCTTTCGGACCAAAGCTGGGGAAAATCCTGGAATAACATAATCTTGGATCCTTTATAAATCATGGCTTGGGGATCTTTCCCAAGATTTCTGGAAGCTTCCAAGAGCATCTGCCTCTCCTTATAGCTCTGCAGCCGGAACAGGACCGGGCGGGGCGCTGGTTCGGGCCGGGCCCGTGCACTGCAATCCGTTAGGCCCATTCCACCCTCACCTGGCCTGATCCAGCCTCCAGATTTAACAGCTGTGGAAGCCACTGCTCGAGGAACACTGTAAGCTGGCCTTCCTCTTTCTGTTCGGGAAGGCCCAGCAAACAAATATTTTTTCGACGACCTCGATTCTCGAGGTCATCAATGTGATTCTCTAAGGTACTCGCTGTACGAGAGTCTGGACCTGACCCACGGCCGATTCTGCTGTAGTCTCCTTGATGTCTCGGCCGTGCTTTTGTAGCGTGACCGAGAGTGAATTCCATCTCCTCCGGGACTCTTTGATGAAGGCGTCGATCTTCGCGTTGAGATGATTTCCGCGAGGCTCGCCACCGTAGGTAAGTCCCCCGGGGTGGCTGTGGACGCCTCTGCTGCAGCTGGGGAGGGTGGGGGAGGGGCTCCTGCCTGCTGAGAACAGCGGGCTCCTTTCCCCCTAGTCATTTTTACAGGAGACTAGACTGTTTAAATTTAGGGTAAAAAGTGAGGTCTGCAGATGCTGGAGATCAGAGCTGAAAATGTGTTGCTGGTTAAAGCACAGCAGGTCAGGCAGCATCCAAGGAGCAGGAAATTCGACGTTTCGGACACAAGTTTCCTGATGAAGGGCTTGTGCCCGAAATGTCGAATTTCCTGTTAGTTATGCTGCCTGGCCTGCCGTGTTTAAATTTAGTACTGAGCAACTAATTACATTAAATAAAAACTATTTTAAATGATTTGGTGAGTGTGGTGGAGGCGGGTGGCCCACTTTGCCGAAGTTTTGGGAGGAGCACGATTGACTCAGACTTGCTGAGTCGCTGCAATCTTGGATCTCCCCACATCCCTGTTTTAAACCTACCTCTCGTTCTAGATTGCCTCAAGTGAGGAAACATCCACAGTATGTCTATTTTATCAATCCCCTTATGCATCTCATAGACCTCAATAAGATCTCCCCTTAGTCTTCTCAATTCCAGAGAGTATCGGCTTAAACGGCTCCATCTCTCTTCATAAGACAAACCGCTCAGCTCTGGAATCAATCTAGAGAACCTCTTCTGAACTGCCTCTAATAAAAAATACATCCCTCCTGAATTAAGGGGATTAAACTGTATGCAGTACTCCAAGTGCTTTCCTACTAATGCCTTGTACAGTTGTAGCAACACTTTCCTTTTTTTATCGTCTGTTCCTTTAGCAACAAATGCTAAAAGTCCCTTTGCTTTTATTACTGCCTGCTGTACCTGCACACTAATTTTCTGTGATTCATGCACAAGGGCACCCAGATCTCTCCACACTCAAGCACTCTGAAGTTTGTTGGTCCTAAGAAAAAATGGATTTTAACCCCTTAAATTTCTTCAATAACTTTTCTTTGCTGATATTAGTCTAAATTTCTCACTCATATTAACCCTTTGATTTTCGCAAGGTTTGTAAAGGTTTGTAGCTCAGGTTGAGGTTTAGGGTGTAGGTTTGCTCGCTGAGCTGTAGGTTTGATATCCAGACGTTTCATTACCTGGCTAGGTAACACCATCAGTGGCAACCTCCAAGTGAAGCGAAGCTGTTGTGTCCTGCTTTCTATTTATATCATTCTCCTGGATGGGATTCCTGGGGTTTGTGGTGATGCCATTTCCTGTGCGTTTTCTGAGGGGTTGATTGATGGCATCTAGATCTATGTGTTTGTTTATGGCATTGTGGTAGAAGTGCCAGGTCTCTAGGAATTCTCTGGCATGTCTTTGCTTAGCCTGTCCCAGGATAAATGTGTTGTCCCAGTCGAAATGGTGTTTTTTTTCATCCGTGTGTAGGGCTATGAGGGAGAGGGGATCTTGTCTTTTTGTGGCTAGCTGGTGTTCGTGTATCCTGGTGGCTAACTTTCTTCCTGTTTGTCCTACGTAGTGTTTGTGGCAGTCCTTGCGTGGAATTTTATAGATGATGTTGGTTTTGTCCATGGGTTGTACTGGGTCTATTAAGTCTTTTAACCACCTTACCATATATCAAAGAAGTTTCAGAAATGACAGCCAGACTACTAAGACCCCTCGGAATCCTAGTAGCACACAAACCCACCAACACTCTCAAACAAAAACTAACAAACTTAAAAGACCCAGTACAACCCATGGACAAAACCAACGTCATCTACAAAATTCCATGCAAGGACTGCCACAAACACTACGTAGGACAAACAGGAAGAAAGTTAGCCACCAGGATACATGAACACCAGCTAGCCACAAAAAGACACAACCCTCTCTCCCTCGTAGCCCTACACACAGAAGAAAAAAAACCCCACCATTTTGACTGGGACAACACATCTATCCTGGGACAGGCTAAGCAAAGACATGCCAGAGAATTCCTAGAGGCCTGGCACTCCAACCACAACGCCATAAACAAGCACATAGATCTAGATGCCATCTATCAACCCCTCAGAAAATGGAACAGGAAATGACATCACCACAAACCCCAGGAACCCCATCCAGGAGAAAGATATAAATAGAAAGCAGAAGACAACAGCTTCGCTTCACTTGGAGGTCACCACTGATGATGTTACCGAGCCAGGTAATGAAACGTCTGGATATCAAACCTACAGCTCAGCGAGCAAACCTACACACTAACCCTTTGATTATTTTGTCTTTCTTGGATATAAGTTGTGTCCTCTGCTGTGAATACAGATACAATCTTTATTTCCCCATGATAATTTATCCTGTTTTATTTCTAAATGATCAGTTTTTAGTTTAGCTACTCTCTTTCTTCTAATGTGTAAAAGCCGTTACAATCTGTTTTATATTCCTGGCCAGTCTATTTGTCCCTTTACATAAATATTTTAATGGCTTTATTCTCGATTCTAAAACATTCTTGATTCCCAACAAATGACCTACTATTCTTTGCAAAATTTTAAACTCCACCTTTTAATTGAACACGATGCTTGATCACCTTTGTAAAACACAGATGAATCGCCTCCCATTAAGTTTTTTGTTTCTCGGGGAATGTCTAGTTGTTGAAAACTTTGAATTGTTTCTTAAAATGTTTCTCGCTGTTTATTTCCAGCCATACTTATCACTTGGATATAACACGTATGGCTAAAGGGATCAAAGGATATGGGAGAAAAGCAGATACAGGGGACTGGGTTGGATGATCAGCCATGGTCATATTGAATGGTGGAGCAGGCTCGAAGGGCCGAATGGCCTAGTCCTGCTCCTATGCTCTATATTTCTAAGTAGCCTATTTGCCCAATCAACCTTGGATACTATCCTTCATTTCTATTCTGCCTTTTGAAATGTCATATACACTGGAATATTCATTTATCAACCTTGGTCACCTTGTAACCATGTATTTGAAAAGACAATTAGATTTAGGCCACTTAGAGTCATGGAGTCATAGAGATGTACAGCACAGAAACAGACCCTTTGGTCCAACTCATCCATGCCAACCAGATATCCTATACTAATCTAGTCCCATTTGCCAGCACTTGGCCCATATCCCTCCAAACCCTTCCGCTTCATGTCTCCATTCAGATGCCTTTAAAATGGTGTAATTGTACTCCACCACTTCTTCTAGCAGCTCATTCCATACATGCACAACCCTCTGAATGAAATACTTTCCCCTTAGGTCCATTTTAAATCTTACCCCTCTCCCCTAAACCTGTGCTCTCTAGTTCTGGACTCCTCGACCCCAGGGAAAAGACTTTGCCTATTTACCCTATCCATGCCCCTCATGATTTTATAAACCTCTATAAGGTCACCCCTCAGCCTCTGACGCTCCAGGGAAAACAGCCCCAGCCTGTTCAGCCTCTCCCTATAGCTCAGATCCTCCAACCCTGGCAACATCCTTGTAAACCTTTTCTGAACCCTTTCAAGTTTCACAACATCTTTCTGAAAATGTGAGCAAGAGTAGGCCATTCAGCCCTTTAAATTATTGCTGTGCAATTCATTGTGACCATGGCTAAACATCCAACTCATTATCCTGGTTGTATCCTGCTCCTGCTTTCTCTCTATATCCTCTGATCCCTCTAGCCCTCAGTACAATATCTAACTCCTTAAAAACATCTAATGTTATGGGCTTGACTGCTTTCTGTGGGAGAATCACCCCTCTCTGAAGAAATTTCTCCTCATCTCAGTCTTAGATAGTTTACCCCATATCGTTAGACACTGACTCCTGGTTCTGGACTCCCCTAGTATTGGAAACCTCCATCCTGCATGTTAGTCCGTCTAATCCTGTTTGATTGGTTCCTATGGGATATCCCTCATTCTTCTAAACTCCAGAATATAATCCAGGGAATAACTCCAGTGAAAATAAAAAGAATTGTGGAGGCTGAAAATCAGAAACAAGAACAGAAATTCCTGCAGAATCTGAGCAGTTTTGGCAGCATCTCCCCTCCCTTGACTCTATCTTCTGCATAAAAAAAAATAACCTGCTCCCTGTTACCATTAGTTTTGAGGAAGGGTCACTGGACCGGAAACTTTAAGTCTGATTTCTTCCCCCAGACCTGCTGAGACTTCCCAGCAATTTCTTTTCATTTGTCATCTTTGTCATCTCAGGAACAATTCGTTCATTTAAAAACCGAAAGAACTGTGGATGCTATAAATCAGAAACAAAAAACAGAAATTGTTGGAGAAGCTCAGCAGGTCTGGCAGCATCTATGGAGAGAAATCAGAGTTAATGTTCTGACTGACCCTTTATCAGAACTGGTCTTTACCCTGTGTAATCCTGCTAGAATTTAATCGGTTTCTATTAAATGAGATGCCCCTCAGTCTTTTAAACTCCTGTGAATATAATCCTAATTTAAAAAAAAACAAAAGAACTACGGATGCTGGAAATCAGAAACAAGAATCTTTTATTTTGCTGCAGATGCTCAGTGCGCTTAAATAAATCAGTTCAATTGGAATTTTGTACCACTATTCCACGCTTGGACATTCGTCCCAGCACTGTTACTGCTAAACTCTCTGACCCTTCCTGTCCCACTCACCTCACCTTTAGCCACATTACTATGTTTTTCTGTTGTCCCAACTTTTATCTTTGGATTTGTAAATATCTCCCATCTCCTGGACTCTGCACCTTTTCTGTTGAAATAAAGCCAATGCTCTCCTTGTTTTTGAGAATACACGTACACTTGTGTACTCTGTCTCCCCCTGTCAAATTCCAATGGAACTACAATAGAAGGGGAGCAGATGAAATTCTGCCCATAACTTATGTTCATTTGTTCTTGGCGAATTAAATTTACCTGTAAATAGGCTGATGTCATGAAGTTTAAAAACAACTGCCGTCTAAGAAAGCAGCAAAAAGACGTGAAAGAAAAGTAACCTTTGACATATACTGGAATATCTGAAAATGAAGAGATGATGGGTCAGATCACCAAAAGGTCAGTCAATGAAGCAAATGATTAGGAATAACTGACAGGAGAAAGGTGAAGTTGAGGGAGATGGAGAGTGGGCTTGAGATGAGGGGAGTTAGGGGAGGTGAGATGAGATGAGGGGAGTTGGGGGGAATGATGAACAGAGGGTTGTGGGGGGAGATGAAAGGAGGGGATTTCAGAGCTTGGTTCTGATACAACAAAGGCAGAGGTATAAATGCTGAGAGATTGTACTTTGGAATGCAGCACTGGGCAGAATTAGAATGATGCAGGTAATACAGTGGAGTGTGGGACTGGAGGAGATTACAGACATGGAAGGTTGGGGCTGAGACTTTGGAGGGATTTGAAATGAAGATGAGAATTTTGTAATTGAGATATTGTGAATTTGAGGCTCAGTCAGACGATCCCAGGTAAACGGTAACATCAGCGTAGTCCCAGAGGACAGTAGAGGTGCTCTCTTGTTAGGGCAGAGACAACTTGTGGTTGTTTAACCCAAGGCTAGAGGTTCACAAGGAGAGTCCTTCATGGTAAATTCAGCTGAGGGGGCTAGTTCATTCAGGTTGGCTGGATGGCTGGTTTGTGCTGCAGAGTGGTGCCAACAGGGTGGGTGTTCCTGGGTGTGGAGGGATCATCGTATGAGGAGATGTTGAGTAAGTTGAGCCTGTAGTCATTGGAGTTTAAAAGAGTGAGAGGTGACTTTATTGAAACAGTCAAGATTCTTGGAAGAGATGCAGAGAGGTTGGTTCCCCTTGTGTGAGAGTTCAGGATCAGAGGGCATCATCTCAGAGTAAAGGGAGTCTCATTCATCATATAGCACAGAAACAGTCCCTTTGGTTTAAAGTATGACAGGACAGCACAGCCACGAGGAATGCCATCCTGTGCCTTTTGGGGAGTCGTGGAAACATGATTTGTTCTAAATGATCATGTGTAGGTGTCATTCTGTTGTAAAGTTAAGATGATGGTGGAGAATAGCAGTGGTCAATCCAGAGTAAGAGAAACCAACTGGCAGAGAGCTAATGCATTGGTGCAGAAAGGGGGCAGGGCAAGAATGATTGGACTGAAAGCTGGAAGCAAAATCTGTAACTGAACAATGGGCTACCTTCAAAAAGAAAATAGTTAGGGTACAGCCAAGGTGTAGTTCTTTCAAAGGGAAGAGGAAAACAAATAAATCTACAACTCCATTGAAGATAAAGTAGATAGACATTGAAGTTAAAGAAGAAAATAGACAAAAGTGAGGACTGCAGATGCTGGAAACCAGAGTTTAGATCAGAGTGGTGCTAGAAAAACACAGCAGGTCAGGCAGCATCCGAGGAGCAGGAAAATGGATGTTTCGGGCAAAAGCCCTTCATCAGGAATAGAGGCAGGAAGCCTCCAAAGTGGAGAGATAAATGGGTGTGGGGTGTGTGGGGCTGGGGAGAAGGTAGCAAAGTGTACAATGGGTGAATGGGGGTGGGGTCTTAAAGAAGAAAATATCAACTTCAGACAGGTATCAGGTAGAACATCCAGTTGAGAACCTAGATAAGTCCTGAAGGTTCAGAGGGAGGTATAAAACCATTTAGAGAAACAAAGAGAGATGATGAGTAAAAACTGGCAGCCAATATAAAGGTGAATCTCAAAATATTTGATAGGCACATGAATAGCAAAAAGGTTGTAAAAGCAGGAATAGGACCAATTAGAGACTAAGAAGTGGATTTACACCTGGACATGGGGCAGGACTGAGGTACAAAATGAATACTCGGCATCTGTCTTTTCCAAAAAGGGAGGTACTGTCCACACCATGGCGACAGTGTTGAAATAGAGACGACAAAAGGGACTTAGAGTCCTTGTTTATAAGTCACTGAAAGCTGTATACAGCTGCAGTTTATTGGCCTTTATCTCAAAATAACTTGAGTACAGGAGCAAAGAAGTCTTGTTTCAGTTGTATAGAACCATTGATGGTACTGCACCTGGGGTATTGTGAGCAGTTCTGGTCCCTTTGCCCTAACGAGAATGCAGCAGAGTTCACTCGACTGATTCCTAGGTTGGAGGGACTGTCCTTTGGCAGAGATTGAGGACATTGTGTCCGTATTCTCTGAAGTTTGGAAGAATGAGAGGCATTCTTATAGAAACTTACAAAATTCTTAAGTGATCAAGAATATTGAATCAGAAAGCGTGTTTGCCCTGGCTGTGTGATCTAGAACCAGGGGAAGTGAATACAAGACGTTTAGGAGTGGACTAAGGAATTTCTTCCCTCAGTAGGTTGTGAATCTTTGGATTATTGACCACAGAGGGTGGTGGAGATTCAGTTGTGAAGTAAGATTTTAAAATTTTATTTACTTAAGCGATGGGGCCATTGCTGGCTGGGTCCACATGTATTGCCCATTCCTAATTGCCCCCCTGAGAAGGTGAGCCACCTTCTTGAACTGTTATAGTCCATGTGCTGTAGGTAGACCCACAATTTTGTTAGGATGGGAATTCCAGGATTTTGACCCAGAGATACTGAAGGAACGGTGATATATTTCCAAGTCAGAATGGTGAGCGGCTTGGAGGGGAACTGCCAGGGGGTGGAGTTCCTATGCATCTGCTGCTCTTGTCCTCCTAGGTGGAAGTGATTGTGGATTTGGACAGTGTTACTAAGGATTTTTAGTGAGTTGCTGTTGTTGCATCTTGTAGATAGTACACAAACAATCCAAGACAGAATTTGATAGATTTCTAGTTACTGATGACATCAAGAGATATGAGACAGTGTGGGAATCTGCTCATGAGGGAGGGGATCAGCCTTCTACTGGATTGTGTAGTTATATTACTGACTCCCACTCCTTTGTACCTCTGCTTTCAGATAATTTTATGTTAACAATCACACAACACCAGGTTATAATCCTGCACATCCTTGGATTGTGTGAGGAAATCCACACAGACACGGGGAGAATATGCAACCACCACACAGTCACCCGAGGCTGGAATTGAACCTGCTGCTGTGAGGCTGTAGTGCTAACCACTGAGCCACCGTGCCACCCAGGCTGTGGGAGTGGAAATTTTGCCTGAAAAAGGGAGAATCAGATTTAAACCCAGATTAAGAATAGTATTTAATACAAATGACATCAGTGTGAAAATATTTAATTCCAAGCCTGTGCAGACTAGGGTCAGAACTGTAAACATTTGAGGCACAGGGGATTCCAAGGACCCAGACATTTCTCTCTGATCAGTCTCACAGCTGGGATTTCCTGCCTCACTCTACTGGGAGATTCATTTTCTCTGGCTCTCTCTGCTGGGACCATTCTGCTGGGAATCTTCACTAAGGTCAGACTGTTGTTCAAAGTTTGTGAAAAGATTTGTAGCTCGGGTGCTCGTTGTTGTGGTTCTGTTCGCCGAGCTGGGAATTTATGTTGCAGACGTTTCATCCCCTGTCTAGGTGACATCCTCAGTTGACTGCACAAAACACTACATTGGACAAACAGGAAGACAGCTAACGATCTGCATCCATGAACACCAACTAGCCACGAAACGACATGACCAGCTATCCTTAGTAGCCACACACTCAGATGACAAGCAACATGAATTCGACTGGGACAACACTACTATTATAGGACAAGCCAAACAGAGAACAGCCAGGGAATTCCTAGAGGCATGGCACTCATCCACAGATTCAATCAATAAACACATCGACCTGGACCCAATATATCGGCCACTGCAGCAGACAGCTGGAACTGACAACCGGAAGCGGCAGATTCAAACCACTATAAATGCTGGAGGAAAGATCACAGAAGCGCTTCACAGGAGGCTCCCAAGCACTGAGGATGTCACCTAGACAGGGGATGAAACGTCTGCTACACAAATTCCCAGCTTGGCGAACAGAGTCAGACTGTTGTGTTGATTCATTGGTTAGTAAGATGGATGGTTTGGTCAGGCATTCCCTGCTTAGACTGAAGAGTAGGTCAAAGAGAAGCATTTTACCAGAGACTGGATGCATCAAAATCGGAGATGTTCCATTGACTATTTTAAAACATTAGTGTCTGCAAATTGTGAGCCATGATCCTACACAGCAGATAAATTTTAACATGACAATGGGAAAAATGAAACTCTTGTTGAGGTGATTTTTCATTGTCTTTTAAGTTAGATTACTTACAGTGTGGAAACAAGCCCTTCAGGCCCAACCAGTCCACATCGACCCACTGAAGCGCAACCCACCCAGACCCCTAACCTAACACTACGGGTAATTTAGCATGGCCAATTCACCTGACCTGCACATCTTTGTGACTGTGGGAGGAAACCCACGCAGACACTGGGAGAACGTGCAAACTCCCCACAGTCTGTTGCCTGAGGCAGGAATTGAACCTGGGTCTCTGGTGCTGTGAGGCAGCAGTGCTAACCACTGAGCCACCATGCCACCCATAAGGAGCAGAGGTGAGGATTGAAGTCTTTTGTGGTTGAACAGCGAGAAAGGTGCCCATGTACATAGATCCCTGAAAGTTGCCACCCGGGTGGATAGGGTTGTTAAGAAGGCACACACCGTGTTAGCTTTTATTGGTAGAGGGATTGTGTTTCAGAACCATGAGGTTATGCTGCAGCTGTACAAAACTCTGGTAACAGCCGCACTTGGAGTATTGTGTACAGTTCTGGTCACCGCATTATAGGAAGGATGTGGAAGGTTTGGAAAAGGTGCAGAGGATGTTGCCTGGTATGGAGGGAAGGTCTTGTGAGGAAAGGCTGAGGGACTTGAGGCTGTTTTCGTTAGAGAGAAGCAGGTTGAGAGGTGACTTAATTGAGACATATAAGATAATCAGAGGGTTAGATAGGGTTGACAGAGCCTTTTTCCTTCGATGGTGATGGCTAGCATGAGGGGACATAGCTTCAAATTGATGGGTGATAGATATAGGACAGATGTCAGAGGTGGTTTCTTTACTCAGAGAATTTAAGGGTGTGGAACGCACTGCCTGTAACAGCAGTCGACTCACCAACTTTCAGGGCATTTAAATGATCATTAAGTAAACATATGGATGATAATGGAACAGTGTAGGTTAGATGGGCTTCAGATTGGTTTCACAGGTCTGTGCAACATCGAGGGCCGAAGGGCCTGTACTGCGCTGTAATGTTCTATGGTCTATGTTCTAAAAGTGAGTGAAAGAGAAGGTGAAGCTATTCAGGAAAGCGGAGCAGCATAACAGAGCTGATAGCCTTTAATCATATGATCAAAACTGGGGAATATCATCATGTAGTGCTTTTACTGAACAAATATACCAGAGAATGAACGTTCAAATCCCACTATGGAGTTTTAAGGATTTGTGAGCATTTTAAAAATAAATCTGGAAATTAAAAGCTGGTATCAATAAAAGCAGTCAGATTGTCAGCAAAATCTAGCTGGGTCTGTTCATTTCCTTGAAACGTATCTTACTGCCTTATACAGTGTGCACCTCTATGTGACTCCAGTCCTGAAGTAAACTAGGGCGACTCTGAAATGCACTGGGCAGTGGGGTCTGACGAGCTGTTAAAGGAGAACAGGAGACAGGTGTAAATATCGGGTTTGTTAACGGCAGCCCGAGAATGCATTAAAAATTAAAATGATGAAACTGAATCGACTGTGAACATTTGAGAAATTTACAAAGGGAGGGACAGGTATAAAGTGAAGCAGTTTCAGCCTGTTGGCTGCAGGTGGCGATGGAGCATCACCAAAAGCAGTTGGTTTAAAGTTTATTTGTTCCGATTTTAGAATCAGATGTTGGGAAATTCAGCAGAGGTCATTGATTAGTGGAAAATTATGTGCGCTGCAAATTATTTGTCTAACCTCCAAATCCAGTAAAAAAAAATCCAAAAGAACTGCAGATGTTGTAAATCAGAAACAAAAACAGAAGTTGCTGTTAATGCTCAGCAGGTCTGATAGCATCATGAAGAAAAATCAGAGTTAATGTTTCAGATCCTCAGAACACACCAGGCACAGGGCTGAGACTTTGAGTGGTAAACAGTCACTTTTACCCCATGGTCTGGCTGGAGCAGCAACACCTCACCCTTCCAGTTGGGGACTATCCATCCTCAGGACTCAATTCCAAGTTGAACAAGTTGAGAGCATGGGCAGTTGCTCCTGTGTCCATTCCCCACCCCACACCACACTCCCTGTGGTGACATGGGTTACTTTCAGCACAGCCAACCCATTGTAAGCCCCTCAGAGCCCCAATAACACCCATCCAGCTTCTCACTTTCCCTGGCTCATTATCAACAATCTCTTTGTTCGCTTAACTTTGTTTCTCTCTCTCTCTGGACTTTATCTCTATCTATCTGCTCACTTCCCTGCCCCACTGTCATCAGCATTAACACCTTCTTCTAAGCTATTGTCAGTTCTGAAGAAGATTTGGATTTCCAAATCACATGAAATACAATGCCACTGAAAAGATTAATACAAGATGAGGGTTCATCGAGTTAGGAGTGATGTGTTAGTGTGGCTGGAAGATTGGTGTTTGGACAGGAAGCAGAGAGTATGGATAAATAAGCATTTTCAGATGGCAGTCTGTGACCAGTCGAATGCCACCAGGATCAATGTTGGCACCATTAGCTACTCAGAGGACAGAGAAAAAGACAGTGAATAATGTAATGTTTAGCAATGATACAAAGCTGGGTGGAAATGCAAACTACGAGGAGGACATAGAGAGGCTGCAGTAGTCAGGTTACGACAGGCCATTTTGACAGATTAACAGAGTGGGATGCAAGGTGGCAAAGAGTACAATGTGGGAAGTGTAAGGTTATTCACTTTGGTTGTGAAAATATAAAAGCAGCATATTTTTCAAATTGTGTGTAACTGGTGAATGATCAAAAACAGAAATTGCTGAAAAAACTCAGCAGGTCTGGGCGCCATCTGGGGAGAGAGGAACAGAATTAATGTCTTCTTCAGAGCCAGAACCTCTTTTGTTCTGAGGAAGGGACACACAACCTGAAATGTTAACTCTGAGTTTCTCCAGCAATTTCTGTTTTTGTGTGTTTTTATCTTAGCTTGGAAACACAAGCTTGGTCAATCTCAACAAAAACAAGAGACAAAAACAGAAGTTGCTGGAAAAGCTCAGCAGGTCTGGCAGTATCTGTGGAGAGAAATCAGTGTTAACGTTTTAGGTCCAGTGACCCTGCTCAGAACGAATGTTAACTCTGATTTCTCTCCACAGATGTTGCCCGACCTGCTGAGCTTTTCCAGCAATTTCTGTTTTTGTCTCTGATTTTCAGCATACTTGTTTTCAACAAAAACAATTTGCATTTATTTATCACCTTTAATATATCTCCACAGATATCTCCATGGCAGGAATAGTTTAAACAAAATGTGATACCAAGTCACGTAATAACACATGAGCACAAATGACAAAAATGTTGGTTAAAGAGGTCACTTTTAAGGGATATCTCAAAAGAGAAAAGCCATGTTGACTGAGAGGTTTAGAGAGAAGTTGCCAGTGTGTAGGGCTCAAGGAGCTGAAAGCACGGTCAGTGACAGTGAAGTGGTTAAAATGGGGAATGCACAAGATGTTAGAATTAGAGAGTGGTGGCATCTTGAGGGGATTGAGAATCTGGAGGTAGTTACTGAGATAGGGGAAAGACAGGTTCAGGGAGAGATTTAAGGTCAGCTTGTTGCCTGAATAGAAGCTAATGTAGGTCAATGAGTACACACAGGTCATGGTGTTGGTGTGAGTTGGTTAGAGTGAGTTTAGTGAGATAGTGAAATGTTGGATAAATTCAAATTGATAGAAGCTAAATGTATGAGAGCAGCAGGGGTACGTTTGAATAGTTGAGATTAAAAGGGAAGGAAAGGGTAAAGGAGGGTTTTATTGGCAGATGAGCTGAGACAGGGGCAAAGTTGGGCCATGTTACAGAGATGGAAATTGCTGGTCTTAATGATGGCACAAGCATGCAGTCGGAAGCTATCTTTGGTGTCGCAAACGACACCAGTGTTGTGTGAATGAACTGGTTTTGTATCAGGGACAGGACCGAGCCAATAGCTGATGAACAGAATCATGAGTAGGACCACAAAGAATGGCTTTGGTCTTCTCAATATTTAATTTGGGGAAATTTCTGCTTATTCGGTGCTGGATGACAGATAAGCAGTCTGATAATCTCGTGACAATGCTAACAATTGTAGAGAAATATTGCAAAGCCTTTCAAGGATGAATAGTTTTGGAAGGTAAGACAGAAATGCAGTTTCCACCTTGCTCCTGTTCCCAATCCTCTGTAGGTATTAGTCTGTATTTGACTTGGGAGTTTCATGAACAAGCTGTATTTAGAATCATAGAGTCCTACAGCACAGAAAAAGACCCTTTGGTCCAACCAGTCCATGCCAAACATAATCCCAAAGTAAACTAATCCCATCTTCTTGCAATTGGTCCAGATCCTTCAAAATCTTTCCGTTTCATGTACTTATCAAAATGTCTTTTATATATCCACATCCACCACTTCCTCTGAAAGTTCATTCCACACATGAACTCATTCTGCATAAAAAAACTGCCCTTCATATATTTTAAAAATCTTTCTCCTCTCACTTAAAAATATATTCTCTAGTCCTGAAATTTCTCTCCCTAGGGAAAAGACATCTGCCATTCACTTTATCCGTACCTCTCAAGATTTTATAAACCTCTATAATGGTCACCCCTGAACCTCCCATGCTCCAGTCAACAAAGTCTCAGCCTATCCAGCTTTATCTGTCTGACATTTATCCCTTTGAACTGAAATGTATGTGGGAAGTAATTTGGGATTGATTGTCCCAGGAAAGAATGGATCCATTGGTTTGCAGGAATCCCTTTGGATTTCTGTTGCATCTCATCATTTCAGAAATGGAGTAATGCCAGCCATTCTGGATTATAGCTGGAATAACAGATATCAGTGACAAATGGCTTAATTTGTTGCTACAGAAATTGTACCAAATTTACACTGACTTTTTATGCTGAGCTTGTTGAGGGCAATTTTCAGGGAGGCGATGACCTAGAGGTATTATCACTACTTTGGGGTTTTGAGTTTGAACTAGTGACATGTGGGTATTAGTATCTGTGGGTGAAGGGTTTAATAATTAAATTTTCAGTCATGATTTTAAACCAGTATGTGTCAGAGCAGCTGACTGGAGCCCTCCTGTTGTGATGATATGAGTTTAATTGTATTGTGAGAGTTTTATGATTGGAGTGCACAGACATTGATAGATATCAGTTTGCTTTCGGTTCAGAAAAATCAAAAATTTATTTGGCTGAGGAAGACTTCAATTTGGAACGCTTCTGGGGACTGGGCTGGGGTCAGATTTAAGAACAGTTTCTCTGGAAAAAGGAGTTAATTCTGAACTGTTAAGAAATATATTACAAAACACAAATAGCTGTCTGCAGCATCAGTGGAGACAAAGTAGAGTTAATGTATCAGAAACGGACTTGTAACATTCACTCCTTTCTCTCCACACATGCTGCCAGACCTGCTGAGTTGTTCCAACAATTTCCGTTTTTTGCTTCAGACTATTTTATTTTAAGGAATATGTTACCTCAGTGTTTCAGATTAGACTTAAGTTGAAAATTCCAGACCAGAGTGTTTGGTTAGAGCAGTTTATTTGAAGCTAAGAAATTTAAGCTTGGATCTCTGAACAATTGAAAAAAAAGCTACACACAATTTAGAAGTGAAAAAACCATTTTGTCAAATGGATGGTGTGATAGAGAAGGGAATTGTCTCTTTTATTTGAGAACTGTAAAGTGATGGTAGGAATAGATGGTTTTATTTTATCTGTGTTTTGAAATATTTCAAATTATATGTGAATAATTTGGTGTATTCTATTTTCTCACCATTGCTTCGGCGTAATACAATTCTATTTTATTGTTAAAACCAAATCTGCAGCTTTGAGTGTTTGTGTTTCTGTGAAAGACGACCTCGATGAGTAAATGATCTATCAAGTCAGATTTCATCCTGGGATCTGATGACCAGTAAGCACATCATTTGGGATCATAACAGTTGCTGAAAGGTATTGTAACTCAAGTGATTTTTGGATCTTACTACATCTGAGACATTGATTACAAATTTACACCTATTCAGAAGAGATGTAAACGCAAAGAAATGTAGACACTCTGAGCTAAACGGAATAGAGTTCCATTGATGAGTTAAATGAAGTGATATAGATTGATGCAGAAAAAGCAAATTAAGGAAATGTGGATGGAATGAAGCTCTGGTATGAATCACAACTTTCCTCCGACAAACTTGGGGCATTGTAACTCTTACACCAAAGTTATGCTGAAGATTATTAGGAAATTCAAGGCCATTTGTCTGGATTTTTGAACCTGAAGTGGGAGCCCAGCGATCTCATGGCCTGCCACACCTCCTTTGGGAAAGTGGCCTTTCTGCCAGGTTCATCATTTAGGCATGCTCCCCAGAGACTGATTGTGTGTAACCACAGGGGCAGCCGAGTGGTAGGGAACATTAGATAGAGGACCCACTCCATTACAGGCCATTGGAATTCATCCTGGATATAATCATTAATATTAGGTACTTTCAATCACGATTCCTTAACCTTTTTACTCTGTGTCTAACCCCTGCTCTCCAATCGCCCCCCCACCCCGCACCTCCCATTCCTCCATGGGTAATATTATCACATGCTCAGACACAGGAGAAGCAGTATATCAGTCAGGCCCTAGAACCATTCAATTTGATATTTGCTGATTTAAGTGCTTCAATAACTCTTTTTATCCCCTGCAAACTCTGGCCTTTCATCTCGATTTGTAAATTTACAACCAGTCCCCAGACTCGATGGTATTGGTGGGAGGGTTCCTTCCATCTTCAATTTGATGAACTGCTTCCAATATCTCCCCTGCATTGCTCAGCTTGGATTTTCATGTTCAATCACCTTGTTTTGGATCTCACTGAACGGAGGAATAGTTTCTCTCTGTCTAACCTATCATTGAGCATAGAACATAGAACATTACAGCACAGTACAGGCCCTTCGGCCCTCGATGTTGCGCCGCCCTGTCATACTAATCTGAAGCCCATCCCACCTACACTATTCCATGTACGTCCATATGCCTGTCTAATGACGACTTAAATGTACTTAAACTTGGCAAATGTACTACCGTTGCAGACAAAGCATTCCATACCCTTACTACTCTCTGAGTAAAGAAGCTACCTCTGACATCTGTCTTATACCTATCTCCCCTCACTTTAAAGCTGTGTCCCCTCGTGTTTGCCATCCCCATACTTGGAAAAAGGCTCTCCCTGTCCACCCTATCTAACCCTCTGATTATCTTGTACGTCTCTATTAAGTCACCTCTCAACCTTCTTCTCTCTAATGAGAACAGCCTCAAGGCCCTCTGCCTTTCATCGTAAGACATTCCTTCCATACCAGACAACATCCTAGTAAATCTCCTCTGCACCCTTTCCAAAGCTTCCACATCCTTCTTATAATGCGGTGACCAGAACTGTACACAATACTCCAAGTGTGGCCGTACCAGAGCTTTGTACAGCTGCAGCATAACCTCCTGGTTCCGGAACTCAATCCCTTTATTAATAAAGGCCAAGACACTGTATGCCTTCTTAACAACCAGAGCTCTCAAAGATAGTGGAATCAAGGGTTATGGAGATAAGGCAGGAAGCGGATACTGATTAGGAATGATCAGCCATGATCATATTGAATGGTGGTGCAGGCTGGAAGGGCTGAATGGCTTACTCTTGCACCTATTGTCTATTATCTATTGTCTATTGTCAACCCTGTCAATCTGGGTGGCAACTTTCAGGAATCTGTGTACATGGACACCAAGATCTCTCTGCTCATCTGCACTCCCACGAATCTTACTATTAGCCCAGTACTTTGCATTCCGATTACTCCGGCCAAAGTGTATCACCTCACATTTGTCCACATTAAACTCCATTTGCCACCTCTCAGCCCAGCTCTGCATCCTATCTATGTCTCTCTACAACCTACTACATCCTTTGTCACTATCCATAACTCCACCGACCTTAGTGTCATCACAAATTTACTAACCCACCCTTCTACGCCCTCATCCAGGTCATTTATAAAAATGATGAATAGCAGTGGACCCAACACCGACTCTTGCGGTACGCTGCTAGTAACTGGACACCAAGATGAACATGTTCCATCAACTACAACCCTCTGTTTTCTTTCAGCAAGCCAATTACTGATCCAAACTACTATGTCTCCCACAATTCCATTCCTCCAATTTTGTATAATAGTGGAACCTTATCGAATGCCTTGCTGAAATCCATATACACCACATCAACCGGCTTACTCTCATCTACCTGTTTGGTCACTTTGTCAAAAAACTCAATAAGATTCGTTAGGCACGACCTACCCTTCACAAAACCGTGCTGACTGTCCCTGATCAGATTATTCTTTTCTAGATGGTTATAAATCCTATCTCTTATAACCTTTTCCAACACTTTACCAACAACTGAAGTGAGACTCACTGGTCTGTAATTACCAGGATTGTCTCTACTACCCTTTTTGAACAAGGGAACCACATTTGCTATCCTCCAGTCCTCAGGCACTATTCCTGTAGACAAAGATGATTTGAAGATCAATGCCAAAGGCTCAGCAATCTCTTCCCTTGCTTCCCAGAGGATCCTAGGGTAGATCCCATCCGGCCCAGGGGACTTGTCTATTTTCACACTCTGCAGTATTTATACCTCTTCCTTGTGAACCTCAATGTCTTCTAGTCTAGATGAAAGTATCTCTGTATCTTCCTCGCCAACATTTTCATTTTCCATGGTGAACACTTTCGAAAAATATTCATTTAGTGCTTCCCCTCTCTCCTCTGACTCCACACACAACTTCCCACTATTATCCTTGATTGGCCCTAATTTAACTCTCATCATTCTTTTATTCCTGACATACCTATCAAATCCTTCAATTAGATTAGATTACCACCAAGTCCACACTGACCCTCCAAAGAGTAACCCTACATTTACCGTTGACTAATGCACCTAACACTATGGGCAATGTAACATGACTAATTCACCTGGCCGGAACATCTTTGGATGGTGGAAGGAAACTGAAGCACCTGGAGAAAGCCCATGCAGACACGGGGAGAATGTGCAAACTCCGCACAGTCACCCGAGGCAGGAATCGAACCCAGATCCCTGGCACTGTGAGGCAGTAGTTGAATGCAAGCAGTCTATAAACCATCTCCTGCATTTGTAGCTCTGGAGAGAAGTGGATTTGACAAGCCTGCTGTACTGTTACTCAATAATTTGTTGAAGTCCTGCTTCTCGGGCTGAGCAAAAAGCATTTTTGAAGGTTACACCAAATGATTATTATTTTGGAGGAACTTCTGAGAAAATTTTGAGAAAAATCTGCAAGATTTGAGGGCCAGTTGCTAAAAAAAAAGCTTTGAACATCTGAGCAACCTGGGGAATTTGAATTCTAAGTGAAGTATATTTCCTAACATTCGAGCTACTGTCTCTGCTGTGATGGGAGAGATCGAGAACCTTTTCATGTCGGCTGAATTCTGAATATGATATTGTTGCAGCAACTCTCTATCAATGAAAGATCAAATTGTGTTCGCTGGGATTGTCTCTCCCCCACATTCCTCCCCCACCCCCCAACCTCCTGCCCACACATGAGCTCAGGAGATTTCAATGAACCTAATTAGGTAACTGAAATGAAAATGGCAAAATAAGGTACCAATTGACAGTGTGCGGAATTGGAAGATCAAATCGAGTTAAGAGCAATTAACGTGGGCAAGAATCGGACTGGAGAAACACAGAGGAAAAGGGCTCTTCTCTGCTTCATTGTGAAGCCTTTCATTTATATCCCATTGTTCAAAACGGATTATGTTCAAGGGCACGTTTACGGAGATATGACCTTGCGCTTCTTTCTTTTAAATAAAGTGGTTGCATTTTTATTATATAATATAACTTAACTGTTTAAAAAGTGTGTTCTGTAAAGAAGTGGGGGTGGGGGGGGGAGGTGGGAGGGTTCATGGAGGTAGATGAAACCCTGCCCCCAGCTTTGTTCTCTCCTGCAACTCAATTATTGACAATTTTTTAAAGGAAGGGGAGAATCTGGTTCTGCAGTGAGAGGGAAAGCTGTGTGTGTGAATAAGAGTTAGCGTCCCTTCCTCATTTCAACTCCCCACCCTCCCCCCCACCACCTCCCAATTAATCCACTCTGCTGATGGCAAGACAGCACATCAAGGTTGAGGGAATGCTGCCCTCATTAATTAGAGAGTGTACAAATTAAGAGGGAATCTTCTTGACGTTAATAAATTGGTGCGTGGAGATGGACTGAAACATTATCTAAAATAATGATGCTCTTTTGAAGGTTTGAATGCAACATTTATAACATTATTCCCCCAGTGGCTGAGACATCGAGATGCTCACTGCAATTTCGATCAACTCCCTCATCTTATTGGTTCTGGTGCATGTAATGCAAAATAATTACAAAATTTAGAGGTTTCTTTACCATAAAAGATTACAGTCAATTATTGCTCTCAGGAAGTTTTGATTTTGTGCATTTACCTTCCCCAGTACTGTATTTAACTAAACAAGCAGTGAAATTTGAACCATTCATTGATTTCAACTGAATGTTGAATGGATACTTTAGGGAAGACAACTGACAGGACCCTGGATAAAGAGTGAGGGAAGGTTCCTGATTGCAATGCTGTACAGAAACCCTCAATAGACTGAACGCCCAAGTGACCGCATGCTATGCTGCACTGATTTGATAGCTCACTGCCATTGCTGCTGGGCTCACTAGTTGTAGTTGTTCAAGTTGTTGTCAACACCATCTCAGGACCTTTTTAGTCTGTTGTTGTGGTTCTGTTCGCCGAGCTGGGAATTTGTGTTGCAGATGTTTCGTCCCCTGTCTAGGTGACATCCTCAGTGCTTGGGAGCCTCCTGTGAAGCGCTTCTGTGATCTTTCCTCTGGCAGTTGTAGTGGTTTGAATCTGCCGCTTCCGGTTGTCAGTTCCAGCTGTCCGCTGCAGTGGCCGGTATATTGGGTCCACGTCGATGTGCTTATTGATTGAATCTGTGGATGAGTGCCATGCCTCTAGGAATTCCCTGGCTGTTCTCTGTTTGGCTTGTCCTATAATAGTAGTGTTGGCCCAGTAGAACTCATGTTGCTTGTCTTCTGGGTGTGTGGCTACTACAACTGCCAGAGGAAAGATCACAGAAGCGCTTCACAGGAGGCTCCCAAGCGCTGAGGATGTCACCTAGACAGGGGACGAAACGTCTGCAACACAAATTCCCAGCTCGGCGAACAGAACCACAACAACGAGCACCCGAGCTACAAATCTTCTCCCAAACTTTAATCTTTTTACTCTGTTCAGTTCAGTGGACCAGAGCCAGACTGGTTTCAATCATGTGGAGTTGTGCGAAATTTCCCCGGCCTGACCCCTCCTGGGTGATGAAGTTTATTTTCTGTTTTTCTGCCTCTCTCGGGAGACCACTTGGCTTTTGGTGAGCTGGTCAGAAGTTGTGTTGTAATACATACTGTGTCACAGATGTGTAGGACAGACTGGGTGGAGCAAGTCTCCAATGTGTCAGTGTCTATCATCATCATCATCAATTTATAGAATCCCTACAGTGTGGAAACAGGCCATTAGGCCCAACAAGTCCACATTGACCCTCTGAAGAGTAGCCCAAGCAGACCCATTCACCTACCCCTATTTTTCCACATTTCCCCTGACCAATGCACCTAACTGACACATCTATGCTGGAAATGCAATACTTAAGATCCAATGCACCTTTTTGGAAAAAGAGTGTGTTTGGGAATCAGATCAGGACAGGCTCAAGATGGATTGTGTTACATTTTGTGGGAGATTAACTGTGTTCGCTCGATATTTCTGCTCTGACATAACCGGGTCAGAGAAGGTTACGAATGTGTAGCCAGCAGAATGCTGGCAAGTTAACAGGGATTCCAATGGCATTGCCGTGACCTTTTCATAAGCATGTAGCTTATAGAGTACTTCCAACACGCTAGTGAACAAGGACGCCTCTGTTGGCTCTTTAAAAGAGTTATTTATTTAGTATTCTGAGGAAGGGTCACTGGACCGGAAATGTTTATTCTGATTTCTCTCCACAGATGCTACCATACCTGCTGAGCTTTTCCTGCAACTTCTGTTCTTGTTTCTGATTTAATTAGTCCCACTTTGCTGCTGGTCCCCTATAGCTCTGCAATTTTTCCCCTTTCGTGTATTGACTCGATTCCCTTTTGAAAGTGATTATTGAATCTGCTTCTGCCACCCTCTTTACCAGTTTACTCCAGATCACAATGAGTGGCTGTGGAAATGCTTTTCAAGGTATATACCTTTGTTTGATCAGTATGGTTGATCATTACCTCCCGTCTGCAGCAACAGAAAGGCAGGTGGGCCCCATCTTCAGGCAGGGTCCAAACCCCAGTGTCAGTGGGTGCTAGTGAAGATCCTGGGAGGAAACAGGAGACTCCCATTCTGATTGTCTGTCATTCAGTTTAGTGGGAACCATTTGGAATGGTTTGCATATTCTGGGGGCAAATTGAAACTTTGACCTCAAACAGAACCTTTAAACTTTAGGAGTCAGTTTCACTGAGAGAAGCAACAAAGAGCCATAGAGTCCTACAGCAAGGAGTCAGGCCCTTTGGCCCAGACTGGTCCATGCCGACCAAAATGTCCATCCATACTAACCCCAGTTCCCTGCACTTGGCCCATATCCTTCTAATCCTTTCCTATCCGTGTAATTGTCCAAATCCCTTTTAAATATTGTTAATGTACCCCCCTCAACCACTTCCACTGGCAGCTCATTCCATATGCGTATACCACCTTGTCCAACCTCTTGCTATAACTCTTTATAACTTGAGTCCTGGCAACACCCTTGTAAATTCCTTCTGCACTCTTTCCAGTTTAATAACATCCCTCCTATAACAAGGTGACCAAAACTGAACACCATACTCCAAGTGCGGCCTTACCAACGTCTTGTACAACTGCAACATAACTTCCTAACTTCTTCACTCAATGCCCTGACTGATGCAGGCCAGTGTGCCAAAAGCCTTCTTCACTGCCCTGTTTACCTGGGACTCCGCTTTCAGAGAACCGTGTACCTGTACTCCAAGGTCCCGCAGTTCCATTGCACTCCTTAAGGCCTGATCATTCACCATGAAACACCTGCTTTGATTTGACTTTCCAAACTGCAAGACCTCACATTTATCTATATTAAACTCCATTTGCCATTTCTTGGCCCACTTCCCCAGCTGATCAAAGTCCTGCTGCAATTTCTGTGAACTGAAAGTTTCATTTTTGAAAGGAGAGTGGGGATTAGATTAGATTAGACTTACAGTGTGGAAACAGGCCCTTCGGCCCAACAAGTCCACACCGACCCGCCGAAGCGAAACCCACCCATACCCCTACATTACCCCTTACCTAACACTACGGGCAATTTAGCATGGCCAATTCACCTAACCCGCACATCTTTGGACTGTGGGAGGAAACCGGAGCACCCGGAGAAAACCCACGCAGACACGGGGAGAACGTGCAAACTCCACACAGTCAGTCGCCTGAGTCGAGAATTGAACCCGGGTCTTCAGGCGCTGTGAGGCAGCAGTGCTAACCACTGTGCCACCGTGCCGCCCACCGTGCCACCGTGCCGCTGGGGATGATGCAATGGAATGTTCAGTTGGGTAATAGAAAGAGGACAGTCCAGGGATGTGTTACAGATTGATGACTCATTGTAGTGTCAAGGGAATTGACAAACCTGTGGAGTAGTAGCTTTAATCTGAGACCCATTCTCCATCTCACCCCAAGCAGAAACAATCCAGTGGGGCTATGCCCGATATCCAGGACCAGTATTACTCCCTTGGCCACCTCCGAGTCACTCTCACATCGCTGTTTGTGGGAGTTTGCTGTGCACAAACTGCCCACTGTGTTTCCTACATCGTAACAGTGGCTACATTTCTGAAGTCCCACGTTGACTGTGAAAGGTTGTGAACGGTATGAGAGAAACGCAAGTTGTTTCTTCCTTCATGAGAGTAATACCAGGGAAAAATAGAATATTTCCAAATGTACACAAAAAGAAGCAGGAAAATATGTACATTCTAAGGTAAGCCAGTCAGGTTTAGGGTTAAATTAAGCTTACATTGCTGTACAGTATAATAATTAATCATTAAATAAAATCCTGCCATTTTAGAGCAAATGGTAGTTGGAAACAACAAAACTCAGCATTAGAAACGTTGAAATGACATTTAAAAAATAAATAGCAAATGCATCACTATAGCTATAATGGGGACGATGCTTTATTTAAGTTGGAAATCAGAAAATAATTAAAGATTATATTGTTCCTGGGAGGGATTCTCTGTAAGGTTTGGTAGATATCACTGATGAGTTATAGAGGTGTTTGATACCAGGCCTCACCTCTTAGGTTGACTGCAGAGTTACAAGTTAGATGTTTTGACCAGCGGTTAATCTGTTTTAAGTTGGAAGTGCGACAGGTATTTATACAACAATCCTCCAGGAAATAGATGGAAGCTGGGATCAAGAATATGGGATTTAGGGGAGGTGGAAAGGGGTAGTCTATTCACATACCAATTCCCCTCAGTCTCACTCCCTAGTTCCACACCAGATTTTACCTTGTTCCCCCTAGGGCTCTGGGGGCCCTCCTGCAGTGTGCAGGGAGGGCTGTGCGGTCAAAGAATTTGATGGAAGGGAATGTTTTTAAGGATGTGGCAAACAGGAGTTTGTGTTGAGGAGGAAGGCTGTAAGTGGAAGAGGGTGGGCCACGCAGGGCTGTGGGAGTTAGGGGGAGGTGGGAGTTGGTCTGGAGTAGAGCTAAGAGGATGTGTAGGATTGTAGCATGTAATGGGGCATAGCAGTGAGTGTTGGTGGAATGGGGCTCAGTTAATATAGTGGAATAGTGATGATCAAGAGTGGACCAATGGGGCCATTATTGGCTGGGTTGGAGTTGTCCTGCTTTTTATGTACAGGACATACCTGGGTAATTTTCCACATTGCTGGATAACATTATAACTGTGAAACAGTTTGGCTCAGGGAAGGGCAAGTTCTGGAGCACAATTCTTCAGTACTTTTGCCAGGAGGTTGTCAGGGGTCACAGCCTTTGCAGTATCCAGTGTCTCTATCTGCTTCTTGGTATCACATGGAGTGAATCAAATCAGCTGAAGACTGCTGTCTGTGATGCTGGGTTCTGGATCAGTGGTGCTGGAAGAGCACAGCAGTTCAGGCAGCATCCAAAGTGCAGCGAAATCGACATTCGGGCAAAAGCCCTTCATCAAGAATAAAGGCAGCGAGCCTGGGGACCACTGGAGGAGGCTGAGATGGATCATTCATTCAGCACTTCAGGCTGAAGATTGCTGTGAAGGCTTCAGTGTTATGTTTATACTGAGGTGCTGGGCTCCTCCATCAGTGAGGATGGAGACGTTTGTGAAGCCTCCTCCTCCAGTGAGTTGTTTAATTGTCCACCACCATTCACAGCTGGATATGGCAGCACTGCAGAGCTTCGATCTGATCCATTGGTTGTGATGGGTGGTACATGGTAATCAGCAGGAGGTTTCCTTGCCCATGTTTGACCTGCCACCATTAGCCTTTATGTGGTTATTGAAGTCAATGTTGATTTGCATTTCTCTCCTGACTGTATACCATGATGCCACCACCTCTGCTGGATCTGTCCTGCTGGTGGGACAGGACACAACCAGGGATGGTGATGGTGGTGTTTAGGACATTGCCTGGAAGGTATGGTTCCATGAGTATAATTATGTTAGACTGTTGCTTGACTAGTCTGTGAGGTAACTCTCTCGATGCATGCACACACTCTGGACAGTAGGAAGGAGGGCTTTGGGGGATTGACTGGGCATAGTTTGCTGTTCTTTCTGATGCAGAGGTCAGTGCCAGCTTTGTCTAGTTTCAATCCTTTATTTGGACTTTGTAGTGATAATGTGTGGCCTAGTGACTTTTGAGATCATTTCAGAAAGTAGTTAAAACATTCACATTCATCACAGGGCTGTGGGTGTGGAGTCACATGTTGGCCTGACTCAGTAAGAATGGCAGGTTTCACATCCCTAAAGAACACTCATGAACCAGATGAGCTTTTGTGACAATCAATTGTGGTTACACGGTCACTGTGCTTTTAGTTACAGATTTTGTACAGCAGCATGTACTATCTACAGGATGTACTGCAGCATCATGCAAAACTCCTCTGGCAGTATCTTCCAAACCTGTGACATTAACCACCAGAAAGGGAAAGGGCAGCAGATCCATGCAAACACCACTCTTGCAATTCCCCTCCAAGCCACTCACCATCCTGACTTGGAAATATATCACCATTCCTTCAGTGTTCCTGGGTCAAAAGCCAGGAATTCACAGCATTATAGGTCTAACCAACAGCACATGGACTGGAGCAGTTAAAGAAGACACGGTGGCACTGCTGCGTCACAGCGCCAAAGACCCGGGTTCAATCCCCGACTCAGGCGACTGACTGTGTGGGGTTTACACATTCTCCCCGTGTCTGTGTGGGTTTCCTCCGGGTGCTCTGGTTTCCTCCCACAGTCCAAAGATGTGTGGGTCAGGTGAATTGGCCATGCTAAATTGCCCGTAGTGTTAGGTAAAGGGTAAATGTAGGGGTATGGGTGGGAAGCGCTTCGGTGGGTCAGTGTGAACTTGTTGGGCCGAAGGGCCTGTTTCCATTCTGTAAATAATCTAAAGACAGCTCAATACAAAGCATTACAACCGTAATTGAGGACAGGCACCAAATATGGTCTTTGTCAATGATGTTTCTCTCTTAAGAAGGAATAATTTTTTTTAAAAACAAGAAGTAAACTTTGAATCCATGTACCTGTCTGATTTCCCCAGTTTGTTCACACTAACTGCTGCTGTGCCTGAGTTCACTATCATAGAACAGAGTAGGGACAGATGCTGAACCCTGCTGTTTTGGATGGTTTAATTTTACATGTTCAGGTTATGAATAAACCTTTGTTACTTGGAATTTCTTCGACAGGTTAATGGCTATCCAGGTGCTGCCATCAGTAAATCGAGGGGGACCCGTGCTGAGTTCCTGTAAATAGCAACAGCAGAGACTGCAGCTGCTGAGAAGGTTCAAGCTTTTCAACAGCTTTTTATCAACAATCCAGAAATGAAGGAATCGTTGAAACTGCACAGGAGGCCATTCAGGCCATCAGGTCTATGAGACTCTTTGGCAGAGCTTTCCAATTCATTTCATTCACCGCCTGTTTTCCAGAGCCCTGCATGTTCTTTCCTCATCAACTATTTATCCAATTTCCTGTTGTTATTATTTAATCTGTTTCTTCGACCCTCTCCGACCATGCATTCCAGATCACAACAACTTGTTCTGTTGAGACTAAATCTCCCTCCCTTGTTTTTGCTGATTCTTTTTTATTTGTGACTTCTGGTTGTTGGTCCCTCTATCAGAGTTTCCTGTCTATTCAATACAATTCATCACATGAATCTGAATGAGTCACTCAGCACCAATTACAAAGCCTTTCCTCCTCCTAACAACTTTTTACTCAGGTCAGTAACAGACGTTGTCTGTCCTTGGAGGGATGGAAGATTACAGCAGGCCATTCAACATTGACATACTGTCCCAGCTCAATCAACCACTTTAATAATGAGGGCAGAGTAAGCTGTAAGTTTCCTAACTAAAGACTGGTGTTTGCCTGCATACAAATGACAGCTTTCAGGAGCATCTATTAAGTTTTCACTCAAAAACAGTGCACCATCGTAACTGCCCTGGCTCCCCTTAAGAAACCCGTTTTGCTGCTTCCCCCAGGACTAACACCAGATTCACCCTGAGCCTGTGAAACAAATGGGTGTCTCCATGTGAAATGGAGAGCCTGCCAGAAGTGAAATGAGTAAATAGATTGGGAACGGAATTTTGAAGGGTACAGGAAGCTAGGAAAGGTGGAGGGGTGGTTCCATTATCTAATGATGGCATTAGCACGACAGAGAGGGACAGTAGACCCAAGTTCAGGAAACAGATACAAAAACGATCTGGGTGGAAATGAAAAATGACAAAGGGAAGAAGTCACTTGTGGAGGTGATGTGGCAGTAACCACATGGTAGGTAGAGCATAACGGGAGACCTTGTCAAAAAGCGGCACGGTGGCTCAGTGGTTAGCACTGCTACCTCCCAGCTACTAGGGTCCCAGGTTCAATTCCAGCCCCAGGTTCAATTCCAGGTGACTGTCTGTGTGGAGTTTGTATGTTCTCCCTGTGTCTGTGTGGGTTTTCTCTGGGTGCTCCAGTTTCCCCCCATAGTCCAAAGATGTGCAAGTCAGGTGAATTGGCCATGTTAAATTTCCCAGAGTGTTAGGTGCATTAGGCAGTGGGTCCCATAAGACATAGGAGTGGAAGTAAGGCCATTCAGCCCATCGAGTCCACTCTGGCATTCAATCATGGCTGATGGGCATTTCAACTCCACTTACCTGCATTCTCCCTGTAGCCCTTAATTCCTTGTGACATCAAGAATTTATCAATTTTTGCCTTGAAGACATTTAGTGTCCCAGCCTCCACTGCACTCTGCGGCAATGCATTCCACAGGCCCACCACTCTCTGGCTGAAGAAATGTCTCCGCATTTCTGTTCTGAATTGACCCCCTCTAATTCTAAGGCTGTGTCCATGGTTCCTAGTCTCCTCGCCTAATGGAAACAATTTCCTAGTGTCCACCCTTTCCAAGCCATGTATTATCTTGTAAGTTTCTATTAGATCTCCCCTTAATCTTCTAAACTCCAATGAATACAATCCCAGGATCCTCAGTCGTTCCTCGTATGTTAGACCTACCATTCCAGGGATCATCCGTGTGAATCTCCGCTGGACACGCTCCAGTGCCAGTATGTCCTTCCTGAGGTGTGGGGACCACAACTGGACACAGTACTCCAAATGGGGCCTAACCAGAGCTTTATAAAGTCTCAGTAGCACAAAGGTGCTTTTATATTCCAACCCTCTTGAGATAAATGACAACATTGCATTCGCTTTCTTAATCACGGACTCAACCTGCATGTTTACCTTTAGAGAATCCTCGACTAGCACTCCCAGATCCCTTTGTACTTTGGCTTTATGAATTTTCTCACCGGTTAGAAAGTAGTCCATGCTTGTATTCTTTTTTCCAAAGTACAAGACCTCGCATTTGCTCACGTTGAATTCCATCAGCCATTTCCTGGACCACTCTCCCAAACTGTCTAGATCCTTCTGTAGCCTCCCCACTTCCTCAGTACTACCTGCCTGTCCACTTAACTTCGTATCATCGGCAAACTTCACTAGAATGCCCCCAGTCCCTTCATCCAAATCATTAATATATAATGTGAACAGCTGTGGCCCCAACACTGAACCCTGCGGGACACCGCTCGTCACCAGCTGCCATTCCGAAAAAGAACCTTTTATCCCATCTCTCTGCCTTCTATCAGACAGCCAATCCTCAATCCATACCTCGAACACCATGGGCCCTCACCTTACTCAGCAACTTCCCATGTGGCACCTTATCAAAGGCCTTTTGGAAGTCTAGATAGACCACATCCACTGGGTTTCCCTGGTCTAACCTACTTGTCACCTCTTCAAAGAATTCCAACAGGTTTGTCAGGGATGACCTCCCCTTACTAAATCCATGTTTACTTGTTCTAATCTGACCCTGCTCTGCAAAGAATTTAGAAACCTCATCCTTAATGATGGCTTCTAGAATTTTACCAACAACCGAGGTTAGGCTAATTGGCCTATAATTTTCCATCTTTTGTCTTGATCCTTTCTTGAACAAGGGGGTTACAACAGCGATCTTCCAATCATCCGGGACTTTCCCTGACTCCAGTGACTTTCGAAAGATCTCAACCATTGCCTCCGCTATTTCCTCAGCCACCTCCCTCAGAACTCTAGGATGTAGCCCATCGGGGCCAGGAGATTTATCAATTTTAAGACCTTTTAGCTTTTCTAGCACTTTCTCTTTTGTAACGGCAACCATACTCAACTCAGCCCACTGACTCCCTTTAATTGTTGGGATATTACTTATGTCTTCTACTGTGAAGACTGATGTAAAGTACTTATTAAGTTCTCCAGCTATTTCCTTATCTCCCATCACTAGGCTTCCAGCATCAGTTTGAAGTGGCCCAATGTCTACTTTTGCCTGTTGTTTGTTTCTTATGTATTGAAAGAAACTTTTACTATAATTTCTAATATTACTGGCTAGCCTACCTTCATATTTGATCCTCTCCTTCCTTATTTCTCTCTGTATTATCCTCTGTTGGTTTTTGTAGCCTTCCCAATCTTCTGATTTCCCACTGCTCTTGGCCACGTTATAGGATCTCTCTTTTTCTTTAATACATTTCCTGACTTCCTTTGTCAGCCATGGCTGTCTAATCCCTCCCCGGATAATCTTTCTTTTCTTGGGGATGAACCTCTGTACAGTGTCCTCAATTATACCCACAAACTCCTGCCATTTTTGTTCTACTGTCTTCCCCGCTAGGCTCTGCTTCCAGTCTATTTTCATCAGTTCCTCTCTCATGCCCTCATAATTACCTTTATTTAACTGTAACACCATTACATCCGATTTTGCCTTCTCTCTTTCAAACTGCAGACTGAACTCTACCATATTATGATTGCAAATGTGTTGCTGGTCAAAGCACAGCAGGCCAGGCAGCATCTCAGGAATAGAGAATTCTGATCGCTGCTTCCTAAGTGTTCCCTTACTTTAAGATTTTTTATAAAGTCTGGTTCATTACATAGCACTACGTCCAGAATAGCCTGCTCCCTTGTGGGCTCCATGACAAGCTGTTCCAAAAAGCCATCCTGTAAGCATTCCATGAATTCCCTTTCTTTGGATCCACTGGCAACATTATTTACCCAGTCCACCAAAATATTGAAGTCTCCCATGATCACTGTGACCTTGCCTTTCTGACATGCCTTCTCTATTTCCCAGTACATGTTGCGCCCCTGGTCCTGACCACTGTTAGGAGGTCTGTACATAACTCCCATTATGGTTTTTTTGCCTTTGTGGTTCTTCAATTCCACCCACACAGACTCCACATCATCCGACGCTATGTCATTCAGTGCCATAGATTTAATTTTGTTCTTAACTAACAAGGCAACCCCGCCCCCTCAGCCTACCTCCCTGTCTTTTTGATAAGTTGAAAATCCTTGGAGGTTTAACTGCCAGTCCTGACCCCCCTGTGACCACGTCCCTGTGATGCCTCCTACATCATTATCATTCACGATGATCTGTGCCATTAGTTCATCTGCTTTGTTACGAATGCTACGAGCATTCAGGTAAAGTGCCTTAATGCTAACTTTCTTATCATTAGAGATATTGAAAGTCATAAGATGTCCTAAGTTATCCTTGCTTTTTGCTGCATTCCCAGTCTGCCTCAAGTTTAAATCCGTCTGCACATATGCTATCCTACTGCTTATCTTTCCATTTAACTCCATACTCCCTGTCACTTTCACTTTCCCTTCCCCCCAACTCAGAAGGGTGGGTTACTTTTCGGAGGGTCGGTGTGGACTGGTTGGGCCGAAGGGCCTGTTTCCACACTGTAGGGAGTCTAATCTAATAATCATTAACCTAGATTTTAATTTATACATCATCTGAAAAAGTCAGATGGGCCAAGAGTAGCCTAGATGAGGAGTTCATGGAATGTTTTTGAGGTAGATGTTTGGAGCAGCACATTTGGAGCATTAAGCTGTACTGGACCTATAATGAGATAGGATTCATGAATGGTCTGAGTGAAGGAGACCTCTCAGTAGCAGCTACCATATGAGGAGTTATGTGGACATGAAAGGAGAGCTGACAAAAATAAATTACTAATTAGGTTATAGGATGGGTCATTCAAAGATGCAGTAGCAGCCATTTGAAGGGATATTTCCGAATATACAGTTTTGCTACATTGGAACAAATAATTAAAATTCCAAGGGACAAATTCACAGTGCGTGGTTAACTTAAAATGTTAAAAGTAGTATCAAAGGAAAAAAAAAGAAACTTATAATTGTTCTAATACAGTTGGCAGATCAGAAGATTGGACAGAATATATTTTAAAAAACTGAAGAATGACCAAAGCACTGATAGGGGGAATATTTAATGTAGGGCTCATGCCCGAAACGTCGATTCTCCTGCTCTTTGGATGCTGCCTGGCCTGCTGCGCTTTTCCAGCAACACATTTTCAGGAATATTTAATGTACAAGGGAAAGTTAACCAGGAGATTTAAAAAGTAGATAACAAGACTTCTATAATTCTTTAAAGAACAAAAGAGATAATAAAGGAAGTGTTGGTCCAATAGAATGCCAGGCTAAAGAATTAATCATGGAAAATAAGGAATGTAGTAGATGAATTGCATCAATAGCTTACATACGTCTCCATTGTAGAGGATAGAGATTGCAGCAACGATCAAACAGGAAATGGAAGGGAGGGAGGAACCAAGGAAATTTGTAATCACCAGAAAAGTAGCAATGCTTAAGCTATTGGAGCTGTGACTGAAGGGTTAGGGTTCATGGAAGATGGACCTCACCTTTAAAGAATTGGCTAGTGATACACTTGATGCATTAGTTTTAATGTTCAAAACTCTCCGGTTTCAGGCATGTCCCATTAAATTGGAAGGTTGGGCCTACGTCTTGTTATTCAAATGTAAAGCAGACAGTAACAGAAACAACAGGACACAACAAGACTGCAGATGCTGGAAATCCAAATATAAACAGAAGTTACTGGAGAAACGCTGTAAGTCTGACAGCATCTGAAGAGAGAGAGTTCAGTTAGCTTACTACAAGCTAATTAGCTTAACATGTCACAGCAAAAGAGTTGGAAACTAGTATTAAAGACATTATGGCATTACACATGAATACTGAAGTGTAATACTTTAAGGTAATCAAGCATGGCCAACATAGTTTTGTGAAAGAACAATCAATCTGTTGGCGTTCATTAAGGAGGCAAAAATGCTGTGGATAAAAGGGAATTGATAGATGCACTGTACTTAGATTTCCAGAAGGCATTCATTATCCTGCTACATCAAAGGGTACTGCAGAAAGTGAGAAAAACATATTAGCTTTGATTGAAGATCAGCTGGCTAACAGGAAGCAGAGAATAGACATAAATGGGCCTTTTTCCTTTTTGGCGGGATGTTATGAGTGGCTCAGCGATCAGTGCTGGGACCTCAATTGTTTGTAATTTAGTTAAATGACTTGGATAAAGGAACCATAGGTATGGTTGCTAAATTTGCTAATACCACAAAGAAAGCTAGGTTGTGAAGAGGACATAAGGAGGCTAATAAAAGATATAGAGAGGTTAAGTGAGTGGGCGAAGATGTGACAAATGAAGTGTAATGTGTGAACTTGTAGAATTGTCCATTGACAGGAAGGAACAAGACAAGCATATTGTCTAAATAGTGAGATTTGCAGAGCTCTGAGATACAGAGGGATCAGAGTGTCCTAGTACACAAATCTCAAAGTTAGTATGCAAGTAATCAGGAAAGCTAATCATTTATTATGGGTTGAATTAAATACAGAAGTAGGAAGGTTATGCTTTAGCTACATGGGGCACTGGTGAGACCATATTTAGTGTACAATGTTGGTCTCCTTTTGTTTTTGGAAGGATGTACGTGAATTAGAGACAAACTAATCTCTGGAATGGGTCAGGCAGCATCCAAGGAGCAGGAGATTCAACGTTTCGGGCATAAGCCCTTCATCAGGAATCATTCCTGATGAAGGGCTTATGCCCGAAACGTCGAATCTCCTGCTCCTTGGATGCTGCCTGACCTGCTGCGCTTTTCCAGCAACACATTTTCAGCTCTGATCACCAGCATCTGCAGTCCTCACTTTCTCCTCTAATCTCTGGAATGAGCAGGTGGTCTCATGATGGAAGTGTAAACAAACTGGGCTTGTATCTTCTGGAGTTCAGAAGAGTCAGAGATGATTTGGTTGAAAGTTGTAAGATTTTAAATGGTTTGGACAGTGTGGATATGGGGATGACGTTTCCTCTTGTGAGAGAATCTAGACACTGAGCCACAAAATTCAAGTAGCAATTCACAAGATGTGAATCATTAGAGTGTTTCACAGATGTGGGGTAGTAATGGAGGAGTGCTGCACTGTCAGAGGGTCAGTGCTGAGGGAGTGCTGCACTGTCAGAGGGTCAGTGCTGAGGGAGTGCTGCACTGTCAGAGGGTCAGTGCTGAGGGAGTGCCGCACTGTCAGAGGGTCAGTGCTGAGGGAGTGCCGCACTGTCGGAGGGTCAGTGCTGAGGGAGTGCTGCACTGTCAGAGGGTCAGTGCTGAGGGAGTGCTGCACTGTCAGAGGGTCAGTGCTGAGGGAGTGCTGCACTGTCAGAGGGTCAGTGCTGAGGGAGTGCCGCACTGTCAGAGGGTCAGTGCTGAGGGAGTGCTGCACTGTCAGAGGGTCAGTGCTGAGGGAGTGCCGCACTGTCGGAGGGTCAGTGCTGAGGGAGTGCTGCACTGTCAGAGGGTCAGTGCTGAGGGAGTGCCGCACTGTCAGAGGGTCAGTGCTGAGGGAGTGCCGCACTGTCAGAGGGTCAGTGCTGAGGGAGTGCCGCACTGTCGGAGGGTCAGTGCTGAGGGAGTGCCGCACTGTCAGAGGGTCAGTGCTGAGGGAGTGCCGCACTGTCGGAGGGTCAGTGCTGAGGGAGTGCCGCACTGTCAGAGGGTCAGTGCTGAGGGAGTGCCGCACTGTCCGAGGGTCAGTGCTGAGGGAGTGCCGCACTGTCAGAGGGTCAGTGCTGAGGGAGTGCTGCACTGTCAGAGGGTCAGTGCTGAGGGAGTGCCGCACTGTCGGAGGGTCAGTGCTGAGGGAGTGCTGCACTGTCAGAGGGTCAGTGCTGAGGGAGTGCTGCACTGTCAGAGGGTCAGTGCTGAGGGAGTGCCGCACTGTCAGAGGGTCAGTGCTGAGGGAGTGCCGCACTGTCGGAGGGTCAGTGCTGAGGGAGTGCCGCACTGTCAGAGGGTCAGTGCTGAGGGAGTGCCGCACTGTCGGAGGGTCAGTGCTGAGGGAGTGCCGCACTGTCAGAGGGTCAGTGCTGAGGGAGTGCTGCACTGTCAGAGGGTCAGTGCTGAGGGAGTGCCGCACTGTCAGAGGGTCAGTGCTGAGGGAGTGCCGCACTGTCAGAGGGTCAGTGCTGATGGAGCATCGCACTGTCGGAGGGTCAGTGCTGAGGGAGTGCTGCACTGTCAGAGGGTCAGTGCTGAGGGAGTGCCGCACTGTCAGAGGGTCAGTGCTGAGGGAGTGCCGCACTGTCAGAGGGTCAGTGCTGAGGGAGTGCCGCACTGTCAGAGGGTCAGTGCTGAGGGAGTGCTGCACTGTCAGAGGGTCAGTGCTGAGGGAGTGCCGCACTGTCAGAGGGTCAGTGCTGAGGGAGTGCCGCACTGTCAGAGGGTCAGTGCTGAGGGAGTGCCGCACTGTCAGAGGGTCAGTGCTGAGGGAGTGCCGCACTGTCGGAGGGTCAGTGCTGAGGGAGTGCTGCACTGTCAGAGGGTCAGTGCTGAGGGAGTGCTGCACTGTCAGAGGGTCAGTGCTGAGGGAGTGCTGCACTGTCAGAGGGTCAGTGCTGAGGGAGTGCCGCACTGTCAGAGGGTCAGTGCTGAGGGAGTGCCGCACTGTCGGAGGGTCAGTGCTGAGGGAGTGCTGCACTGTCAGAGGGTCAGTGCTGAGGGAGTGCCGCACTGTCAGAGGGTCAGTGCTGAGGGAGTGCCGCACTGTCAGAGGGTCAGTGCTGAGGGAGTGCCGCACTGTCGGAGGGTCAGTGCTGAGGGAGTGCCGCACTGTCGGAGGGTCAGTGCTGAGGGAGTGCCGCACTGTCGGAGGGTCAGTGCTGAGGGAGTGCCGCACTGTCAGAGGGTCAGTGCTGAGGGAGTGCCGCACTGTCAGAGGGTCAGTGCTGAGGGAGTGCCGCACTGTCAGAGGGTCAGTGCTGAGGGAGTGCTGCACTGTCAGAGGGTCAGTGCTGAGGGAGTGCCGCACTGTCAGAGGGTCAGTGCTGAGGGAGTGCTGCACTGTCAGAGGGTCAGTGCTGAGGGAGTGCCGCACTGTCGGAGGGTCAGTGCTGAGGGAGTGCTGCACTGTCAGAGGGTCAGTGCTGAGGGAGTGCCGCACTGTCAGAGGGTCAGTGCTGGGGGAGTGCCGCACTGTCAGAGGGTCAGTGCTGAGGGAGTGCCGCACTGTCGGAGGGTCAGTGCTGAGGGAGTGCCGCACTGTCAGAGGGTCAGTGCTGAGGGAGTGCCGCACTGTCGGAGGGTCAGTGCTGATGGAGCATCGCACTGTCGGAGGGTCAGTGCTGAGGGAGTGCTGCACTGTCAGAGGGTCAGTGCTGAGGGAGTGCCGCACTGTCGGAGGGTCAGTGCTGAGGGAGTGCCGCACTGTCAGAGGGTCAGTGCTGAGGGAGTGCCGCACTGTCAGAGGGTCAGTGCTGAGGGAGTGCCGCACTGTCAGAGGGTCAGTGCTGAGGGAGTGCTGCACTGTCAGAGGGTCAGTGCTGAGGGAGTGCCGCACTGTCAGAGGGTCAGTGCTGAGGGAGTGCTGCACTGTCAGAGGGTCAGTGCTGAGGGAGTGCCGCACTGTCGGAGGGTCAGTGCTGAGGGAGTGCTGCACTGTCAGAGGGTCAGTGCTGAGGGAGTGCTGCACTGTCAGAGGGTCAGTGCTGAGGGAGTGCCGCACTGTCAGAGGGTCAGTGCTGAGGGAGTGCCGCACTGTCGGAGGGTCAGTGCTGAGGGAGTGCCGCACTGTCAGAGGGTCAGTGCTGAGGGAGTGCCGCACTGTCGGAGGGTCAGTGCTGAGGGAGTGCCGCACTGTCAGAGGGTCAGTGCTGAGGGAGTGCTGCACTGTCAGAGGGTCAGTGCTGAGGGAGTGCCGCACTGTCAGAGGGTCAGTGCTGAGGGAGTGCCGCACTGTCAGAGGGTCAGTGCTGATGGAGCATCGCACTGTCGGAGGGTCAGTGCTGAGGGAGTGCTGCACTGTCAGAGGGTCAGTGCTGAGGGAGTGCCGCACTGTCAGAGGGTCAGTGCTGAGGGAGTGCCGCACTGTCAGAGGGTCAGTGCTGAGGGAGTGCCGCACTGTCAGAGGGTCAGTGCTGAGGGAGTGCTGCACTGTCAGAGGGTCAGTGCTGAGGGAGTGCCGCACTGTCAGAGGGTCAGTGCTGAGGGAGTGCCGCACTGTCAGAGGGTCAGTGCTGATGGAGCATCGCACTGTCGGAGGGTCAGTGCTGAGGGAGTGCTGCACTGTCAGAGGGTCAGTGCTGAGGGAGTGCCGCACTGTCAGAGGGTCAGTGCTGAGGGAGTGCCGCACTGTCAGAGGGTCAGTGCTGATGGAGCATCGCACTGTCGGAGGGTCAGTGCTGAGGGAGTGCTGCACTGTCAGAGGGTCAGTGCTGAGGGAGTGCCGCACTGTCAGAGGGTCAGTGCTGAGGGAGTGCCGCACTGTCAGAGGGTCAGTGCTGAGGGAGTGCCGCACTGTCAGAGGGTCAGTGCTGAGGGAGTGCCGCACTGTCAGAGGGTCAGTGCTGATGGAGCATCGCACTGTCGGAGGGTCAGTGCTGAGGGAGTGCTGCACTGTCAGAGGGTCAGTGCTGAGGGAGTGCCGCACTGTCAGAGGGTCAGTGCTGAGGGAGTGCCGCACTGTCAGAGGGTCAGTGCTGAGGGAGTGCCGCACTGTCAGAGGGTCAGTGCTGAGGCAGTGCTGCACTGTCAGAGGGTCAGTGCTGAGGGAGTGCCGCACTGTCAGAGGGTCAGTGCTGAGGCAGTGCTGCACTGTCAGAGGGTCAGTGCTGAGGGAGTGCTGCACTGTCAGAGGGTCAGTGCTGAGGGAGTGCTGCACTGTCAGAGGGTCAGTGCTGAGGGAGTGCCGCACTGTCAGAGGGTCAGTGCTGAGGGAGTGCCGCACTGTCAGAGGGTCAGTGCTGATGGAGTGCTGCACTGTCAGAGGGTCAGTGCTGAGGGAGTGCTGCACTGTCAGAGGGTCAGTGCTGAGGGAGTGCTGCACTGTCAGAGGGTCAGTGCTGAGGGAGTGCTGCACTGTCAGAGGGTCAGTGCTGAGGGAGTGCCGCACTGTCAGAGGGTCAGTGCTGAGGGAGTGCTGCACTGTCAGAGGGTCAGTGCTGAGGGAGTGCTGCACTGTCAGAGGGTCAGTGCTGAGGGAGTGCTGCACTGTCAGAGGGTCAGTGCTGAGGGAGTGCTGCACTGTCAGAGGGTCAGTGCTGAGGGAGTGCTGCACTGTCAGAGGGTCAGTGCTGAGGGAGCATCGCACTGTCAGAGGGTCAGTGCTGATGGAGCATCGCACTGTCGGAGGGTCAATGCTGATGGAGCATCGCACTGTCGGAGGGTCAGTGCTGAGGGAGTGCCGCACTGTCAGAGGGTCAGTGCTGAGGGAGTGCCGCACTGTCAGAGGGTCAGTGCTGAGGGAGTGCCGCACTGTCAGAGGGTCAGTGCTGAGGGAGTGCTGCACTGTCAGAGGGTCAGTGCTGAGGGAGTGCCGCACTGTCAGAGGGTCAGTGCTGAGGGAGTGCTGCACTGTCAGAGGGTCAGTGCTGAGGGAGTGCTGCACTGTCAGAGGGTCAGTGCTGAGGGAGTGCCGCACTGTCAGAGGGTCAGTGCTGAGGGAGTGCCGCACTGTCAGAGGGTCAGTGCTGAGGGAGTGCCGCACTGTCAGAGGGTCAGTGCTGAGGGAGTGCTGCACTGTCAGAGGGTCAGTGCTGAGGGAGTGCTGCACTGTCAGAGGGTCAGTGCTGAGGGAGTGCTGCACTGTCAGAGGGTCAGTGCTGAGGGAGTGCTGCACTGTCAGAGGGTCAGTGCTGAGGGAGTGCTGCACTGTCAGAGGGTCAGTGCTGAGGGAGCATCGCACTGTCAGAGGGTCAGTGCTGATGGAGCATCGCACTGTCGGAGGGTCAATGCTGATGGAGCATCGCACTGTCGGAGGGTCAGTGCTGAGGGAGTGCCGCACTGTCGGAGGGTCAGTGCTGAGGGAGTGCTGCACTGTCAGAGGGTCAGTGCTGATGGAGCATCGCACTGTCGGAGGGTCAGTGCTGATGGAGCATCGCACTGTCGGAGGGTCAGTGCTGAGGGAGTGCCGTACTGTAGGAGGGTCAGTGCTGAGGGAGTGCCGCACTGTCAGAGGGTCAGTGCTGATGGAGCATCGCACTGTCGAAGGGTCAGTGCTGAGGGAGTGCCGCACTGTCAGAGGGTCAGTGCTGAGGGAGTGCTGCACTGTCAGAGGGTCAGTGCTGAGAAAGTGCCGCACTGTCGGAGAGTCAGTGCTGAGGGAGTGCTGCACTGTCAGAGGGTCAGTGCTGAGGGAGTGCCGCACTGTCAGAGGGTCATTGCTGAGAAAGTGCCGCACTGTCGGAGAGTCAGTGCTGAGGGAGCATCGCACTGTCGGAGGGTCAGTGCTGAGGGAGTGCCGTACTGTAGGAGGGTCAGTGCTGAGAGAGTGCCGCACTGTAGGAGGGTCAGTGCTGAGAGAGTGCCGCACTGTAGGAGGGTCAGTGCTGAGAGAGTGCCGCACTGTAGGAGGGTCAGTGCTGAGGGAATGCTGCACTGTAGGAGGGTCAGTGCTGAGGGAGTGCCGCACTGTAGGAGGGTCAGTGCTGAGGGAGTGCCGCACTGTCAGAGGGTCAGTACTGAGGGAGTGCCGCTCAGTCAGAAGGTCAGTGCTGAGCGAGTACTGCATTGTCAGAGGGTTAGTACGAGGGAGTACCGTGCTGTCAGAGTTTGAGCACCGTAGGCATGTTACATGATTGGGTCCACTTCATTGTCTCAGGTGGATGTACAAGGTCCCATGGTCTCTTATTGATATTTACCTCTTCATGCAAAATACCATCAGCCAATCAAGATCAGTCATCAAAAAGCATTATATCCAGTAGAATGGTTTGCTTGTTGTACCAAAGCTGATGCTATCAGTATCAACATTGGATTAGCATTACATGGATCTCTGTAAAGTTAAGGCTGTTAACTTTATATTCTATGTTAGTGTAATTATTAAATTGATAACCTGTGATTATGTAAAACCATATGTATCTACTCAGGGTAGGTTATTATCATTGCTAAAAGGAGAATGTTGTGAACCATCACACGGTCAGTATGTTCACATGCTTCTCTGAGGCATGATCATGATATTGCCCACGTGTTTTGCAGGAATAAATATCTCACCATAACAGCGGCCACCTGAAGCATCACGTGCTGATAAGACCACTCTGTTCTTTGTAATCTCACAGCTAATCGTCACCAGGCACTGATATGGCTTAGAGGTGTAATGCCTGTGTATGTTGGCTGGGTAGAGTGAAGATCTGACTAAAGGCAAAGTATTGCAGTTGCTAGGAATCAGCAACAAACACAAAAAATGCTGGAGGAACTCAGCAGGTCCAGCAGCATCTGTGCAGAGAGAAACAGAGTTAACGCTTCGAGTCTAGTATGGCTCAGTTCTGCAGAAGAATCTTATTGGATTGGAAACAGTAGTTTTGTTTCTCTCTGCACAGATGCTGCCAGAACTGCAAAGTTCCTCCAGTATTATCTGTATTTGTTTGTAATACAGTAAATATCTGTTGGATAATACAATCCGACCATCTATGCTTACTTTCCAATGTTGAAATTGATAATATCAGCATTGCTGCAGTAGGCAGACTATTCGACTAGTTATATACAGTCCTCATCGAACACTCCCAGGATAGAGACAGCACGGGGTTAGATGCAGAGTACAGCTCCCTCCACACCATTCCCATCAAACACTCCCAGGATAGAGACAGCATGGGGTTTGATATGGAGTACAGTTCCCTTTACACTGTTCCCCCACCAAACACACCCCAGATAGGGACAGCACGAGGTTAATCACAGCATACAGTTCCCTCTACACTATCCCTATCAAAAACTCCCAGGGCAGGAATAGCGCAGGATCCAGAGTAAAGGTCTCTGTCCTGTCCCAATCAAACACTCCCACAATAGAGTGATCAGTGACTATATTGTGGATTTTGACCCCAGCAGAATATTTGTATCCAATGAATCAGAACTTGTGTTAACTTTCATAACAGACAAACTACATGTGGGTAACATAACACTGAACTATTCAATGGACATTTATTACAGCAATTGGTGTGTGCATGTATTACAGTTACTGGCACCCTCAGGGTCAGGGCTAACACTGTGCTGCTGGATTTGAAACAGTGTTGTACTTCCATTGTAACTTGCAAAACACACTGATGGCGCCTGAAACCTTTCTAGATATTTCTAACGTGAGACCTTTATACCCTCAGTCACAGACTGCACTACAGTGCTGTTATTGTGATCTCAAAGGTCTACTGCAGGCTAGCTGTAGGATGTAACACAACACAATTCCTTCTACACTGCCCACGCTGAACTACACAGGGAACTGCTCCGTATTACCAGCGAGATATTTTGTCACTCCTTACCTGGTCATCTCTGAGGGAATTTACCAATTTAGTCACTAATAAGACGCAGATTGATGTTTTGGCAAAGATTTGAAAATGTTTCTATACCCGTTGCTAAGTCCCTGATCTTCTCACAGCGTTATTCCCTCTGGCCTCCAATGGCCATTAGGTGAAAGGTCTCTTTGACCCTGGACGTTGGATTGATTTAAACCAAGACTGTCGAGGTGAGAATCTGCACCTCAGCCATCGAGCAATCAATCAATCTCCTTCAATCACACGATATTTCTAGATTTGAATGGTTAATAGGCATCGGGAGAGGAACAATTACAGAACAAAAGAGAAAAGAGCTGGTGTACATCAGAAACCTGTCATCGGAGTTAACTCATTTAAACAGTGTTCGGCTTGAATATTCTAATGGAGTGAATTGGCCTCATATTTATTCAATTGTTTCTTGACCCAGGGCTGCAGTTAAGTGCTGCATGCTCAACACATTGACAGCAGTCTCAGAAAAATCAGACTCTTGACAGACCTTTCTGAACATCGAATAATGTGACCCTCAAGTTCTCTCTCTTTGTTGAAAAGTCGATGCAGACAGATATCCTTTTTGCTGAGAGCCACATACTTGCTTGTTACTGGATCTGGCATTCAGGAAACCGTTCTCTTGTCCAGAGGCTGATTGACAGCAGGGGGCTGAGATTATAGAGCAGGAGGGGTGTGGGGGAAGCCAGGAAACTGAAGCCATTTGATTGATTGATTGCTGTCACATGTACTGAGACACAGTGAAACGTGTTGTTTTGCGTCTTCTACAGGCAGATCGTATCATACACAGTTCATCGGGGAACAGAGTGCAGAATATAGTGTTATAGTCGCAGGGGAGGTGCAGAGAGAGAGAGAGATTAGAATTAACGTTTGAGAGGTCCTTTCAAAAGTCTGATAACAACGGGAAAGATGCTGTTCTTGAATTTGTTCTTGAATCACATTTTGAAAGCTTTATGTCTTCTGGCCAACAGAAGAGGGTGGAAGAGAGTATTTCCGGGGCGAGAGGGGTCTTTGATGATGTTGGCTGCTTTCCTGAGGCAGTGGGAAGTGTAGATGGAGTCAGTGGATGGGAGGCTGGTTTATGGGATGGACTGGGCTGTGTTCACATTCTCTGCAGTTTCCTGCAGCTCTGAGAAGAGCAGTTGCTGTCCCACGCTGTGATACATCTGGACAGGATACTTTCTATGGTGCATCTATAAAACCTGGTAAGAGTCCTTGTGGACGTGCTGAACTTTCTTAGCTTCCTGAGGAGATAGAGGTGTTGTTGCGCTTTCTTGACCAGTGTGTTAACATTGGTGGACCAGGACAGATTGTTGGTGATCGTCACTCCCACGAACTTAACGCTTTTGACCATCTCCACCTCAGTCCCATTGATACAGAAAGGGGTATGCCCTCCACCCTGCTCCCTGAAATCAGTGACCAGCTCCTTCGATTTGCTGATGTTGCCAGAGGGATTGTTGTCTTCACACCAAGTCATTAAGCACATAATCTCTTTTCTGTATTCTGCCTTGTCATTGTTTGAGATCGGACCTACATAGTGATGTTGTCAGTAAACTTGTATTTGGAGTTGGGGCTGAATATGGCCATGCAATCCTGAGTGTATAAGGAGTATAGTAAGGGACTGAGTACCCAGCCTTGTGGAGCATCAGTGTTGAGGATTATGGTGGACGTGGTGTTGTCACTGTTTCTTACTGACTGGTCTGTGGGTCAGAAGTCAACGATCCAGTTACAGAAGGGGGGAGCTGAGGTCTAGGTCTCGGAGTTTGAACTTGAGTTGTTTTGGAACTAAGGTGTTGAAGGCATAGCAGTGGTCAGTAAGTCGGAGCCTGACGTAGGTATGCTCGTTATCCAGATGTTCCAGGGATGAGTGTAAGACCAGGGACATGGCATCTGCTGTGGACCTATTGGTGAATTGCAAAGGATCAAGGCAGGCTGGGAGGCTGGGGTTGATGTGAGCTGTGACCATCCTCACGAAGCCCTTCATAATGATGGAGGACAGAGCCACCCGGAGGTAGCCATTGTGGCACGCTGCATGTGTTCTCTTTGGTACCGGGATGATGGCGGTCTCTTTGAAGCAGATGGGGATTTGCGATTGTAGTGAGGAGAAGGTCGAAGATGTCACGAACACTCCAGCCAGCTGGTCCATTTAGCCTCTGAGTGCCCAGCCTGGAACGCCATCTGGGCCAGTCACTTTCTGTGGGTTAACTCTTAAGAAGGCTGACCTAAGGTCTGCAGTGGTGCCTCGGAGGCTGATGGGATACGGGACATTGTCTCACTGCCCTTCTGTTCAGAGCGAGTATAGAATGCATCAAGATCCTCAGGTCAGGATGCACCACTGCCTGTGATTCTGTTCAACATTGCCTTGTAGCCAGTTATTTTGTGTAAGCCTTACCACAAACAATGGGTATCCATATAGTTGGCAGGGGTCTAAGCACAAGATGCAATGGGCACCAAGGTTTAGATCAACTGGGGCTTAGATTCTTCCACTCTTGAATCGATCTTGTGATTTAATTCCACAGCAATGGTATTAGTAAGCTGGAGATGATCCTGCCAGGCAGAGATTGTCAGTTAAATGGTTAATAAAATGGGTCCAGTTAGAACATAATTGCTTATTCAAATAGTCACTAAGTTGTATTTTCAAAGAAAATTTACAGTCTTCAGAATAAACTCTGAAATCAAAGTCCAAATTATAAAATTCTTTGAGCTCACTTGAAATTAGCCCAGTTTCATAATTGAGAAATGAATTTTTGTTCCTCTGCAGTGTTGAAAGTGTAGATTCCAGTTTAACTGTAGATTAGCCTCTCACAGTGGTACTATTAATCAGAGTTGGTTAGGATGTAAATGCATGTGAACTTAGTAACAATGCAGCAGCTATTTCCTAAAGGTCACTGCATTTGAGTAATATCCTGAGGGAGGAAAATTAATATCTTTTTACTGAATTAATTAATTATATAATTTATCAGCGTGGATCCCTTCGAGATTTGCCTCACAGGTGATTAAGTGGAAGATTCACTGCTGAGAGAGCCCCTCGCAGCATTCAAAGGCTTAGGCTACGCATTCAGCTAAGAAATTACTTTTTTCTCTCTCTTTCTCCCTCAGTCTGTGAATGTTTTTCTTAACTATGTCTCACCTGGGTATAAGGACTGTCACTCACACAGCCTTTAAAGTGATTTTTTGATGAGACAGAATCTCATCCGTGGGTTTCTGTACAGTTTAAATTTGACCCCTTTTTATAACCAGGCTATTGTGGTGACATTTTCTCTTCTACAAAAAAGGATTTAATAAGCTTCCGTTCTGGTAATTATATCAAGGTCTGATTCTTGTGGACTTGAACTCCACTCTTGCACTTCTGTAGCCTAGCTATTGTACAGGGAATGAAGTTATAGAATGAACCCTGTGAGGCAGATGTTATAATATTGGAAGTAGGAAAGGAAGAACTTGCATTGACATAGCACCATTTACATCCTCAGGTGCTTTCAAAGTATTTTGCTGTCAAAACATTAATTTCTAAGTATGATCACCATTGCTCTGCATCTTAATTGGTCACACTTCTGCCTCTGAACATAAACGCTCTGGGTCGAAGTTCCACTCAATAACTTGCGGATAACTGTGGAATGAGAGTTCACAATTTTTAGCCAGGCAGCTTTCAAATCACTCTGTCAATCCTTCCAATACTCTACCCATTGCCAGGCAGAGAACAGAGTGGAGATGCACAAGCAATTGTCACACTGTATGAAAACAATCAAATAATTGATGCACAGCATAAACAGGCTGCGATATTAAAGCTGAGCTAGACCAGGTTAACTGAGATTCTAGAGGATAGACCAATATAGAAGAAGTGGTGGATATTTAAGAGGGAATTTTAGAGGACTCTGAATAATTATGTTCCTAAGTTCTAGACAGACAACCCCTGTACATGGTTAACCAATGAAATTAAGGAAAGACTCAAACGGAAGGAAATAATTGTGCAAAGACCAGTGCTAGGTCAGGTGATTAAAGAATGACTGAGCAGGATTAAAGGTCAGTAAGGAGGAAGATGGGAGAATGTGAGGGGAAGCCAGCAGGAATGTAAAAACAGATAGCAAACCTTTCCACAGGTACTTAAAGAGGAAAAGAGTAAGGACAGTGAATGTCAGTCCTTCAGAGCTTGAGAATGGGGTCTTAATGGTAGATAATGGGTGGCACAGTAGCTCAGTGGTTGGTACTGCTACCTCATAACACCAGGGACCCAGGTTCGATTCCAGCATTGAGCACCTGTCTGTGTGGAGTTAGCATATTCTCTCCGTGTCTGCGTGGGTTTTCTCCGGGTACTCCGGTTTCCTCCCACAGTCCAGGGATGTGCAGGTTAGGGTAGACTGGCCATGCCAAATTTCCCATAGTGTCAAGGGATGTGCAGGCTAGGTAGATTATCCATGGGAAATGCAGGGTTACAGGGATGGGGTGGGATACTCTTCAGAGGTCAATGTGGACTTAATGGGCTGAATGGCCTGCCTCCACACTGTAGGGATTCTATAAAAAAGGAAGTGATGGATGAAATGAACAAATATTTTGTTTCTGTTTTATCAACAGAAAAACATTCCTGTAAAGCTGCAAACCAGGAGATGGAAAAGAAAGGGGAACTTGGTGAAATTACAATCACAAGTTTCTGGATCATGGAGATGTACAGAATGGAAAAAGGTCCTTTGGCCCATTGCATTCAGGCCAGTCCTCACTATTCTAATCCCATTTCCCAGAACTCGGCCCGTTGCCTTCTATCCCTTGGCATTGCAAATGCAACTTTAAATACTTCTTCAATGTGATGAGGGTTTCTCTTACAGGCACCAAGTTCCAGATTCCCATCACCCTCTGAGTGAAAAAGCCTGTTCCTTCCATCCCCTGTAAACCTCCTGCCCCTTGCACAGAAATGGAAATTGCTGGAGCAAGCTGGCAGACCTGGCAGCATGATGTGGAGACAGCATCAGAGTTAAAAAATGAGGTCTGCAGATGCTGGAGATCACAGCTGCAAATGTGTTGCTGGTCAAAGCACAGCAGGCCAGGCAGCATCTCAGGAATAGAGAATTCGACGTTTCGAGCATAAGCCCTTCATCAGGAATAGACTGATGAAGGGCTTATGCTCGAAACGTCGAATTCTCTATTCCTGAGATGCTGCCTGGCCTGCTGTGCTTTGACCAGCAACACATTTACAGCATCAGAGTTAACAACTTCTTCTTCAGAAGTCCAGATGGATTTCATCCTCGGGTATTGGAGGAGGTGGTGAATGACGTAATCGATGTATTAGTGTTAATTTTCCAAAAATTGATAGATTTTGGAAGGACTCCATCAGATTGGGATGGAACAAATATAATCCCCCTATTTTATTAGGGAATGAGGCAGCAAGTAGAAGGCTATTGGTTAGTTATCTTGAGGTCTAAAGAAGAGAAGGTATTGGTATCGATTATTAAGTAGATTCTAACTGGGCACTTGGTCAAACTCTGGGAAGATTCAGCATGGTTTTGTCAAAGAAAATCATTGGCACTCTTTGACATAATAACATGCTCTGTGGGTAACGGGGAGTCTGTGGATGTTCTGTACTTGGAATTCAAGAAGATATTTTAAAAGGTGCTACATAAAATGTTACTACATAAAGCAGGAGCTCATAGTGAGAGGGGGTAACATTTAGCAAGGATAGAAGATCGGCTGACTGGCAGAAAACAGAGAGCCTGCATTAGCGTTATTTTGTTTCTGATTGGCAGGATGTGAGGAGTGAAGGCCTATAGGAGTGGTGGTGAGCCCTCAGTGTTTTACAGTTTGCATCAGTGACTTAGATCAGGGGAATGGGGACCTGTAGCGACATTCAGAGATTACACAAACATGGGTAGGAAAGTATGTTGTGAAGAGGACATAAGAAAGTTGCAGATAGATGTAAAATTGGTTGTGAGTGGACAAAAGTCTGGCAGATTGAGTACAATGTTGTAAAATGGGAAGTTGTTCACTCAAGAGCAAGCATAAAAAAGCAGTGCATTATTTAAATGGAGAACAACTGCAAAATTTCGAAGTGCAGTGATCAAAGTGTTCCTTCACATGAGTCACAAATGGATAGTCTGCAGGTACAGCAAGTAATCAAGAGGCCCTAATAGAATGTTGCTCTTTATCATAAAAAAAACTGAAGTAGGATGTTATGCTTTAGTTAGATTAGTGACATTTGTCTTGAATACTGTGTGGAATTTTTGGTCTCCTTATTTAAAGGGAGGATGTAAATGAATTGGAGGGGGTTGAGAGGAGGTTTACTGGATCAATCCCTGGAATGAGTGGATTGTTCCATGAGGAAATTTTGGACAGGCTAGGCTAGTTTCTACTGGAGTTTAGAAAATTGAGGAGGGTGACTGATTAAAGTAATCAGGTCATGAATGGTCTTGATAAGGTGGGTGTGGGAGTAATGTTTCCTCTTGTGGGTGAACCTAGAATGAGGGGGCACTGTTTAAGAATCAGGACATCAATGAGGGGAATTTCTTTCTCTAAGGGGGTTGCCTGACTTTGGATCTTTCTGTCTCAGATGGTGATAGAGGTGGGTCATTGAATATATTTGAAGATGAAGTTAGGCAGATTCTTTTTATTGAGGGAAAGCAAAGACTAATGATGGCAGATGGGAATGTGGAATTCAAAACACAAAGAGATCAGCCAGGATCCGATTGAATGTCGGAACAGGCTCAAGGGGCTGAATGGCCTGCACTGCTCCTATTTTGTATGTTATTAATAAGATAAACAACAAGATAACCCATTTTAGTGATGTTTGTTGAGGGGTAAACCTTGAATAGGCTAAAGTGGAGAACTTCACTGTCTGCCAATTCTGGATAGTAAAGACAGGTTTCAAAATCCTCCATCAGTAGCTGAAACTAGGAGATGTCAGAGGCATGTGGTGAGGTTTGGAGGCTAAGTGTACGACAATACGATTAGTGTTATCAACTGTCATTGAGTTCATGATGAACTGTACCTGTGTTTGTAAGGGGTTGAAAGCTGGGCTGGTCAATCACAGTGAACATAACCTAAGAACAAAGAACAGGAGCTGGAGGAGGCCATTCAGCCCCTAAAGCCTGTCCTGTCATTCAACAAACCCATGACTGATTTATCCCAGGACTCAACATCCCTTTTTGTACCAGTTCCTTATAGCTCTCAACCCTCCGAGTTTTCAAAAATCTATCAGCTCCTCTTTAAATACTTTCAGTGATCCACAACTCTCTGGGTTAGAGAATTCCAGACATTCAGTACTCTCTGGGAAAAGGAATTTCTCTGCATTTCCATTTTAATGGAGTGTCCCCTAATTCTATAACTTTGTCCTTAGTTTGAGACTCCCCCACATCTTCCCAACATCTACCCTGTCAAGTCCCCTAGCACCTAAGACCAGACCTTATTCTTCTGAGCTCTGAATATTAAAGGCCTAAATTGTTTAGCCATTCTTGTTAAATCAACCTTAAGATCCAGGAAGCAGCTTAGTGAATCCCCTCCCAATGCCAATGTTTTCTTTCTTATGCATTGGGCTGAAACTGTACATTGTATTCCCGGTGTGACCTCATCAACTTATTTTACAGGAGCAAAAAAGCACCTTGCTATTTTTGAATCTCTAATCCCCTAGCAATAAAGACCAAATTTCCATTTGCTTTCTTAATTATTTGCAGCATCTACCTCCTAACTAGTGTCTCGCGTACAAGAACACCCAGATACCTATATGCTGCATGTTTTTGAAGTCCCTCCATTTCAGGAAAAAATTGTGTTTTGATTCTTCCTACCAAAGTGTATGAGGTCACATTTTCTTACATTAAACCCTATCTGCTAAGTTTTTGACCACTCACTCAACCCATCTGTAATCCCTCTGTAGGTTCGTTATGTCCTTGTTGCAACATACCCTCCCAACTACTTTTGTATCATCAGCAAATGTGGATACATTACACTCTGTCCCCTCCTCCAAATTATTAATATAGATCATAGACAATTGAGGCCCTAAGTCTGATCCTTGTGGTACTCCACTAGTTATGTCTTTTTGAGCAAAAAAGACCCATTAATCCTGAATCTCTGTCTTCTGTGTGTCAACGAAGCCTGGATCCATGCTAATACATTAACCCCCAAATCTGTCAGCTCTTTTCTTGTGTAATAACCTTTTATGCTGCATCTTACTGAATGCCTTCTGGAAATTTAAGTACGCTACACCTACCAGTTCCCCTTTATTAATTCCACTTGTTATACCCTCAAAGGTCTAGCAAATTTTCAAACATAATTCTCTTTTACAAATAATGGCTCCATTAAGTGTGTGACAAACCTCAATTTGTTTGTAAACATCCATGTTCTGAGAAATGAAATATTTTGAACAGGAGGCCATTCAGCCTGCTTGCAAAGTACAGGGCAACCCCCGAATCTGTGGCATAGGTTTCCACGGTTTCACTTACCACAGTTTACCACGGCTGGAACTTATTATAGGGAACGTTCTGGAACCAGGGACCAGGAGGGTGCTGGGAAGTATGGTTCCTATTTAAATTAATGGGTTTGCTCCTATCTGCAGTTTCGGGTTGCCACGGTAGGTCCTGGAATGTAGCCCCCGCGGGTACAGGGGGGCTACTGCACTGACAATGCACTGGGCAATGACTGATATACGCACAATTACCAACACACTCACACAGTACACATGCACATACATTCTGATAAGCACTCACTCATTCTCTCTCTCTGTCTTTCACATACACACTCTGACAAACACTCACACATGCTAACACTGTCAGATTCACTTACACACTCATATACAAATACTCATTTGCACACTCTGGATTGACAATAATGCTCCACCCTGAGGAATGTTTTGGGCTGAGGATGTTCAATTGAGTGGGACATAATGAAGGGAGAATTGGCCTCATTCCTGTCTCCAACCCATTAAAGTTCATGGTGGTAAAGCTAGTGGACACTCTTCCTGTCCTACCCCTCAATTATGACATTTATGGTTGTGGATTTATGAGTTTCATGCAAGTACTGTTGTTATTCCCCCACCCATGGGGACAAGCACCCATCATTCAGGATGTCTGATAACAAACCCAAACATGGTCACTTGTGGCTTCCCAGGAGTGAGAGGCGAGCGATGGCCATGTTGCCTGGCACTCAGTTTGACTGAGTGGTTTAGTAGTCTATCAATAATCTAGATAGGCTACTAATTAAGACAAAGCAATGTGCATGGAGAATTAATAGTAATGATCTGAACTATCTCAAACAACACTTACCCAGTAGCACCCCCTGGTAGAGGTGACAAATACCACAAAATAATGAGGTTGGTAATCTGGAAAACATGACAATGTTGTTCTGCAAAACTTTATTTTGAGAAGTGTTGACAATAATGTTCTGAAGAAGGATCATCAGACCCAAAGCATTAACTTTGTCTTCTCTCCACAGATGCAGCCAGACCTGCTGGGTTTCTCCAGTAATTTCTGTCATTATTCCAGATTTCCAGCATCTGCTGTTCTTTGTCTTATTCTAATAATTACCCATTAGACATTATCAATTATTGAAAGTGTTCGACATCAGTAAGTGACAAGGACAGTTGGCAATAATTTGAGACTAAGGCCACGTGAAATTAACTATCAGTTCTACACAGCACCAATAAGTCCCTCCTAATAAATTTAAAAGTATAGAAAATTTGTGCTACGTAAATGCCAGGCAATGACTATCTTTAATGTGAGAGACAATCTAAGCACCACACCTTGACATTCAATGGTGTTACCATTACTGAATCCCCCTACTATCAACATCCTGGGAGTTACCATTGACCAGAAACTCATCTAGATTCACCGCATAAACATTGTAACTACAAGAGCAGTTCAGAGGCTGGAAATATTGTGGCGAGTAACTCACCTCCTGACTCCCCAAAGCCTGTCCACTATCTACAAGGGACAACTTAGGAGTGGGACGGAATACTCCCACTTGCCTGGATGACTTCATCTCCAACAAAACTCAAGAAGCTTGACAAGATCCAGGACAAAGCAGTCCATTTGATTTGCACCACATCCACAAACACCACTCCTCCACCACTGACACTCAGTAGTAGCAGTGTGATCTGTCCACAAGATCCTCAGACAGTACCTTCCAAACCCATAACCACTTCCGTCTAAAAGGACAAGGGTAGCAGATACGTGGAAACATCACCATCTTCAAATTTTCCTCCAAGCCACTCACTATCTTGACTTGGAAACATATTGCCGTTCCTTCACTGTCACTGAATCAAAATCCTGGAACTCTCTCCCTCAGAGAACTGTGGGTCTACCTACAGCACATGGACTGCAGTGGTCCAAGAAGGTAGCTCACCCCCACCTTCTCAAGGGGCAACTGGGGACAAGCAATAAATACTGGTCCAGCCAGAAACACCCCCATTCCATGAGTGAATAAAAGAAGTTCAAACAAGATGTGTAATTGTGGCTAATTCATTGAAAATTGTGTCTAATGTTAAAATTAGTCTCAATGAGCCCATCATGTGATTTTGTCGTGATACTAGAAATGCATGTATCTAATCGGTTTCTGAGTTCTCTTAGAAAGAACATTACCTCCATTTATACTGCATCCATAATGTACAAAATATCCCAAATCACTTCACAGGAGCTTTATAAAGGAAAATATGACATAAAGACATTAAAAGATGTATTTGGAAATTGACCAAAAACTTAGTTTTAAAGGCACTTCTTAAGGAGGAAAGTGAAGTAGAGACATGGAAAAGTTTTGGGAGGAAATTCCATAACTTCGGATCCAGATAACTAAAGACTTGGCCGTCAGTGAGGGAGTATTTAAAGATATGGCCATCAGTGGGGGAGTAACTAAAGACATGGCCATCAGTGGGGGAGTAACTAAAGACATGGCCATCAGTGAGGGAGTAACTAAAGTTGTAAATGTATGAGAGATCAGTATTAAGTGTGCAGCGAAATGAAAGGACTTTTGGTGATGGAGCAGATTTCAGAGATAAGGAATAAAGGTAGTTAAGTTTTATTTGTAAGAACAGCACCTTGTACAATTCCTAATCCAATATACAGCATGCCCAGTATCCTATTTGAACTTTATATTTATGTATCAATCAATTCCCATATTTTTAAATAAAAACCAAACTACTGCAGATGCTGGAAATCAGAAATGAAACCAGAAATTGCTGGAAAACCTCAGCAGGTCTGGCAGCAGTGATGGAGAGAAATCAGAGTCCTGAGGAAAGGTTAATGGACCAAAAATGTTAAATTTGATTTCTCTCCACCGATGCTACGTGATCTGCTGAGCTTTTTCAGCAATTTCTGCTTTTGTTCCTATGATTCTAAATTCAGTGCTTGTGTCTTGCCAAGTTGCTTTTTCTTGTCAGTATTTTTAACTGTAAATAAATTGGAGCTAAATATGAAATAGATTCCCATTTTTATAAATGAATGCTTTGCATGACCTTAGGACATTTCAAAATGTTTTGTTGCTGATGAAGCTGTTTTTTTGCTGTTGAAACGTAGGAAATGTGCCACCCACTGTGTTCACTGTATGAGCCTACAAATAACACTGTGATGATGAGCTGTTTTTGGTGATGTATACAACATTCTAACTTCTTCTGTCAGGCAGAAGATACAGAAGCTTAAACATATGTACCAACAGGTTCAAGAACAGCTTCTTCCCTGCTGTTTTCACACTGCTGAATGGACCTTTCCAACTTTAAATATTTCAAATCTAATGCTGATCTTGCTTTGTGCAGCTCCTGTGCAGCTGTGACCTGTGTGGCTCACTGTGTCTAAGCACCCTCGGAGCTGTATTTGTTTGCTATGTATTTGTTTCCTTGTTTGCTATGATCTGCCTGTACTGCTCACAAAACAAAAAGCTTTTCTCTGTACTTAGGTACATGCGAAAACAATGAATCAAATCAAATCGGGGTGATTTCTCTTCTTTGAAATAATAGCCACGGGATGTTTTACATCCACCTGAGGGGGCAGACAGAGCCACAGTTTAATCTTCCACCCAAGTGATGTTACCCCTGACAATGCAGCACTCCCTCAGTTCCACACTGCAGTGACACAGAATTCTTAGCCAATAGAAGGCAGGCCATTCGGCCCACTGTGCTTGCACTGGTTCTATCATCAAGTACTAATCTCCTGCCTTTTCCTCATGTCTTTATTTATTATTTCTATCCAAGTAACCATCTAATGCCCCTTTTGAACTTGCCTCCAGCACATATCCAGGCAGTGCATTACAGGGTTAGCTTAGATTTTTGTGCTCAGTCTTGAGAGCTGGACTCAAACACATAATCTTCTAAGTCAGATATAACAGCACAAGTGAACTACCCCTGAGATGTGTCAGACACAATGTGTGAAATGACTGCCTTCTGTACTTGATCTATGGCCTTTAGGAGAGACAGAGAAAGCCAGAGGGAGGAGAATGAGATTTAGGGAATGTTTATTTTTCTGTAGTGCGTTGTTGCAAAACCTCAGGAATCTTTAATGCTTCTTGGAGCCATGTGTCATTATTGGGCAACTGTTAGGCATGAGATTTATGATTGGAAAGCATTGAGATCAACCAGAAACACATTTAAGTAAATGGAGCTATGTTTATTTATAAGAGATAGAGATATATAAATAGTTAGAAACATTAAAATAGGTGACATTTTTAAACCAAACTCAGAGAATCTCATTCCAAGTGAATGAGTTTTCATAGAGCTGGCCTTGTTCAAATTAACATATGTTTGGTGAAAGATCCCAAACCTGAAATGTTTTTAGCAGCTTCTCTCACCAGATGGTAAACAGATGCATGGCTCAAGGTCTCAAGACCCTGTTGGTGGTCTCTCTGACCTGTGACACCCTCCTGGGGGTCACGCGCTGTCAATTGTTGGCTGCACGATCTGCTCATTCTCTGAGGAGATTTGAAAAGTAATTTAAGAAAAGTAAAATTGTCCATTGGCTTCTTCCTCTCCCACAGACCATTCAAATCTTACTGGGGGGACAGGGCTGTGATTACATTGGCAGCTTATGGTCGTCATCCATATATGAGAGAAGGGGAGCTGGGGCTTAACGAGCAGTTGGCTTTCCATGAGGCCAATATCCTAACTATTGCCATACACACGCTTTGCAATGGAAGACACTGAGTGCTGGTTAAAAGTGGGAATTCCTCCCTCTCCCTGACCCAGAGAAGTCAATAATAACACAGTGCTGCAGCCACAATGGTGATTAGCTCTGACAAGTATGAGGAGAGGTTGATGGGAGGCTGTTAAATATTTTAATCTTGAGATTGATTGCAACACTATAGCATTGCAGCAACTGTGGTATTACAGTTGGTAACACTCCAATAGATTGTGGATTTAAATCCCACTCCTGGAACTTTATTACAAAAATCTAGGCAGGCACACCCCGGAGCTGAGGGAGTACTGTACCATCACAGATACAGTCCTTCAGATGAGATGTTAAACAGAGACTCTGCCTGTCCTCTCATGTAGCAGTGAAATATCACAGAGCAATGTTCTGAGGAAAGCAAGGGACTTCTCTCAGACTTCCTACCAATATTTATCCTTCCCTCAACATCACTGAAGCATCAGAGAATTGTGTAATTATCAGAGAGCTATTTGTAGGAGCAACTTGTATAAAACTACTGCTGCATTTTCTATATTATGGAAGTGATTACATTTCGAAAAGGTATTTCTTTGGTTGTAACATGTTTTGGAGCATTCTGGGATTGTGAACAGTGCAATAGGAGTGCAGTTCTCCATTTCTACAGTTTCCAGTCTGGAAGGTGTCCATCAGTTCACAAAACATTGATGGACCATAGACAGAGAGCCTAGAGAGAGGGAGATACTGAGAGGTTGGCGAGACAAAGGGTTAACTTTTAATTCCTTCAGGACTTTTTGGATTGAGTATAAAGATTTGTCATGTCAGTGTTACCCACATCCCCCGGTAATGTGTAAAACTTGTTTTTTATTCTGCAAAATGGGATTTTGTAAATATTCTTCCACTAAATTCTCCTGGCTGTTTTTTATAAGATTTTCTTGTTGCACATGAGTAGGAGGGAGGCCATTCAGCCCAATAAACCTGCTCCACCATTTTATTTGATGATTGCTGATCTGCAATTTGACTGCACTTATCCACCTCAGTTCATAGCAAAATGTTTATTGATTCCAATCATGAAAACTTCATTGGATTGGCCTGTTGGGGGCAAGAGAGTTGCAGTCTTCCTTTACCAGGACAGTTCTTCCATTAGTCGGGGACTCTGCACGTTACAGTCACTCAAACTTTGACCATCACAAAGCAATCCATAGAGGGACATGGAGATGGAACTGAATCATGTGGGTAGTTTTGAGTGACAGGTCAGATCAGAGACTTGCATTCATAACCATCTGGTGTGTGAGAGAGAGCTGTAACTGTCTGAGGAGCTCCTGTTTTCCTTCATTATCTTTTCCACTTTAAGATTCAACATTTCAAATTTGCAAAAAATTAGCTTCTACTGATGGGATACAATTGTGAAGCTTAGATTTCAAAATGCAAAGAAAACATTTGATGGGCAGGATTAGTTGCTCTTTGTATATTTGAGATAACACTCCTCATGGGCCTGACTAGGGTGACTTAGAGTGAACGAGGAGAAAGTGAGGACTGCAGATGATGGGGATCAGAGTTCGAGAGTGTGCTGTCTTGTGTAAACACAATCCTTTTCTCTTCCCAGTAACTGCTTCTGCTGTCCCTGTGTCTTTATTGTAAAGTATGGATGTTAATCCAGCTGGTTTGTGTGTAGCTGGTGTGTGATGAAGCAATTTGATTAAAAGTTATACTGAGGTTCACTTTGCTGCTGATTTTGTTGCTAAGACCCAGGCTTTGTTGCTGGATTATGGAAATAGTTGTGAAACTCTTTCTTTTCAGGTATCTTGTATCAGTGTCCAACCTCCTGCCAATCCCCGTTTACAGTCGCCAGACTGTAAAAACCCTTTATTCTTCCACAGTAACATACCTCAGCCTTGCTTCCCTGGCTATTCTGCAGTATCTGTGAGACTGAATATTCATATTGAGATTAGGAAGTTTAAGGCGGTGTCTAATGCACTGCTGCCTCACAGCGCCAGGGACCCGGGTTCAATTCCAGCCTCGGGTAACTGTCAGTGTGGAGTTTGCACATTCTCCCTGTGACTGTGTGGGTTTCCTCTGGGTGCTCCGGTTTCCTCCCACAGTCCAAAGATGTGCAGGTCAGGGGAATTGGCCATGCTAAATTGCCCATAGTGTTAGTTGCATTAGTCAGGGATAAACGTAGGGAATGGGTCTTGTTGGGTTGCTCTTCGGAGGGTCGGTGTGGACTTGTTGGGCCGAAGGGCCTGTTTCCACACTGTAGGAAATCTAATCTAATTTAATCTAATCTAATCTAATGACCATGGGAATGAGACTGACAAACTCAGTTCACCCAAAGTGCTCAGAACCAGTGAATAGAGTTGCAATGTGACCCATTGAAAGGTAGGTATCTAATCCACCACCCATTCACTTTGCTGTAATCAGCATCTCATATCCTTGTTTCATCTGATTGAGATTAATGTGGTTGGTTAACCAAGCTGCTTGTGGTGCAGTTGTAATGTCCCTACCTCTGGCCAGGACACCTGGGCGCTAGTCCCACCTGCTGCAGGCTGTGTGAGAATATCTCTGAACAGGCTATTTAGAAAATTTAAGAAACAGCTGTCTGACACGGCCACATGATAACGCATGGTCCAGGGGTGGCCATGATCATTGTTGCTTCATTCAACTCTCTGAGTGTTTAGCTCCAGCCTGGGCCCTCAGTTGTTTCCTTGCATTACCAACCAATCTTTCATCATCAGTGCTGGGAGTTGGGAGAGGCCGGCGGGAACAATGCCTCTTAGTCCTGCAACTGGGTCCATGCATTAAGCTTCTTCCACAGATTTAGTTACTGCTCGTCCTTTCATGGATTCTATCTAGTCTGCCTTTTCTGGGGTGTTGAGTATCTACCCTTGCACTTGGAGGCTGCACTGTCTCAGTAGGCTGCTGCTGTAGTGAGTCCTGTGCATCCCCAGTTGGTCCTTAGCTTAGAATAAGGATCCCTCTCTCTATACGGCAAACCCCTAGTTTCCACCAAGATCTACATTGCATTGAGTACAGCTTTCAAGTGCTGCTTCACCTCTGCTCCACTTCAAGACTTGCCCACACATCTGTCTCCATCTGCTTTATGGTTGTTAGAGTGGCATCACCATTTACACCATCGTCATCAATATATTTACGTCTCATTGTATCAGAAGAGCAAGTCTGTGCCACTGTATCCCTGCCACTGTGTAATTTCCAGTGTGTCCCTGCCAGTGTGTCCCTGTCACTGTATAATTTCCAGTGTATCCCTGCCAGTGTATCCCTGCCAGTGTGTAATTTCCAGTATGTCCCTGCCAGTGTATCCCTGCCAGTGTGTAATTTCCAGTGTGCCCCTGCCAGTGTGTAATTGCTAGTGTATCCCATGCACTGTGTAATTTCCAGTGTATCCCTGCCAGTGTGTAATTTCCAGAGTGTCCGTGTCACTGTGTAATTTCCAGTGTGTCCCTGCCAGTGTGTAATTTCCAGAGTGTCCCTGCCACTGTGTAATTTCCAGAGTGTCCCTGCCAGTGTGTAATTTCCAGTGTGTCCCTGCCAGTGTGTAATTTCCAGTGTGCCCCTGCCAGTGTGTAATTTCCAGAGTGTCCCTGTCACTGTGTAATTTCCAGTGTGCCCCTGCCACTGTGTAATTTCCAGAGTGTCCCTGCCAGTGTGTAATTTCCAGTGTATCCCTGCCAGTGTGTAATTTCCAGTGTGCCCCTGCCACTGTGTAATTTCCAGTGTGCCCCTGCCAGTGTGTAATTTCCAGTGTGCCCCTGCCTCTGTGTAATTTCCAGAGTGTCCCTGTCACTGTGTAATTTCCAGTGTGCCCCTGCCAGTGTGTAATTTCCAGTGTGCCCCTGCCTCTGTGTAATTTCCAGAGTGTCCCTGCCTCTGTGTAATTTCCAGTGTGCCCCTGCCAGTGTGTAATTTCCAGTGTGCCCCTGCCTCTGTGTAATTTCCAGTGTATCCCTGCCAGTGTGTAATTTCCAGAGTGTCCGTGTCACTGTGTAATTTCCAGTGTGCCCCTGCCAGTGTGTAATTTCCAGTGTGCCCCTGCCTCTGTGTAATTTCCAGAGTGTCCGTGTCACTGTGTAATTTCCAGTGTGCCCCTGCCAGTGTCAATCACATTGTCAGTATCGCTGAATATTGAAGGGGGTTAAACAACGATAGCAGTATCACAGCCAAGTCAGATTGTGTCCTGTTTCAACAAACTGTAACCAAAGTGAAGTGGTGACGTATGAAGTAATGTCCAGCATCTGTTTCTCCAAATCAGAGAACATTAGTTAGCTCAGCACAACCTGGAATTAACTCTACCACCAGTCCCAATTTCTATGTCAGGACTAGGCTGGGAGGAGTTTTAATTGACTAATCTATTGACATCAATTAAAAATATTCACCAACTTGGTTTGAATTTCCTAATTTTTAAAAGCTGTTAAGTGCACGTTGTCATTACTTACACCTCATCATTGCAGTAATCTATGGATCGATGGGACACCTCTTCAAAGCAGCCAGAATTGAGGAGAATTCACCGGCTGGTTGCTTCTGCATGATGAAGCTGACCTGGAAGTGACAGACAGATCCCAGCAAAGCAGCGAGAACAAGCTGCTCCAGCGAGACAATGAAACAATCATTTGTTCTTCTGTCTCGTCAGTCTTAGGAAAACCACAAAATAATTGCCACTATTTCTAATTAATAATTAGCAAAGGCTCTGCCTGTAATTATGTTGTTTCATTGTAATTAAGGAGCTAATTAGCAAGATGTCAATGTAGATTTAATTACAGAGTGCATGGTTAATCCCCCACCAATTGTTCAGCTTTTCTTCAAAGCTGCTGTATCTATGATGTTGAATATTCTTTTTTTGTGGTAAACCACTGTTCAGTTTTGAGGTTTCTCTTCACTGATATTTGGGAGAGTAATGCCAATATCTCTGTCACCATCCTCTTCCAACTGCACAACTCTCTATGTTCCTCAAACCTTGCCATCTGCTGTCCCCTTATTTTAGTCACTTCAGTATCCTTAGTTGTACGTTAAGTTGCCCAGGCCCTATGCTCTGGACTTCCTGCTTTATATTTCTCTACCCCACTCTCTATCCCTCCCCACTTCTTTCACCCGCTCTGCCCCACCTTTCCTAGGACATAGTCTAAAATGTATTTTATTGACCAGGTTTTCAATCACCTGTCCTTATGTCATCCTCTATGCTTTGTATCAATCATTTTATCATTTTCCTGAGCAGCATCTCAGAAGTTGATCTTAATTTAAAGGTGCTAAATAAATGCAAGTTGTTGTTATAGGATCGAAACATTTGTTGGTTCACCAGATATATCTTCAGAGCAGTAAAGGCATCTTGTTTGACTTCACAACACACTGCATTCTCAGAAACAGAGGGGTCAGGGCTGAGGGAACGCTGCACTGTTGGAGGGTCAGTGCTGAGGGAGCGCCACGCTGTCAAAGGGTCAGTGCTGAAGGAGTGCCGCACTGTCGGAGGGTCAATACTGAGGGAGCACTGCACTGTCAGGGGTGTCAGTGCTGAGGGAGTGCCACGCTGTCGGAGTGTTCTGACTTGCAAACGAGATGCTAAATTCAGTCCTTGACAGCCCTTTGAGGATTCAGTGGATTGCACATGACCATTTCCAGGAAGACAGCACTATCTCCAGTGGCCTGGCCAGTTTTTATTCACTGATCAACATTAAAGCAATTATTTGGTGAGTTACTCATTAATGTTTATGGGAACTAGCTGTGTGCAATATGATTGCTCTGTTTTCCACATTACAACAAAGACATTTCAAAATTACTTCAATTGAATAAAATGTGCTTTGGGACATTTGAGGTTGTGAAAAGTGCAATGTGAATGTAAGTCTGTTGTTTTTAACTGGGATTCGGACAGTGTAAGAAATTCAGTGAACTATTTCAGGGATTGGGAGACAGCTTTTTAATCCATGTAGCATATTTTGTTCAGTGTCAATTCACTGAAAGTGGTGGATCAAGGCTAAACCAGACCTTTACCATAAAACCCACCTGCAATGAATAGATTCAGCGGTGTTTGGATTGGAGATGAGACAAAAGTGGACTGCCTGATGAGGAAAGGACAGGCTGGACCAGGATCCTCTAGGGTTTAGGAGAGTCAGAACTGACTTAATTGAAACATATCAGAACCTGATAGGGATACTCCGGTTAACTACAGACCAGTGAGCCTGATGTCGGTGGTGGGAAATTGGCTGGACAAGGTACTGAGGGATAGGATCTATTTATATTTAGAAAAGAATGGGCTTATCAGTGATAGGCAACATGGTTTTGTGCTGGGGAGATTGTGCCTTACCAACTTAATAGAGTTCTTGAGGAAGTGACTAAGTTGATAGATGAAGGAAGGGCTGTAGATGTCATATGCATGGACTTTGGTAAGGTGTTTGATAAGGTTCCCCGTGGTAGACTAATGGAGAAGGTGAAGTCACATGGTGTGCAGGGTGTTCTAACTGGGTGGATAAAGAACTGGTTGAGCAACAGGAGACAGAGAGTAGTAGTTGAAGGGAGTTTCTCCAAATGGAGAAAGGTGCCCAGTGGTGTTCCACAGGGGTCAGTGTTGGGGCCACTGTTGTTTGTAATATACATAAATGATCTGGAAGAGGGCACTGTTGGTATGATCAGCAAGTTTGCAGATGACACAAAGATTGGTGGAGTAGCAGAAAGCATAGGGAACTGTCAGAGAATACAGGAGGATATAGATGGACTGGAGAGTTGGGCAGAAAAGTGGCAGATGGATTACAATCCAGACAAATGTGAGGGGATGCATTTAGACAAGTCTAATTCTAGAGTGAATTATACAATGAACCGAAGAGCCTTGGCAAAAGTTGATGGGCAGAGAGATCTGGGAGTGCAGGTCCATTGTACCCTGAAGGTTGCTGCACAGGTGGATGGAGTGGTCAAGAAGGCATATGGTATGCTTGCCTTCATTGGACGGGAAATTGAGTATAAGAGCTGGCAAGTCATGTTAAAATTGTACAAGGCATTGGTTTGGCCACGTTTAGAATACCGTGTACAGTTCTGGTCACCACATTACGAAAAGGAGGTGGATGCTTTGGAGAGGGTGCAGAGAAGGTTTACGAGGATGTTACTTGGTATGGAAGGTGCTGGCTATGAAGAGAGGTTGAGTAGGTTAGGTTTATTTTCATTAGAAAAAAGGAGGTTGAGGGTGGACCTGACTGAGGTTTATAAAATCATGAAGGGTATAGACAGGGTGGATAGAGACAAGCTTTTTCCCAGGGTGAAGGATTCAATAACGAGACGTCAGGCTTTCAAGTTGAGAGGTGGAAAGTTTAAGGGGGATACACGCGGAAAGTACTTACCACAGAGGGTGGTGGGCATTTGGAAGGTGTTGCCAGCAGAGGTGGGAGAGGCAGGCACGGTAGATTCATTTAAGATGTGTCTGGATAAATGCATGAGTAGGTGGGGAGTACAGGAATACAGATGCTTAGGAATTGACCGACAGGTTTAGACAGTACATTTGGATCAGCTCAGGCTTGGAGGGCCGAAGGACCTGTTCCTGGGCTGTAAATTTTCTTTGTTCTTTGTTCAGAGAGGACTTGCCTTGGTGGAAACAAAAAGGATATTTCCTCTTGTGGGAGAATCTAGAACCAGGGGTCATTGTTTGAAAATAATGTTTGAAAACCCAGGGGGTTGCCTATTTAAAACAGAAATGAGTAAACTTTTTTTATTCTTAAAGGTCGAGAGTCTTTGGAATTCCCTTCCTCAAAAGGCAGTGGGTATAGAATGTTTAAATATTTTTGAGGCAGGGAGAGATAGATTCTTGATGATCAAAGGGACAAAAGATCATCGGGGAAATGCAGGAATGCAGAGTTGAGGTTAAAATCAGATCAGCCACGATCTTTTTGAATGACAGAGCAGACTTGAATGGCCAATGGCCTACATTTGTTCCTTGTTCACAGAACAGTACAACTCAGTCCAGGCCATTCAGCCTTCAATGTTGTGCCAGCCTTTTATCCTGCTCTAAGATCAAACTAACCTACATACCCTTCATTGTACTATCATCCACGTGCCTATCCAAGAGTTGCTTAAATGTCCCTAATGTATCGACCCTACCATCACCATTGAACCTACCTCTGACATCAGCCCTACACCTTCCTCCAATCACCTTAAAATTATGCCCCCTCATGATAGCCATTTCCACCCTGGAACAAAGGCTCTGGCTATCCACTTTATGAACACTGATCATCATCTTGTACACCTCCATCAAATCACTTCTCATCCTCCCTCACTTGTTGGGATATGCTATCATTGAGAAGCAGTGATTCATTCCTAAACAATAAAACTACCGATCTTTATGAGACTGAAAGATGATAAATCTCTGAGGCATGATCATCCACAACCCGGGTCATTAAAGAAGCTGGATAGTGAAATGGTGCATGATTTGGTTGTTGTCTTCTGAAGTTCTGGAGATTCTGGAACATTCCTGCAGACTGGAGGTGACAAATATCACTCCAATATTTAAAAAAGGAAAGAAGGTGAGAATGGGAATTACAGACAATAAACCCCCAAAATAGTTGTAGGGATAATGCTGAAGTCTACGATAACAGGACACTTAGAAATGACTAGTATTACACAAATGTGAAATATGGAAAGAAAATTGTCTTTGACAAATCAATTGGATTTTTTTGAGGATTTATTAGTAGAATAGATGAGGGTGAGCCAATGCATGTGGTGCATTTAGATTTTCAGAAAGTTCAGAGGTTAGTGTGCAAAACTTCATTGAGCTGAGGGGGATGTTCCCACCCTGCCGCTTGCAAAAATGCCATCCCGTATTCCCAATTCCTTCGCCTCCGCCGTATCTGCTCCCAGGAGGACTAGTTCCACCATAGAACACATCAGATGGCCTCCTTCTTTAGAGACTGCAATTTCCCTTCCCACGTGGTTAAAGATGCCCTCCAACGCATCTCGTCCACATCCCGTACCTCCGCCCTCAGACCCCACCCCTCTAATCGTAACAAGGACAGAACGCCCCAGGTGCTCACCTTCCACCCTACCAACCTTCGTATAAACCAAATCATCCGCTGACATTTCTGCCACCTCCAAAAAGACCCCACCACCAGGGATATATTTCCCTCTCCACCCCTTTCCGCCTTCTGCAATCCCTCCGTGACTACCTGGTCAGGTCCACGCCCCCCCTACAACCTACCCTCCCATCCTGGCACTTTCCCCTGCCACCACAGAAACTGCAACACCTGTGCCCACACCTCCATCCAAGGCCCTAAAGGAGCCTTCCACATCCATCAAAGTTTTACCTGCACATCCACTAATATCATTCATTGTATCCGTTGTTTCCAATGTGGTCTCCTCTACATTGGGGAGACTGGGCGCCTCCTAGCAGAGCGCTTTAGGGAACATCTCTGGGACACCCGCACCAATCAACCACACCACCCCGTGGCCCAACATTTCAACTCCCCCTCCCACTCTGCCGAGGACATGGAGGTCCTGGGCCTCCTTCACCACCGCTTCCTTACCACCAGACACCTGGAGGAAGAACGTCTCATCTTCCGCCTCGGAACACTTCAACCCCAGGGCATCAATGTGGACTTCAACAGTTTCCTCATTTCCCCTTCCCCCACCTCACCCTAGTTCCAAACTTCCAGCTCAGCACCGTCCCCATGACTTGTCCGGACTTGTCCGACCTGCCTAGGTCCTTTTCCACCTATCCACTCCACCCTCTCCTCCCTGACCTATCACCTTCATCCCCTCCCCCACTCACCCATTGTACTCTATGCTACTTTCTCCCCACCCCCACCCTCCTCTAGCTTATCTCTCCACGCTTCAGGCTCTCTGCCTTTATTCCTGATGAAGGGCTTTTGCCCGAAACGTCGATTTCGCTGCTCCTCGGATGCTGCCTGAACTGCTGTGCTCTTCCAGCACCACTAATCCAAAATCTGGTTTTCAGCATCTGCATCATTATTTTTACCTTGTCTCAGAGGGTGATCAGTCAGTGGGATTCTGGACCACAGAGGGCTGTGGAGGCCACTGAGTATACTTAAGAAAGAGGCGGATAGATTTCTGGAGACTAAAGGTGTCAATGAAAATATCAAGAGTCTGGAATATAATGTTTGGTAGCTGTATATCTCTATGACTCTGTGACTCTATGATTAGGCATGATCATGCAGTCATGGAGTCAGAGAGGTGTATAGCACGGAAACAGACCCTTCAATCCAACACATCTATGCTGACCAGATATCCGAAATTAATCTCGTCCCATTTCCAGCACTTGGCCCATATCCCTCTGAAACATTCCTATTCATTTACCCATCCAGATACCTTTTAAATGCTGCAATTGTATTAGCCTCCACCACTTCGTCTGGCAGCTCAATCTACACCCGCACCACCCTCTGTAAGAAAATGTTGCTCCTTAGGTCTTGTTTAAATATTTCCCCTCTCATCTTAAACCTATGCCCTGTTGTTGTGGACCCCCCCCCACCTTGCCTAATTACCCTATCTATGCCCTTCATGATTTTCTAAACCTCTGTAATGTCACCTCTCAGCCTCCAAAGCTCCATCAATTTGGATAGTGGGCTCAATAGGCCAAATAGCTTACTCTTGCTTGAACCTTCTATGTGCTATGTTCATGCTAACTCCCCAAAGACAATAGCAGAACCTCAGAATAGTGACTAAGATCCGTGTGCTTTTCCAATGTTTCAATGTGTGAAATTGGACAACTTCTACCATTGGCATGTGCCTAAGGCCACTGCGTTCACACGATAACTACAGTGTGAGCTTCTTAAACAAAGACCATTACACAATGCATTTAACAATTGGGTTCACTTCATGCTCACAGTATCTGCGTTTGTGTGGGCTGCACAAGGTACACAATAGAACATAGAACAGTACAGCGCAGAACAGGCCCTTCGGCCCTCGATGTTGTGCCGACCTGTGAACTATTCTCTGCTTGCCCCCCTACACTCTCGCAAAATCATCCATGTGCTTATCTAAGGATTGTTTAAATCTCCCCAATGTGGCTGAGTTGACTACATTAGCAGGTAGGGATTCCACGCCCTTACCACTCTCTGAGTAAAGAAACTACCTCTGACATCTGTCTTAAATCTATCAACCCCTCAATTTGTAGTTACGCCTCCTTGTACAAACTGACATCATCATTCTAGGAAAAAGACTTTCTCTGTCTACCCTATCTAATCCTCTGATCATCTTGTATGTCTCTATCAAATCCCCTCTTAGCCTTTTTCTTTCCAACCAGAACAGACCCAAGTCTCTCAGCCTTTCCTCATAAGATCTCCTCTCCAGACCAGGCAACATCCTGGTAAGTCTCCTATGCACCTTTTCCAATGCTTCCACATCCTTCCCAAAATATGGGGACCAGAACTGTACACAATATTCCAAGTGTGGCCGCACCAGCGTTTTGTATAGTTGCAGCATAATATTGCGGCTCCAGAACTCAATCCCTCTACGAATGAAACTGAATGCACCGTATGCCTTCTTAACAGCACTATCCACCTGAGTGGCAACTTTCAGGGATCTATGCACATGGACTCCAAGATCCCTCTGCACATCCACACTACCAAGAATCTTTCCATTGACCCAGTACTCTGCCTTCCTGTTATTCTTCCCAAAGTGCATCATCTCACATTTAGCTGCATTGAACTCCATTTGCCACCTCTCAGCCCAATTCTGCAGTTTATCCAAGTCCCCCTGCAACCTGTAACATTCTTCCAAACTGTCCACTACTCCACCGACTTTAGTGTTGTTTGCAAATTTACTAATCCATCCACCTATGCCTGCATCTAAGTCATTTATAAAAATGACAAACAGCAGTGGTCCCAAAACAGATCCCTGTGGCACACCACTAGTAACTGGACACCAGACTGAATATTTTCCATCAACCACCACTCGCTGCCTTCTTTCAGAAAGCCAGTTTCTAATCCAAACTGCTAAATCACCCTCAATTCCATGCCTCTGCAGTTTCTCCAACAGCCTACCATGTGGAACCTTTTCAAAGGCTTTACTGAAGTCCATGTATACCACGTCAACTGCCCTCCCCTCATCTACATGCTTGGTCACCTTCTCAAAAAACTCAATGAGGTTTGTGAGACATGACCTGCCTTTAACGAAACCATGTTGACTATCTAAAATCAAATTGTTGCTTGCTAGATGATTATAAATCTTAACTCTTATAACCCTTTCCAAAACCTTTCCTACAACAGATGTAAGGCTCACTGGTCTATAATTACCTGGGTCATCTCTACTGCCCTTCTTGAACAAGGGTACAACATTTGCAATCCTCCAGTCCTCTGGTACTAAACCTGTAGATAATGACGACTCAAATATCAAAGCCAAGGGTTCTGCTATCTCCTCCCTAGCTTCCCAGAGAATCCTCAGATAAATCCCATCTGGCCCATGGGACTTGTCAACTTTCACTCCTTCCAGAATTGATAACACCTGTGTGTAACTAACCTCAATCCTTTCTAGTCTAATATCTCGTACCTCATTCTTCTCCTCTACAATATTCTCCTTTCCCTGAGTGAAAACTGATGAGAACTGTTCGTTTAGCACCTCTCCGATCTCCACAGGGTCCACACTCAACTTCCCACTCTGTCTTTGACTGGCCCTATTCCTACCCTAATCATCCTTTTATTCCTCACATAGCTATAGAAAGCTTTAGGGTTCTCCTTTGTTCTATTTGCTAAAGACTGCTTGTGTCCTCTCTTTGCTCTTCTTAACTCTCTATTTAAATCCTTCCGAGCTGATCTGTAACTCTCCACCACCTCATCTGAACCATCTTGTCTCATCAACACATAAGCTCCTTCTTCTTTGTAACAAAAGATGCAATTTCTGTAGTAAACCATGGTTCCCTTACCTTATCACTTCCTCCCTGCCTGACAGGGACATACCTCTCAAGGACATGCAATATCTGTTCCTTAAACCAGCTCCACATTTCCATTGTCTGCATCCACTGCATTTTGCTACCCATTCTATGCATCCTGATTCTTGCCTAATTGCATTATAATTGTCCTCGCCGCATTGTTAACTCTTGACCTGTGGCATGTACCTATCCCTTTCCATCGCTAAACTAAACGTAACTGAATTATGGTCACTCTCTCCAAAGTGCTCACCTACAACTAAATCACACACTTGACCTGGTTCCTTCAAGCACCAGATCCTGTGTGGCCTCCCCTCTTGTCGGCCCTTCGACATACTGTGTCAGGAAACCCTCCTGCACACATTGGACAAAAACTGATCAGTCCACCGTACTAGCGTTATAGCATTTCCAGTCAATGTTGGGGAAGTTAAAGTCCTCCATAATGACCACCATGTTCCTTTCACTCCCACCCAGAATAATTTTGCCAATCCTCTCCTCCACATCCCCGGAACTCTGCGGAGGCCTATAAAAATCTCCAAGCAGTGTGACCTCTCCTCTCTTGTTTCTAACCTCAGCCCACACTACCTCAGTAGATGAGTCAAAAGTTCTCTCAGCCACCGTTATACTGTCCTTGACTAACAAGGCCACACCTCCCCCTCTTTTACACCTTGCCTGTTTTTAATGAAAGATCTAAACCCTGGAACCTGCAACATCCATTCCTCACCCTGCTCTATCCATGTCTCCGAAATGGCCACAACATCGAAGTCTCAGGTACCTATCCATGCTGCAAGCTCACCTACCTTATTTCGGATACTTCTGGTGTTGAAGTAGACACAGTTCAAACCAGCTCGCTGTCTACCAGCACATTCCTGTGACCCTGAAATCCTGTCCCTGTCCATCCTACTCTCATCCTCCTGTGCACTGCAACTATACCCCCGGTTCCCATCCCCCTGCTGAGCTAGTTTAAACCCACCCGAATAGCACCAGCAAATTTCCCACCCAGGATATTCGTACCCCTCTGGTTCAAGTGAAGTCTGTCTTGTTTGGAGAGGTCCCACCTTCCCCAGAATGAGCCCCAATTATCCAAGAACCTGAAACCCTCTCTCCTGCACCATCCCTGCAGCCACGTGTTCAGCTGATATCTCTCCATATTCCTTGCCTTGCTATCACGTGACACGGGTAACAAACCAGAGATAACAACTCTGTTTGTTCTAGCTGTCAGCTTCCACCCTAGTTCCCTGAAATCCTGCCTTATATCCCTATCCCTCTTTCTACCTATGTCGTTGGTACCTACATGGACAACGACTTGAGGCTGATCACCCTCTCCCTTCAGGACCCCAAGGATACGATCTGAGACATGACGGACCCTGGCACCTGGGAGGCAACACACCAACCATGAGTCGCGTTCATTCCCTACAAACCTTCTATCTGAGCCTCTAACTATAACTGTATGTCCCATCCTGTCTGTGACTGATTCTGAACAATGTGAACTGGCTCAGTTGTTGGAAAATGCGTTTTGAGCAACTTTTTCCCACAGAACCTGAAGGAATCCTTCCCATTTACGGAGGACGTACATGATTGGCTTTTCGTTGGCAATGTAGTGTCGATGCAATTATTTGGAAATGCTAACCTTTTCATTAATGTACTACTCAAGGAAAACATGGAAATTTCAGTATAGCACTATATCATGGTGACCTAGACATGTCACTATTGCATGAATCAGTTTTCATTGAAGTTGTGAACTTGGCAACTCATTCAGTGGAGTTTAACAGCACCACATTTCCAACCTTAGGTGACATTGCCATCGGATCTTACTTGGTTCAGCTTTCATAAACACCATCGGGTTCCAAAGGGGTTTCCTTTGATGGAAGGATATCTGTCCTCCTGGTCTGGGCATATTTCTGGTACATTGATGATATGCTTATTGCAACTGATTCCACAGCTGATTGTTAGAATTGCCTGTTTTAAAAGGACTCCATTTTGCACTAAAGTTCATCTTTGAAATTGAACAGTCAGATTAACTCTGCTCAATGTCCTGGTTGAGAATCTAGCCATGAGGTTCTCCACGATGTCCCTCCCTTTTACTGGGGAGTACACACATTGAGATTCCTACAGTTCCACGTGCTGCAATATTGGCCTTATCAGCAACATTGTAAATAGGGCCAGAGACATTTATTCACTGCACACACCTGCTGCTGCAATGGGGGCACATCAAAGCCACACTGTGTGATAATGGTGACCAGGTCATTTCTCAGTGAACATCACACAAACTCACTGTAGGCTGAAAGGTGATCACTCTTGATGCTGAACAGCACCTGGTCCACCTCAAATTAGGGAAAGGTATCTCAAAACACCAGCTGTTTCATGTTGCTACTGCGTAACAGTGTTTGTTACTAATGGGATGCTGCCATCAAACCAGACTTTCTGCCCAGCCCTGGAATATCAGAGGTTGAGGGTGACCTTACAGAGGTTTATGTGAGAGGCAGGGATCGAGTGAATAGTCAAGGTCTTTTTCCCAGGGTAAGTGAGTTCAAAACTAGGTGGCATAGGCTTAAGGTGAAAGATTTAAAAGGGACCTGAGGGGCAACTTTTTCACACAGAGGGTGGTGTGTGCATGGAATGAGCTGCCAGAGGAAGTGGTAGAGGCTGGTACAATTACAACATTTAAAAGGCATCTGGATGGGTATATGAATAGAGAGGGTTTAGAGGGATATGTGCCAAATGAGACTAGATTAACTTAGGATATCTGGTCAGCATGGATGAATTGGACTGAGCGTCTGTTTCTGTGCTGTCCATCTCTAGATGTAATGTGGTCTATGAATTTCAGTGCCAGTGTAATGCCAGTCCCAATAAGGGCATCATAACAAACAGCAGGTCCCTTTGACTTTCACAACTAACCCCCAGTTTATTCCATGATTGGACAGGATTGGCTAAATAATCCCAAGTGTGCACATAATTACTATCAACCAATTCAATATTGTTAGTCAGACACGCAATGTGCACTTGCACATATGGGAAGCTACATGGATTAATGCACAGACATTAGTTTGCAGGCAGAAAGAACATGTTCGTGCACTGTACATGTTTCAACTAAACTGACAATTCATTCTCTGTTTCATTTATCAGGGAAATACCTTGACCAGAGTCAGCCTCCTTCGGTTGAAATTTAAACACAGCTTGATAATTAACTGTCATTCATTATTCTGGTGCATTCCCCATGGAAATGCCTCCACTAACCATTGTCTATTTGCCATCCTGTTCTCTTGTAAAAATATTACCCTCTCTTTGCTTTGGTATTCCTTGTCATTGTCCTGTTGAGCACAAGACAAAACTCTTCTTGCAAAAGTATCCTTTTTCACAAATACTCAAGGTCTTTATGACCAACCTACGAAATGCATTTTAATGTGAGCACTTCTTCCCTGACTTTGCGTTGCTGTTAAATCAATGGACGATATGAACTTGAAAAGGAGAATAAAATGCAAAGCTGTAGGGTCCAGCTCATTGGCTTGTTCTGATAAAGAGCTGTCACAGACTCCGTGGGATGATTGGCCTCCATGTAAATTCCATGTTAATGACATGAGGGTTTTATTAACATGCCAGAGGGTGACAAATTGATATGCTGCATTGATGGTGCCACATTGTTGGTGGAGTCTAGGGCTCATCCAGGGAGAATGTTGAAGCCAATGAATGTGGAGTGTAGATTCACCAGGATAATGTCAGGATGAGAAAACATCAAATCTCCCAAAAATGATTTGCTGTTTCATATGTCTGATTTAATTCCACGCAGTCCTTGCAGAGGTCATTCACAACACCTGATCCTAGATCAGGAGACACTGATTCCGGATTGGGAATGATGTTTGGTCTTGACTGACCAAATCATATTCTGTACTGTTGGGAGTTAGGTTCTGCATTTAATGGTTTAAACCTGGGACTGGGGAATGGAGTGCAGTCTGAGGGAGTGTCGAATTATAGAATCATGGAATCCCCACAATGCAGAAAGAGGCCATTCAGCCCATCAAGTCTACACTGGCTTTGTGAAAAGCATCCTATCCAGACCCACAAACCACCCCCCACCCCCTGCCCCCCAACCCTCTGCATGAGGTTTATACCACGGCCAACACACCTACCCTGCACATTTTTGGACTGTGGGAGGAAACCGGAGCATCCGGAGGAAACTGTTGCAGACATGGGGAGAAAGGAAGTCGGGTGTGATTCTAAGGGAGTAGGGTTTTGGTCTGAGGGAGTGGGATGGGGTAGGGGTCTGGGGAGCAGTGGGGTCTGAGGGCCTAAAGGAGTGGGAAGTGGGACTGGGGGAGGGAGTGGGTTGGAGTTCGGGAGGTTTGCACTGAGGAATAAATCTGTTGACCACATGGAGTCTTTGATCTTTTACTTTTCTTCTTTCTTGAGAATAATTCCATATTAAGTGGAAAACACTGGTGCCAGGTTTCTGCGTCTCTCTAACATTCTGCACCTAAACGGTTTGGTCAGTGGTAGTGGTGGGTTCGAACTGGTTAAAGTCAAATGATCTCAATCCATTTCTCACTGGACTCAAGTGTTTCAGGCGGATATTAACAGGGTGATAATTTCTCCTCGAGCTTATTGGCTTGATCGAAAAGGGCTTTATCCCTTTTTGCAAAACGGCGGCTATAATATTAAAGAACAAAATGAAGGGTGGTCGAGAAGTCAATTGCCTCTGGGTCGAATCCATTGTCCTCCAATAATAAATTCAAATCAAGAAGGTTCAAACAAACACCTTTATTTTTCAAAGATTCTTAAAAATGGACCTACATTTTTAATCTTGTATCGTTCTTCCATCTCTCTCTCTCTCTCTTTCTCTCGCTTCCTTTTCTCGCTTTTTAAATTGCTTTTTTTGCCATCACAGGCTTGAGGGTAACAGTTTCATCAAAGCTGCTGACAAAATAGTGTGAGACAGGTTATAATTAAACCCACGCGTAGCGGCCATTACACCACCAGCGCATTAGTCACGAGTTGACATGCCGCATGTCAGCCCTTCATTCAGCCTGTTAATAAGCATCATTAGCATGTTTCCCGAAGCCTGATGTTAGGTATATGTTCATTTTAAAATCACAGACTTCCATTTGTGATCCAAAATAGATGTCACCTTTTGGAGCCGTCCCTGTTTCTGCCGTAGCTCTGATTATCTGAGTCACCTCTAACTCCTGCTCTGTGTTTATAGAATTCTTGTTTTGCAACCAGCATTTCAGTGTTTCGAAGCTGTGTCTTTTCCGTTTATGTATAAGGGAGCCCTTCTTCTGCCTTGGTCCATCAGCTGTCATGACCCTCATCTATGTCTTGGTTACCAATAAATGCAGCCATTTTGTAATGTTTATAGCTGGCCTCCTAGCTTTCACTCACTGTAAACTCCAGCGCATTAGCAATATTGCTGCCTTTATCCTAGCCATTAAATTGAGGCCATGTCTGTCTTCTGAGGAGGATGTAAAAGATCCCACAACCTTCTGGGTGGTCTAGTTCCTCTATGTCCTGGAAAACATCCATCTCAATGCAATATCGATAAAAAACATCTCTAGTCATGATTGCACTATTGCTATGGGATCTTGCTGTGCACTGACTGCCAGCCATGTTTTCTACATTACTTCAGTGACCTTCAAAAGTACTTCATTGGCTTTGGAGTGGCATAAAGGGATTAGATAAAACAGCAAGTCTTCCTTCTCTATTCCAGAATATCCGAACATCGTTACGGAGGGGCCCCATGTAGCTCACTAACCCTGGTTTTCGATGCAGATGGAAATTCCCACACCTCCTGGGACCTCACGTGTTGGTTCACTGGACATAACCAAAACCAAAGGGGGTGAAAACACAAATTGAGGAGCTATCTGTCTTTCCCTGCAATGAATGGAATTCCTTAATGGAATCACAATTCTTGAATCATATTTAAAAAAATTGTAGAAATAATCTTGCTCTTGATTAAAAATCAAATTTCAATCCCAGCATTCTGCTTTCTTGATTGATATTCTTGTAGGTCACAGCACAGTGTGCAGTTGGTGAGTGATTCACAGGTGGAGAGGATTCACATTATCTTTCTATCTTTCCTTCTCTTGCCTAGCTTTGAGACCTCTGTAAAGATCTGTATAATATTTCATTCTCTAACGGTTCATGTGTAATGCTATGGAGTGAGAGGACTTGTGGAGAGGGTGTTTGACCATACAGAAAGAGAATATTTTTGAGGGTCTTGTACAATGCGTCAGCTTGCACTGGAATAGTAGGTCCAATTTTGGTCTCCTCTCAGAGTGAGTGGTGTTGAGGCTTTGGAAAAGGTCACCAGAACTAATTCCTGATGTCATAGTTACCACATTAATCAAATACAGCCACGAATCCATATTTGGATTGATGGTAGTTTCTTTTCTACTTTTGCATCAACCTGTTCAAAAATGATATTACACATTTCTGAACATAGGCCTCCTGGCTGCAAGACAGGGTCAATATCACTGCCCCACAAAAGCCTTTGATGGCTGTTTCTAAGATGATAAAAGATTGTGCACCTGTCGACATTATGTTAAGCAGGTTAAGAAAGACAGCTGTTGCTAGTTTATGTTGTGTGAAGTCAGATGGCGTGTGGATGTCAGGAGACGGTAAATTTGAGAACAGTTTCTCTCCCGTGTAGTGGATGCTGAGTCTCTGAAGGCCTTCAAGCAAGAGCTGGACCGGTTTCTGCATTTGGAATATTGGGAGCAGGTCTTATCTAAAAAACAGTGGGTTGGTATTGGAACGGGCTCAGTGGAGGTTTATAAGGATGACCCCAGGGCACAAGGGCTTGTCGTGTGAGGGGCGATTGAGGACTTTGGATCTCTACTCCATCGAGTTTACAAGAATAAGGGGGAATCTGACTGAAACTTACAGAATATTGACATGCCCAGATGGAGTGCACATGGGGAAGATGTTTCCACTAGCAGGAGAGTCTTGGATCCAAGGACACAGCCTCAGTTTGAAGGGATGACCTTTTAGAACTGAGATGAGGAGGAATTTATTCAGCTGGAGGGTGGGGTGACTCTATGGTACTCATTGCTCAAGAAGGTTGTGGAGGCCAAGTCATTGAGAGCATTTAAAACATAGAGAGATTGATAGTTCAGGAATCAATGGTTGCAGGGAGAAGGCAGGAGAACAGAGCTGAGAAACATAGCAGTTTTAAACAAATGGTGGAGCAGACTCAATGCATCGAATGGCCTAATACTGCTCCTTTATGGGCTCTGGTCTTCTGATTGTGGCAGTGATCGCTGTGTGTTATATATCTATGTATGGTATTATTGAGGAGAAATAGAATAAAGGGCTAATTCTTAATTGTTTATGTCAATGACAACATGATAATTCATAGAATCCCTACAGTGTAGAAAAAGGCCATTCAGTCCAACGAGTCCACACTGACCCTCAAAAGCGCATCCCACTCAGACCCATCTCCCCACCCTTTTCCTGTAACCCTACATTTTCCACGGCTAACGCACCTAACCCACACATCCCTGGACACTACGGGTAACTTAGCATGGCCAATCCACCTATCTGAAACTGAAACACAAGCAAGTATTTTTATTTTATTAGTAAAACCCAAGGAATTGCTTTCATATACAACTTTCATGATCTCAGGACATGCAGAAGTGTTTTCCATTCACCTTTCTGAAGAGTAATGTAGGAAATGCAGCAACCAGCAAACTCCATCAAACAGTGACGTGACAAAGGGTATTGGTGAGAGGTCAGCTTTGCCTGGACACCAGGAACAATTCCCCTGCTCCTCGTCAGAATAGAAGCATAGAATCTTTTACAGCCACCTGACCAGGCACATGGACATTTGGTTTCACATCTCACCTGAAAGACGGCACCTACAACACTCCAGTGTAAGAACCTCAGAACAAAAGGAAGTCATTCAGCTTTTCCAGCCTGATCATAGCTGACCTAACACTTCAATGCTTTTTACCTGTATTACTTCCATAACCCTTTATGCCATTGCTAATCCAAAATATATTAATCTCTACTTTAAACATTCTCAAAGACTAAGCTTCCACCTCTGCGTGTAGAGAATTGCAAAGATTCACCAAACTTTGCCAGAAGTGTCAGTCTTATTCATCTATAGAATCCACCTACCAGGCCCGCTGTCAAGGAAAGGCTGCCAGCATTCTCAAAGATCCATCCCACCCTGGCAATGTTTTTCTACAACCTCTACCATTGGGGAGAAAGTACAGAAACCTGAACACACGCACCAGTCAGTTTTGAAACAGTTTCTACCCTACTGTTGTTAGAATATAGAAGGGATTAACAAACTCTTAACATTCGCCTGTACCTGTGATTTTGTTTTTGTCACTGTTTACCTATTATTTATTTATCTATGCTATTAGACTCTGTGATCTGCCTGCTCACAAGACAAAGCTTTAGAACTGAGATGAGGAGGAATTTATTCAGCTGGAGGGTGGGGTGAATCTATGGTACCTTGGTAAGGTGCCACACGGGAGGCTGCTGAGCAAGGTGAGGGCCCATGGTGTTCGAGGTGAGCTGCTGGGATGGATTGAGGATTGGCTGTCTAACAGAAGGCAGAGAGTTGGGATAAAAGGTTCTTTTTCAGAATGGCAGCCGGTGACGAGCGGTGTCCCGCAGGGTTCAGTGTTGGGGCCACAGTTGTTCACGTTATATATTAATGATCTGGATGAAGGGACTGGGGGCATTCTAGTGAAGTTTGCCGATGATACGAAGTTAGGTGGACAGGCAGGTAGTACTGAGGAAGTGGGGAGGCTGCAGAAGGATCTAGACAGTTTGGGAGAGTGGTCCAGGAAATGGAATTTAACATGAGCAAGTGTGAGGTCTTGCACTTTGGCAAAAAGAATAAAAGCATAGACTACTTTCTAAATGGTGAGAAAGTTAGTAAAGCCAAAGCACAAAGGGATCTGGGAGTGCTGGTTGAGGATTCTGTAAAGGTAAACATGCAGGTTGAGTCCGTGATTAAGAAAGCGAATGCAATGTTGTCTCTTATCTCAAGAGGGTTGGAATATAAAAGCAGAAATGTGCTACTGAGACTTTATAAAGCTCTGGTTAGGCCCCATTGGAGTACTGTGTCCAGTTTTAGTCCCCACACCTCAGGAAGGACATACTGGCACTGGAACGTGTCCAGTGGAGATTCACACGGATGATCCCTGGAATGGTAGGTCTAACATATGAGGAATGGCTGAGGATCCTGGGATTGTATTCATTGGAGTTTAGAAGATTGAGGGGAGACTTAATAGAGACGTACAAGATAATACATGGCTTGGAAAGGGTGGACGCTAGGAAATTGCTTCCGTTAGGCGAGGAGACTAGGACCCGTGGACACAGCCTTGGAATTAGAGGGGGTCAATTCAGAACAGAAATGCGGAGACATTTCTTCAGCCAGAGAGTGGTGGGCCTGTGGAATTCATTGCCACGGAGTGCAGTGGAGGCCGGGACTCTAAATGTCTTCAAGGCCGAGATTGATAGATTCTTGTTGTCTCGAGGAATTAAGGGCTACGGGGAGAACGCTGGTAAGTGGAGTTGAAATGCCCATCAGCCATGATTGAATGGCGGAGTGGACTCGATGGGCCGAATGGCCTTACTTCCACTCCTATGTCTTATGGTCTTATGGTCTTATGGTACATGTGACAATAAATTCAATTCAATTGATCATTGAAAGAAAAATAGACATTATTGACTGGGCCAACATTTAATCTCTAAACATCTTTGAGAAGATGGTGGTAAGCAGCCTGAAGTGCACTCAGGTCTCTGGTATTGATGAACCTCGGAACGATGCAGTAGGGTGTGCCGTGTGAGCCCAGCTGACAATGTAATGGTGGCAGCAAATGGCAAACATGATCACATGACACTGTCAAAGAATCAGTGAAATGTCTGCCCTCCAACCTCTTGCCTTCCTCAGTTCTATTTAAAATAACAATCGTGAAGGAATATTGAAATTCTAGAAAGTGACGGCTATAAAAGAAAGACTTCTTGTGTCAATTACTTCAAATTGTTATCAGATGTGTGAAGTTTATCAGAACAGCCCAGACCTCAACATACTGACAGAAAATGCAGAGAGTTGTTTTAACAGAAGGTAGAGAATTATTCATCTTCCTGTGGAAAAGCAAACAGTGATTTTCCTTTGAATAATTTAAGTAATTACCTAGAATGTAAGCAGTTCACTTTATTCTTTAATTGTAACCTCCAATGCCCAGATGCCTGCCTTTCAGGATGCCACATTGGGAAATTGTAGGGAACTCCAACACTTTGCTCACTTAGTGAATCTTTATTGACAGAAAACCGGAACGCTGCCTGATACCTGGAAACTTACAGTTTTTCAAATTTGCCCAAAACACCATCCCTTCACCTCATAGATCTGGTTTTCATTTCAGTTTAGAAGGATTGGAAGTGTTGGGGTGGGGGGGAGTTGAGTTTGCAGAAGAGGTGGTGGGGGTAGAGGGAAGTTGGAGCGAAACAGGATTATAAAGTAAGTGAGCATCAGCAGATGTTGTTAGCTCATTACAACATTCTTGCTGTTCACCTCTGGAACCTGGATCCAACATCCACTCAAGAGGTGGCCTTGCATAAATAGGTAACTGTTGTTTCCCTGCACCATGTGGAAATACTCTCCTCACTCCCTGGTAATATTGATGAAGGCTTCTGTTCATTGATTAAGGTGTTAGGTGCAGGGTGAATATTTCCTTGTTATCTCTGGAACCCAGGTCTTCATCCCAGAGGACTGTGAGGAACATAATGTCACAGTCTGTATATGTCAGAATCTGAAGTCAATGCCAGAAAGGGAGATCTCTTTTTGCAGCCCAACAGAAGCACCATGGTAAAAAATCGAGTCCTCCCTCTTACTCACTCTTTCTTTTACAGCCTTTCTCAGTTTTTCTCTTTTAAACCTTTGTTCTCATTTTCTGATTTGACATTCTCAGTGTTGATTCAGTTTTGGAAGGAGGCCACTGGCTAGCTGACAGGTGAGAGCTCCTGCAAGCTGATGGTTTCTGTGACCAACATTAATACAAACTGACCCGAAATCCCTTAATAGAAACTGGTGAGTGAGAGGCTCACTGACTGGGAGTTGTTGTGATTTGCACACAGGGAAGGCTGGGTATGGGTTAGCGCAAAATTCCTGCCTGAGTGTGAACAGGAATTTCTAGTCCTTTGCATATTTAATGATGGGTTGCCAAACACACTAACGATGGACCATATCCTTTCTTCTGTCATTTTACTGTGGGGCATTGAGGATGAAGCTAGTTTCATTCCACAGAATGTGTGGGTGGTATGGAGTACCTGATCTCATAACAAACTGGTTCAGCTCTTTGATGAGAAGGGTGTAATGATTTCTCTGCAGTGAGCTAGTATAGTTGGATCATTGTGGTGTAAATTTGATGACGCGCTTTGCATTTGAGAGGCTTTGACAACCTCTAATTGTTTGAATTAATTCACGAGTTAGAGTTTCATTGAAACCAAAGTCAAAATGCCCAGAAATTTCAGAAGTTATTGTAGAGAGTTGCAGGAGTTTGTTATAACTGCTCCTATGTAGGTTACAGCAAAGAAAATTACGTGGGAGATATTCCACCACTCTCTGGATAAATTCTTGAAAATCCCCCCTTGCATTTATTTATAATTCCCCTGTATTTATAGCCCTTGGCTCTGGCCAGAGTGGGGTGTGCAGGGTAATGGTTCCAACTTCAAGTCCTACTCCTGGAGTTGCTGGTCAGGGAAGCAGCACTCATTACAGGGCCAAAATATTTTCAAGACAACTTATAAATCCCATCCAACACACACCAATAGGGCTTTAGGAGAGGGAGAGATTCCTGGTCAGTCACACGATGGGATGAAATTGGAACATTTCCCATCACCACCCATGGCTACAAGAAGTATATAGAAAGGACAGGGTAGAGGAAGCTTTACTCTGTATCTGACCCTGTGCTGTCCCTTTCCTGGGAGTGTTTGATAGGGACAGGATAGAGGGAGCTCTATTCTGTATCTGCCCCTGTGCTGTCCCTCTCCTGGGAGTGTTTGATAGGGACAGAGTAGAGGGAGCTGGCCATAATAGGATAATGAGGGTGGCATTAGGTATGTTTGCCCTTATTGGTCAGAGCATTGAGTATAGGAGTTGGGAGGTCAGATTGTGGCTGTACAGGACGTTGGTTAGGCCACTTTTGGAATATTGCCTGCAATTCTGGTCTCTCTGCTATAGGCACGATGCAATGAAACTCGAAATGGTTCAGAAAAGATTCACAAGGATGGTGCCAGGGTTGGAGGGTTTGAGCTATAGAGAGAGGCTGAATAGACTGGGTATGTTTTCCCTGCAGCATTGGAGGCTGAAGGGTGACCTTATAGAAGTTTATAAAATCATGAGGGGCATGGGTAGGGTAAATAGGCAAGGTCTTTTTCCCTGGATGCTGGAGTCCAAAACAAGGGGGCATAGGTTCAGGGTGAGTGGGGAAAGATTTAAAAGGGACACCTTTTTCACATGTGTGGTGATGCGTGTACAGAACAAGCTGCTAAAGGAAGTGGTGGAGACTGGTACAGTTACAATTTAAAAGGCATCTGGATGGGTATGTGAATAGGAAGGGTTTAGAGGGAAATAGGTCCAATGGTGGCAAATGGGACTAAATTAATTCAGGATATCTGGTCAGCATAGACGAGTTGGACTGAAGGGCTTGTTTCTGAGCTATATATCTCTATGACTCTTTGACTCTTGTATCTAACCCTGTGCTGTCCCTCTCCTGGGAGTGTTTGAAGGGGACAATTGGAACCTGATGTGAATAGTTCTGTCTGCAGCAGTAAAACATCTGTCACCCTGTTGAGCACCAAAGTATGCATGAAAAAAGTCATAAAGAAGATTGATTACAAACTTATATATAATATATAAAAGCAATCTCTCTGGTGGAATGAGGATTTGTAATTTTTAATTCATTTTTTAATATTAAACGTAATTAAAATACACGACTCATTTTAATAGGATTTAAATTTATCAGCTACTGGTAAGGAGGTCACACTGTCATTTGAAATAAATAGTTTGCAATGGTTTTGCTCGTAATCTGTGCCTCACTCCCTCCAGATTCTGACCAGACTGCTCCAACCTTTATGATTCTTCTAAAATATTTAAAAGGATTCCAGTTTGATGGGACAGTTTGCAGTTTTCGAAATATTCATCAAGGTGCCACAGGAATTGCTGAAACCTGCAATAAGACTAAACTTTAGAGACAACCGAGCGGAAAATTCTCTAACAAGGAGTTAAATTGTACAGAATGTTATGGGATGAGAGGCAGAGCCTGTGTTGTGACTGAGAACAGGACCTTAGATCATGTTGATGGATGGTGGGACCATGGGCTAATGGTGGCCCACGATATGGTCACCAAGACCGGTGGCAATGGAAAGTAGCAAGTAGTCTCTGAGGGCTCCCAGGAGAAAGTGAAGTCTGCAGATGCTGGAGATCAGAGCTGAAAATGTGTTGCTGGAAAAGCGCGGCAGGTCAGGCAGCATCCAAGGAGCAGGAGAATCGACGTTTTGGGCATAAGCCTGAAGAAGGGCTTATGCCCGAAACATCGATTCTCCTGCTCCTTGGATGCTGCCTGACCTGCTGCGCTTTTCCAGCAACACATTTTCAGCTCTGAGGGCTCCCAGACCAGTCAGGGGCCTGTCAGATTGTCACCACAACTGTGCCCCTGATAAAGGTACCCACGCTCAGGTTTCAGGTTGAAAAAAATGCAGCTCCATGTTTGGTGCCCTTGAGAGGCAAGTATGTTTTGTTCTTTAATGGGCTCCTGTTTGATAGTGTCAGAGGCTTACCCACAAGAGTCTCATCATGGGCCAGGAATGAGGACTCCCACCACTCCCCCCTCTCTGGAGCATGTTGGGAATCCATGAGGTGTCAGTCTCTCTATGTGGTAGCCCCTTCCAACACTAGGGGAAAATTGACCTATTTTTATTCACTTGTGGGAGGTGAGTGATGGTGACCAACATTTATTGCCCGTCTGCAATTGCCCTTGTGAAGGTATTGATGAGCTGCCTTCTTGGACCACTGCCCTGAGGGAAGGAATTCCAGGATTTTGATCTAGAGACACTGAAGAAATGACAATATATTACCAATAATTGAGTTAATTGGTTGCCCATTTCTGAGTGGTAAATGGCCACTGAGGTGAAGGTCCCACAGTTGAGAAAATCCCGTGACAGCAGGAAGACCCCAGAGCTCTTAACAGATTGTATCTGCCCTCACTTTACAAGCAGCCCTGCCTTGCAGTATATGGGAGACACTGGGGGCACACTGTGTGTCCCTTTTGTTTTCCCAGCACAGCTGTATGCTCATAAATGTTTGGAGAGGGTATAGTGGTTTAACTGACAGTTAAAATTATCCAATCACCTTAAGAGTTTGGAGATGACATAGGAAAATAACATTGAGGAGATGATCCTGAAGGTTGGAACAGGAGAGATGGCCTTCCCAAGTTTGTCAGGTTCTGAGGACCTGCCTGAATGGTCCTGGGAGGATCAGCACTGTGAGTATGGATATGCTGGGTGACCAATCAGGGGAATGGATGTGTGGGTAGGTTTCAGTCAACTCAGCTGAAGAAATCTGCCTGACGAGAGTTGGTCCCATCCTGAGTGGCAGGCGATGATGATGGTCGACCTTTCTCATTAGTGATTTTCTGATTGTCCTGGGTAACAAGCCATTTCTGGGAAACCCCTCACTGTCTCTCAAAGTAAAACCACCAGGCAAAGCTTAGCAGAACACTCCACAAAACACAGGAACTCAGCCAAGGATTCAGTTTTGAAAAGGCAATCCACAGCGTTGGAAAGATCTGAAGTTACTGCCCTCCATTTTGGCTCTTCCTCATGTTTTAGAAAAGCAGGTCAGTCCTCACTCAGTCTGTTGCCTCACTTTTTTGAGGTCAACTGTCACAGATCTCTGGATGGCCTCAAACTGTTGGTTCTTCCTACAATCCACAGGGATGGTCCACTGTCTTCTCATCGCAGCAGAGAAATGGTCGGTACTTCAGGAATAGCAGCTGAGATTGGACCAGCCCCAATAAGAGGAGTGGAAATGAGGTTTCTCTCGGTTTTCTATAATCAGTTGGAGCTTAAACAGGCTCCACAAAGAAATCATGTACATTCTTTGCTTCCACTTCCCTAGCTCCTTCCAAAATGGAATACAGCTCCCTGGGAGTTACCTGGAATACTGTTCCCTGGGAGTTACCTGGAATACAGCTCCCTGGGAGTTACCTGGAATACTGCTCCCTGGGAGTTACCTGGAAAACTGCTCCCTGGGAGTTACCTGGAATACTGTTCCCTGGGAGTTACCTGGCTGAGGAGCAAGGCATTAATTACTGAGTTGCAGGGTAGTCGCTGTGAGTCTCAAGGTAGATTCAGGCAATTTGCTGTTGAGTTTATTCTGATCACAAGAGTTGATTCTTGCAATCCCAGACACAAGTGATGTTCTCACTTGGCATTCCCCAGAACCTCATTAGGTGTAAGCAAATGAAAACAAAAACAAACGCTGGAGATCACAGCGAGGCAGGCAGCATCCACAGGGAGAGAGCAAGCTAGCGTCTTGAGTCGAGATGACTCTTCATCAGAGCTGCGTCATCTAGACTCGAAATGTTAACTTGCTCTCTCTCCATGGATATTGCCTGATCCGCTGGGATCTCCAATGTTTCAGTTCAGATTCCAGCATCAGCAGGGATTTGCAGGTAATAGGAAATCCTGCATATTATTCCAGAGCCCCTCTCGATAGTTTAAGAGGAGATAATGAGGACATTGAATAACAATTTCACAATTGGGAAAAGGACAATGATGGTTTGGAAGGTGTTATGAGGGAAGGCAACTTGGAGAGGAAAGTAAGATTTATTTTTCTTCTTTTAAAAGTGAGAGGTAATAGAATTGCCAATGTTGGGCCTGAAGACCCCTTTTTCTTTTTGTAAACATCACTCATACAAATCTTTCAGTCGATTCTGACTGATTAGAAGCAGATTCCTATTCCCTTGTGCAGAGTCTGGAGCTAGTAGCTGCAAGGTTCAATTACACAGGCAAACAGTGCACACTGACTAAAGTCTGAAAAGTCTCACATTATAATGAGGAAATATCCTTAGGATGCTTTCCGCTTCTGAAAGCAAAATCACCATGTTATGCTTTTCAGCTTTGCGGCTGATGGAAGCACATATTTTGCTGGTGATTTGGCAGATTCCGTGAGCAGGGGTTGTCGAGTGGGGAATTGTGTTTGTTTAGATTTCAGGAGGAAGCAGATGTGTGTGGTTTGCAACAGGAAAAATGGTTTTATCACTACATCAGTCATAACATTTGGCAAACGTCAGTGGCTGAACGTACACATCTGGTCCTTATGCTAAACTCATTAGAGACAGACTGAAAACCTCCCTTACAGTGCTGAGCTTTCAAAGCTGAACTGAGATAAAGGAGGTATATTTCAGATGAAAGGAAAACAGGCTGGACTGCTCCACACTACTGAAGAACTCAGAGAGATGCCTCTTGGTTCTTCCAAAGCCACTGTTTTGCTTAAGTTATCAGATCATCTCCAGAAAGTGAAAAGTGATGGCTAACCTCTCACTTTCTCAGGATGAGGAATAAACATTGGCATTGCTCGGGATGTCCAATTCCCAATATTTTTGTTTTGTTTTTAAATGTGGGGATGAATCTATTGGGATTCGTGTCATAGTTGCAATGTTTTAGTTGGGGGCGTGGGAGGAGGGGAGTGCGCAGAGGGCAGGAGTGACGGGTACGAGGGGTCATAGTTTTAAGATATTAGGAGAAAAGTATAGAGTGGATGTCAGAGGTAGGTTCTTTAGGCAGAGAGTTGTGTCTGAATGGAATACGTTGCCAGCTGTGGTGGTGAAAGCAGAGTCATTGGGGACATTTAAGTGACTGCTGGACATGCACATGATAGCAGTGAGTTGAGGGGTGCGTAGTTTTTTATTTTACATTCGGATTAATCCTCGGCGCAACATTATGAGCCAAAGGGCCTGTTCTATGCTATACTTTTCTATGTTCTATGTCCTAAGGGGTGGTGTCTGTTTGCTATTTAACAAGGCATGGGATGTCAGCTTATCTTACCCCATCACATGGCCATTCCAGGTACAGACCAGTCAAACATCCCCTTACCCAATCATAGGAACTTCTCAGAGCTCCCTGCCTTCCCTGGCATCAGATCCTGTGGTTTGTGACCCCTTAGAGAGTGATAGCCAATCATAGCTCAATGTTTGAATGATGTATTGTTTTGACAGGCCTGATATTGAGCTTAACCCCATTTAAAATAAGATCCTGAATTAGATCATTGGCTTATTTCTGTTTGTGGAAGCATGCTGTGCACACATCAGCTGTCACCTTTCCTACATTACATTGCAATTATCAAAAAGGCATTTATTTTTCTGTTAAGCACTTTGGATCATCTTTTGGTTGGAAAAGGTGTTACATAAATGTGAGCCTTTCTGTTTGCAGCATTAAATAACTTTGAAGTAAAGGGGTGATATTGGTAAAGTTGTGTTGTCATGGAAATAGCTATCCTGAGGTCCAGACTGATGCGAGGGACATGGGTTCAAATCCCTGGTAGAGTTTAGAAAGTTTCTTCACAAAATCTGTATTTAAAAGCTGTTTCCACGATGATGATGTTGAGATTATCATCTAAAAGCAAAATATTGCAGATGCAGGAAATTTGAATCAAACACAGAGAATGCTGGAGAAACTCAGAAGGTGTGGCAGCATCTGGGCACAGAGAAACAGTTCACATTTCCAGTCCAATCTGACTGAACTCTCTTCAACACTATCTTCAATTATTGGTAAATTCCCATCTGCTTCACTAATGTCCTTCATGGAAGGAAATCTGCCATCCTTACCTGGTCTGGCCTACGTGTGACTCCAGACCCACAGCAATGTGGTTGGCTCTTAACCACACTCTGAATGGCTTGGTGAGCCAACTAGTTCAAGGGCAAATTGGGAAGGGCAATAGATTCTGATGTTGCCAGTGATGCCAACATTTCAGAAAAGAATGACAGAACAGTAAAGGGGAAATGCAGATCGGGTTCATCAACACCTAAAGGGAAAGGCAGAACACTTTGGCCCCATATTAACCTCTGCTTTCATTTCCTGGACACTTCTGCTGTTCCCACAGATCCCTCAGCTTGCCCTTCCTGCCTTTATGTCTCTCTCTGTCAGTCTCTGTCTCTCTCACTCTCACCCTGTCTTTGTCACACACACACACACACACTTTCTCCCTCTCTGTCTCACTCTCACATCTCACTCTCTCTCCTCCAACAGTGACACCACAGCCTCAACTATCTCATTCTTACAATTTCCTGAGACCTCACTCATTGCCTTTGGTGCTGCCAGATCTGCTGAGTATTTCCACCGTCTTCTGTTTTTATTTCAGGTTTCCAGCATCTGTAATAGTTTGCTTTTGGGAGGAGAGTTGTTCAGGAGAGCTCACAATCTTGAAAAAGGACACGTGGATGAGCACTGGAGTGTCAGACCATTCAAGGCTCTAGGCCTAGTGTGGGAAAATCAGATTTAAGTGGATAAGTTGATGCAGATTCGGAGGGCCAGTTCTGTACTTCCTGACTCAGTAATTGTAAAGAGAAATGAAAGAGCAGGCAGCAGAGACTTTACATTTTACAGTGGGAGAGATGGTGACAGATGACATGGGAGTGAAGGTTAATCTCAGAGGTAGCTGTGATATTTCCTTACTTTGAGGTTATTGCCCAAAAGCAAGGAACATCCACGACTCCCTTCTCCCTGCCACGAATCAGCAAGTTCACCTCAAATGCATGGAATGTATCACCCTAATATGATACAGCTGATGTTAAAGGTGAGCGTGCAATTAGGAAGCTGCAGCAAGTGACAGGCCTGGGTAACATCCCTGCCGAAGACTGGACAAGGGACGGCAGTTAATGCTGCAAAATAAATCATTGGACTTGCAGGAATGGAACTCAGCCAGATAGTTGGCAACTTCAGAGACAGTGATGCTGTCAAAAGGCCACAACATCTGAGCTCAGACAACAGCACAGGGACTGCAGCAGTTCAGGAAGGCAGTTCACCACCACCTATTCCAGGGCAACTAGGGATGGGTAATAAATACTGAATTAAACAAAAGTCAGTTTAATCAAAGGGGTCCCCCAATGCTCTGAGCATGGAGTGAACACATGATCAGCTAAAGTAGTAAAAATGGCTCCAGAAATGATCAGCCTGAGGTTCTCCTACCTCAGCACATCAGTAACAGAAGATGGGGTATGGCAGTTTCTTCACAGGCAGCGGGGCAGCAGATACCCTTCACATGCTGTGGGACATGACATAGGAATATGCCCGAAAGCAAAGAGAGAAGAAGTTCTGGGTGTTATAGCGTACTGCCTTTGACTCAGTTCACCGTGTAGAGCTATGGTAAATCCTGGAGTGGGTTTGGAATACAACACTTAACCTGTCTCAGTCAGAAATTTTACAAATAGGTCAATAACATGATGCATGCACTCAGAGACAAGGCACAGTCATATTTTCAGAGTAGAGATGGATAGATTCTTGATCAGCAAGGAGAGTGAAGTTATCAGGAATGGGCTAGAATGGGGAATAATCCACCATGAATGGTACAGCAGCTTCAAGGGGCTGAGTGGCCCCCTCCTGTTCCTGATTTGGATGTGTTTGTGTAAGTCTGTAAGTGTCTATCTCCAAAGGGAATGTCATGAATGGGATTAATTTCTTACCCAGTCCTATATCAATGAGTAGACCCAGGACAAGTCTGAAGCAAAGCTGAGACAGCTGGTATCAATTCTAGTTAATAATGTTATTGCTTTAGATTCAAGTTCATGAAAGAAGTAATTATCTCATTCTTTGCTTTTTCAAAAGAATGTTTTCTTAATCAATTTTCATAACACTAATTTACGAAAAAAATATTTTGGACGAAAACTAAACCGAGCTTTGATATTTTGAGAGGGTGGCACTCTTTACTGAGTCAACAAATGAAAAGTGGAGCTTTGTCAATGACAGTGTGAGGTAATGGTGACATGGCCAAGCTGCTCCCAGAGCTGCTGCTGATGGACCCTCTCATTACAGGCTGCCTTGGTCTGGTGACGGAGGACAAAACTAGTTCCTGCTCTAACTTAAACGAGTCTTTTGCAGTGAACACGATTAAGTTTATTGCATGTTAGCAATGAGTCACTGGTTTTAGATTTAGATTAGATTACTAGATTAGTGTGGAAACAGGCCCTTCAGCCCAATAAGTCCACACCGACCCGCCAAAGCGCAACCCACCCAGACCCATTCTCTTAAATTTACCCCTTCACCTAACACTACTGGCAATTTAGCATGGCCAATTCAACTTATCTGCACATTTTTGGACTGTGGGAGGAAACCAGAGCGCCCAGAGGAAACCCACACAGACACGGGGAGAATGCGCAAACTCCACACAGAGAGTCGCCGGAGGCAGGAATTGAACCCGGTCTCTGGCGCTGTGAGGCAGCAGTGCTGTCCATTACTCACAGATATTGGAATCTTAAAGGGGCCTGAGTGACTTGGGCTACTGACAAGAATTCCAGTGAGGTTGGACTATCTTTTATTCCTTTGACCAGCAGCGAGGTGCGTTTCTCATGAAAGGGTTCTGAATTGCCAATTAAAATGGGAATTGCTTATTAAACTCCTTCTTAATGGCACAAATCAACCCATTAATACTGTTCTCTCTCTTTCCAAATGCACCAAAGCAGCTGGATGTTGAGAAATCCCTCCAGGTTGCTCAAAATCAAGCAGTATCTCAGCTCAGGATCAGTGGGCACCAGCCACACATTCCCTTGTTCACCAACGTTGCCATTTCTGAATTGGCAGGCCCTCACCATCACCATGGCACCTCACTGACATGCTGGCAAGGAGCTTTGGAATCACACATCTGCATTGCACAGTACGCCAGCAGCTGGCATTGAGATATTACTGCAAGGACACCACACACTGTCAGGCCCACAGCTCTGGGGCTAGACTGCTCACCTGCTCTCTTACTGTTCCCTCACTTAGTGCCTACCTCACAGCATTCTGCCTTGTCCAGCTGTGCGGATGAGTGCAGTCACACAAATAGGCAGCTTGCTTTGCTGCCCAGTAGTCCTCGGTTAAAGGGAGATGTGGATCTTGCTGTGCTGTAATGAGCTACATCAGTCCCACTCCTGATCCAAGTGCCAACTGCTTACACAGTCAGCCCACACTGCAGCAAGTAGCCAGCTAGGACTCAAAGGCTCAGGGGAGTTGCGTTCACTGAAGGCCACGGAGACCCTGGTCAGTCAGACATCGTAAGTCAAACGCAGCCTCTTATCCTAGTCCAGGGGACTAGCCACCATCAGGCATCCAGGGGCTGTCCAGTTATGTCGCTGAAGGGGTGAGCCACAGTTGGTCTGTCAGATCCACCCACAAAATCGAAGAGTAACAGGGAATGGGGTCTTGCAAAAGGCGGAGTTGCAATGGGAAGGAGAGTTGAAGGCCATTCTTCTGGATGGGGAGGGGCTGCAGGCTGGGAATGAGGACAGATGTTTCGGCCATTATTACTGATACCATGAGGAGGATGATTGCATGTTAGGGCCCTCTCCCCCAAGATCCTCAGCTGGTGTGACCACTATTTCATATGATGTCATCATTGTGGTGGTTGGTGGCCCTTCTCATTGCTCTTAGTCCATTCAGACCCATATATAACATCCCCCCTCAACCTTTGTCCTCAGGATTAACACAATACATTAATTCATATATTTACATTTCTCTGAAAGTGGAGACACAGGTAGACAGGGCAGTGAAGAAGACTTTTGGTCTACTGGCCTTCACCAGTCAGGGCACTGAGTATGGAAGATGGGAAGTTATGTTGCAATTGTACAGGGTGTTGGTAAGGCCTCACTTGAAGTTTTGTATTTAGTTTTGGTCACCTTGTTATAGGAAGGGTGTTATGAAACTGGAAAGAGTGCAAAAGAAATTTACAAGGATGTTGCCAGGACTCATCGGTCTGAGTTATAGGGAGAGGTTGGACAAGTGAGGCCTTTATTCTTTAGAGCGTAGGAGACTGAGGGGGGGATGTTATAGAGGTGTGTAAGATCATGAGAAGCATGGATAAGGTGAATGCACTCAGTCTTTTTCCCAGGGTTAGGGAATCAAGGACTAGAAGGCATCAGTTTTAGGTTGAACATGAAAGAATAATAGGGAATCTCAGGGGAAATCTTTTTACACAAGAGGGTGATATGCATATGGAATGAGCTGCCAGCAGAAGTGGTTGAGGTAGATACATTATGAACATTTGGGCAGCACGTGGCACAGTGGTTAGCACTGCTGCCTCACAGCGCCTGAGACCCGGGTTCAATTCCCGACTCAGGCAACTGACTGTGTGGAGTTAGTGCGTTCTCCCTGTGTCTGTGTGGGTTTCCTCCGGGTGCTCCAGTTTCCTCCCACAGTCCAAAGATGTGCGGGTCAGGTGAATTGGCCATGCTAAATTGCCCGTAGTGTTAGGTAAGGGGTAAATGTAGGGGTATGGGTGGGTTGCGCTTCGGCGGATCGGTGTGGATTTTTTGGGCCGAAGGGCCTGTTTCCACACTGTAAGTAATCTAATCTAATTTAAAAGGCAATTGGACAAATACATGGATAGGAAAGGTTTAGAAGGATATGGGTCAAGTGCAGGGAAATGAGATTAGTGTGGATGGACATTTTGGTCAGCATGGACCAGTGTGGGCTGAATGGCTTATCCCGGTGTGGTAGGACTCTATGACTCTATTTACCATTCACCTCCAAGACTCTGACTTTACAGATTGTGATAATTTAGAGGTTTCATTATTCTCTCAGAAAGTGTTCTCTTCAGACTCTAGATGAGATATTTCTTCTCAGAAAGTAGAGAATCTGCGGAATTATTTGTCATGGAGTCTGTCAAGGCTGGGTCATTAAGTATATTTGAGGCTGATAGATACAGGTCTTTTTAATCAATATGGGAATCAAGAGTTCTGGGGAAAAGCCAGGAAAGCAAAGTTGAGGATTATCAGATCAGTCATAATCTTGCTGGCCCATCGTGGAGGAGACTGAATGGACTGTGTTGTACATGGGGTTACATCGATTATAGATGTGGCATTTGGCTCAGGCAGGGTGTTCTGCTCATTGGTTGACTCAGTGCTTGTTTTCCTCACAGTCACTGCGTTTTGTACTCTGAATGTTGACAGCAGTGTACCAATCAGTAGAGTCACAGTTCTTGCCTCTTTACAAAGAAGAACAAAGAAGATTTACAGCCCAGGAACAGGCCCTTTGGCCCTCCAAGCCTGAGCTGATCCAAATGTACTGTCTAAACCTGTCGCCTAATTCCTAAGCATCTGTATCCCTCTGCTCCCCACCTACTCATGCATCTGTCCAGACGCATCTTAAATGAAGCTACCATGCCGCCTCTCCCACCTCTGCTGGCAACATGTTTCAGACACCCACCACCCTCTGTGTGAAGTACTTTCCGCGTGTATCCCACTTAAACTTTTCACCTCTCACCTTGAAAGCATGACCTCTCGTTATTGAATCCTTCACCCTGGGAAAAAGCTTGTCTCTATCTACCCTGTCTATACCCTTCATGATTTTGTAAACCACAATCAGGTCCCCCCTCAATCTCCTTTTTTCTAGTGAAAACAATCCTAACCTACTCAACCTCTCTTCATGGCTAGCACCTTCCATACCAGGTAACATCCTCGTAAACCTTCTCCGTACCCTCTCCAAAGCGTCCACATCCTTTTGGTAATGTGGCGACCAGAACTGTACACAGTATTCTAAATGCAGCCGAACCAATGTCTTGTACAATGTTGACATGACTTGCCAGCTCTTATACTCAATACCCTGATCAATGAAGGCAAACATACCATATGCCTTCTTGACCACTCTATCCACCTGTGCAGCAACCTTCAGGGTACAATGGACCTGAACTCCCAGATCTCTCTGCCCACCAACTTTTCCCAAAGCTCTTCCATTTACTGTATAGTTCGCTCTAGAATTAGACTTCCCAAAATGCATCACCTCACATTTGCCTAGATTGAATTCCATCTGCCACTTCTCTGCCCAACTCTCCAGTCTATCTACACCCTCCTGTATTCCTTGTCAGTCCCCTATGCTTTCTGCTACTCCATAAATCTTCGTATCATCTGCAAACTTGCTGATCATACCAACAGTGCCCTCTTCCAGATTATTTATGTATATTACAAACGACATTAGCCCCAGCACTGACCCCTGTGGAACACCACTGGTCACCTTTCTCCATTTCAAGAAACTCCTTTTAACTACTACCCTCTGTCTCCCATTGCTTAACCAGTTCTTTATCCACCTGGCTAGAACACCCTGCACACCATGTGACTTCACTTTCCCTATTAATTTGATAGCATGAAACAAGATTCTTATGCCAACACACCACTCCCAGTGGAATGTTTTGCTTTGTTTAGGTTCCACATTGAGTATCAAGAGCCCCATGAAATCCTCTACTGGCTGGCCTTTCAATAGTTGTTTCTTAACCAGTTGTTTTTTAACTTTATGTTCTTGAATTCCTTCTGCCATTTGTAGAACTCAGAGGTGAAGACGTGCGTTCCTGCGCGAGCTGGAGCATTCTTGATTGTGAAGTATGGATTTTTAAATAGCTTGCAATTCCTACACTGGATCATTGCTTGCAGCATCCATTTAACTTTAAGTGCTATACTTCCTGCACCATGTGGTTGTATTGTTGGAGTCAAGTCTTCTTTGGACTGTAATAAATCTGACTAAGACTTATCAACAATTCCCACAACAATTTTTTCTCTTAGGAATTTTGATATGAAATCACTATAACTGCATGTTTTACACTAATCTTTGGAGATCATTAATGGAATAATCTATGGATTCCCTGGATGCTTAAATGTAACTTCAATGTAACTCTTCCAAGAATTCTATTGGCTCTGAAGTCAAAAGCTCTCAGTATTTCTTCAAAACATATCTGTTGCTTCTTTAAATTCTTTGGCAAGCTATAACATTTTTTGTCACCTTACCCTGGAAAGGGCATACTTACCATAGACGGATTAGATGAGATTAGATTCCCTACAGTATGGAAACAGGCCCTTCGGCCCAAAAAGTCCACATCGACCCTCTGAAGAGTATCCCACCCAGACCCATTCCCCACATTAAATCCTAAGTAGTACATCTAACACTATGGGCAATTTAGCACAGCCAATTCACCTGACCTGCACATCTTTGGATTGTGGGAGGAAACCGGAGCACCCAGAGGAAACCCACACAGACACGGGGAGAATATACAAACTCCACATAGACAGTCACCCAAGGCAGGAATCAAACCTGAGTCCCTGGTGCAGTGAGGCAGCAGTGCTAACCACTGAGACACCGAGTACAGCAGAAGTTCACTAGACTGACACTGAGGATGGCAGGATTGTCCACTGAGGAGGGATTGGTTCAACGGCATCTATATTCAGTAAATTGTGGAAATATGAGAAGGGATCTGATTGAAAAGTATAAAATTCTAACAAGGTTGAACAGACTGGATGCAGGGAGGAGGTTTTCCTTAGTTAGGGAGTCTAGAAACCAATCTCAGGATACGGATGGACTATTTACATAAGAACATAAGAACCAGGAGCAGGAATTGGCCATCTGGCCCTTCGAGCCTGTTCCAACATTCAGTAAGATCATGACTGACGTTTTCATGGCCTCAGCTCCACCTTCCCGCCCTCTCACCATAACCCTTAATTCCTTTACAATTCAAAACAAATCTTAGCTTTCAAACATTTACTGAAGTAGCATCAACTACTTCGCTGGGTAAGGAATTCCATGGATTAACAATCCTCTGGGTGAAGAGGTTCCTTCTCAATTCAGTCCTAAATCTGCTCCCCCTAATCTTGAGGCTATGCCCTCTTGACCTAGTTTCACCTGCCAACGGAAGCATCCTCTCTACATCTATCTTATCTGTTCCCTTCATAATTTTATATGTTTCTATAAGTTCCCCACTCAATCTTCTAAATTCCAATGAATATAATCCCAGTCTATTCAGTCTCTCCTCATAAGCCAACCCCCTCAACTCCAGAATCAACCGAGTGAACCTCCTCTACACCCCCTCCAGTGCCAGTACATCCTTTCTCAAGTAAGGAGATTAAAACCGTACACAGTACTCCAGGTGTGGCCTCACCAGCACCCTGTACAGCTGCAACATAACTTCCCTGATTTTAAATTCAACCCCTTTAGCAATGGAGGACAAAATTCCATTTGCCTTCCTAATTACCTGCTGTACCTGCAGACCAACCCTCTGTGATTCATGCACAAGAACACCCAGGTCCCTCTGCACAGCAGCATGCTGCGACTTTTTAACCATTCAAGTAATAATCCTTTTTACGGTTACTCCTACTCAAATGGATGACTTCACATTTATTAACATTGTATTCCATCTGCTGGACCTTAGCCCACTCACTCAATGTATCTATGTTCCTTTGCAAAGTTCCACATTCCCCTGCACACTTCGCTCTGCCACTCACCTTAGTGTCACCTGCAAACTTTGACACCGTACACGTGGTCCCCAACTCCAAATTATCAATATAAATTCTAAATAATTGCGGTCCCTACGCTGATCCCTGAGGGACACCACTAGCTACTGATTGCCATCCAGAATAGCATTCATTTATCCCCACTCCTTGTTTCCTGTTGGTCAACCAATTCTCTATCCATGCTAATACCCATAATGCCATGCATCCTTATCTTATGCAGCAGCCTCTTGTGCGGCACTTTGTCGAAGGCCTTTTGGAAATGCTCAGAATGTCTTCGTAGAATTCTAAAAGATTAGGTAAGCATGACCTACCCTTCATGAGCCCAACAGGACAATTTCTATCGAGATGCCTTGCTATTTCTTGCTTGATAATACACTCAAGCATCTCCCCCTCTACAGAAGTTAAGCTAACTGGTCCAAAATTCCCCAATGCACTTGCTATTTCTCCTGCCATCTCTTTTAGTACCCTGGGATGGATTCCAACAAGGCCAGGAGACTTGTCTATCCTTAACTCCGTTAGCTTGCCTAACACTACCTCTTCCCTGATTATGATTGTTTCCAGATCCTGTCACAAAGCTGGTCCCTTTTTTCTAAAAGCTGTTCTTTTTCTGAAGGATACTGTATCCTTCCTTTTTTTCAGAAGGATAATACAGTGCTCCTGGATGCAATTAGACTGGTTTGGTCACAGATTAAAGGGTATTGAAAGGCCTTTTTGTTAAGATGTAAACAGATGAGAATTCAGGCCAAAGTGGTCATGCTTTAGAAGTGACCTTTATAATGGAAGGGGAGTGGTCAGCTCTTTAGCTGAGCAGTTCAGTCCAGAACTAGTTGCGAGTTCAGCAGTGTGGAATCTCTCTCTCTCTCTCTCTCTCTGTCCTTCTAACTTCAACCTGTAAGCACCTGTTCCATTTGTACTATTTTTAGGGGGTTTGGTTATTGGGACGGTTTGTGTATATTCGGAACAGAAAATTAAGTCTAGTTTGGATAGATTGGATTCTTTATTCTGTTCTTTGTGTTTTTTTGCGTAATTTTGTGAATATGTTTCTGTCTGTTTTAGAGCTAGCTTACCCTGGGTAATTTTAACTGTACAATTACCAAAACCAATTGCAAAGTTATGGTCTGGTTTGCCTGCTCAAGAATGTTTTGAGTGATTTGGCCTAGTCCCTAACTGTCCTCACCTACTGTTGTCTTTTTTGTCAGTTACTGACATGTTATTAGTGTCCTCCACTGTGAAAACTGATACAAAATACCTGTTCAATGCCTCGGCCATTTCATCATATCCCATAACTAAATCCTCTAAAGAACCTATGATTACTTTAGCCGCTCTTTTTCATTTCATATATTTATAGAATCTTTTGCCATCTGCCTTTATATCCTGAGATGGTTTCTCTCATGTTCTATCTTGCCTTCCTTTATAGCTCCATTTGTTGATCTTTAAAGTTTTCCTAATGTTTTAGTTTCATGCTGGTTTTGGCCACTTTGTATACCTTCCCTTTCAATTTGATAGCCTCCCTTATTTCCTTAAACACCCAGGGCAGATTACCCCTTTTCCTACAGCCCTTCCTTTTCACTGGATTATATTTTTGCCAAACACTTTGAAATATTGCTTTGAAAGTTCTCCACTGGTCATCAACTGTCCCACCATAAAATCTCTGTTTCCTGTTTACTTTAGCCAGGTCCTCCTTCAGTCTATTGTAGTTCTCCTTGTTCAAGCACAGGACCCTGGTATTGGATTTTATCTTCACACTCTCCATCTGTATCCTAAATCCAACCATAGTGTATCACTCTTTTCAAGATGATCCCTCACTATAAGGTCATTGAGATGAGGAAAAAAGGTCTTCGCCTAGAGGATGGTCAACCTATGGAATTTCTTACCACAGAAAGCTGTGAAGGCCAAGACACAGAATGTATTCAAGAAAAAAATAAATACATTTATAGATTCAAAGGCATCAAGGGGTTTGTGGAAACACAACGGGAATATTGTAATGAAGTAGACGGGCAGTACAATAGCTCAGTGGTTAGCACTGCTGCCTCAGCGCCAGGGACCCGGGTTCGATTCCACCCTTGGGTGACTGTTGAGGAATTTGCACATTCTTTTGAGTTGTTCCGATTTCGCCCCACAGTCCAAAGAAGTGCAGGTTGGTTGGATTAGCCATGGGAATTACAGGGTTATAGGGATGGGGTGGGGCTGGATAGGATGTTCTTTGGAAGGTTGGTGTGGACTCAATGTGCTGAATGGCTTGATTCCACACTGTAGGTAGTGCTCTATGATTCTATGAACTGCAATGATATATTTAATGGTACAGCAAGCTTGAAGGGCCAAATGGCCTACTCCTACTTTGTGTCTCTGTGCCCCATCAAACAATCCCAGGGCAGGTACAGCAATGGGTTAGGTACAGAATAAACCTTAAGAGAATTGTCTAGTGTGAGATAATTCATGTATTGGTTTTAATTTTCCAAAGCTCCCTGTAAAAGGTTCCATTAAATTAGGTGAATCTTTCTCAACCAATGTTGTCCCATTAAGCTTAGGCCCGAGCCTTTTACTGCAATCAGTGGTAACTGAACCAGCTGCTTCTCAAACGAGAATGGAACCAAAATTGTACTCTTAATCTGTAAACGTTCCCTGCTATAGGTTCTCAGTCTAGCTGAGGCCTTACTCAAATTTAAGGGTTGGAATCCAGAGTGAATTTTGTTAAAGACTGGTTCTGTAATCGCTGAAATGGCTGCACTGTCATCAACCTCCATTCGATCTGAGTGACCATTTAACCAGATGTTTATTTTGTTTGGTTCTGATCTGGATGTTGCTAAGTAATTAACCGTTCCAAGCCAGATGTAGGTGCACTTTCTGGGATGTGCATTCTCCTGGGTACCGGCCTATGAGTTCTCCTACTCAGTTCAGGCCTGGGGGCCTCTTTTGTTGTCTCGAGTTGGTGTACTGGCAGCAACGGCAGTGGCTTGCTGGCCTGGATCTTGATGAAAATATTAACCGTTTGTCTAAGGCTTGGTTGAGTTTTGCTGTGGGCTGACCTAGAAGCCCTCTGTTCAAGATATGTCCTGAGTATGGCTGTGCAATTACCTTCACTCCAGTGATGTCCTCCGAGCTCAGTCGGCCTGGTGAGGCTGTCCACTTCCATTGGCATACCCTACAAATCATATGCTCCACTTGCTGCATTTTCTAATGACAAAGCCAGTTGTAGTGCCTGTTTAAAGTCCATTTGGGCTTCAGCAAGAAGGTGCTTTTACCTGGTTACATCGTTAATCCCACAAACCAAACATCTCTCAGCATCTCATTATGGGTCAAAAATCCCGATATGGATTCCCTGGTTTTTGAATTGCTGAGTACAGGTGATAGCATCTCAGAATTCGAGAAGGCTTGGGCTCGTAAATCCATCAACTCGTGAAAGGTCATTGAGTCGTAGAGATGTACAGCACGGAAACAGACCCTTCGGTCCAACACGTCAATGCCGACCAGATATCCCAACCCAATCTAGTCCCACCTGCCAGCACCTGGCCCAGATCCCTCCAAACTCTTCCCATTCATATGCCCATCCAAATGCCTCTTAAATGTTGCAGTTGTACCAGCCTCCACCACTTCCTCTGGCAGCTCATTCCATACATGTACCACCCTCTGTGTGAAAATGTTGCCCCTTAGGTCTCTTTTATATCTTTCCCCTCTCACCCGAAACCTATGTCTTCTAGTTCTGGACTCCCCGACCCCAGGGAAAAGACTGTGTCTATTTATCCTATCCATGCCCCTCATAATTTTGTAAACCTCTATAAGGTCACCCCTCAGCCTCCAACGCTCCAGGGAAAACAGCCCCAGCCTGTTCAGCCTCTCCCTGTAGCTCAGATCCACCAACCCTGGCAACATTCTTGTAAATCTTTTCTGAACCCTTTCAAGTTTCACAACATGTTTCCGACAGGAAGGAGACCAGAATTGCACGCAATATTCCAACAGTGGCTGAACCAATGTCCGGTACCGCCGCAACATGACCTCCCAACTCCTGTACTCAATACTCTGACCAATAAAGGAAAGCAAACCAAACACCACCTTCACTATCCTATCTACCTGTGACTCCAATTTCAAGGAGCTATGAATCTGCACTCAAAGGGCTCTTTATTCAGCATCACTCCCTAGGACCTTACCATTAAGTGTATAAGTCCTGCTAAGATTTGCTTTCCCAAAATGCAGCACCTCGCACTTATCTGAATTAAACACCGTCTGCCACGTCTCAGCCCATTGGCCCATCTGGTCCAGATCCTGTTGTAATCTGAGGTAACCTTCTTTGCTGTCCACGACATCTCCAATTTTGGTGTCATCTGCAAATTTAGTAACTGTATCTCTTATGCTCGCATCCAAATCATTTATGTAAATGACAAAAAGTAGAGGACCCAGCACCGATCCTTGTGGCACTCCACTGGTCACAGGCCTCCAGTCTGAAAAACAACCCTCCACCACCACCCTCTGTCTTCTACCTCTGAGCCAGTTCTGTATCCAAATGGTTAGTTCTCCCTGTATTCCGTGAGATCTAACCTTGCTAATCAGTCTCCCATGGGGAACCTTGTCGAACGCCTTGCTGAAGTCCATTTCGATCACATCTACTGATCTGCCCTCATCAATCATCTTTGTTACTTCTTCAAAGAACTCAATCAAGTTTGTGAGACATGATTTCCCATGCATAAAGCCATGTTGACTATCCTGAATCAGTCCTTGCCTTTCCAAATACATGTACATCCTGTCCCTCAGGATTCCCTCCAACAACTTGCCCACCACCGAGGTCAGGCTCACTGATCTATAGTTCCCTGGCTTGTCCTTACCACCCTTCTTAAACAGTGGCACCACGTTTGCCAACCTCCAGTCTTCCGGCACCTTACCTGTGACTATTGATGATACAGATATCCCAGCAAGAGGCCCAGCAACCACTTCTCTAGCTTCCCACAGAGTTCTCGGGTACACCTGATCAGGTCTTGGGGATTTATCCATCTTTAACCATTTCAAGACATCCAGCCCTTCCATCTCTGTAATCTGGACATTTTGCAAGATGTCACCATCTATTTCCCTACAGTCTATATTTTCCATAACCTTTTCCACAGTAAATACTGATGCAAAATTTACTATCTCCCCCATTTTCTGCGGCTCCACACAAAGGCCTTCACAAAGCTGGACATGAGCCTTGCGTATCTGTAATTGCAATTAGACGAGGATTCCCAGAAGTATGTTACAACTGCCTTTGGGGTATCGTCACCCTGCGCAGTTTTTCAGCAGATGATGAGAACACTTTACAAGGTCCACCGAAGGTGGCCATTTATCTAGATGAATCTAGATTTATCTAATAGCAGGGAAGACCAATAAGGAGCACTTAGAGACATTTCTTAATCCTTAGACATTCCTCTCAGATGGGAATACACTTTAGAAGAGAAGAATGTCTGTTCCAGGCACCTCAAGTGACATACTTGGGCTACAGAATTGACCATTGAAGGATAAAGTGAGAATGATCAAAGGTGCCCTGTACCAGAGCTTAGATCTTTCCTTAGACTGATGAATTATTATGGAAAGATCAAAAGACCATAACCTGGCCTCTATCCTGGCATCTTTGCATCAACTCTTAAAAAAGGGTCAGTCTTGCAAATGATCACATAGCCAAGCCATAGCCTTCAAGGATGTGAAGAAACAGCTCTCATCCTCTAAGGGTGTTGGCACACTATGATCCCAAGCAAGATCTGGGATTGACATACAGAATTAGTAGTATTAGCCCATAGGTGACCCAAAGCAGAGAACACCCAAGAGCGTATGCATCCCGGACTTTGGCTAATGCAGAACATAAATACACCCAGATAGAGAAGGAAGGTTTGGTGATCATATCTGGAGTCAGGAGGTTCCACCAATACTGTTACATTTACAAATTGGTAACAATAACTGACCACAAACCCCTACCAGGCCTACCTAAAGGGACGAGACAGAGCCACCAGAGCTTCAGGCTGAATTCAGCAGTGGGCTCTGATATGAAGAGCATATAATGACAGGTTAGAGCACCATCTGGGAGATCAAGTCACAAACTGTGGATGCACTGAGCTGCACTGGAAGAGTGTGTGATGGTTCCACGCTTGCAGTCACAGCTGACATTATCAGACTCTGGACACAGATTCGGTACTGGCAAAACTGAAACAGCTGGTGGTGATGGGAGAAGCAAAAGGCCATCACAATAAGGATTGACATATTTTTGGATGCGGAGAGACCAGATCACTGTGGAGAATGGCATTTTATTATGGGGAGCAAGAGTGATTGCCCTGAGCAAAGGTCACCACCAGATACTGGCTGAACTCCACCAGGGTCATCCAAGGGTTTCCAAAATGGAGATGTTGGTGGTACGTTAGTCCGGTGGCTAGGATTGGATACACACAGAATCACATCGATGGGGTAGTCTCCAGAGTGCTAACAAGGACAAACATTACCTCAGCTGCTCGCCGATTTTTGTGGGAATGGCCAGTAAATCCTGGATTTGGTGACAGTTTAACTATGCAGGTCCTTTCATGGGCTCAGTGTTACTAGTCATTGTGGATGCTCACTAAAAATGGCTGCACATACATAGAGTTAATTCATCAAACACAGGGACAACGACAGATAAACTGCGCATATCTTTTGTGATACGTGGACTCCTGGAAGTATTGGTCATAGGTAATGGGCCAATGTTTCCAAGTATGGAATTTGAGTATTTACTAAACTCAAATGGTGCTTGACATATAAGGACTGCTCCATAACATCCATTGTCTAATGATCTGGTAGAAAGATTAACCCAAACTTTGAAGGCAGGCTAAAAGAAACAGCCTAAAACTTCACTTGATACCAAACTGTCCTGATTCCTATTTGATTATAGGAACACCCCTCATATAACTGCAGGGATAGCTCCAGCAGAGTTGCTAACAGGGCGAAGACTCTGTACCAGGTTTATTCTGACTTGCTGGACCTGGAGGTAGAGTGAAACAGCATCAGGAATACCAATACTGTACACAAAACTCCGCTAAGCGAGGGAGACAGTTTACTTCAGGAGATGAAGTTTGGTACTGGAACAATGGGAATGGTACTAAATGGGTAAGAGGCATGGGTCGGGTCCAGGGAAGTATAAAGTTCATGTCAGTGCGATGGGCTTGAAGAAGTGCATGGACCATACGAAAGCTGAAAATTCTCAAACGGTGTGGAAGCAAAACTTGCCCGGTTTCTAGACAGCTGATCTGACTGTTGTGGAATCTGTGGGCTCTCCGTCTCCTTCAAGTGTTGAAGATTCCTCTGAATCTGAGACGGACACGGCAGATAACATCGCCTTGCCGCTTTTGCTACCCGGAGAGGAGAATGAGTTTCTTCCATGATGCTCCGGGGACAAGAAGTGAGCTATAATGCATTACACGCTGCCCGTATCAGAGGCAGAGTTGGAGGGACCCAACTAAAACACCCCAGGAGGAGCTACAGAAAAACAAAGTGGTCCATGTCCTCTGACTCAGCCGGGGATGGATGTTGTGATTGTCACTAGGTCAGCCAGGTGGACCTCATAATAGGAGCTCCCTGATTGGGACTTTTAGCCTGATCTAATGAGGGAGCCCTGGCTGACAGGTATAATCAGGAGTATCAGAGATTCTGTTCACTCAGAGCAGGCTCTTATAGAGCTGGATCAGCGTCAAGGACTCTCCATCTGTGTCAGGGAGGGGACTGACTCTGTACTGGCTGACCACATCCAGCGTGTACTGTTGTTGGCTTCTGTTTTTCAGCGGGGAATCTAATTCCTAAACTGGCTGATTTACACAGTCAATGTGTTTCAGGTGTATTTCAGTTGTTTTTGGGAACCTGATGTTTCACTGGTTGGTTCTAGCCTGTGTTTCACTTCTTTTCTTTTGCTTTGAAAATAAGACCATACTGATTTTGTGCCGGGGGTTTAGCCCTTGCACTCTGGTTTCTTGCTCTTTTGAATGCATTTTCACTTTTTTTTGGTGTTTAGACTGAGCCCGAGAGATACTGCAGTAAAATCGACGTTTCCGGCAAAAGCCCTTCATCAGGAATAAAGGCAGAGAGCCTGAAGCGTGGAGAGATAAGCTAGAGGAGGGTGGGGGTAGGGAGAAAGTAGCATAGAGTACAATGGGTGAGGGGGGGAGGGGATGAAGGTGATAAGTCAGGGAGGAGGGTGGAGTGGATAGGTGGAAAAGAAGATAGGCAGGTAGGACAAGTCATGGGGACAGTGCTGAGCTGGAAGTTTGGAACTAGGGTGAGGTGGGGGAAGGGGAAATGAGGAAACTGTTGAAGTCCACATTGATGCCCTGGGGTTGAAGTGTTCCGAGGCGGAAGATGAGGCGTTCTTCCTCCAGGTGGCTGGTGGTGAGGGAGCGGTGGTGAAGGAGACCCAGGACCTCCATGTCCTCGGCAGAGTGGGAGGGGGAGTTGAAATGTTGGGCCACAGGGCGGTGCATTTGATCAGCCTTGACCTTATTGAGGGGCCAAATAGCCTACTGCAGTTTCTTGTCCACGTGCTCTTCTATCTCAAAGATACTTCTTGTCAGTAGCAATAGTGTGTACTATCTACAAGATGCACTGCAGAGATTTGCCAAAGATCCTTGGACAGCAACTTCCAAATCCACAACCACTTCCATCCAGGACCAGGGCAGCTGGCAATAATGAACACCACTTCCCGCAAGTTTCCCTCCAAGCCATACACCATCCTAACTTGGAAATATACCACCGTTCCTTCACAGTAATTGGGTCAGAATACTGGAATTCCCTCCCTACCAGCATTGTGGGTCAACTCACAGCCAGTGGACTGCAGTGATTCAAGAAGGCAGCTCACTCCCACCTTCTCAAAGACAAATAGGGATGGGCAATAAATGCCAGCCAGTCAGCAACGCCCAAGTCCCACAAATGAATAATAAAAAAATCACCTGGTCTGACAGGACTCACAAGCCCAGCCCGCTGGCTGTCCCCACTGCTCAGGAACTCCCAGCTGCTCTACATCAGGGGAAAACAACAAAAAGGGGACAAGGTGAAAATTGTGCGCAATTCTGCTCTCCTTCCTATCAGAAAGACGTTGTGAAACTTGAAAGGGTTCAGAAAAGATTTACAAGGATGTTGCCAGGGTTGGAGGATCTGAGCTACAGGGAGAGGCTGAACAGGCTGGGGCTGTTTTCCCTGGAGCGTCGGAGGCTGAGGGGTGACATTATAGAGGTTTATAAAATTATGAGGGGCATGGATAGGATAAATAGACAAAGTCTTTTCCCTTGGGTCGAAAAGTCCAGAAGTAGAGGGCATAGGTTTAGAGTGAGAGGGGAAAGATATAAAAGAGACCTAAGGGGCAACTTTTTCACGCAGAGGGTGGTACGTGTATGAATGTGCTACCAGAGGATGTGGTGGAGGCTGGTACAATTGCAACATTTAAGAGGCATTTGGATGTGTATATGAATAGGAAGGGTTTGGAGGATATGGACCGGTTGCTGGCAGGTGGGACAAGATAATTGAGTTGGGATATCTGGTTGGCATGGACGGGTTGGACCGAAGGGTCTGTTTCCATGCTGTACATCTCCATGACTCCATGACTAAAACAAGAAATGATCAGAAGGAGTGGGGGAGCTCCTGTTTCAGTGTCCTACTCCACCACCATCTTGTCTGAAACCTGAATGTTGTGGGAATGAGAATCCCTCATTCCCACAATATTCCTAATATTCCAACTATACTTGGCAAAACGAGTCATACAGACTCAGCCATAATGAGCGATCAGTTGGGTGGGTACCCCAGGGTAGCAGACACCGTGCAAATGTAATCAAATGTCAACTTGCAACTTCAGAAAAGGCAAGGGAAAATATCCAGCCAATGAAAAATTGGTGTTTCCGATTGGTTAGACTTCCTGCCAGTTCAGGATGTAGTGGCAACTCTTCAAAGTAGGTTGACAAGTTCGACAATATTGACAATCCTCAGCCGTATCCTGTTTACATTGTGATTCTGCCTGGAAGAAACCATTTGCCAAAAATATTAATGAGAAGGTTTTTTTTTAAAAGTGTACTCATTTTCCCAACCCTTGACAAATATTCCAATACACTACTCGCAAAACTCATTGCTTATTTAAGCAGCACGATACTTTAACCGAGGTAAAATATGAGCCCGGTGCCCAGAGAAAAGGCTATTGGGTCCAAATCCACCACGACTGAGACTTGGCAGGCTCTGAGAAAGCTTTTTCAGTCAATGTTGATAAATGGCTAATTGTTCCCAGATTGTTTGGAAGAGAAAACGTGTAACAAATGTTGTTATTTCAGGGACTTGAGGTTATTTCACTAATACTGTAATTTACTGACTTGCAATAAGATATATTAAAGTAAACTTAAACCAACATGGGTAAAACTGAACTGAAATGCAACCACATAGCAGAAGTGCCCCAGGTTCACGCTGAGCAGTAATGGTAGTCTAACAGTCACATCCAGTCACCCTAATCACTATCCAGTTCAAATATCCAGAGACAAATAGACCAGACTGTGCTCATAGCTGGATCCTGCCCTCACTGTCACTGCCCTCTGAAGGATGCCCACTAGTAAAGAGCAGCCAATGGAGCCCATGAAGAATCAATAAAATGTCTTTATATCATGATTTTTACAACCGCAGGACATTCCAAAGTGTGCCACATCCAATGAAGTACGTTTTGAAGTATAGTCACTGTTAAAATGCAGGAAATGTGGCAGCCAATTTACACACAGAAAGCTGCTACAAGCAACAACAAAATACTGTTGGAATTACGTTAAAAAGGAGGTTAATATTGGCCAGGCGTATCAAAGACTCTCGGACCTGTCTTCAGAGTAGCACCATAGAATCTTCTACATTCATGTGAAGGGGAGACAGGGAGCACTTCACTAAAAGATGACAACTCTGACAGTGCAGCACCCCTCAACGGTGCACTGAGATGTTGGACTGGAACAGGACTTAGAGATTTGAATTGTTCGTCTTTGTGATGTTTAGAGCTGATGACTTGATTCATGGAGGGAGAGAGAGAGAGAGTGAGTGAGTGAGGAGAGAGAGTGTGAGAGAGTGTGAGAGAAAGAGAGAGTGAGAGAGAGTGAGAGTGAGAGTGAGAGAGAGAGATAGTGTCTGGTATCTTCAGGAAAGGAAGACATAAGGCTGAGGGAACATGAAATGCTGACATTTCTTCAAACAACTTTGATTAATTCTTTTCACAGGAACAGTGGAAATTAAGAGGAGGATTAAATAAGAGTTTTAAAATGATGGAAGGTTTTGATATACTGATCAGGAAGTTCTGATTTCCTTTGACTGGGGAGTCAGTGATAACAGGTTATCAGTTTAAAATAGTCACAGGGAGTGAAGCCTGGAGAAGTTGTGTAATGTGGAATGATTTGCTATAGGGATGATGGAAGCGTAAATAGTTACACCTTTTAAGGAAAACTTGTATTAGTTTTGGACCAAAGAAGCTATACAACAAATGGGAAGAAAGAGTGAGAGACAGACAGAGGGCAGGGCAGGGGATTACATTGTAGATTGAAACAGGCCTCTTGGATGGTGAATTTCTGTGATTCATTAGGACATGTGGGCATCTCTGGCTGGACCAGCATTTATTGCCCATCGCTAATTGCCCCTTGAGAAGGCAACAGTGACCAGCCAGTGGCAAAGGGAGAGTGCGGAGCTGTGGTAATTGTGTTATTTATCTCAAGCAAAGTACAGACAGACAAGATGGTCTGCAGGTCTCTTATAGAATCGTACTGTATAGAAATGGCCTTTTAGCCTATTGAATCTCTGTAGACCATGTGCTGTAAAATTCCAAGATTCTAAGATAAGGAAATAATGGAATCAACATCAGTCCCTGACAAAGAAACAAAAGATCATTGCTTTGGCTGGACGTTGATTACAAACAGCAGCTTCAACCATCCAGTTGACAGCTAATCTCAATCTTTGACTTTCAGATTGGATTGACCTCTTGTGTGTTACTGACTGTTTTGTTTTAATTTTAGATTTGATGTATTTGCTATCACATTGCAACTTGCTTTGGAATTGAAAGGTTAATCTTGGAAAGAAAACAGTCTGGGGGTTGGGGAAATCTGAATATAACAGAGAGACACAGCTCCTTAATAATGATTACCTTTCCACCCTGCCATCCCCAAGGGAACGTAATCAGCAGAGAAGTTAAACGTCGCTTGACACCTCTGAATGAAGATGGTGAGAGCGGAGGCTAATGAAGAGGAGTTGTCTCCTCATTAAAATCGGTGCTAATTTCTCAAGAGTGGCTAGCTTTTCCAAGTTCAAACCCAGTAAATTGGTTACAGCACTGCTCGTTCATTGAGGTGGTTCTCATCAAGGATCAGGATACGTTGAGCAGTTTTTGAGCAATTCTATTCAGTTATGCAATTTTATACAGGGCTGTAATTTTGCTGATAATTGCTGTTTGAAACTTCCAATTTTGATGTATCTATTTTTAAAAATATAGCTGCAGTTTTTCACTTACCTCTGACTGTATTCTCTCACTGGGTTAAAGTCTTTGACTGTATTTGACTGATGGTATATAATTCTTTGAATGCATTCCACTATTGGAGTTCAAGTCTCACAATTGTATCACTCTGCACTTTGGCTATATTCTCTTTTAGGGTAGAGGTCTATGACTGGATATTTTTCGGGTACAGTTCTCAGTTGTATTCTCTTGTTGAGAATACACACCAGGTGGCCTCCTTCTTTAGAGACCGCAATTTCCCTTCCCACGTGGTTAAAGATGCCTTCCACTGTATCTCGTCCACATCCCGTACCTCCATCCTCAGACCCCACCCCTCCAACCGTATAAAGGACAGAACGCCCCTGGTGCTCACCTTCCACCCTACCAACCTTCGCATAAAGCAAATCATCCACTGACATTTCCGCCACCTCCAAAAAGACCCCACCACCAGGGATATACTTCCCTCCCCACTCCTTTCCACCTTCTACAAAGACCGTTCCCTCCATTACTACCGGGTAAGGTCCACGCCCCCCCACCAAACCACCCTCCCATCCTGGCACCTTCCCCTCCACCAAAGGAATTGCAAAACCTGTGCCCATACCTCCTCCCTCACCTCTATCCAAGGCCCTAAAGGAGCCTTCCACATCCATCAAAGTTTTACCTGCAAATCCACCAATATCATTTATTGTATCCGTTGCTCCCGATGTGGTCTCCTCTACATTGGGGAGACTGGGCGCCTCCGAGCAGAGCGCTTTAGGCAACATCTCTGGGACACCCGCACCAATCAACCACACCGCCCTGTGGCCCAACATTTCAACTCCCCCTCCCATTCTGCTGAGGACATGGAGGTCCTGGGCCTCCTTCACTTCCTCTCCCTCACCACCAGACTCCCGGAGGAAGAATGCCTCATCTTCCGCCACAGAACACTTCAACCCCAGGGCATCAATGTGGACTTCAACAGTTTCCTCATTTCCCCTTCCCCCACCTCACCCCAGTTCCAAACTTTCAGCTCAGCACTGTCCCCATGACCTGTCTTACCTGCCTATCTTCTTTTCCAGCTATCCACTCACTCCTCCCCCCCGACCTATCACCTTCATCCCCTCCCCCACTCACCTATTGTACTCTATGCTATTTTCTCCCCACCCCCACCCTCCTCTAGCTTATCTCTCCACCCTTCAGGCTCTCTGCCTTTATTCCTGATGAAGGGCTTTTACCCGCGTCAATTTTCCTGCTCCTCAGATGCTGCCTGAACTGCTGTGCTCTTCCAACACCAGTCTAATCTAGACTCTAGCATCTGCAGTCATTGTTTTTACCTTCTCTTGTTGAGTTACGGGTCTCAGGCGGTATCCTCTTTTAGGGGCAAAATTCTCTGGTTGTCATCTCCTGCTGGGTCAATATCCCTGGGAGATGGCCGCACCTTCAATACCACACGTCTATTCAGTGAGGCCAGGTTCTTGAGGTGTCTTGGTGGAGCAGATGTGGAAAGGATGGTTCCTCTTGAGAGAGAATCTAGAACTAGGAGTCACCATCTTAAATGTGTGACTCATTATTTTTAAACAGAGAGGAGAAGAAATTACTTTCTCATAGAAGGTCCTGTAACTTTGGAACATTCTTTCTCAAAAGGTGGTGGAAGCAATGTCTTTGAATATTTAAGGTTAAGGGACACTTCACATTTTCAAATACTTCCATAAAATTGGCTTAGTGAAAGAGAAAGCAGAAGGTGATGATCGAAGGGTGCTTTTGTGACAGGGAACAGTGTCTAATGATGTACCATGGCTTCAGTGCTGGGTCTCCTACTTTCTGTTGAGTACATTATGATATAGATATAAATGTTTGATCAGTATGTTTGCAGATGATAGGAACATTAGTGGTGTAGTAAATAGCGAGGAGGAAAGCCTTGGAATACAGAAATAAATGGGATGGTCAGATGGGCCCAATATTGTAAATAGAATTTAATCCTGAAAAGTGAGAGGTGATGTACAGTATTTTGGCAAAACAAAGGAGTATACATTGATTGGTAGGACCCTCAGAAGGATAGAGGATCAGAAAGATATTGGTGTGAATGTCTAGGAGAATTGGTAGATAAAGTAATTAGGAAGGTGTATGGGATACCTGGCTTTGATGTGTCAAGGCATTGAATACAGGAACAATGAGGTTGTGATTGAGATGCATATAATATCAGATAGGCCGCAGTTGAAGTACGGTATGCAGTTCTGGTTGCCACACAATTGGAAGGATATGTTTGGAGTGGAGCAGATAGAGAAGAGATTGACCAGGAAGGATGTAGCTTGGGATGGAATGTTTCAGTGATGAAGACAGACTGGACACACTCAGGTTGTTTACCTTAGAACAGAGAAGGCTGCTGAGAAACTTCCAATGGTCTTGAAAGATAACTTTTAATTGGATGGCTTTTAAAAAGTGTGCCATTTCCTCTAAGTGTCTCTTGCACTTTCCTTGCCATCTCATCTCTGCTCAGACCTCCCAGCAGTTCCATCATCAAACATCTCAGGGAATTAAGAACTTTTTTCTCATACGTGAAGAATAAACTGAAGATAAATACAGCTGTGGTGGATAAATTATATCTCATCATGGCAATCTCTGAATAAACTTAGGAACATCCTTCTTAAAGCCATGGACTTTCTTACTGTTGTTACAGAGAAGAGGTGAAAATGACTGCCCTTGACATCATATGCGACCCAATGTAATATCAAGGAGACATGGCAAAATTGGAATCAATGGGAATCAGAGGAAATCTCTTCCCTAGTTTAAGTCATTATCTGTCACAAAGGAAGATGGTTGTGGTTGTTGGAGGTCAGTCATCTCAGACCCAGGACATCTCTGTAGGAGTACTATTGTACTATTGACAAGATGAACTACAACTCACCAAGACTCCTTCGACAGCACCTTCCATCCATCATAAGGTAAAAAGATGTTCTGAGAATTGCACAATGTTCAGCAGCATTTTCATCTCCTCAGGTACTGAAACAGCCCGTGCTGAAATGCAGCAAGATCTGGAAAATATCCAGGTTCCATCTGAAAAGTATCAGGTAACACAAATACCAGGCAATGACAATCTCCAATAAGAGACACTCTAGCCTTGACATTCAGTGGCATTAACATCACTTTAAATGCCCTGGGAATTACTGTTGACCAGAAACTGAACTAGACCAGCTTTATGAATGCTGTGATTACAAGAGCAGGTCAGACACTGGGAATACCGCAGTGAGTAGGTCATTCCCTGACTCCCCTAAGTCTGTCCATCACCTACAAGGCACTAGTCAGGAGCATGATGGAATACTCCCCACTTGCCCCTGGATGGGTGCAGCTCCAATAACATTCAAGAAGCTCAACACCATCCAGGACAAAGCAGTCCCTGCTTAAACTGGCACCGCATCCACAAACATCCCCTCCCTCCACCACTGATGCTCAGGGGTGTGTGTGTGTGTGTGTGTGTGTGTGTGTGTGTGTGTGTGTGTGTGTGTGTGTGTGTGTGTGTGTGTGTGTGTGTGTGTGTGTGTGTGTACTATTGACAAGATGAACTACAACAACTCACCAAGACTCCTTCGACAGCACCTTCCAACCCCACGACCACTTTCGTCTAGAAGGAGAAGGGCAGCGATGCATGGGAACACCACTCCCTGCAAGTTCCTCTCCAAGCCATTCACCATCCTGATTTGCAAATCTATTACCTTTCATTTGGCGTCGTTGGGTCAAAACCCTGGAATTCCCTCCCAAAGGACATCGTGAGTCTATGTACAGTAGGTGCACTGCAGCGGTTCAAGACAGCAGCTCACCACAACCTTCTCAAGGGGTAATTAGGGACAGGGCAATAAATGCTAGACCCAATGACAATCACATCCATGAATATGTAAAATAAGTGTCTAAGGATGAGGAAAGTGTTGATGCTTCTGATTCGGTTTAATTAGGGTTCAGATGGTGGATTTTTATCAAGACAGAATTTAAGTGTGTGATTATTTGGGGTTTCTGATTTAAATAAATTGCAGGGCGGGGTGTTTAGGTATAAATAGCAGGAAAGCAGAGTTGAGTTCCAACAGGTAAAAATGTGTACATTAAATCAAGGTCCACTTGAATGTGTTGATATTTCAAACATTTTAATATACATAAGCAGGTCTGTAGGAAAACAAACTTTGATTTGCCCCTGGAACAACCATGTCAGACCTAAATATTATAACATACACCATTTGCTGCTTCTCAACAGCATATTCATCCCAAAACTTCATTTCTCCAATTATGAGCAAGTTACGAAGGAAAACGACGTCATTGGTTAGGCCACTGTTGGAATATTACATGCAATTCTGGTTTCCTTCCTATCGGAAAGATGTTGTGAAACTTGAAAGGGTTTAGAAAAGATTTACAAGGATGTTGCTAGGGATGAAGGGCTTGAGCTACAGGGAGAGGCTGAACAGGCTGGGGCTGTTTTCCCTGGGGTGGGGGAGGCTGAGGGGTGACCTTATAGAGGTTTACAAAATCATGAGGGATATGGATAGGGTAAACGGATAAAGTCTTTTCCCTGTGGTGGGGGAGTCCAGAACTAGAGGGCATAGGTTTAGGGTGAGAGGGGAAAGATATCAAAGAGACCAAAGGGGCAGCTTTTTCACGCAGAGGGTAGTACGTGTATGGAATGTGCTGCCAGAGGAAGTGGTGGAGGCTGGTACAATTGCAACATTTAAGAGGCATTTGGATGGGTATATGAATAGAAAGGGTTTGGAGGGATATGGGCCGGGTGCTGGCAGGTGGGACTAGATTGGGTTGGGATATCTGGTCGGCCTGGACAGGTTGGACTGAAGGGTCTCATTCCATGCTGTACATCTCTATGACTCTATAAAAGAACTCAATACTTAGGCGCACCATAGAATGTAATCTATCTGGATGCAGCACAGCTTGGTATAATCACGTTTCCCAATACTGCAAGAAACTGCAGAGAATTGTGAACATAGCCCAGTCCATCCAACAAACCTGCCTCCCTTCCACTGACTCAGTCTACATTTCCTGCTGCCTTGGGAAAACTACTAATATCAAAGACCCTTCCCACCCGGTTATACTCTCTTCTACCCTACTCTGATGGGCAGAAGAAATAAAAATTTGTATATGCGCTTGAACAGATTGAAGAACAGCTTCTTCCCCTCAGTTATCAAACTTCTGAACGGACCAATCAAATGTGAGTGCTGATCTCTCTCTGTACCCTCTCGGCAGCTGGAACGCTGCTCTGTTCTGTTACCCCGATGCACTGGGATTGTACAATCTGCCTGTAAAGCACATAAAACAACACTTTTCATTTTCTCTCAGTACATGTGACAGTAATAAATCAAATCAAAATTAACATCTGAACATCTAAAAAGTACTGAGGATTACAAGGAAGTCAGGAAAGACCTGAAAAGAGAGCTCAGAAAAGCCAGGAGGAGACATGCGAAGTTGTTGGCGGACAGGATCAGGGTTAACCCTAAGGCTTTCCATAGGTATGACAGGAATAAAAGAATGACGAGAGTTAAATTAGGGCCAATCAAGGATAATAGTGGGAAGTTGTGTGTGGAGTCAGAGGAGAAAGGGGAAGAACCAAATAAATATTTTTCGACAGTGTTCACTATGGAAAATGAAAATGTTAGTGAGAAAGATACTGAGATACTTGCATCTAGACTAGAAAGTATTGAGGTTCACAAGGAAGAGATATCAGAAGTACTGCAGAGTGTGAAAATAGACAAGTCCCCTCAGTCAGATGAGATCTATCCGAGGATCTTCTGGGAAGCAAGGGAAGAGATTGCTGAGTCTTTGGCATTGATCTTCAAATCATCATTGTCTACAGGAATAGTGCCTGAGGACTGGAGGATAGCAAATGCGGTTCCCTTGTTCAAAAAGGGTAGTGGAGACAACCCTGGTAATTACAGACCAGTGAGTCTCACTTCAGTTGTTGGTAAAGTGTTGGAAAAGGTTATAAGAGATAGGATTTATAACCATCTAGAAAAGAATAATCTGATCAGGGACAGTCAGCACGGTTTTGTGAAGGGTAGGTCGTGCCTAACGAATCTTATTGAGTTTTTTGACAAAGTGACCAAACAGGTAGATGAGAGTAAGCCAGTTGATGTGGTGTATATGGATTTCAGCAAGGCATTCGATAAGGTTCCTCACAGTAAGCTATTATACAAAATGCAGAGGAATGGGATTGTGGGAGACATAACAGTTTGGATCAGTAATTGGCTTGCTGAAAATAGACAGAGTTGTAGTTGATGGAACATGTTCATCTTGGTGTCCAGTTACTAGCGGCATACCACAAGGGTCGGTGTTGGGTCCACTGCTGTTCACCATTTTTATAAATGACCTGGATGAGGGCATAGAAGGGTGGGTTAGAAAATTTGTGGACGACACTACGGTCAATGGAGTTGTGGATAGTGACGAAGAATGTTGTAGGTTATAGAGAGACATAGATAGGATGCAGAGTTGCACTGAGAGGTGGCAAATGGAGTTTAATGTGGACAAACGTGAGGTGATACACTTTGGACGGAGTAATCGGAATGCAAAGTACTGGGCTAATGGTAGGATTCTTGGCAGTGTAGATGAGCAGAGAGATCTCGGTGTCCATGTACACAGATCCCTGAAAGTTGTCACCCAGATTGTCAGGGTTGTTAAGAAGGCATACAGTGTCTTGGCCTTTATCAATAGAGGGATTGAGTTCTGGAACCAGGAGGTTATGCTGCAGCTGTACAAAGCTCTGGTATGGCCACACTTGGAGTATTGTGTACAGTTCTGGTCACCACATTATAAGAAGGATGTGGAAGCTTTGGAAAGGATGCAGAGGAGATTTACCAGGATGTTGTCTGGTATGGAAGGAATGTCTTATGAGGAAAGGCTGAGGGCCTTGAGGCTGTTCTCGTTAGAGAGAAGAAGGTTGAGAGGTGACTTAATAGAGACATACAAGATAATCAGAGGGTTAGTTGGTTGGACAGGGAGAGCCTTTTTCCAAGTATGGGGACGGCAAACACGAGGGGACACAGCTTTAAAGTGAGGGGAGATAGGTATAAGACAGATGTCAGAGGTAGTTTCTTTACTCAGAGAGTAGTAAGGGTATGGAATGCTTTGCCTGTATCGGTAGTAGATTCAACAAGTTTAAGTACATTTAAGTCGTCATTGTACAGGCATATGGACGTATATGGAATAGTGTAGGTGGGATGGACTTCAGATTAGTATGACAGGGCGGCGCAACATCGAGGGCCGAAGGGCCAGTCCTGTGCTGTAATGTTCTGTTTTATATTCTATGTTCTGACAATTTCTGATTCTTTGAGGATGCTTGTTTTTAACTCCGTACTTAAAGGCAATGTTTTAATTGACTCGGTGTTTGAGGGAGGCATTTTAATTGAAGCTTCATCAATGTGAAAAGAGATGGAAGAAGGCGTGATACTTGTCAGTTGTTGCTGCTTGATTGAAGTTTCCCACCAGCCCGGCTTACATCAAGTATCAAAAGACTTTGCACTTCAAGGGTTAATTTTCTCAGACAGTCAGACTCATCAGGACTGCAGCATAGTCAGGAATGCAAGTTTGGAAAATTAGCCCTTACAGTGGGTGAGATGTTATACCAAGACTCAATTGGTCTTCACAGGTGGAATTGAAAGATTCTACAGCATGATTTTAGGAAGGGCAAAGCCCTTCACTGCCATATATAGCTAGCATTTAATGTACAAGTAAAATTATTGAATTAACTGATGATCTGGTCATTATCACATTGCTGTCTGTGTGAGCTTGCTGTGTGTGAATTGGCTGCTCTGTTTCTTACATTCACTTCAAAGAGTATTTCATTGGCTGAAAAGAATTAACTTCGATCATGAAAGATACTACGGGCATGAAGGTTCTTTCTTTCTGTTTGTAAGTATTTCAGCCTGTCTGGGTACATTATTATTCCTTAATGATGATGCTGTTTTAGCACTGTACTCCACATCAGCACTGACCCACACCACCCCCCATCACCTCCCCTCAGCACTGGCGCCCCAGCTTCCCAAAGCTGAGCTGTCCCTTTGTGTAGGGAATGAAAATCATTGTGATGTGTACAGACCTTAGTGCCTGGATTCCTACTGGTTGAGAGTCTGCACTGGGAGTATCTTTACCATCCTTTGAGGCAATGAGTCAAAGCGAGAGAGATCAGCTCCTCGTGTGGTGGATCACTGTGAACGGAGTGAAGATGCTGCAGCATCACTGTCTGTTTGAATTGTACAGCAGGGCTCAAGGGGCTGAATGGTCTCCTCTTGTTCAATATATTTCACACAAATTTTACAAAGGTATCATTAAGGGGTTCAGCAAGCAGGGACTGTCATGGGACAACGAAAAGATTAAGAATAGCTTGCATCTTAACAGAGGTTTTCATGATCACTGGATATTTCAAAGTGCTTACAGCTAATTAAACATCCTTGAAGTGTTGTAATAAGGGAAGGAAATTGAATTAAAATACACAAAATGGAGCAGTGGAGTGACTGAGCAGTAAAATAGAAATTAATGTCAGGGTTGGGAGAGGAAGGAATGATCCTGTCATGTTTCAAGACAGAACGGAGGAAGAATTGGATAAGAATCCTCAGGCTTGTGTGCCAGATCTCGATTGACAGGACCATGTGTTTGAAGTTCATGATTCATTCTCTCACGTGTACCAGCCTGGTGAAAGGGTGCGATGCACTCATCTTTGGGTTCAGTCTGAGGCCTACTTGCTTCTTGTGTGGATGTTAAAAGATCTCACTGCATGATTTAAAGAAGAGCAGGCAGTCCTCCCTGGTGTTCTGGGTCAGTGTTCCTCCTTCGTCCAAAAACAAACAAAAAATGTCAGATTAACTGGTGATTGATGTCATTTCCATTCATGGGATCTTGCTGTGTGCAAAATGGCCTCTATGGTTACATGAACTGCGACTACTATCTGTGAAGTACTTAAGGATTCTCTTGAAAGATAATACCAAGAGCTGATTTAATCAAATCAATTAATTAATTATAAATTGGAACTGACAATATTAAATAGGACACTGATTGTTTCTGTATTGCTGTGATTTAAGCTGAGTTCCTGCCTTACCTCACAACAAAATACAAAATACTCTGTCGCACTTAGTTGAGAATAAGGCTTGGCTTGTTCAGCAAAATTCAGAGCAGCAGGAGCCAATTCCATCCTTTGAGTCTGTCCCACCATTCATTAGGAGAGAAAGTGAGGTCTGCAGATGCTGGAGATCAGAGCTGAAAATGTGTTGCTGGAAAAGCGCAGCAGGTCAGGCAGCATCCAAGGAACAGGAAATTCGATGTTTCGGGCATAAGCCCTTCTTCAGGAATGAGGAAAGTGTGCCCAGCGGTCTGGCGATGGAGGAGTCCAAGGACCTGCATGTCCTTGGTGGAGTGGGAGGGGGAGTTAAAGTGTTGAGCCACTTGAGGGGAGGGGAGTTAAAGTGGTTGGGTTGGTTGGTCCGGGTGTCCCAGAGGTGTTCTATGAAACGTTCCGCAAGAAGGCGGCCTGTCTCCCCAATATAGAGGATTGAGACAAGGTGGGGGGAGGGGAAATGAGGAAGACCATTCATTAGGTCATGATCAAACTGTATCTTCAATTCAGGAATTAATCACAGCGCTCAGTGTTGGGGCCCTTGCTGTCTGTGGTTTATATAATAGTGCAGAGTTGAATGGTTGTTCAGTCAGTTTACAGACGATAAAAATATTGCTGGTGTTGTAAATATTGAGGAGGATGGCCTGAGATTGCAGGAAGATATAGCCAGGCTGGTCAGGTGGAAACCAATCCAGATAAATGAGAGGTGATGCACATGGGCAGGACAAACAAGGGAAGGTGGGAACCTGAGAAGTATTGGAGATCTGAGGAATCTTAGTATGTTCGTACATTGGCCCCTTAAAGTCATAGAACAAGTAGATAACGTGATTAAGAAGGCACATGGGATATTTGCCTTTATTAGCTGAAGCATAGAGTTTAAGAGGAAGGAGGTGTTGCTGGAACTTGTTAGTTAGGTCCCAGCTAGAGTCAAGTCTGCGGTCCTGGAATCTATATTACAGGTGGGGTGTAAATGCAAATGAGGAGTGTGCAAAGGAGTTTTACCAGGATGTTGTCTGGGCTGGAGAGTTTCAGACAGACTGGGGTTGTTTTCCTTGGAGCAGAGGGGACTGAGGCAGGACATAGAGATGTATCATGTTATGAAGGCTAGGAAGAGAAAGGACAGGAAGAGAAAGATTTTCCCCTTGATGAAGGGACCAATGGCCAGGTGGCAGAGATTAAAGGTAAGGGCCAGGGGTGTCCGAGAGGATGTGAGGAGGAGAATGTCAGCCAGAGGGTGGTGGGAATGTGGACCTCACTGCCTGAGAGAGTGGGAGAGGTAGAAACCCTCATCACCTTGAAGAACCATTTTGATGATGAATACAAGGATGTGGGCCAAGCGCTGGAAAGTGGAATTAGAATCATTAGGGGTAATTTTTGATAGCGTATACCTGATGGACTGATGGCCTCTATGACTGTATAACTCATTTACCAACCTCAGCTCACATTCCTCTATCCCTATATCCATCAAAAATCAATTCCAGCTCTCCCTCGACATTTTCAGCTTGTGGGGGAGGCAGAGTTCTGGACTTCAACCGCTGGAAGAGTTTTTTTCATAATTTCTCTCCAAAATTTCTGCTCTAAGTTTTAATATGTTAGCATCATTTTCTAAATGAGTTTGTAATTCTCCAGTCTCTACTCTGTGGAACCACCAGTTCCTTAGATTAGGTCAATCCCCACCTTCTAAACCAGAGGGAATTCAAACCAGGTTTGTACAACTTGTGTTCCTAACCCTAACCCGATCATAATTTAATTTTTTAAACTCCAGAATTTTAATGACCTAGTCAGCAATGAATGTTAGACCTTGATTGAATTTTCGCTGCAGATACCTGATATGATACCAGGAAGAATTCCGGTTGGGAAGCTTGTATGGATCATGGTACCATCGTATAGCTTTGTAGCTTTTAATTGAAGGGTGAGAGGTATAGGACAGATGTCAGAGGTAGTTTCTTTACTCAGAGAGTAGTAAGGGTATGCAATGCTTTGCCTGCAACATTAGTACATTCGCCAACTTTAAGTACATTTAAGTCGTCATTGGACAAGCATATGGACGTATATGGAATAGTGTAGGTTAGATGGGCTTCAGATTGGTATGACAGGTCGGAGCAACATCGAGGGCCGAAGGGCCTGTACTGTGCTGTCATGTTGTATGTTCTAAAATGTTCTATGTTCGATCCTGGGGGGGGAGATGGTCAAGTTGGAAACTTTTTTGGCAGGAACTTTTTTCAATGAAGGCCTCTGGACCAGGTGTGAAATGCTTCCTGAGACTGAAACTTTACTCATCCTCAACCCATTTCATGTCACTGATTCTCACTCAATTACTCCTCACTATATGTCTCCTACAGCCTTGGCTCCACTCCTAAAGCACATGGACTTAAAACACTCAATATTGGGAAAAACCCACACAGAGGTCACTGGAGGCCAGGGGTGAGAGGTCAAAGTGTGGTTTTTGGGTCATGTCAGGAAGGAAGGCTTGGCTGGATATGACAATGATGGCTTTTGGCCTTGCTTCTGATCCTGGCACTGAGGAGAATGGTGTATAACATTGACACTTTCACAGATATTGAGCATCTAGAATAATTTAAACAGGTTCTTGTGTTGAAACTGTCAAGTCAACTTCATCCACCAAAGAACTAAATCCAATACTGCCAGAATTCTTCTGGAAAGTTGGTAGGCTCGGGATGAAAGGTCAGAGGCCACATGATTCAAGGCTTGGATCGTTGTGATGTAACAACTTCCCCGTAAAGATCCTCAGTCCTCCATATTTTACCCCATTCTCATGATGGACAAGACTCAACTGGACAAACCATCAATAACTCCAGCTGGAGAGTTTCCTGTCTCTGGACTTGTTTATGTATCTGCTGCTTAACAATCTCATCTCTTTAATCTTCAAGTACTCAGAGAGAATCAGGTTCACCCAGCCTCACCCGAAATCATTGAGGAGTCTCAGGGTTCAGTTTGCGACACCTCGACTTGAATTGAAATCTGCAGGTGATTGCAGATCAAGAGGGGATAATCATGTTGGAGGGATCAGAGCTCCATAAAACACGGTGCAGATGAGGTGAATGAAGAGCTCAGGAAGATTTGAACTCAAGCTTTGATTTGAATAATTTGTAAATTGTGGGGTGGGTGTGGAGACTAACAGTTAGGGTTAGGTTGAGGATTGATAGTTGGATCAGAATTAGGGTTTGGGTTAGATTGAGTATATGGGTAAGAGTTTGGGTGGTTTAGGTTAGGCTGGTGTTCAGATGCTCAGGTAGGAGAATGGAAGACCCTAATTGAAGTTGTTGAAGTTAGGGTCAGGGTTACATTGAAGGTTTGAGGCAGGGTCAGGATTTAGTTTCATGTCAGTGAATAGTCAGGGAGGTTGGCATTTGGAATGGAGCTCGGCCCAGCAAATTCGGATTCCATTGGAGTGTCTTGCAGTGCATTACCTTCCCTCGTTGTGTACATATTGTAATTACTCATTTTTGTCTAGCTTTTCTGGAACCTGTCAGTTACAGTTTGCTCATATTTCCAATCACTTTGTGTTATGTTTTACTGTTATCCTTTATGGATACTGTTTTTAATCTTACCCTTGGTTGGGGATTAGAGCAATGAGGAATGGGTTCCCAGGAAGGGTCACTTTACCCGAAACGTTAACTCTGATTTCTATCTACAAATACTGCCAGCTTTTCCAGAAATTTCTATTGGTTAGAACAATGGGGTTGGTTTTGTCTGTCATTGGACTGTGACTTTTATATTAAGGGATGTTGCTCTGCAGTGTAGTTTATTTGGAAACTGTGGACTGGCTTTAACATTACAAATTTGCACTTGAGGCAACTGGTGGAGGGTTTAAAGAGCAAGGATCTGGATTAGGTTTGGATTGGGCTGGAGATCATGTGGAGGGTCTTTTCAGGTGAGGGTTATGGATAATGGTTTGGAGAGTTTGAGTTTGTGATGAGGATAGGTTGTAGTTTGAATTAGGTTTGAAGTTGAGTTTAGGGCTGTTACGAGTTGGGACTAAGGTCAGGTCTAGGGGTTAGGGTAGAGGTGAGTACATAGCTTAGGGAGTTTTTGAGTTGGATTCTAACAGTGAGGGGGATGGTATTGGGAGGAATGTGAGAGATGAAAGGTTCATGATAAAATGTCAAAACAGGTTACAATTGCAGCAAATAAAATTTAATTGAGTTAATCACAAAAGGATGTGGAGGTGCCCATTCACTGGCACTCCTGTAAAAGCAGGAACTAACCCCCACTGTGATTTGATTCTCTATTTCTTCAAGGACTCTGCTGAATTGAGGAATGTTCCTTGCTTCTGCACCTTTGTTCAATGTGATTTTTAAAGCTGTCATGATATAAATGAATAAAATGTTACTTAAACAGAAGCTTTCTTTAAGAATTCATTCAATTTCAAAAGTTCCAGGCAATATAAAAAAGCTGTTTATTATCACTGAACAAAGCCAGAAATAAACCATAGTAAACAGCAAATGGAATAGCAGTGATGGAGGCGAATTACAGATTGGCATCCAATTGATGTATATGAAGCAGAACAGATTCCTGGGTCAGAATTATAGACTGGAACCTAGTCAGGTCTTATACACAGTGCCTTCTGATCTCACCCAATAAAGGCCTGAATACATTTGGGGTCAGTAATTGGTTAGATTAGATTACTTACAGTGTGGAAACAGACCCTTCGGCCCAACAAGTCCACACCGACCCGCCGAAGCGAAACCCACCCATTCCCCTACATTTACCCCTTACCTAACACTACGGTCAATTTAGCATGGCCAATTCACCTGACCTGCACATCTTAACCAGACAAACACTGAGTGGGTCAGGACAATAAACTGGGAGCTTACATTAGGGCCTGGGTGTCCTTGGAGAAGGAGCACGCGGTGTCCACCAACACCCTGGAGTTGTTCAGGGAGAGGTGGGTGCCGCAGGGAGTGGAGTGCATTATTTCCCCCTCTAACTCTATTTTGATTTAGTCCCTGCCCTCCCCTTCACTGTTTGATCACACAGCATTGCCCTTTGATGTGAAGGGCACTGCTTGTCACTGGCCACTCGGGTGTTTTCCTACTTTTCCTGGTGGTGGAAATTGAATAAAGATTTGTACACTTTGTGTCTTTCACTGTGTCTCACACCTGCACACACACACCATGGGTGCTGGGGATAAAAATAAGCACTACCGCAGTTAGGCGGTAGTGTGGGGGGTAATTTAAAAAAAATAAAAAAAAAGAAAAAGAAAAAAAGAAAAATAAATAAACTGGGAGCTTATGTTAGAGCCTGGGTATCCTTGGAGAAGGAGCACGTGGTGTCCACCAACACCCTGGAGTTGTTCAGGGAGAGGTGGGCTCCGCAGGGAGTGGAGTGTATCATTTCACCCTCCAACTCTATTTTGATTTAGTCCCTGCCCTCCCCTTCACTGTTTGATCAGTCCCCTTTGATGTGAAGGGCACTGCTGGTCACTGGCCACCCGGGTGTTTTCCTATCTTCCTGGTGGTGGAAATTAAATAAAGATTTGTGCACTTTGTGTCTCTCACTGCATCTCACACTTGCACACACACACACACCATGGGTGCTGGGGAAAAATAAGCACTACCGCAGTTAGGCAGTAGTGCGGAGGTTAATTTAAAAAAAAACAGGACTGTAAGAAAAGAGAAAAAAATAAACTGGGAGCTCCTTCCACCATTCTCACCCTTTCCTAGAATCTGTAACACTTCTCCCTTCAGGCAGTGAACGTGACCTTTCATTCCGCACAGAATCTTGAAAACCTCAAAGGATGCTCACTCTAAAAAAGGTGTGGTCAGTTGTTTCTGGGCTCATTGGCCAACTGATCAGCTGTGTCCAGGTGAGGACACCCTGTGCTGGTTTTGTGATGGGCACTTGCATGTCCTTTGAAACACTCTGAGTTAGAGACAGAAACATTTCACCATGGTCAGCAGCTGACCACTTTTCTCATCCTGTTTGTCTCATGAAAAACTGGATTATGTTGTCACACCATTCACATGTTTATCTGTTAACCACACTTCAGAGTGGCTCCGTCTATCTGAAACATTTCAGGGTGATAGTGAGGTATTTAGAAGTGTCCTTCTGCCTTTTTTACATGATCCTCAAACACAGTGTCTAAATGCTGCCACAGGGAGGCAGCAGATACACACTTAACAACAATCCTCCTGCCAATGTCTCTGTCTCGGTTACGGCACCTGTCCCAGTAGCAAAAACAGTGAACTGTCGCATCTGTTCACTGTCTGGGTGTTGGAGAAAGTTTCTCCGGCCAAAGATCAATGATTGGCAGTCACTAGTTGACCCATAAGCTCTGCAGAGAAGTTCCAGGAGTTTATTTTTTGAAGTGTGTTTTAGCAGCATAACTAAATGGGGGGTCCATTCAGTGAAGATATAAATTATCTACAAGATAGAGGCTAATTATCTTATGGAACTTGTACTTTTGAAGTGTGAATATCCACTGGTGACCGTCCCCATTTCCTGTCAAGGGTCTAATCAGAAGCTCTCTGACCAGACAATATTCCAGGATCATGGAGATGACCTGAGCCCAAAGATTGATGAATTTTAAATTCATTCAATCATCTTCACAAAGGTTTGCAAAGGTAGTAACAGCTTTTCCATTGCTGTTGTTCTTCAGAAACTGGGAGTTTCTGGTGTCGACAGAGCAATCCCAACATACATAACTTTCATAAACTCACATGCCTTCAATCAGATTCAGCCTTAGACACACACATTTTCATAATCATACACACTATGGACATGGAGCTGACTTTTGGGAAGTTTTATGGAGCGTTTTTCTGTGAGCAATCCAACTCGATTCACTGTGTGTCGTATTGCTCCATTGCCATCCTCATGCCTACTGGTGGCAGAAGGGTGCTCCAGGTCACACAACCACAATCACAAGTAGCCCTTCATCATCTACACCAGGAGCAGGAGACAAATAAGACAAGCTTCTAAGGACAAATGGGTGGCCCAGGTCACACTGCACTGGAAATAGAACCTCCTTTGTAAAGAGGATTTGACACCACTACCTGTCTGGTGTTACTGTCATTGTAGCTGTAACTACAGACTACCCATCCTCAACAGCATTCAATGTTAGAGCTCTGTCTACTCTTTCCCTACTGCCCAATGTCTTATCATTCTGCAGACTGTCCGTGGCTCACTCCCTGGACTGTAACGACATGAAAGCCTGACCCTGGAGGCTCACTAATTCTGTCCAAGCTCCTGGAGTGCTATTGGGCTCTGCTGATAAACACTGACACCCAACACTTTCCCTGACTGAGGACTTTTTCCCTTTGAGTCTGAGACATGGACACTTGGTTGAAGCATATTCAATGAGTTTACTGTGGCACATGGTGAAGGTATGGCACAGTGCTGTGTGGCAGTATGTCCAGCCCCCTGATGGATCACTGCTGGCTACCAGGACAAATGTCTGAGTCTTTGTCTGCAATGCCAGGCGAGGTGAGACAGACGTACAGTGAGCCTGTCAGTTCAGAATGAGGCTGCAAAGTGCAGAGTTGCTGTGAGCATCCCACGTAGACCCAAAGTCAGTGACCACTAAGAGGTGTAGGATACGGCTCAATTCGGTGAGCTGGGGGCAGAGCAGTGAGGCAGCAGTGGGATACAGCATTGAAGTGGCAAACAGTCTTCAAAGCAAGTCAGAGATATGCCGTGTGGATACCGTGTGGCTGGTGTGTGTCTGATACCAACCTTCATGGATAAAGTCCCTGCCCGTGGCATGAGCCCCTGAGATGTTGGCAGCTGCTGCCTGAGCTGGATGCCTGGAGGAGCCAGCAGTGAGCTGGAGTTACCGGGTACCCACTCAGACTTTCAGGTCAGGAACTGTCAGTCAGTGTTGAGAAGATTGTAGAAGATTAGCAATCCACATAGAAATAAGGCTCAAATACATCATAATCAGATGTTCACACATACAACTAGGTCACTCACTGCACACAAGTGACATTCAGGTCTCTCTGTGCAAAAGTGGAATTTCTATTCTCAATGTTTAGATTAGATTACTTACAGTGTGGAAACAGGCCCTTCGGCCCAACAAGTCCACACCGACCCGCCGAAGCGCAGCCCACCCATACCCCTATATTTACCCCTACCTAACACTATGGGCAATTTAGCATGGCCAATTCACCTGACCCGCACATCTTTAGACTGTGGGGGGAAACCGGAGCACCCGGAGGAAACCCACGCAGACATGGAGAGAACGTGCAAACTCCACACAGTCAGTCGCCTGAGTCGGGAATTGAACCCAGGTCTCAGGCGCTGTGAGGCAGCAGTGCTAACCACTGTGCCACCGTGCTGCCCATGTTGAGAATCATATATTCTCAATCTCCTCATATTTCCACAACTGACCCACTGTTACTCAGGCACCAAACAACCTGAGTAAGTTGAGTCCATTTCTCACCACCTATTCCAGGTTCAATTCCCATCTCAGGCGACTGTCTGTGTGGAGTTTGCACATTCTCCCTGTGTCTGTGTGGGTTTCCTCCGGGTGCTCCAGTTTCCTCCCACAGTCCAAAGATGTGCAGGTCAGGTGAATTGGCCATGCTAAATTGCCCATAATGTTCAGGGATATGTAGGTTAGGTGCATTAATCAGGGATAAAATGTAAAGTAATAGGGTAGAGGAATGGTTCTGGGTGGGTTATTCTTCAGAGGGTTGGTGTGGGCTTTTGGGCCAATGGCCTGTTTCCACATTGTAGGGATTCTGTGATTCCATCAGTATCGGGCTTTTATCCTGGAATTCCCCATCACACAGGAAAAATTGAGGACTGCAGATGCTGGAGGTCAGAGCTTAAAATTGTGTTGCTGGAAAAGCGCAGCAGGTCAGGCAGCATCCAAGGAGCAGGAGAATCGACGTTTCGGGCATAAGCCCTTCTTCAGGAATGAGGAGGATGAGGAGGCTGTCTTGTAGAGGGAGGAGGAGAGCTTTTTCAAGAAAGACAACCTTGCAAGAGGATTCACATCACACAGTCAAGGGGTTTGAGAAAGGGATGAAACTTTGCCTTCATTCATTGGCTCTAATGTGGAGTAAATGAAGCATTTTGATGGAGATTGGGAGTGAGGGAATCCTCCTTGCTGTGCTGAGCTCAATAAAAACTGAAACCACATCTTTTTATTTTGCGTTAGTTCTTATCAACCAGGAGCTGAGTGTTAAATCTTCAGTACAACTGGCAGTAAGGTTCATAGCAGAAACTCCATTAGTACCTCCAGTCTGTGCATAGGTGGAGTTGAGGTTAAGGAAGAATTTAAGGAATAATTGCATTTGAATTGAGTCTTCCATGACTTTCCCTTTACAGCTAGCAGAATACCTTTGAAAGAAATGGCTGCTGTCGTGTAGGAGACAAAAGAAAAACTGCAGATGAGTGAATCCAAAGTAGACAAAATACTGAAGGAAACAAGGCTGTGATAATGACCATGATAATTTGCTTTACCAATACTGGTTCGAGACAGGTGTTACCCAGAGCACGGAGGAGTCTTCCTTATGCATCTTCAAAAGGTACCATGGCACCTTTCCACATCCAGCCAAGTGGGTGAACAGAGGCTACATTTACTGTCTCACCTGAATGTTAGCACCTCTGACAGTGCAGCACTCTCTCAGCATCACACTGCGAAGGTTGGTCTGAATACTATGCTCAAGGATCTGGAGTTGAACAATACCTCATGTTCCTGTCTCAGAGGGCAAACGTAATTGCTTGGCATCAAGCAGCTGAAATCCTGTGCCAAGCGGGCTCACAGAGTGACCAACCATTGCCCAGGCAAAAGGCACCTGGTGCATTTCTAATCCAGATATTTAGCAACTAAAACACTGCGGCTAGTTTTATAGCCATGAAATGGTGTAAGTTAAATTTATCTGCCTGCATCTCTCTCTGACCTACTAATTACCACTTTAAGATGTTTTTGCACATGATTATATTCACTTCAGAGAGCCCTTTATCCTTGTAAGGTTTCTCCAGACAATTTTTGTCCTTTTTATAGCAGCATCATGCATGCCTTGCCTCAGCCTGCCAGCTCTGGGTGTGTTTATTGTCACTCCAGGGCTTCTGTCTAGTTTCTGTCAAATTTGGCTGACCAGAGAGTCACATGGATTCCCCGGTAGGTATATATAAGTTATAGACCAACTTTGTCTCCCCAGGCAACGTGGGTGAGACTAGGTAGGCCAGTATTTCTTGGCCACTCCAAATTGTCCATGAGGAGGTGTCCGTGAGGAGGGGGCCGTGAGCAGGGGGCCATGAGGAGGTGGCCTTGAGGAGGGGGCCGTGAGGAGGGGGCCGTGTGGAGGTGGCCGTGAGGAGGTGGCAGTGAGGAGGTGTCCATGTGGAGGTGTCCGTGTGGAGGGGGCCGTGAGGAGGGGCCGTGAGGAGGGGGCCATGTGGAGGGGGCCGTGAGGAGGTGACCGTGTGGAGGTGAACGTGAGGAGGTGGCCATGAGGAGGGGGCCGTGAAGAGGGCGCCGTGAGGAGGGGGCCGTGAGGAGGGGGCCATGAGGAGGTGGCCGAGAGGAGGGGGCCGTGAGGAGGTGGCCGTTTGGAGGTGGCCGTGAGGAGGTGGCAGTGAGGAGGTGACCGTGAGGAGGTGACCATGAGAAGGGGGCCGTGAGGAGGGGGCCGTGAGGAGGTGACCGTGAGGAGGTGACCATGAGAAGGGGGCCGTGAGGAGGGGGCCGTGAGGAGGTGGCCGTGTGGAGGTGACCGTGAGGAGGTGACCATGAGGAGGGGGCCGTGAAGAGGGGGCCGTGAGGAGGGGCGTGAGGAGGGGGCCATGTGGAGGTGGCCGTGAGGAGCGGCTGTGAGGAGGGGGCCGTGAGGAGGGGGCCGTGAGGAGGTGTCCATGGGGAGGTGACCGTGTGGAGGTGACCGTGAGGAGGGGGCCATGTGGAGGGGGCCGTGAGGAGGTGACCGTGTGGAGGTGACCGTGAGGAGGTGGCCGTGTGGAGGTGACCGTGAGGAGGGGGCCGTGAGGAGGTGGCCGTGAGGAGGTGACCGTGAGGAGGGGGCCATGTGGAGGTGACCGTGAGGAGGGGGCCATGTGGAGGGGGCCGTGAGGAGGTGGCCGTGTGGAGGTGACCGTGAGGAGGGGGCCATGTGGAGGGGGCCGTGAGGAGGTGACCGTGAGGAGGGGGCCGTGAGGAGGTGACCGTGTGGAGGGGGCCGTGAGGAGGTGACCGTGTGGAGGTGTCCGTGAGGAGGTGGCCATGAGGAGGGGGCCGTGAAGAGGGGGCCGTGAGGAGGGGGCCGTGAAGAGGGGGCCGTGAGGAGGTGGCCGTGAGGAGGGGGCCATGTGGAGGGTCCAAGAGAAGGGGGCTGTGTGGAGGTGACCGTGAGGAGGTGGCCGTGAGGAGGTGACCGTGTGGAGGTGACCGTGAGGAGGTGACCGTGTGGAGGTGGTGTGTGGAGGTGACCTTGAGGAGGTGACCGTGTGGAGGTGACCGGGTGGAGGTGGCCGTGAGGAGGTGGCCGTGTGGAGGTGACCGTGTGGAGGTGACCGTGTGGAGGTGACCGTGAGGAGGTGACCGTGTGGAGGGGGCCGTGAGGAGGGGGCCGCGAGTAGGTGACCGTGTGGAGGTGGCCGTGAGGAGGGGGCCGCGAGTAGGTGACCGTGTGGAGGTGGCCCTGAGGAGGTGGCCGTGTGGAGGTGACCGTGTGGAGGTGACTGTGAGGAGGTGACCGTGTGGAGGGGGCCGTGAGGAGGTGTCCATGATTGCGCTTTTTGAGCTACTGCAGTTTATCTTGGGTTTGTCCTGTTCCTGAGAGTGTGACATGTTTTTCCAATCCTTGATGCTGCTGATGACCAGCCCTGTCCATCCTGGCACCGCTGTGCTTCCCCAGGCCGATTGGAAAGCAAACACATGGTTAATTATCCAACTGAGTGATTTTTAATCAAACAGCACCCTTTACTCCCCTCTCCAATAGTTTGTAATTAATAAACAAACGTTTTAAGATTTTCTTTAAAACTTTTTTAAAAATTCTCGCTATGTTCTTAATACTTCTTATATGAATAATAAGCACTACCGCAGTTAGGCGGTAGTGTGGGGGTAGAGGAAAAAAAAGAACAGGAGTGTTAGCATTGCCCTCTTTGATGAGAAGGGCATTGCTTGTCACTGGCCACTCGGGTGTTTTCCTATTTTTCCTGGTGGTGGATATTGAAGAAAGATTTGCACACTTTATGTCTCACTGTGTCTCACACCTGCACACACACAACATGGGAGAAAAAAAAAACAGAAAAAAAAAAATTCCTTCTTATATGTTGGTCCTACCTTTGGTCAAGCATTTGGTCACTTGTCCAAATTTCAGTTCTTAATTTCATACATGAAATGCTTTGCTGTCTTATTCTCTGTTCGGGGTACGATAACCACAGGATTTGATGTTAATTGCTCTGTTTAAAGCAGCATTCAATGTCAGATGTTATGAGCAATCTTCAATGTCACTTAACAGCGACAATAGCTGTTTTTAACAATTCAAACTAAATTATACAAAAGGTGTCCAATAAGAAATCTTTGAAGGAATCAGGACAAGTAGAAAACCCAGTGAGTAAAGCACGCCAGATCATTGTTTTTCAGCCTACATCATTCCTCACAAAGCCAAAGAGGATATGCAAATAACTGGTTGCAGCTCCAGTACTATGTCCAATTCTGGAGATTGCATGTTGTGAAAATCTTAGAAAGGGATCAGATAGATTGCCAGAAGAGTGTCAGGAATGAGAGGCTTCAGCCAATGGGGAGAGACTGGAGAAGTTGCAGTTGTTCTCCTCAGAGTAGAGCAGGCTGGGAGGATACTTAATTGAGATTATCAAAACCTTAAGAATTTCAATGGAGTAAATAAGATAAAAATGTTTTTGGTGATCGCAGGAACACCATTTAAACAACTGACAACAGTGTCAGAAAGGAGATGACAATTTTAATTTGAACGCAATGAGTTGTGATCTGGAATGCACTGCCTGAAAGGGCTTTGAAAGTAGATGCAATAGTAACATTGAAAATAAATAAAATGAAAATCAGAAATTGTGGGGCAATGGTGAACTTGGTGAGGGATGATCTGCATGGTTCTAGCAAAGAGCCAGTACAGATACAACAGGCTCAATGGTCTCCTTTTATATTGTAACATTCTGTAAAATTCCACATGATTCTACGATACTGATAATGAGGAAACACGCTCTGAACAAACACAAATCCATGTTTTAAAATGAGTGACCCATTAATCAGTGGTTATTTACTGATAAGTGTTGAAACCTGATAAATCTCTCATACACAAGTGGTTACCTTTGCCTAAGAGATAGCAAGAGATATTGTTAAGCGGTGGTATGAAATTAATAATGCTCATACAAAGTGTTGGATCTGACTCGCAGTCTGCTTAAATTGCCTCCCACTGTCATTAAAATTATACATACCTTCCTTGTGAAGTGTATCTTTAGCCGAGTTAATGAAATTCTCTGCTATTTTCCTGTTATAATGAGGAGAGAGCGCATCTCTCAATTCCCTGCAGCATGCCTACTGTGGAGTGAGGCAGTGGGGAATCTATTTCTGGGTCTTAATTTACTTTTTGATTCCTTGATAATGATTGTCCTGTAGGTGATATATTGAAATTAACCTTCATTTCACTTCTCTACTCACAAATGACAGTTGTAGCACTTTCCACCAACACAAAGGGCACTTCTTTCACACGCAGAAAAAAAATGAAAAATGGCAAACAGGATTTATGCAAAACTGTCCCCCTTTGGAATGACTCTCCTTTTGAATTGTCTGATTTTCTCTTTATCTGTTTAAAAAGACATCCAGGCTTCAGGCTGCTCTGCCCTGTACCTCTGCTGAGAGCTAGGTGTTCACATCCAAGGTAATCGAAGACTGAAATGAACAAAGCATTAATTTCCCTGACACCCCAGCCTCAGACTCCTGCAGTAAAGCTCATTAACAAAATGGTTGAGTGTAATCCAACTGTGCAGATGTGTTTGAAGGTCTCTCCTTGGTAACAGAATAGTGTTTAAAAGAGCGAGTTCAAATTATGAATTACAGAACAGGTAGCCCATTGACTTGAAACACTCAGCTCCCTCATCTCAGCATGCAGCAGAGTCTGGCTAACTCTGTTCTCCAGGCTTGTTACGGAATGCTGGGGACTATACGGTGACAGCAAAAGGGTTTATTACAACCAGGTAAAGGTCAACGCAACTTGACGAGCCTAACCCATGAAGTGGCAAGTGAGAGTTTCCTTCAGCAGCACATCTCTCCCTGTCACAGACAAAAAGCACTATCATTGCAAACATTGAAACCTTCAGTCCCTCTTGAAGTCACAGACTAGTCTTGTTTTTGAACATTTATGAGCCAATGCTTCATTGTTACTGGGTCAGAATCCAGAAACTGTTAATTACGGGAGCACCTTATCACATGGACACATGGCTCAAGGAATCACCTCCTCAAAGGGCAACAAGGGATAGATGACCGTCTCACCAGCAGCATCACATCTCAAGGAGGAGCAAATGAAGAATATTTATCTGAAATTAAAACAGAAATTGCTGGAAAAACTCAGCATGTTTGGCAGCAACTGTGAAGTGAAATCAGTCACCAGACCTGAAACGTTAACACTGATGTCTCTCTCGCGGATGCTGCCAGACCTGCTGAGCTTTTCCAGCAATTTCTGTTTTTGTTTTTTGATTTACAGCATCCACAGTTCTTTCTGATTTTATTAAAAATATTTATCACATTATTCTTACTTCAACAATATTGCAGTCAAGCGTCCTGAGCTAACAATAGAGAGGGACACTGTTGCACAAAGGAAGATGCCATCTTCATTACTATTTGAGGTTAAGGAACTCATGCAATAACTGTTTAATAAATTTGATTCAGTAAATCATTGAAACCCGACACAGTGTGCAGTTTTTACAACACTGATAATGAAAATAACTTGGACAGACTCATTGGTTGTATGTGTGTTACACCCTGAGTGTTCACACAAACCTGAACCAGACAAACTCAATGTACTGAAGGTTCCCAGTATGTTGTCTCTTTCAGTTTAATGATGGCTTCCTGGAGGGGTTTGCCTTATAAAGGGAGATTGAGCAGTTTTGGCATACATTCTCTTGAGTTTAGATTTGTGATTTGGAGATGCTGGTGTTGGATTGGGGTGTATAAAGTTAAAAATCACACAACACCAGGTGTTTAGAGAAATGAGAGGAGATCTATGGAGTTCTATACAATGCTATAGGGGATTGGCTGAGGAGACATGGAGAAGATGTGATTTCCTAATGTGGGGTAATCCAGAAGGAGAGGTTATAGATTGAGAATGAGGGGTAGCAGATTTTAAACAGAGATGAGGAAGAATTACTGATGAGGTCAGCCATGACTGTATCAAATGGCCGAGCAGGGTCCAGATGCCAAATGGCCTCCTCCTGCTCCTAGCTCAGATGTGAAGCGATTACATCATCACATCCTTCCTATAATGAAAGACCAGGGGAGTACATTATCCAACATGTCACTGCATAGTGACATATTCAAACCTCTTTTCAGGTGTAGCTGCACAGCACCATCAAGTTCTGTCCATTGTTCACTCTCTCAATGTCTTTGCATTCTTTCCTAACCTTCATACGATACATAGCTGGCTCAATTTTCTCTGCATTCCTGTCCTAGAGCCAGACTTTTTCAAGTAATTAATACCATTTTTCACAACTAACCCAAATAGTGAACATTCTGCCGATTATCCCTTACAACTGAAACAGAAGAAGTAAAATTAATGTTCCTGCTTGTATGGGCTACTCCGTCAAGTGTCCCGTCTCACATTCCTCCCGTTAGGAAAAGTGCTTAAAATGAATGTCCTTCAATCCATGGCCAACATTTCCATCCCATTCTTCCTATCGACTGAAACTCCATTGGCTGTTTAAAACAGATAGCAGTGACTGTGCCTTTATCACTGAGATTCATCCTGGCAGAATGTCACCTTGCTGGTGAGGCTTCCTAATATAACCCATGAATTTTACTCAACGTGCCTTACACCAATCTATCTTCCCAGCTCATTTCCAAGTTTTTATTGTTAATGCAATAGAGAACGTGGATTGTGACAATATCAACATTATTCCACTCCTTTTGAATCTGCCTGAGCACAGAATCTCCTGCCGGATTAGTTACTCCTTCAAGGTGACATGGCTGATTGCATCAGTAATTTTAACCTTAATCTTGTCTAATTCTTCCTCTAATTGTTCCATTGAAACCAGTGACTCTCGTCGCTCTGATTAAAAAAATCTTTTGTAACATGGTCAGTATCCACACTGATCTCTTCAACAGATTCCACATTTTGTCACAGTGTTCCTACATGGTTTCTCCAGCAATTCATTCACTTGATTCCCTAACCCCCATCTGTTCTCTTATCGTGAACCCTCAGGTGTTTCCTGAAGCAACATTCATGTCTCTTTTCAAGTTGCGATTAATAAGATCCACATTGAACATTGAATGGCAGAAATTCTTTAACTCAGAGTGGTGAGATTGTGATCGTCTGACCATATAGAAATGTGGGAGGTGAATAACAGGAATACTGATCAGGAGAGATGCTTGAAAGCACTTCTACACACAAAGGGTGCTAGAGGATTGGAACTCTCTTCCACAATCCAGTGGGTGCTGGATTGGTTTATGGTTTTAAATCTGAGATAGATAGTTTTTTTTGTTAAGCAAAAGTATTAAGGGATATGGGCCAAAAGTAGACATATAGAGTTAAGCCACAGATCAGCCATGATCTCATTGGGCAGTGGAACAGAGTTGAGGGGCTAAATGGCCTCCTCCTGTTCCCGTATTGCTTTGATGCATTCAATGGGAAGGTAATTAAACATATGTAAGAGAAAGGAGTACTTCGGTTTGCTGATTAAGTAGGTGAAGAGAGGTGGGGAAGCCTTGTGTAGGAGATAAACACAAAAATGGGCCATTTGGGCTAGATAGCTTGTTTCTATGCTGTACATTCAATGTATTTCACTATAAAAATCCTCATAGATTCTGTTAAATAATACTGACCTTTTAAGATACTGGTAATCCTAAACCCAGTGACTGGTTTGTGTGACCCACTTGATAATCTTATCTTGTGGTTAATGCTACAAGATGAGGAGCAGTGCAAACAAATTGTTAGTTTAATTCACACACATTTCTGGGTTCCATACATTTGTGTGTTTAAGACCCAACCTCCACCCCCGGCACCTTCCCCTGCAACCGCAGGAAATGTAAAACTTGCGCCCACACCTCCACACTCACTTCCCTCCAAGGCCCCAAGGGATCCTTCCATATCCGCCACAAGTTCACCTGTACCTCCACACACATCATCTATTGCATCCGCTGCACCCGATGTGGCCTCCTCTATATTGGTGAGACAGGCAGCTTACTTGCGGAACGCTTCAGAGAACACCTCTGGGCCGCCCGAACCAACCAACCCAATCACCCCGTGGCTCAACACTTTAACTCCCCCTCCCACTCCACCGAGGACATGCAGGTCCTTGGACTCCTCCACCGGCAGAACACAACTACACGACGGCTGGAGGAGGAGCGCCTCATCTTCTGCCTGGGAACCCTCCAACCACAAGGTATGAATTCAGATTTCTCCAGCTTCCTCATTTCCCCTCCCCCCACCTTGTCTCAGTCGGTTCCCTCAACTCAGCACCGCCCTCCTAACCTGCAATCCTCTTCCTGACCTCTCCGCCCCCACCCCACTCCGGCCTATCACCCTCACCTTGACCTCCTTCCACCTATCCCACCTCCATCGCCCCTCCCCCTAGTCCCTCCTCCCTACCTTTTATCTCAGCCTGCTTGGCTCTCTCTCTCTTATTCCTGATGAAGGGCTTATGCTCGAAACGTCGAATTCTCTATTCCTGAGATGCTGCCTAACCTGCTGTGCTTTGACCAGCAACACATTTGCAGCTGTGTTTAAGACTCGCCATTCCTGCTTTATTTCTGACTTCTGACCCTTTCCAGGTTATCCAGTTCTCAGTTAAACACAATTAACATTTCAGGTCCAATGACCTTTCTTCAGAACTCAGTTAAACTCCAGTTCGAAATGTGTGTTTTGAAGAAGAGTCATTGGACTCGAAACGTTAACTCTGATTTCTCTCCACAGACGCTGTCAGACCTGCTGAGTTTTCCCAACAATTTACGATTGTTATATCCAGCATCCTCAGTTCTTTGTTTTTTTTTTGAAAAAGTGACTTCCTTAATAAAATTGGAAATGTGATTATTTTGCCTCACTGCTCGCAGAAACCTAGAGCGTGGGTACTTTACCCTTTTTGTTTTCCAGGAAATATTTAATATTTTAGACTGTTAAAACATTTCTCACTCAGAGGTTGCAATGGATTTTTCAAACAATCGATTAACTCACTGACTTCTTACCCAGGGAAAGGATTCCAGGATATAAAGTAAGCCCCTCTCTGTATAATGGCTGTTTCCACTTTAGTTCAAAATTGCAGAGGTGTATGATGACAGTAGTTGAGTAGCACAATAGCATACAGGAGGCCTGTGTTCCCATGAGTTTAGACATTTAGGGAGTGAAATAACAGCTGTCATTAAAATGATTAAGGGATTGATTGGGCAGATAGAAAATACTATGTCCTCGGGTGGGGCGTTCAGATCAAATGACAACACCCAATTTTTCAAGCAATTTATTCTGTCAATTGTTGCAAAAATCTTCTTCACTTAAGTTCTTTAGGAAAGGAAACTTCAGTCCTTAACTGTTCGAGTCTAATATGACTCCAGACCTCGAGAAATATGGTTAAATCTTAGCTGCCCTCTGAAATGACCCTTGCCAGCCAGCTGGCGGGTCAATTAGGGACAGGCACTAAATACGAGCCCAGCCAGCGATGCCCACGTTTATAAATGACAGAGGAGAAGTCTTGCTGTTACATTCAGAGTCTCTCAAGAATTGTACTTTTAACTGCTCTTGCTCAATGAATGTTAATCTTTGATCCAATCATTTACCAACCAGGGTCTGGGTGGACATGTCGACAGACAATCTCCAACATCAGCTGTCCCTCAACACCCTCTCACCCCAGGAAGCTATAGCCAAAACACTGCTATTCAGAAACTCCGAGGGTATGCAAAGGTCACTTGTAAACCATTCCTTTTGGACCTGAATGAAGGAAAACTACAGGTGACACTCCGAACCAAAAACCAAACTGTGGAATTATTGCATCATCTTTCCTGACCTACTGTTAAGATCCCAACAGCAAGATTTGGGATTAACTGACAGGAATTGTTAAGGATATTAATTGGAAAAGACACCATAAATAATAAACTACTTCCATTGGTTGGAATTCTAGAATGAGAGGACATAGTCTGAGAATTAGGGTCAGAGGGTTTAGGAGAGATGTTAGGAAGTACTTTGACACAAAGGGTGGGAGAGGTTTGGAACTTTCTCCCACAAACGGCAGTGGATGCTGCATCAGTTGTTAGTTTTAAATCAGACAAAACTCCTTTGCTTAACAAAAATACTAAAGGATATGGCAAAAGGCAGGTCTCTGGAGATGGGCCAAAGATCAGCCATGATCTCATTGAATGGTGGGACAGGCTTGAGGGGCTGAATGGCCTCCTCCTGTTTCTGCATTCCTCTGTAACAGCTGGACAGCCGTATGGTCTAAGACCTTGTGCAAACCTGGGATTGGAAATGGGAACGTTCCTTGCTCTGTCACCCAGCTCTAACCTATGGCCATAAAATGTTATCATTTCCCTCCCTCCTCAGTCTCACAGCAGGATGCCTTTAAGAGATCAGCGCAGTAATTTAATTTTCAATTTAGTTCACCCGTCCCTTCGATTGGCCTTCACACTCGCTACCTCCTGAGGGGAACAATGATGGAAAATAGGTTCTGTTGTGACATAAAGCAGGCAGGGCCATGGCGGTATCAATAGGAGATGGGTTTGGGTGTTTTTTTAACCACTTTTTATGATAATGGCTGTATTGTATCACAAAGCAGTATGATAATCAGCAGCTTCGACTGTATAATCACCTCTGTCACTTCCCAGCCAGAGGTGCCATACTACCATGGCACCCTGCAGAGCTTTTCATCTTTAATGCTAAGAGTAGAGACTTAAAACAACAAAAAAGATACAATGAATGCATCTCACATTTTTAAAAAAAATTTACTTAGTCAGCTTCAAGTCTCTTAACTTTCTAATTCCCCAGAACGTGTCTCACTTGCGTTGCAGTCACTGGATGATTCACTTCCTCTTGGGACATTACTCAGAAATGCTACATTGGGTGGACTATTCATCAGACACTCCCAGGACAGCAACTGCACAGTTTTCTCTACGCTGTCCCCCAACAAACACTTCTCAGGACAGGGACAACATTGAGTCAGATGCTGTATCTATCCTGAGAGTGTTTGGTTGGGACAGTGGAATGGAAGCATTACGTTCTGTGAAAAGCTATAGAGAGATGTATCTTCAGTTTAAAAGAGTAGAGCTTTACTCTGTATCTGACTCAAATGTTGTCGCATCTGAGTGACTCACGACTGGGAGAAGTGGGACACATCAACAGACAAGCCCCCACTTAAAGATATTTGCCCAAATGTTGCTCCTTCACATCTGTGACCATTTCAAATGCCCCCACCACCCCACCCACAACTCTTACTAATATCTCAAACTCACAAACTGGGGAGGCTGTGTGGTGTGTTGGGGTGAGTTGGATTTTGGGAGCCCCGAGGTGGGTGAGGAGGTTGGGGGTGGGTTCAATGGAGAGTGAAATAACAAAACTCACGACAAACGTGCCTGAAATCCAGAGAATCTGAGATTTTGGAATGTTGAAATGGAACCAAGAACAGTCACCCTCAGATGGACATAATAACTTGCAAATGGAGCTCATGAACATTTAACGAACCATTAGGTTTGCATCAATGAAATACAAATAGGATCATTTTCAGAACTGAAATATTTAACAAAAATTAATTTTAAAATAGCAGTGATTTTCAATGTATCACAATGTCTGTGTTTAATTAGGTCGCGATTACTTTACATGTGATATTGTACTTTTTATGCTCAGTCGGCACAATGATTGATGATAATATATATTGACTGGTGTTTATAATGGTTTATGGTTCAATAAATGCATGCTGATTAAATCACAATTGTAATCTTTATCATGGTTGCAGTGAATAAACCATACCGCTCCCTCAGCCCCACATCTACACATCCCAGCATGCTTCCTCACCTTCGCAATTCTCTTTATATCTCAGCTGGTTCAGCAGCTCGGGTCTCTCCAATCACTCACCCAGTTCCTGGGTTGGAGAGGGGCAGAAATCAGCCAAGACCCATACTCTTGATTACCATCGAGAGGGGAGGGATCAGCCAGGGATCCTGTTCTTGATCACTGACCCTGAGATTTTACAGAAATAACCCTGGGCATCTGCTCCTGATCATCAATGCCCAGGATGTTGGGAGAGTGGAGATAAATCATAGGAACTGCTAAAACAGGTCAAACAACAAGATACAGTTGCACAGATCAAGTCCACATTTCCTCACATATAGAACTGGGTCAGTGAATATAAACTATTCCACCTGGACAGAGAAGTCCACAGCTGGGGGAGACAGATTTAAAATCAGGCTGGCCTTTCAGGGATGATACTGGGAAGCAGTTCTTTACACAATAGGGAGTGGGAAACTGGAACTTTGTCCCCCAAAAATTGAGGATTGGCGGGGAGAGAGGGGAGTCAATTAAAAATTTCAAAACTGAGATTGATGCTTTTTTTGGAAGCGAAGGATATGAAAGAATGTGGAGCTAAGGTCGTTAAAGTTCAGGTGGAATACCATACTAGGATTAAAAGGGCTGAATAATCTCCTTTAATTTGAAATTCCTTTATAGTAATTATTGGAGTCATGGATCTGATGATTTGGTTCAGAGGAAAAGCCTCAATGTCCTTTTGGGGAGGGAGCTCTAGTTCCCTGTACCCTTTGTTTGCAGAAGCTAAAGGGAGGCGAACACAGTCTGAGCTGATGTTAGGATGAAGCGAGTCACGTTATTGTTACAGTGAGGCCAAAGGATCCTGACCATCCCCAGGTGGTCCCTCCCTCTGCTAAAAAGTGAACCACAGAGATGGAGGCTCCAACATTGACACTAGGAGACTATGATGAGCTGGGGATGCTGTGGGTTTGGAAGCAGAGCTGGTGAGGAGAGGAGCGAGTGGAAGCAGGGGTCAGCGATGGTGCAGCTTCTGAATCCAGTGTTTCCCTCTACAGCATTTGCTGTTCTAGAGTGGGGCTCCTGAACAGTGATTCCTGAAACACAAACTATTCTCATTTGAGATGGAAGGTAGTTACTGGGAGGCGACGGTTTCTACTGTTCTTATATCCAGAAGTGCGCTTGCATACAACTGACTGTTTCTTTTTGCCATAGCCAAGTCATTGTGGTTTTCAAAAATCTATTAACCTCCAGCAGTAAATCACCCATGATCTCCATTTGATTAATTTCCAGGTAAGGGATAGGTAAGGGGAAAAGAGAGGGGGCTAAATCAAAATGGAGTTGGAGGAGTGGGCTACTGTTTCTGTGGTGACATCTTTCATTGATGTGTTCCTTGATTTACAAATTGGTTTGATTGATTGAAATGTTAGTGACAGTATTGGTATATTGTGCAGCCCTGTTGTGGCACAGTGGTAGAGCTAGGAGCTCTGGGTTTAGGTCCTACCTGCCCCAGACACATCACAACATGATGACAAAATTTACAGCACAGCTCCAGTTGTGGGGGACTGAATCAGGAAGCAGTTCATACCAAGGCCAGTCTGAAAGAAAAAGGGAAGAATTGAGAGTCTATGAGAAAGAATGGGTGTTAATAGCAGAGACTGTGATGGGACTGATTTCAGTAGAATGAGAGAAAGGGGAACCAGGGGATGTATAAGAATAATTTAGAGGAATGTTTCAAGGAGCAAATGGTCCTAGTCAATGATGTTATGTAAATTGCTGCCAAACCATTAAAGGGTTAACTAGATTTAGATAGGCAAACTGCTATTACATCCTTAAGGCAGTTATATTAGCATACTCAAAACTTCTATTATCTGACAAATTGTCTCGTCAGCTCTATTTCCTGTCTTCATTGCCTGCTTTCCACTCGTGTGTCCATTCTTCATTATCAGGAGAAGGCTGCAGGCTTGCTTGATTGGCATAGTGCATACGCAGTTTTACTGCAGCCTCTGTGGGGAGAGACAAGCACAAGATGTTACCTTTCCATTCCATCCCTTTCCCAGATTATCATCAATTTTACATGCCATGTTCCCCAGCACCAGACTTGCCTGTCTATCAACCGTAACAAAATATGACACATGTCGACGAATGACATCAATCAATTAATGACAGAGTGGGTTTAAAGACTCCGTTCCTGTTGACCTGTCACTCAAACTCCAAGCTGATGTGTGATGTGCTGCATTAACCCTTTCCTGGACTCAGTTAATCTATCCTAATGTGAAACCTGATTGTTTTTAAATCGGAAACCGTTTTGGATGTTCTAGTTTATGCCTTACCTTGAGCTTGAATCCAACTGTTTGTTGCAGGAATTAACGGTACGGCTCACACTGTTTCCCTTCTTTTGTTCCAGCAACTTTTCTAAAGTTGCCAGAACCATCCAGTATCCAAGCCAAGACTGCCTTCTATAACCGTGAACTGGGATGGTGACCATGCACAGCTGATTTCTCTCTCAAGTTTTCTTGATGTGTACACACTTGTTACAAGGGACCCAGGTTGGTAACAGAGGGCAGCAAGTCTGGCTACTTCCCAACGTCCCGAGTACAACTGGACTGCCCAAGGGATCAGCCATTCTGCAGAAACCTACCAATTCACCTTCTTGTGTTTTTTATTTTATTAAACAAATTACAAAAACAGTTTACAAAAAACATTTACAGCTGTACAAGAGACAGTAATTTTGCAAGGGAGAGGACCAGCAAAGCTAGGCCCCAAACCCTACCGTTCAACCATTTTACAGGGAGATGAGGACAACCCTCAAATCCCCGTTCCACATATGACAAGACAGTGACAACGACATTCGTACATTAAACAATACTGTTACATACAGAAGTGCAGACAATACAGACCCAGCAAGCCCCCACCCCTCCCACCTTCCGACTACTCTAAGGCAGCCCGCCCCTACCCACCTTCCGGTTCTCGGTCCACCCCGTGCCCCTTCCAGTTCTCGGACTGCCCTGACACACCTTTCGACCACCTCTAGGACAGCCCGCCCCGGTACCCGCCCAGGTTGACAGCGGTCAGGACGGCCTACCCACCTTCCGGCTTCACTAACCACCCTCAGCACCTTTTTGACCACCTCTAGGACAGCCCGCCCTGGTACCTGCCCGGGGTGACAGCGCTGAGGACAGCTATCCACCTTCTGGCTCTCGGTCTGCCCCTACGTACCATTGGGCTCTCCCCCATCCCGTTGCATGTCCGACCAGTAGGCTATCCTAGCACACCTTTTGACCACCTCTAGGGCAGCCCGTCCCCTTCCCTGGGACGACAGCGTGTAGGGTAGCCCACAAGCCTTCCGGATCTCAGCCTGCCCCTACGCGCCTTCTGGCTCTCGGCCGCTATCACCTTCTTGCCTATTTTAGGCTCAGCATCCCATTGGTCAGCTCATTTAACTATTAAACTTCAGAAATTTAATAAAGAATTGGCTGTCTAACACTGGGATAAGCATAAATTTATTTAGAATTCTTTATCCCTTAGTTATGGTAGCACTGTGGCTCAGTGTTGAGCACTGCTACCTCACAGCACAAGGAGTCCAGGTTTTAATTGCACCCTCCGGTGACTGCCTATGTAGAGTTTGCACATTCTCCCTGTGTCTGTGTGAGTTTCCTCTGGGTGCTCTGGTTTCCTCCCACTGTCCAAAGATGTGCAAGTAAGGATAGATTGGCCCTGCTAAACTGCCCCATAGTGCCCAGGGATGTGTCGGTTAAGTGGATTAGCAGTGGGAAATGCAGGGTTATTTGGTGGGGGGAACGTCTGGATGAGATGCTCTTCAGGTGGGGCCCTGTGCACTCGATGGGCAAAATGGCCTGTTCCCACATGGTAGGGATTCTAATGATCCCAGTGAGCTGTGGGTGTTCAGCTGTTGAGTTTATTCAAGAAAAATGTTTTTGATTTTACACAGTAAAGAAAGGAATTGGGTGATATTGCGATCAGGTGGGCAATTTAAGTTGAATTAAAAGATTAAGAATGATCATATTGAGTTAGCTTTGAGGTGCTAAGTGACCTACTCTGGGTCCTAGTTTGTATCCTCAGAAGTTCAATATGGGTACAGATTGTGAAGGTGAAGTTAATTCATTGGACTGTCATAGTTAATCACTACTCTTGTGGTACAGTGGTAGTGTCTCTACTCCTGGTCCAATGGGCTTGGTCTCAAGTCCGACCTGCTCCAGAAGAGTGTTATAACATCTTGGAACACGTTGATTAGGAAAATAACTAGGTTAATCAGCCTAACCTTGACAGTGATAACCTCATGGGACAATGATACAGGATATAATGACCCTCGCCCCAAGAAATTAAGGATTCATTAAGGAAATTAATTAGTTTATTAAGAAACACCATTGTAGAATTATAAAATCAAGTCAAGTCTGTCAAATGCTGTAGTGCTACACATTGAGGTAACTGGATCTTATTAAAGGAATAGCATGCTTGTATACATGAATTTTCAAAAGCATTTCATAGGGATGCTGTATAAGAGCATGTGTGCTGTATGTCACATGTATTAAAGGGACCGTTGCAATGTATTGGCGGTTGACTAAGTGACTGAACACACACCTTAATACTTAGTGGATGTTTGCAGACTGCAATTTTGTCCCCGGTGATCAATGATCTAATTGATTATTGCTTTCCAGATCCAAAGATGCTCTGAACTGGAGTAAAATAGGCACAAAGCAGCAGTGGGGTGTGTAAAGGAGGCCCCTGAAGGCTTCAGGAAGAAATAGACAGGTTAGTCCAGTAAGCTGGTGGTAGGCATTTACATATTAACATCTCGGGACCACAAGTGAAGTGGGGAAATAAACAGTAAAGTTTAAAAAGGAGTTGAGGAGCAGACTTACGTGTTCCGATAGATAAAGCTTAAATGAAAGAGCATTTTGATGAATAGATGGCAAGAAATTTGGTCCACAAAGCATCAAGGGCACTTCCTTTATAAGCTGAGGCATAGACTATAAAGGACTGGGAGGCTATGTTGGATTTGTAGTTAGGCCACAGCCAGTTTATACAGGGCAATGGTAAGCCCACATCTCAAATACTGTGTGCAGATTCGGTTATTTAAGGAAGGATGTAAATGCATTGCAGACAGTTCAGAAATTTACTGGGTGGATCCCTGGAGTGAGTGCGTTGTTTGATGAGGGAGGGTTAGACAGACTGGGCTAGTTACTGCTGGAGTGCCTCACAGACCTTATTCAGTTCTTTGAGAGGGTAAAGCAGTTGATGTGGTGTATATGGACTTCAGTAAGGTATTTGATAATGCTCCCCACGGTAGGCTATTGCACAAAATACAGAGGCATGGGATTGAGGGTGGTTTAGTGGTTTGGATCAGAAATTGGCCAGCTTAAAAAAGACAGAGGGTGGTGGTTGATGGGTAATAATCATCCTGAAGTTCAGTTACTAGTGGGGTACCTCAAGGATCTGTTTTGGGTCCACTGTTGTTTGCCATTTTTATAAATGACCTGGATGAGGGCATAGAAGGATGAGTTTGTAAATTTGCGGATGACACAAAGGTAGGTAGAGTTGTGTATAGTGACAAAGGATGTTATAGATGACAGAGAGACATAGATAAGCTGCAGAGCTGGGCTGAGAGGTGGCAAATGGAGTTTAATGCGGAAAAGTGTGAGGTGACTTACTTTGGAAGGAGTAACAGGAATGCAAAGTACTGGGCTAATGGTGAGATTCTTGGTAGTGTGGATGAGCAGAGAAATCTCGGTGTCCAGGTACACAGATCCTTGAAAGTTGCCATCCAGGTTGATAGGGTTGTTAAGAAGGTGTATGGTGTGTTAGCTTTTATTGGTAGAGGGATTGAGTTTCAGAACCATGAGGTCATGCTGCAGCTGTACAAAACTCTGGTGCAGCCACACTTGGACATTGCTTAGAGTTCTGGTCACCGCATTACAGGAAGGATGTGGAAGCTTTGGAAAGGGTTCAGAGGCAACTTACCAGGATGTTGCCCGGGATGGAGGGAAGGTCTTACAAGGAAAGGATGAGGATCTTGACGCTGTTTTCATTAGAGAGAAGAAGGTTGAGAGGCAACTTAATTGAAACGTATCAGATAATCAGGGGGTTAGATAGATTGGACAGTGAGAGCCTTTTTCCTCAGTGTCATTTGCAAATTTAGAGATTTAACATTTAATTGCCTCATCTAAAACATTGGGTATTATGAGTAACTGGACTCTGAGAACTGATTGCTGTGATTCTCAACTAGGCACTAACTGACATTTGGAAAATGATCTGGTCATTCCAACTCTTTGATTCCTGTCTGCCAACCAGCTTTCTAGCATCTCAAAACACCAACCCCCAATCCCACGCACTTTAATTTTAGACACTAATCTCGGACATGGGACTTTGTCGAAGGCCTTCTGAAGGTCCAAATAAACCGCATTCACTGGCTTCCCCCTATCAGTTACATCCTCATCAAGGAGATTTGTCAACTATGGTTTCCCTTTTGTAAATCCGCCCTGACTTGATCTGATCCTACCATTGTTTTCCAAAAGCTCAGACATTAAATTGTTTATAATGGAATTGAGTATTTTCCTCACCACAGACATCAGACTCACTGGTCGAGAGTAAGGTTACATTAACTTCCCTCCAATCTGTACAAACTGATACAGATTCTATAGCATCCCGGAAGATGTCCACCTCTGCATCCTTTATTTCTAGGCCACTTCCTTACGTACTCTGGGATGCAGATTATCAGGACCTGGGGATTGATTGGTCTTTAATCCCACCAATTTCCCCAACACCATTTTCTTACTGCTGTTGATTTTCTACGGTTCCTCCCTCTTACTAAACCTTGTGTTCCCCAACATCTCGAGGATGTTTTTGTGACTGGGGAATGATGTTCGCCCATGATGAAGGGCAGCATTACAGTAACCTTCTTGATTATGGGTTATAGCTGCATGCTGGCATTTTGTGTATCATGCCCGAGAAAACATAAATGTCTCTGCATCTCAGAATTCTGTAGATGTTTCTATTTTAGTAACATCCTGCTTTTTCATTCTTCCTGTTGAAGTGAGCAAGTTAATGCTTTCTATCTGCCAGATTTATGCCCCCTCATTTAACCTTTCTCTCTCAGTCTGCAAGCTCAACATGCCCTCTTCACAACATCCCTCTCGGTCTGACAATTCATTCAAATTTGACCAACATGCCTTTTCTCCCCTCATTGGAACAGACAATGTTCAGGGATGATTTATTTGAGGTTTACAGAGCTATGAAAGATGCCATTTGCATGGATTGAGAGGACTGACTGCCCTCAGAGAGGTCAATAAGCTGAGGGTACAGGTTTAAAATGACTGATGAGAAGTTTGTGCAAAGATTTGTAGCTCAGGTGCTTGTTGTAGTGGTTCTGTTCGCCGAGCTGGAAGTTTTTGTTGCAAACGTTTCATCCCCTGGCTAGGAGACATCATCAGTGCTCTGGAGCCTCCTGCGAAGCGCTTCTTTGATGTTTCTTCCGGTATTTATAGTGGTCTGTCCTTGCCGCTTCCGGGTGTCAATACAAAGGAGCCAATACCCAACATGAGCAAAACTAATGTAGTTTATAAAATACCATGCAAGGACTGCACAAAACACTATATAGGACAAACAGGAAGACAGCTAACAATCCGCATACATGAACACCAACTAGCCATGAAACGACACGACCAGCTATCCCTAGTAGCCACACACTCAGACAACAAGCAACATGAATTCGACTGGGAAAACACTACTATCATAGGGCAAGCCAGACAGAGAACAGCCAGGGAATTCCTAGAGGCATGGCATTCATCCACAAACTCCATCAACAAACACGTCGACCTGGACCCAATATACCAACCACTACAGCGGACAGCTGAAACTGACACCCGGAAGCGGCAAGGACAGACCACTATAAATGCCGGAAGAAACATCAAAGAAGCGCTTCGCAGGAGGCTCCAGAGCACTGATGATGTCTCCTAGCCAGGGGACGAAACGTTTGCAACATAAACTTCCAGCTCGGCGAACAGAACCACTATGACTGGTGAGAGTTAGAGGGGAGTGGAGCAGTTTTCTTCATTACAGAGGGTGGACAGGGTCTGGAAACATTTGGCCTGAAACAGTGACAAAGGCAGAACCCATGATCACATGAAAACAGAAACTTGTACTAGCTGTTGGAGTGAGCTAGTGAATAAGAAATGGACAGCTCGGATGAGAATGGATCCTTTGCTTTTGAGTCAGCATGGAGTTGATGAGGAGAATAGTCTCCTGTAAATGCTGCATATGTCCGTGAAGCGAATGGAATCTGTAGCTAATCAATTACAAATAACAAAAGGGAGGCAGATAGTTTCTGGAGGAGTAATTCAGAGTTCTGGATTAATAATCTGGAAACATAGCTTCAATTCTACCCATTTAACATGGGGAATTTAAATTCAGGTGAATATCAAAATGAAGAAAAGTACTGGTGAGGACAGCTCTGTCACTGTACAAGATTGGGGTACAGTAATGGGGTGTGGACAGGTCTGTCACTATATAACACTGGGGTACAGTACTGGTGGGGACAGGTCTGTCACTGTATAACACTGGGGTACAGTACTGGGGTGTGGACATGTCTGTCACTGTATAACACTGGGGTACAGTACTGGTCGAGACAGGTCTGTCACTGTATAACACTCGGGTACAGTACTGGTGGGGACAGGTCTATCACTGTATAACACTGGGGTACAGTACTGGTGGGAACAGCTCTGTCCCTGTATAACACTGGGGAACAGTACTGGTGGGGATAGGTCTGACACTGCATAACACTGGGGTACAGTATTGGTGGACACAGGTCTGTCGCTGTATAACACTGGGGTACAATACTGGTGGGCACAGGTCTGTCGGTGTATAACACTGGGGTACAGTACTGGGGTGTGGACAGGTCTGTCACTGTATAACACTGGGGGACAGTACTGGTGGGGACAGGTCTGTCGCTGTATAACACTGGGGTATAATGCTGGAGGCGACAGGTCTGTCACTGTATAACACTGGGGGACAGTACTGGTGGGGACAGGTCTGTCACTGTATAACACTGGGGTACAGTACTGGTGGGGACAAGTCTGTCACTGTATAACACTACAGTACAGTGGGCAGCACGGTGGCACAGTGGTTAGCACTGCTGCCTCACAGCACCTGAGACCCGGGTTCAATTTCCTACTCAGGCGACTGACTGTGTGGAGTTTGCACGTTCTCCCCGTGTCTGCGTGGGTTTCCTCCGGGTGCTCCGGTTTCCTCCCACAGTCCAAAGATGTGCGGGTCAGGTGAATTGGCCATGCTAAATTGTCAGTAGTGTTAGGTAAAGGGTAAATTTAGGGGTATGGGTGGGTTGCGCTTCGGCGGGTCGGTGTGAACTTGTTGGGCCGAAGGGCCTGTTTCCACACTGTAAGTAATCTAATCTAAAAAGTACTGGAGGGGGCAGGTCTGTCACTGTATAACACTAGGGTACAGTACTGGGGTGGGTCAGGTCTGTCACTGTATAACACTGGGGTACAGTACTGGAGGGGACAGGTCTGTCGCTGTATAACACTGGGATACAGTATTGGTGGGGACACGTCTGTCACTATATAACACTGGGGTATAGTGCTGGAGGGGACAGGTCTGTTGCTGTATAACACTGGGATACAGTATTGGTGGGGACACGTCTGTCACTATATAACACTGGGGTATAGTGCTGGAGGGGACAGGTCTGTCACTGTATAACACTGGGGTACATTGCTGGTGGGGACAGGTCTGTCACTGTATAATACTGGGGTACATTGCTGGTGGGGACAGGTCTGTCACTGTATAACACTGGGTACAGTACTGGTGGGGCCAGATCTGTCACTGTATAACACTGGGGTACAGTACTGGAGGGGACAGGTCTGTCAGTGTATAACACTGGGGTACAGTACTGGTGGGGACAGGTCTGTCAGTGTATAACACTGGGGTATAGTGCTGGAGGGGACAGGTCTGTCACTGTATAACACTGGGGTACAGTACTGGTGGGGACAGGTCTGTCACTGTATAACACTGGGGCATAGTGCTGGAGGGGACAGGTCTATCGCTGTATAACATTGGGGTACAGTACTGGAGGGGACAGGTCTGTCCTTGAATAACACTGGGGCATAGTGCTGGAGGGGACAGGTCTATCGCTGTATAACACTGGGGTACAGATCTTGAGGGGACAGGTCTGTCACTGTATAACACTGGGGTACAGTACTGGAGGGGACAGGTCTGTCACTATATAACACTGGGGTATAGTGCTGGAGGGGACAGGTCTGTCACTGTATAACACTGGGGTACAGTACTGGAGGGGACAGGTCTGTCACTGTATAACACTGAGGTACAGTAATGGTGGGGACAGGTCTGTCACTGTATAACACTGGGGTACAGTACTGGTGTGGACAGGTCTGTCGCTGTATAGTACTGGGGTACATTGCTGGTGGGGACAGGTCTGTCACTGTATAATACTGGGGTACAGTACTGGTGGGGCCAGATCTGTCACTGTATAACACTGGGGTACAGTACTGGAGGGGACAGGTCTGTCAGTGTATAACACTGGGGCATAGTGCTGGAGGGGACAGGTCTATCGCTGTATAACACTGGGGTACAGTACTGAAGGGGACAGGTCTGTCCTTGAATAACACTGGAGCATAGTGCTGGAGGGGACAGGTCTATCGCTGTATAACACTGGGGTACAGATCTTGAGGGGACAGGTCTGTCACTGTATAACACTGGGGTACAGTACTGGTTGGTACAGGTCTGTCACTGTATAACACTGGGATACAGTGCTGGAGGGAACAGGTCTGTTGCTGTATAACACTGGGGTACAGCAAGGAGGAGACAGGTTTGCTTTCACATTGAGACTGGTAATTGAAAGGCAGTAACATGAGAGTTTTTATTCAATGCTATCCTGATAAATAAACGTGATTACAGGTTTTCAATCTTACATGAAATATATTGTAACTTTTTTGTGCTGCTTCTAACAGACCTGTTTTAATTCTGTGTTTCTGATTTTTTTTGGTGGATGTTGGGGACATTATTATTCTTCACATTGCGACAATCTCACAGTTCAGCAGAAAATAGTTGGCAAGTGTTTTCTTCATAAGAAAGGAGCCTTTCCGTGAGATAACCGGCAAACCTGAAAAATAAGAAGCAACATTATTGGAATAAAGTTCCAACTTCTCAGGAAGCCAATGGCAAATAATTGGAGTTTGACTTTCCAAATCAGTTTAAATGGGGAACTGGAGATCAAGGCATTACAAGGAGCTCATAAAAGGTCTCTCGGTGTAATCGTGAAAAAAATTTATTCAAATGCTTTCAAATTAGGCAGAATTATTGGTTTCAGTTTCCCATTTGTCAAACCTTTAGATCTTTGCCTGCACCTCAGATGAGAACAGCCCTCGATCCCTGTCATTCTATTCACAGGTCTGCTCAGCAGAAGCTCATTACCATATTCTCCCAGCTGTGTGAATGAGCTTTGCTTTATTATGCAGGAATATTAATCTTGAGTTGTCTTATCATCTCCCAAATCACACGGCTGTCGAAACTGGAGACATTGGACCCAAAGGCTGAAGGCATTCATTTTCTCACAACGAAATGCTTTCAGTAATTTCACCCCAATTGCAACAATCGGAAAGTGTCTTGTTTTGTACCTTACTCTGTATTACTCTACATTAAAAAATGAGGTCTGCAGATGCTGGAGATCACAGCTGAAAATGTGTTGCTGGTCAAAGCACAGCAGGCCAGGCAGCATCTCAGGAATAGGGAATTCGACGTTTCGAGCATAAGCCCTTCATCAGGATTCCTGATGAAGGGCTTATGCTCGAAACGTCGAATTCCCTATTCCTGAGATGCTGCCTGGCCTGCTGTGCTTTGACCAGCAACACATTTTCAGCTATTACTCTACATTACTCTGTATTACTCTACATTACTCTGTAGAACTCTACCTTCAAGTTTTAAGAGGCATTTTTCAAATGTGAATTAAAAATGGTGTGCGATGATTTCCATCGTTACTAATCTTCCCTCCTTCCATTGCAGACTCTTTGCTGTTGAAATTTCCAGAATTACCAGATCTTGGCATTTGACTGCGCTTGGTTTCTGTATCCTTGTGGCTTTCCATCAACTCCTTATTTCCCCATCAGAGTCAGCCTCTAACCTCTCATTGTTGTCTTTAAATGTCTGCCACCTCTTCCTTCCTGTCGATAAAACAAACCTTCTCCTGTTTCATGTTCCTCACTCTTCCTCTTCTGGTCTTTATGTCCATTCATTTATCAGATCTGGGGTATTGGTGGCAAAGTTGATATTGATTGCCCCTTGCTAATTGTCCTTGAGTCGGTGGAATTGAGCATTGAGCCTTTTTTTTGCAGTCTATGGGCTGAAGGTATTCTCAACTGCTTTTGGTTAGGAGTACCAGAAAATTTAACTCGGTAATATTGAGGGAATAATAATACTGACATGTTTAAATCAGGAATGTGTGTTACTGGGTGGAAGATTTGAAGGTAATAGTCTTCTCCTGCACATGCCACCTCAACCCTTGACTCTTGGCAAGTTGTTCCCTGCCCAACCCCCTTCTCCTGCTCTCATCTTTGGTGCAGCCCTCATCCATTTTGGCTCTCAGCTTTTCTGAGAAACTGGAAGAACCCCAGCAAAATGTCTATGCCTGTCCCCATGTTCAACATCCTCCGTAAAACCTGCCTCTTTGAATGCACCTTTTAAACATTACTCCTAATTACCTTCTAATTCACACTTGGCTCTAACATTCCCTGGAATCTATTCTATCCAATAACGACAGCGTTAACTTGTTTTCCAAGTTGATGCCACACAGTACATAGTATTCCTACAGCACAGTAGTAGAGCATTCACCCAACTGGACTAGGTTGGTGTCAATGGTCCACATGCTCCTCCTTTGCCCTGCACCATCCCCTGCTCAAGTCTCAGCTCATTTCCCCCTTGTGTGTTTACCTGGCTTTCAGTTAAAGATATCTAAACAATGTACCTCATCAACCCCTCATATCAGAGCGCTACACATTCTCATCAGTCTTGAGGAATAGGCCCATATACTCATTCCATTGTCTACCCAACTGTTAGTCTCGAACTCCACCTTTTGTTTACTCTTTCCCCTCTCCCCACCCTTTCTCTACTATATACACACCAACCTTTTCTTATCTACAATCAGATCTGAAGAAGAGTAACTGGACCCTAAATGTTAACTCTACTTTCTCTCCACAGGTGCTGCCAGACCTACTGAGTTTTTCTAGCAATTTCTGATTTTGTTTCAAACAAAAGATGTCTTTCTGGAATTCCATTTTGGATTGATTCATGAATATCTCCTGTCTTTAAATGTGATCTCCACTGGAAGCTGGGATATTTTCTACATAGCTACCTCATCAAACCCTTTCGTTGTGTCAAAGAGCTCTATCGTCAGTTTTCAATCCAGGTTGTTCTGCTGGTAATGCGCATTTCCTCAACGTGAATTCGCTGTCACACAATTGATAAATTGGGGGACACTGTAAAGCACAAACTTTTAAATCGGGTGTTGGCTGTGACGTGATTACACCGCCAACACTAAGTGTTGTTTCTAAAGAGTGATGTCTCTATTACACGAGGATGCACAAGAACACAACCATCATGTTATTAAAGAACTGACTGTATCCTTGTTTCTGGAAAAGGTAACCCCCGGCTGCTAGGTTATTTCTGGTGAGTAAACCTCTCAGTTCTCTCATTCTCATAAATCTATTTTTCTACCTGCTTTAATCAAGGAATTATATAATACAGAAGGAGGCCATTCACTCCAATGTGCCTGGACTGGCTCTTCAGAAGAGCTCTCCATTTCTCCTATTCACTTCAGATAACCTTGCAGATTTGTCTCCTTCAAATAATTATTTCTTTTGAACCTGACAATTGAATCTCTCCACTGTCCTTTAAGACAGTTATTTCTGGCCATTACATTGTCATAGCAGCACAATTGAGAAAGGGAAATACAAAGGTTTCCTGAACAACCAGTGAACCCAATTAAATACAAAATAATTTTTAAAAATATCAAAATGAAAATCCAGCTCTGGTCTTTTTGTATTAACTTGAAGAATTGTGATGTTTGAGGTAACCTTCACATTTTTTAAAAGGATCTGCAAAGGATTCAATTAATATTTATATCTGTGACTTATTTGTGAAGAGTTGCAACCAATCAATACTCAAAATGATATTAAACAAATTAAAGAATGTGTAAAAGACAGACAGGAATACCAGAGTTTGTGGTATTTTGTTAACGTGCTGTCAGGGACAACAATCGCAGCCTCGTTGTGATCAATATTTATTCAGAAAAAAACAGTTAAGGTATTTTTGAAGAATATTTCAGGAGGGAAGGCAGGCAGCAGGTTTGCTAAATTTCAACTGCACCGATAGTTAAATGAAAATCCGTTGACACTTTCAATGGTTCCTGCTCCCCCATAAGCTATTGTCTTGCTCCACAGTGAAACTAATGTTGAAACTATGGTTTTGCAAATGTGAATATCTCTGGTCTGAGTTAAATAGGGGAGTTTCTCCCTCGCAAGTCTCGTTACTCTTCTGTCACACAGTTCCCCAACAACATCCAGTCTGGATTTAATTTTCCATCTCCTGGTATCTCAATAGCCTGGATTCATTCCTGATGAAGGGCTTTTGCCTGAAACGTCGATTTTCCTGCTCCTCGGATGTTGCCTGACCTGCTGTGCTTTTCCGCACCACTCTAATCTAGAGCCTGGATTCAGTCAGTGGAATCTCTCATTGCTATTTTGCAGTCACTTCCTCTTTTAAAGTGAGGATGAAGCTTCAGAATTGTTCCAGTCATTATTCCTTTGTCACCAGCCTCCAACGTAGAGTCATAGAGATGTACAGCACAGAAACAGACCCTTCAGTCTATCTCATCTATGCTGACCAGATATCTGAAATTAATCTTGTCCCAATTGCCAGGATTTCGCCCATATCGCTCTAAACCCTTTCTGTTTGCCATTCCTCGACTTACCTTTTCCTACTGCTGCTGATTAGATTAGATACCCTACCAGTGTGGAAACAGGCCATTTGGTCCAACAAGTCCACACCAACCCTCAGACCCATTTCCCCTACCCTCTATTTACCCCTGACTAATGCACCTAACACTATGGGCAATTTCGCATGGCCAATTCACCTAACCTGCACATCTTTGAATTGTGGGAGGAAACCAGAGCTCACAGAGGAAACCCACGCAGACACAGGGAGAATGTGCAAATTCCACACAGACAGACAGTCATCCGAGGCAGGAATTGAACCCAGGTCCCTGGTGATATGAGGCAGTAGTGCTAACCACTGAGCCACTGTGCCACACTATGCTGATCTTCACTTTCAAATTTACATTTAGCCTTTTTCCTGCTTCCTTTCAGAATTGTAGTGTGTCCTACTTTTCCTTCACCCTAAAACTTCAGGAAGATGTTGATATGAGTTAAAAACCACAACACCAGGTTCTAGTCCAATAAGTTTAAAGCGAAGCACTAGCTTTCGGAGCATCGCTCCTTCACCAGGTGGTTGTGGAGTACCTAATATAAGGAGTGGCACTCCAAAACTTGGTACTTCCAATTAAACCTGCTGGACTATAACCTGGTGTTGTGATTTTTAACTTTGTCCAATACCGGCATCTCCAAATCACTGATATGAATTGTTTGCAACAGGATTTGTGATTCACTCCATTTCAAGCCTTTCTCAGACCCTCCCACTGCTGACCATATTGCTCCATTCCTGTTAGCCCTGAGTCTGCCATTGAAGGAAGGGATCATTTGCTACCAGTTTCCAGTTCCCTCGAGACTGAGCCCTCCTGCTGATCATTGAGTCATCAGGCTTGTGCTATCCCTCCCAGCCTTTAAATCAGTTCATCGCCCCCTCCGCAAGTTAGAGAGTCACAGAGTCTTAGAGAAGTACAGTGGGCGGCACGGTGGCACAGTGGTTAGCACTGCTGCCTCACAGCGCCTGTAGACCCGGGTTCAATTCCCGACTCAGGCGACTGACTGTGTGGAGTTTGCACGTTCTCCCCGTGTCTGCGTGGGTTTCCTCCGGGTGCTCCGGTTTCCTCCCACAGTCACAAAGATGTGCAGGTCAGGTGAATTGGTCAAGCTAAATTGCCCGTAGTGTTAGGTAAGGGGTAAATGTAGGGGTATGGGTGGGTTGCGCTTTGGCGGGTTGTTGTGGACTTGTTGGGCCGAAGGGCCTGTTTCCACACTGTAAGTAATCTAATCTAATCTAATCTACAGCACGGAAACAGACCCTCCCATCCAGCTCATCCAGGCTGACCAGATATCCTAAACTAATCTCATCCCATGTGCCAGCATTTGGCTCATATCCCTCTCAACTTTTCCTATTCATATACCCACCCATTTGTGGAATATTGTGTGCCATTCTGGTCTCCCCACTATCAGAAGGTTGTGAAACTTGAAAGGGTTCAGAAAAAAATTTAAAAGGATGTTGCCAGGCTTGGAGGGTTTGAGCTACAGGGAGAGGCTGAATAGGCTGTTTTCCTTGGAGCGTTGGGGGCCGAGAGGTAATCTTCTGGAGGTTTATAAAATCATGAGGGGCATGGATAGGGTCATTTTCCTGGGGTGAGGGAGTCCAGAACTAGAGGGCATAGGTTTAGGGTGAGAGGGCAAAGATATGAAAGCGTTTTAAGGGGCAATTCTTTCATGCAAAGGGTGGTACGTGTAATAAATTAGCCTAACCAACATAACCTCCCAATTCCTGTACTCAATACTCTGACCAATAAAGGAAAGAGCACCAAGTACCTTCTTCACTATCCTATCTACCTGAGCATCCACTTTCAAGAAACTATGAACCTGCACTCCAAGGTCTCTTTGTTCAGCAACACTGCACAGGACCTTACCATTAAATGTGTAAGTCCTGCCCTGATTTGCCTCACATTTATTTTAACCTCCATCTGCCGCTCCTTGGTCCATTGGCCCATCTAATCAAGTTCCCGTTGTACTCTGAGGTAGCCTTCTCTGCCGTCCACTATATCTCCAAATTTGGTGTCATCTGCAAATGCCTTTTAAATGTTGCAATTGTACCAGCGTCCACCACTTCCTCTGGCAGCTCATTCCATATACGCACCACCCTCTGCTGCAAAACCTGGGCATCAAACAAAATTTCATTTCACAATTTCTCTCTAACTTCTCTCACTATTTGGCAGGTCATCTCTGGAGTTGCATTCCTTAATCTCTCTGCCTCTCCAGGTCTCTCTCCTCATTTAAGATGTTGGTCTTTATTTCAAAAGGAATGTAATATAAAAACAAGGTTTTATTAAAGCTACGCAGGATACTAGTCAGCTGACAGCTAGAATACTGTGAAATACTTTGACCATCTTATTTAAAGAAAGATGTTCTGATATTGGAGGCTGTGCAGAGAGGGTTCATTAGTCCGATCCTGAGTACTGCAGGGTTTCTTTATGAGGAAAGTTTGGCCTGAATTCATTGGAGTTTACAAGAATGAGAGGAGAATTTATGATTCGTACATGATTGTTAAGGGTAGGTGCAAAAATGTTGATTTCCTTTGTAGGAGAATCGAGGGCCAGAGGGCATCATCTCATGAGAAACGGTTGCCCATTGAAGACAGAGATGAGGAGGAATTTCTTCTCTCAGAGAGGAGTGAATCTGTGGAATTCTTTACAGTCGAGTCTGGGTTATTAGTATATTCAAAGTTGAAAAGAAGAGAATTTTAATCAGTAAGGGAATCAGGAGTTATGGAAACATGGCAGGGAGGTGGAGTTGAGGATTTTCAGAAAAGCTGATTTCTTTTTCTTCACTCACGGACATGGGTGATGTTGTTTGGACCAGCATTCATTGCTTGTTTCTACTCCTTCAGAGTCAAGCACATTGATGGGGGTCTGCAGTCACATGTCAGTTGGACCAGGTAGGGATGGCAGTTTATTTCCTTAAAGCGACATTAGTGAACCAGATTCTCATTGAATAGCAGAGCAGATTTGATGGGCCAAATGGCCTACTTCTATCCTGTGTGTTATATTCTTGAGGTCTTCAAATCCCTCTTTGACCAAGCTGTTGATCTCCTGACCTAGTCCCTTCCTGTATGGCTCAATATCAAACTTTCCTTGAGAAATACTTGTAGGAAGTGCCTTCCAACATTTTTACTGCTTTCCAGGTGTTATATAAAAGTAAGTTATTGTTTTTGTTTCTTTCAAAAGGAAATGTTGGTGACATTTTATAATTTATTCACAGTAACCTTAGGATAATTCCTTGTCTCAGTGCTCCCCTAGCCAAGCTGTTCCAGTACAATTACAACACTGGCATCTAGCCAGTGGAAAATTGCTTAGGTATGTCCTGGACATAAAAAACAGAGGACAAATCCAGACCAGTCAATTACTGCCCCATCAGTCTACTGTCAATCATCAGTAAAGTGATGGAAGGTGTCAGTAACAGAGTTATCAAGCAGCACCTGCTCAGCAATAACCTGCTCAGTGACGCCCAGTTTGGGTTCCACCAGGGCCACTCCTGACCTCATTACAGCCTTGGTTCAAACATGGATAAAGGGGCTGAATTCCAGAGGGGAGGTGAGAGTGACAGCTAGCAGTGAGTAACTCCTCTCCTCACTCCCCAAAGCCTGTCCAGCATCTACAAGGCACAAGTCAGAACTGTGAGGGAATACTTCCTCCCCCCCACCCTTGAGTTGTTGTCCCTGGATGGGGGCAGCTCAAACAACACTCAAGAAACTTGACACCATCCAGGACAAAGCAGCCCAATGATTCACACATCCACAACCATCCACTTCATCCACCACTGACGCTCAGTAGCAGCAGAGTGCACTATCTACAAGATGCAGTGCAGAAATTCACCAAAAATCCTTCCAAACCCAAGACCACTTCCATCTAGGAAGACAAAGGTAGCAGATACATGAAACCTTGCCCACCAGCTCCCCCCCAACCCCCTCCAACCCCCTCCAAGTTCCCCTCCAAGTCACTCACCATCCTGACTTGGAAATATATCATGATGCCTTCATGATCGCTGGGTCAAAATCCTGGAATTGCCTCCCGAAGGGCATTGTGGGTCAACCCACAGCAAGTGGACTGTAACAGTTCAAGAAGGCAGCTCACCCCCTTCTCCAGGGTAACTAGGGACAGGTAATAAATACTGGCCAGACAGCAGCACCCACATTCCACGTGAGAATAAAAAAGGCATCTTTTTTCTTGTTGATGTTATAAGACCACGAGTTATAGGAGCAGAATTAGGCCTTTTTGCTCAGCAAATCTGCTTTACCATTAAATCATGGCTGATATTTCACAACATCATCTGCCTACCTTCTCTCTGTAACCCTTGATCCCTTTACCAATTGAGAATCTCTGTCTTAAATACACTCAATGACTTGACCTTCACAGCTCCCTCTGAGTTCCATAGGTTCCCTACCCTCTGGCCGAAGAAGTTCCTCCTCGTCCCAGTTCTAAAGGGTCATCTATTCACTTTGAGGCTGTATCCTGAGTCCTAGTCTCTCCTACTAGTGAAAACATCTCCATGTCCACTCTATCCAGGCCTCTCAGTATTCTGTAAGTTTCAATCAGATCCCCCCCCCTCATCCTTCAGAATTCCAAGTTCGACACAGAGTCCGCAACTGCTTCTCATATGACATCACGTCAACACCAGGATTTTTCTTGCTAATCTCCTCTGGACCCTCACCCAACACCAGCACATCTTTGCTTAGATACAGACCCCAAACTGCTCAGAATATTCCAAAAACAGTCTGACCAGAGACTTAAAGCCTCTGCTGTTATATTCTAACCCTCTTGAAGTGAATGTTAACATTGCATTTATCTTCCTAACTGCCAACTGAACCTGCATGATAACCTTTAGTGAATCCTGAACTGGGACTCCCTTTGTATTTCCCCATTTAGCCTATGCCTCTACTTCTCCTACCGAAGTGTATAACCTCACACCTTTTCATAATGTATTCCATCTGCTACTTCTTTGTTCACTCTCCTAACATTTCTAAGTCCTTCTGCAATCTCCCTGCTTCCTCAACACTACCTGTCCCTCCACCTATCTCTCGATCATCTACAAACTTAACACTAATGCCCGCTATTACTTTGTCCAATCACCTATGTACAACTTGAAGAGTTGTTGTCCCAATGCTGACCCATGTGGAACTCCATGACTCACCGGCTGCTATCCTGAAAAAGACTCCTGTATCCCCACTCTCTGCCTTCTGCCATTCGGCCAATCCCCTACCCATGCCAGGCCCCTGGCCTAACATGATGGACTCTTACCTTATTTAGCAGCCTTCTGGAAATCCACACTGATCACATCCACTGACTCTCCTTGGTCTAACCTGCTCATTACCTCCTCAAAGAATTCGGAACAGACTTGACAAGCATGACATCCCCTTGACAAAGCTGCTCTGATTCAGCCCTACTTTGCTAATTACTCTGCAATCTCATCCTTAATAATGGAGTCTAAAATCTTACCAATGACCGAGGCCAGGCTAACCATCTGATAACTTCCTGATTTCTGCCTCCCTCCTTGCTTAAACAGAAATGTTCCATTAGCCATTTTCCAGTCCTCTGGGACCCTTCCTAACTCCAGTTCTTCTCAAATATTGAGGTAGCAATCTCCTCAGCTAACTCCTTCAGAATGCTGGGGTGTAGTCCATCTGGTCCGGGAGATTTTTTCCACCTTCAAATCTTTCAGCTTCCCTAGCACCTTCTCCTAAGTGATGGCCACTACACTTATCTCTGTTCCCTGACTCTTTTGATGTTCTAGTATGCTGCTAGTGTGTTCCACTGTGAAAATTGAGGAAAAGTACCTATTCAGTTCCTCCACCATGTCTTTATTCCCCATTACTACTTCTCCAGACTCATTTTCCAGTGCTCCAGTGTCCATTCTCACCACTCTCTAACTTTTTATATCTAAAAATCACTTAGCTTATCCTCAGATTTCATCATCTCACTAATTATTGATTTTTTTTTAGTTATCCTCTGCTGATTTTAAAGAGTTCCCAATCCTCTTGCTCCCCAGTAAGCTTCACCACATTGTGTACTTCTTCTTTTGCTTTTATGAAATCCCTGTCTTCCCTTGTTAGCCATTGTTGCCTCATTTTCCCCTTAGTGTGTTTCTTCTTCCTTGGGATGAATTTCTGCTGGAACTCACCAATTACCCCCAGAAACTCCTGCCATTGCTGCTCCACCATCTTCCCTGCTGGGCTCCTCTTCTGTTCAACTCTGGCCAGCTCCTCCCTCAGGTCTTTATAGTTATCTTTACTCAGTTACATCTGTTACATCTGATTCCAGCTTCTCCCATCTCAAACAGCAAGGTGAATTCTGTCACATTTTGGTCACTATTCCCTAAGGCCTAGTACCAGGATGTGCAAAGAACATCTTCAGGAACTGAGGGGAATCGCCTGGAACTTATCAGCCACGGGTTAGCACCTATTAAGCAAATCCCAGCAAATTTTCAGGAGAAAATGAAGAAATGGCAAAATTAAAGCAGGAATTAGGTGCTCTTTTCCTTTCCAATAAATCTCTTGTTCTTTAGTAACCAGTAACCTTGTTGTTACAGAGAACATTCATGTCTACTCTTGCTGTACTTCACTGTGTTGGAGGCATATGGCAGTCAGTGCATGGGCCAGTGAGGACACAGCGAGTCACAAACCCATCCTCCCATTTGTCAAGTCTCAAACTGCACTGAGCTAGTCACTCGTCAATGTTTGATATCTGTTCCTCTGTCAGTGTTCAAGTGACAGTAGATTAAACGTCTCATCAATCAGTGTCGGATATGTTTAGACAGGTAGAGGGTACAGCTGAAGGCTTTTTTTCTTACACTTTGCATTCCTCTGCCAAAAACTTAGAACAAAAATTTCCCCAGGGGGTGCAGGAAGTAATTATTCTGTAAGAATGGTTTGCAGCCTAAAGATAAATTTTGTGCTTGATTTCATGAAGATAGTTTTTATTGACAGTTAGACATGTAAATGTAAAGTTTTCCCCTGTTTATTTTGAAGTCAATATTCTCTAACCTAGTCACAGGCACATTACCCCCAATGGTAATGATTACACCTCGCATTTATCATGTGGCTTTTGTCCCAGGGATCTGTAGACAATGTTCCCATGGGAATAGGTGGGACTTGAAGCTGGAAATGAGTGGCTCACTCCTTCTTGCTTCTGTTGAGCACAGAGTTTGGGAGGTGCCGACCCAGACTGTGGGCATTATGATCACCCACTTCTGCTTCCCAGTTGCGTAGCCTGGTGACTACCTTGCAATAATGGACCCAGCAGGTTGCACTGACCTGCCCTTCATTGGTCTGTCTTGGCTTAGAGCCTAGACACAGAGGTATTTACTCACATTCAGCTCCTAACCCCTCTCAGGAAAGCAGGGAGCTTCAAACAGATTCGCGAGTTTTGAGAAGATTTGTAGCTCAGGTTGAGGTTTTAGATGTAGGTTTGCTCGCTGAGCTGAAACGTTCATTTCCAGAAGTTTTGTTACCTTACTAGGTAACATCTTCAGTGGACCTCAGGTGAAGCAATGCTGAAAATTCCTGCTTTCGATTTATATGTTTGGGTTTCTTTAGGTTGGTGATGTCATTTCCTGTGGTGAATTCATTTCTGGTTCCTTTTCTCAGGGGGTGGTAGATGGGGTCTAACTCGATGTGTTTGTTGATAGCGCTCCAGTTGGAATGCCATGCTTCTAGGAATTCTCATGCATGTCTTTGTTTGGATGCATTGTCCCAGTCGAAGTGGTGTCCTTCCTCATTCATATGTGAGGATACTAGTGAGAGAGGGTCATGTCTTAGTCAAGGCTCAGGAGCAGCTAGCACCATCTCTCATGGAGTTCTGATGGTGGTAGACTTTTCCCAGTCCTCTCCCATTCACACAGTCACTGATGAATGTCACAGTGCCAGAGCGTCTTGCTGTAGCTACACTGGAGAGTTTCTGCCTCAGCTACCAGAGAATGCAACAGAGGGTGAGCACCAGGCAGATCAGCCACCTTTCTCCCCTGCAGCACATGGCAAACCCACATTATTCCTGTTTCGGTTCACACGGGTTTGTTCAAATTCTGTTTTCCTTTCCAGTGCAGAATGGGGACTTCTGACAATAAATGATATATTTCATAGACATTGTACAGAGGTGCACTGGTTTGTTTCTGGGTCATTGACCTGTCTGCAGATGAGTCCATGAAGGATGTTTGATGGAGGTGAGTCAAAGTGTGACCATGATGGTGACTGATGGTGATTGTGGTGCCCAGGTTGTGGAGCTACTTTCCTGGGCAAGGTGATGGCAGGAATGTAGTGAGGTGCCCACTGTCCATGGGCCTTGACGGTGAGCACTGCTGAAAGTTCTGTGCTCTTCCAGAACCTTGCACCAGTCCATGCAGTGGATCCCCCTCATCCTCAGGGGTTTCTTTAGCCCTTGGGGTTTGTTGCTCTTCAGTATCCCCTCTCTGCAGTTTGGGTTGTGCAAAGTTCAGCCTATAGGGAGCGTCAGGATGGGGTGAACTGCAGAGTTCCTGCTGAGATACTGAAACCTCTGCCCACTGAGAACCCTGGCTGTGACCTGGTCACCATTCGGGCTTTCTCACTGTTGCTCCCAGGAACATAGACAGGTATCATAAGCCATTTTTCAAAGTGTAAATCCTGTGATTCGGCAACTATGATTCCAAAGTATCAGGTCCAGAAAACATGTCTGACACTTGAAGTTTCCAAAACATGTCAGAGTCCTGACAGTTCCTGCTTCCCTGGCATCAACCTGTACTACAGACTGTTGATTGTTCCACACCATTGCACGTTGATAGAGTGATAGCCCTTCCTGCTTGTGAATCTGCAGGGCTAGCCTTCTACAGTTGCAGGTGACATGTGTGCTGCAGTTCACTTCTAAATCCTTCAGATCCTATCATTGCCTCAAACCTCAGGCTTTACTGATTGGATGTTGCAGTCTATGGTGGAAATGTCTATTGTGTAACTTTGCTGAACATTGCATTTTGTTTTTGATGCCAGTTGATAGTAAACTGACCATGTCCTATTCCAGGATTGAGATCTGACTTAACAGAGCTGAAAATGTGTTGCTGGAAAAGCGCAGCAGGTCAGGCAGCATCCAAGGAACAGGAAATTCGACGTCTCGGGCATAAGCCCTTCTTTAGAATCCTGAAGAAGGGCTTATGCCCGAAATGTCGAATTTCTTGTTCCTTGGATGCTGCCTGACCTGCTGTGCTTTTCCAGCAACACATTTTCAGCTCTGATCTCCAGCATCTGCAGTCCTCACTTTCTCCATCTGACTTAACAGGCCAGAGGTTGTGTATTTGCAAACTGTTCACCACCGCGGTCAGTAACTGAACATTCACAAGAGGCTACCGATATAGGTTAACAAAAGAGCATCAGAGTAAATTACAGACAAAATGTAAAAAAGACAGGGATACACAAGAATTATTTGAAATAGCTTATTACAAACTCTAGAAATAAAGAATCCTCTCTTATCGTTAATAGCAACCTTACAGATAATCAAACATCAGTGAAGGGTCATTCTGTTTCCATTTTAGTATCTCTTGTTCAGCAGCACAGCTATAATTTGGTGTTTTTTTTGGAAAACTGGAACACGCACTTGCTGCTTTAAGTTCATGTCTCTTCCTGAGACCCTTCAGCAAACTGCTAACACAGCTCACATATTTCTGTACATTTGACTTTTCAAACTCCTATTCCACAGCTTTCTGGAGATTTTCTCTTACAAGCTATAAAACATGCAAGATTATTTTTCTTCTGTCCTGAAGAGGGAAATCAGGAGGGCAAAAAACAGACATGAAAACTTTGGCAAATAGGGTGAGGTGTATCCAGAGAGTTTTTACAAATACATTAAGGACAAAAGGATAACTAGGGAAGAGAATAAAGATCAGCAAGGCAGCCTGTGTGTGGAGCTGCAGGAGATGAGGGAGGTACTAAACGAGTATTTTGCATCAGTATTTACTGTGGAGAAGGACACAGAAGATATAGAATGTAGGGAAATAAATGGTGACATCTTGAAAAATGTCGATATTACAGAGGAGGGAGTGCTGGATGTCTTGAAACACATAAAAGTGGATAAATCCCCAGGACCTGATCAGGTGTACCCTAGAACTCTGAGGGAAGTGAGGGAAGTGATTGCTGGGCCTCTTGCTGAGATATTTGTATCATCGATAGTCACAGGTGAGGTGCCGGAAGACTTGGAGATTGGCAAACGTGGTGCCACTGTTTAAGAAGGGTGGTAAGGACAAGCCAGGGAACTACAGACCAGTGAGCCTGACCTCGGTGGTGGGTAAGTTGTTGGAGAGAATCCTGAGGGACAGAACGTACATGTATATGGAAAGGCAAGGACTGATTAGGGATAGTCAACATGGTTTTGTGCATGGGAATTAGTGTATCACAAAAACTTTATGGAGTTTTTTGAAGAATTAACAAAGAGGATTGATGAGGGCAGAATGGTAGACGTGATCTATCTGCATTTCAGTAAGGTGTTTAACCAGGTTCCCCATGGGAGACTGGTCAGCAATGGTAGATCTCATGGAATACAAGGAGAACTAGCCATTTGGATACAGAACTGGCTCATAGCTAGAAGACAGACGGTGGTGGTGGAGGGTTGCTTTTCAGACTGGAGGCCTGTGACCAGTGGAGAGCCACAAGGATTGGTGCTGGGTCCTCTACTTTTTGTCATTTATATAAATGATTTGGATGTGAGCATAAGAGGTACAGTTAGTAAGTTTGCAGATGACACCAAAATTGGAGGTGTAGTGGACACCAAAGAAGGTTATTTCACATTAAAGTGGGGTTAGGCCACTGTTGAAATATTGCATGCAATTCTGGTCTCCTTCCTATTGGAAGGATGTTGTGAAACTTGAAAGGGTTCAGAAAAGATTTACAAGAATGTTGCCAGGGTTGGAGGATTTGAGCTATAGGGAGAGGTTTAATAGGCTGGGGCTGTTTTCCCTGGAGTGTCAGAGGCTGAGGGGTGACATTATAGAGGTTTATAAAATCATGAGGGGCATGGATAGGATAAATAATCAAAGTCTCTTCCTTGGGGTGGGGAAGTCCAGAACTAGAGGGCGCAGGTTTAGGGTGAGAGGTAAAAGATATAAAAGAGACCTGAGGGACAATGTTTTCACACAGAGGGTGGTACATGTATGGAAATGAGCTGTCAGAGAAAATGGTGGAGGCTGGTACAATTGCAACTTTTAAAAGGCATTTGGATGGGTATATGAATAGGAAGGATTTGGAGGGATATGGACTGGGTGCTGTTAAGTGGGACTCAATGAGGTTGGGATATCTAGTTGACATGGACGGGTTGGACCGAAGGGTCTGTTTCCATGCTGTGCATCTCTATGACTCTGATTGTTTTGGTGCTAAGTAGTACTGCTGATATTTCAAGCCTGTTTCTCTATAAATGATCTGTTCTCCTCTGAAAGGAACCTGCACATTCAGTTGAGCTTCTGGATCGTTCTGTCTTTTTAAGAGCATAGTTTTAAAAAATCAATCTCCCTGTGCCATAGGACAACTGCCCAATTCTTGCTTGATGTTTCCGAGGTAGTGACCTATTCATCTTCACAAGTTCAACTTCACAATTGAATGCGAAAAGCAAATTTTCGCACGATTTCTTAAATGTCAAACATTCTTGGATCAATTGATCACCTGTTAAGCTGAAACTATTAATAGTTTCTGAAATCCAGCTAATCATTAATGAAAGCTGCAATTCTCATAATAAAAACTTCTAGCAATGTTACCTGAAACTGACAGGACAGAATATTCTATTTCAAGACAGAATACCTGTGCCACAGATATAGAGATCTTTCTCAATTTACAAAATAATTTTTAAAAATTTAACTGCCAGAACTATCAGTTTAAATTTCCATACAACATGTGACAACTGAGACTGATGGAACATATAAAAAGTATTTTAACACATGAAGGCACTTTATCTATTAGGATAAAGTACCGTAACGCATGTTAATTCTTATACAAATGGTGGTCAATGGAACTTAACAGCAAGGCAGTGCCCAGTGATGAATCATTGCTTTACAAACACATCTACCTTACAATACAGCATGGGCTGCAGGTACTTAAGAATATTTTACACATAATTTTCAAAATGCTATTAGATCTTTAGTGGGTATTTCTAATGGTGAGAAATTCAGGTAAGTTGCCGTTTCTTTTCACAGCTTCCCAAATGCACACCAGTTCATGACAATTATGTACAGGAATTACTTTTTCTCTAGGCCTCAATATGGCACCCTGGTCTGGGGGAAGGGGTACATGTGTGTTTTGGACCCAAGGCGATCTGCACCTGCCAAAAAGGCTCATTATGATGGTGTGGGTTTCACGGAAAGAAGAAAATTGCATTTGAGTTAGTGAATTCAAATCCTACCATTCTGCAATTCAAATTCTACCCATGAAATAGATCTGCAATTACAAGCTGGCATCAGTAATGGTGACCGTAAACTATTAAATTGTAACAAACTATTTGCTTCACTTCATGAAGGAGATCCATTGCACCTAACCTATCAGGCCGAGACATGACTCCAGAGTTTTAAATACCCTCTGAAATAGCCTTGCAACCAACACAGTTAAGGACAATTAGTGGCAGCCCATAAATATTGGTCTTTCAAGATGTACACATCTTGTAAATGCATGAAAATAAATTGCTCAGAGCCTTTAAAGAGACATTAGCTGCAACGTAATGTTGAGAGGAGATTGACATAGGAGCACTGGGAAATGAGGATAACTGGAATTCCCAGAACAATCCGTGTTGAGGTTTCTGCCACAAGCTCATTAACACGTCTTGAGTATGGAGCTGGAACAGGAGGCAGTGCCACCTCAGGACATTGTGAAAGATGTAAATTTAATGTAAATGTAAATTTTTCTGCCCCCTTAACTATTTGAGTCAGTCTTCCTCTAAACTGACTCCACTCCATGCTCTCAGATCCAACTTTAACTTTGTCACTAAGCCTGTGCTGATAAGGGTGCTGTTGTAGTCTGTTGGACTGACCTGTGCACTGAGTGCGACCTTTCAGGTACCTCCCCCTGTCTCCCCCTGGACCATGACCATACCATGGAACATCAGGCCGACTACAGTCATCGACCTCATTTCAGCTGGTGATCTCCCTGCCCCCTCCCCACCACCACCACACTACTTCCAAGCTGATCGACTGCAGCCCCACACAGCTCCCTTTGACCTCCTTCTCAAACAGGACTGCCTAGGTACACCCATTGTTACTGCCTGCTTCTGCCCCACTGAACACATCTCTTCCTGCCTCAACTTATTGTTTTTCCCTTCCCTTGTCCAGCCCTGTCCCACCTACATTGGTAATTTGGCTGACATTTTACCTTAGTTTCAGAATTTCTGGTTCCCGGGCTCCAGCTGCCGCCTCTTCACTATGGACACCCAAACCCTTTACACATCCATCCCCCATCAGGGTGGTCTCCAGGAATAAAGGCCTGAAGTGTCCCCACCCACCACCACCCTCCTCTGCCTGGCCGATCTTGTCCTCAGTCTGAACAATGTCTTGTTCAACTCCTCTCACTGTCTTCAAATCTGAGGGGTAGTCATGGGTACCTGTATGGGCCCTAGTTATCGCTGTCTCTTTGTGGGGTACATGGAACATTCCTTGTTCCAGTCCTGCTCCGCCCCCACCCATAACTCTTTCTCCCATATATCGATGCTGCATCCCTCTCTCTTCCGGAATTGGAAAAGCTTATCACTTTCATTTCCAATTTCCACCCTGCCCTCACTTTCACCCGTCAAGAATACGTGGAATAACCTGAATGAATACATGAAGAGGAAGGGAATAGAGGGATTCGGCTCCCTCTATCGTGAAGACAGATTTAGTATGGAAGGGCAAAATATGGTGGTGCAGGCTTGGAGGGCCAAGGGGCCTGTCCCTGAACTCTATTGTTCTTTGTTCTGTTCCTCTGACTCCTTTCCTTCCTTCCTTGACATCACTGTTTTCATTCCTAAGGATGGGCTGGCCACCAATATCTGTACAACCCCATAGTTATCTTGACTATATGTCTCCCAGAGTCAAAGAGTGTGGCGCTGGAAAAGCACAGCCAGTCAGGCAGCATCTGAGGAGCAGAAGAATTGATGTTTTGAGCATAAGCTCTTCATCAGGAATGAGGCTTGTGGCCTAAGGGGGCTGAGAGATAAATAGGAGTGGGTGTGGGACTGGGGGAAGGCAGCTAGGAATGTGATAGGTAGATAAAGGTGGGGGTATAGGTGATAAGTCTGAGAGGAGGGTGGAACAGATAAGTGGGAAGGAAGATGGACAAATAGAACAGGTCAAAAGGACAGTGGTGAGTTGGAAGCCTGGATCTGGAATAAGGTGGTGGGAGGGGAAAATGAAGAAACTGGTGAAATCCACATTGATCCCTCATGATCGAAGGGTCCCAAGGTGGAAAATGAGGTGTTCCTCCTCTAGGTATCAGGTGGTTAGAGCTTGGAGGTGGAGGAGGCCCAGGACTTCTTTATTCTTGGAGGAGTGGGAGGGGGAGTTAAAGTGTTTGGCCACCGGACAATGGTGTTGCTTCATGTGTGTGTCACACCCACCGCCTGATGAGCTTATGCCTGAAACGTCGACTCTCCTGCTCCTCTGATGATGCCTGGTCTGCTGTGCTTTTCCAGCACCATACTCTCAACTCTAATCTCCAGCATCTGCAGTCCTCACTTTCTCCCATACATCCTCCCACTATGCTTCGTGTAAAGACACAATTCCATTCTCACAGTTTCTCCATTTCCATCACATATGTTCTGATGATGCCACCTTCTACAAGGGAGCTTCCAAAGTGTCCATCACTTTCTTTGACCATTGTTCCACACCATAGATATTGACAGAGCTCTCAGCCATGTCCAGCCCATCTCCTGCACTTCTGCTCTCACCCCTTCGTTTCCAACAAAAGTGGAAGGGTTCCCCTGGTCCTCACTTTCTATCCCACCAGCATCCACATCCAAAGGACGTTTAGGCACCATTTCTCTCACATCTGGTGGAATGACACCAGACACATATATCCCTGCCTTACTTTGTCAGGTTTCCCCAAAGACTGTTCCCTTTGGGACACCATAGTCCACTCCTCCTCCATTCCCAACATCCCACAGACTTCCACAGCACCTTCTATGTAACACCTGCCCACTTACCTCTTCCCTCCTCACTGTTCAAGACCCCAGACCCCATCTTCAGGTGAAGTAGCACTTTACCTGCACTTCCCACAATCTGGTTGACTGCATTTACTGCTCACAATGTGGTCTCCTCTATACTGGGGAAACAAAGCATAGACTGGGTGACCACTTTCCAGAGCACCTATGTTCTGTCTGTAAGATTGACCCTGAACTTCAACTTGCCCTGCCATTTCAATACATCATCATGTTCCCTGGCCAACAACTCTGTTGGAGCCAGGAATTCCAAGAAAAAATATTTTATTCTGAACACATAATTGGAGGTGTAGCCAGGGACTTGATTTAGCTTCTTTTACATGGTGTGTTTCAATGCAGCAGCTTTACTCTCTATCTAACCCTGAGCTGTCCCTGTCCTGGGAGTGTTTGATTGGGGACATTGTAGAGGGCGCTTTGCCCTGTGTCTAACCCTGTGCTGTCCCTTCCCTATTTGATGGGGATAGAGTAGAGGGACCTTTACTTGGTATCTAACCCCATCTTGAATCTGCTCTGCAGAAGCAGAAATACTTATTGGTTTAAATTAAAATCAATCACAGAGAGAAGATTCAAAGAAACACTGGTGATAAATGTCCTCAGGTGGAGCAGTGCTGGGCAGTGCAGGGTTAATGAGAGAACAGCAAAGACCGAAGGCTGTGTAGATTTGAGACTTCCTGCTGAATTGGAAAATCTGATGGTGAAGTGCACAGGTGCTGTGACAAATTGGGATCCACTTTGATTTTTGGTTAATTAGCTCATTTGTCTTTTTCTATTCCTTTCTATCTCTCTGAATTTATGGAGCCATTAGGACACTGATGACTGTGATAATGATTATGAAACAAAGAATTTTAAAAGAAGCAATATTACAATTCTAATGGCTCCCTGATGAGCTTGCTCTGAGTTGGTCTATCACATGATAGGGCAGATCATTGCTGAGGTGATTGTTATATCAACACTGACAATGTCCGATCCATTGAGCGGGTCTTTGTTCATTCAATCAGAATAGGTCCCTGAGCAACTTAAACACACGCCTAGAGAAACCCTCCTCAGCCCCAGCCTGGGACCTGGGAGATGAGAGATGGGAGATGGGAGATGGAGCCCCACTGCAGTTGCATGATTGTATAATCCCAGCTGACCCTCCTACTGTCAATACCAAGGGAATGCCACGTGGTTGTGGTGACATATTTCAGAAAAAATGTTAAACTGAGATTCTGTCTGCTATTCTGATGGACAGCGGTTGTCCATGGTCATTGTTTAAGAGCAGATGAGATCTTCCTAACATTCGGCATTACCAGCCCTCCTTCAACCAACAGAACCAAAGCACCAGTTCCACTCATTCCACATCTCCTTGTTGTTTATAAATGTGCCCCTGTGCTGAACGCAGAAACTCTCACGTGTGCCTGTAAAACAATGTGATTTCACTTCGAGAAAGATTACTCACTGTGTTATGGACTCGGCCAGATCACTCAAAACCTTCTTAAGCAGACAGCCAAGACAATAACTTTGCAATTTGTTTTGATAAGTGTACAGTGAAAATTACCTGGAGTAAGTTATCAAGGTTGACGACCAGGTTTAAAAATGGAGAAAAATTTATTCACAAAATTATACAATGAAACACAAACAACAGAATAAACAACCCCTATGCAAAGACTGAGTTCTTTGGATAGAACTCAGTCTAGGTAAAAACTGTGACTGTAGATGCTGGAAACCAGATTCTGGATTAGCGTGGTGCTGGAAAAACACAGCAGTTCAGGCAGCATCCAAGGAGCAGGAAAAATCGATGTTTCGGGCAAAAGCCCTTCACCAGGAATACAGGCAGAGTGCCTGAAGGGTGGAGAGATAAATGAGAGGAGGGTGGGGGTGGGGAGAAAGTAGTATAGAGTACAGTAGGTGAGTGGGGGTGGGGATGAAGGTAATAGGTCAGGGAGGAGGGTGGAGTGGATAGGTGGCTTCGGGGCAGAGGAAATGACCTGGGAGTTGCAATGGGAGAGAGACTTACTGCTCCTCGGATGCTGCCTGAACTGCTGTGCTTTTCCAGCACCACTTTCATCCAGAATCCTAGAACTCAGTCTATCCAAACTAGACTTAATTATGCTGTTCTGAATATACACAACAGTTCCAAAAGCAAACGCCCTTAAAACACAGTAAGTCAAAAAGGGAACAGATGCTTACAGATTGAAGTTAGAAGGGCAGATAAAGAGAAGCCATTCACACAGTCCACTGCTGAACCCCAACTAGTTCTGGACTGAACTAACCTGTTAGCTAGAGAGCTGACCATTCCCCTCCATTACACAGGTCACTTCTAAAACAGGACTACTTTGGCCTGAAGTCTCATCTGTTTAATAGCAAAAAAAAGGCCTCTCAATACCCTTTAATCTCAGTTGACAATAGACAACAGATGCAGGAGTAGGCCATTCGGCCATTCGAGCCAGCACCACCACTCATTATGACCATGGCTGATCATCCTCAATCAGTATCCTGTTCCTGCCTTATCCCCATAACCCTTGATTCCACTATCCTTAAGAGCTCTATCCAACTCTTCCTTGAAAGTATCCAGAAACTTGGCCTCCACTGCCCTCTGGGGCAGAGCATTCCACACACCCACCACTCTCTGGGTGAAGAAATTTCTCCTCAACTCTGTTCTAAGTGGCCTACCCCTTATTTTTAAACTGTGTCCTCTGGTTCGGGACTCACCCATCAGCGGAAACATGCTTCCTGCCTCCAGAGTGTCCAATCCTTTAATAATCTTATACGTCTCAATCAGATCCCCTCTCAGCCTTCTAAACTCAAGCGTATACAAGCCCAGTCGCTCCAATCTTTCAGCGTAAGATAATCCCGCCATTCCAGGAATTGACCTCGTGAACTAACGCTGCACTCTCTCAATAGCCAGAATGTCCTTCCTCAAATTTGGAGACCAAAACTGCACGCAATACTCCAGGTCTGGTCTCACCAGGGCCCTGTACAGCTGCAGAAGGACCTCTTTGCTCCTATACTCAATTCCTCTTGTTAGGAACGCCAGCATGCCATTAGCTTTCTTCACTGTACCTGCATGCTTGCTTTCATTGACTGATGTACAAGAACACCTAGGTCTCATTGTACTTCCCCTTTAACTAACTTGACTCCATTTAGATAGTAATTTGCCATCCCATTCTTGCCACCAAAGTGGATAACCATACATTTATCCACATTAAACTGCATTTGCCATGCTTCCGTCCACTCAACTAGCCTGTCCAAGTCACCCTGTATTCTCATAACATCCTCCTCACATTTCACCCTGCCACCCAGCTTGTGTCATCAGCAAATTTGCTAATATTACTTTTAATACCGTCATCTATATATTGTTTATATTGTAAACAGCCTCAGACCCAGCACCGAACCTTGTGGTACCCCACTGGTCACCGCCTGCCATTCTGAAAGGGACCCGTTTATCACTACTCTTTGCTTCCTGTCAGTCAGCCAATTTTCAATCCAAATCAGTACCTTGCCTCCAATACCATGTGCCCTACATTTGCTCACAAATCTTCTATGTGGGACTTTCTCAAAGGCTTTCTGAAAGTCCAGGTACACTACATCCCTGGCTCTCCCTTGTCCATCTCCATATTTATATCCTCAAAAAGTTCCACAAGCTGAGTCAAGCATGATTTCCTCTTCGTAAATCCATGCTGACTCTGACCCATCCTGTTACTGCTATCCAGATGAGTCGTGATTTCAATTTTTATAATAGACTCCACCATCTTTCCCACCATTGACATCAGGCTAACTGGTCTATAATTCCCTGTTTTCTCTCTCCCTCCCTTCTTGAAAGGTGGGACAACATTAGCCACCCTCCAATCCGCAGGAACTGATCCTGAATCTATAGAACATTGGAAAATGATTACCAATGCATCCATGATTTCTAGAGCCACCTCCTTCAGTACCCTGGGATGCAGACCATCAGGTCCCGGGGACTTATCAGCCCTCAGACCTAACAGTCTCTCCAACACCATTTCCTGCCTAATATAGACTCCCTTCTGTTCATCCATTACCCTTGGTCCTTCAGTCACTATTACATCTGGGAGATTGTTTGTGTCTTCCCCAGTGAAGACAGAGCCAGAGTACCTATTCAACTCTTCTGCCATTTCTTTGTTCTCCATAACAAATTCACCCGTTCCTGTCTTCAAGGGCCCATTTTTAGTCTTAACCATTTTTTTTCACATCCCTAAAAAAGCTTTTACTATCCTCCTTTATATTTTTGGTCAGTTTGCCTGAATACCTCATTTTTTTCTTCGTGTATTACATTTTTAGTTATCCTCTGTTGGTCTTTAAAAGTTTCCCAGTCCTCCGGCTTCCCGATTATCTTTACTATGTTATACTTCTTCTCTTTTATCTTTATACAGTCCTTAACTTCCCTCGTCAGCCACGGCCGCCCCTGCCTCCCCTTTGGATCTTTTTTCCTGTTTGGAATGAACTGATCCTGCACCTTCTGCGTTATACCCAGAAATACCTGCCATTGTTGGTCCACTGCCATCCCTGCTCGGATATTGAACCATCTCTGTAGCAAACTACTCTAAATCGGAACGGGGAGAGTTTTATTACCCCTCTGAAAAACCACAGTGTCCTTAAGAAAAAGAACAGCTTTTAGAATAAAAAGAGACAAGCTTTGTGACAACTGACTGTGACTAAATGTGAAAGGTTGTATAAATAGTTTTTTTCAAGATATTCCCATGTCTGTTCCACAATTCCAAAGCCTTTACCTCATTTCCCAGGAGGTCCAGGCCACAGGCTGGTCACTGTTCAGAGTTAAAAATCACACGACATCAGGTTATAGTCCAACAGGTTTAATTGGAAGCACACTAGCTTTCGGAACATCGCTCCTTCATCAGGTGATCAGGACAATCACCTGATGAAGGAGCGTCGCTCTGAAAGCTAGTGTGCTTCCAATTAAACCTGTTGGACTATAACCCGGTGTCGTGTGATTTTTAACTTTGTACATCCCACTCCAACACCAACATCTCCAAATCACTCTGTTCAGATCCTTCTAACAGCCACAAATTAATGATTTTCCCAGTGTGAACAAGTTCTTTTATTCATTTTCAGGAACATGGTAATGTTGGGAGGCCTGCATTTATTGCCCGTTCCTAATTGTCTTGGAGACATTGGTGTGAAGTTACCTGCTTAGATTTCTGAGGGCAGTTAAAATGCATTGCTGTGGGGGTGAACTTAGGCCAAGAAAGGATATTGGATTTCCTTCCATAAAGTAGATCAATGAATGGGATCTGTTCTTTTGACAGCAATTCAGTAATTTCAGTGCATTACTGGCTGGGCCAGCACTTATTGTCCATCCCTAACTGCCCAGAGGCTAGCTAAGAACCAATCACATTGCTTTGGTCTGGAATCACATGGTCAGGCCAGGAATAGATGGCAGATGGTTTCTATTGGGCAAACGTTTTATTCCAGAATTTTTTTGTTGAGTTCAAATTTCAGTCCCATGCTGGTGGGGGTTTGATCAAACTCAGATGCTGTCTTTCTGCCTCTTGTCTGAAGCAGCCTTATGGAATTGTGGTTCTGTCTAATGGCTGCTTTAAGTTCACTGCTCAGTCACCAACGCTAAAGGCTGGGACCATTATTCAACTCTCTTCGTCTGACTCTGGAAATCAACCTCATAGCTCTGTCTAACCCGGTCTCTCCTCTTAAAATCATTGTTCTAAATGGGGAGCAGTAGAAGCAGGTAAACTGTTGAAATCCATTGAGGACAGTAGATATCATCATAAACTTCAGGCTGTAATTTCAGGTTGATTTACTTCCTCTATTTTTCAAGAGCAATTTGCATTCATGTGCAAGTGTAGGCTCTGTGATGTAAATGGTGTTTCTAAATCAGATGTACACTATGTTACTAATGTTTTATAATAAGTTCAGCCTCCTGTGCCATTTCATATTGATTTATAGGAACTGGAGTTTGTATCGTGTAGTGCACAAAATGGTTTTCAAATGAACTGGAGTTGTCAGAGAGGCAGGGAGGTTTTACAGCACAGAAAGAGGCCCTTCAGCCCAGCATGGTCTCACTCATCATCAAACATCCATCTACTTGATTACCAGCACTTGGCCTGTGTCCTTGTATGTAATGTGTTACAAGTGCTCATCTAAAATGTTCTTAAAATGTCTTCCCACCTCTAGTCCCTTTTAGCCAGTGATGTCCAGATTCCAACAAGCCATTGGGTGCTTTATTTTCCCCCCTCAAATCTCCTCTAAACCTTCTTTATCTTCCCTCAAAAACTGTATTCTCTGGTTACGGAGACCACTACACAGTGGCTACACAGCAGGTCAGAGGCTAGGAATACTGTGATGAGTAACTCCCTTCCTGACTCCCCAAAACCTATCCACCATTTACAAGGCACAAGGCAGGACTGTAATGGAATACTCCCCACTTGTCTGGATCACTGCAGCTCTAACAACACTCAAGAAACTTGATACTATCCAGCCAAAGCAGCCTACTTGATTGACACCACATCCACACCGCACCCTCCAACCCCATCCGCCCCCCCAGCACCACCCCTCAGTGGCAGCAGCGTGCACTATCTACAAGAGGCAGTGCAGAAATTCAAAGATACTTAGCATCTTCCAAATCCATGACCACTTCCATCTAGAAGGACAAGGGCAAATATACATGGAAATACCACCAACTACAAGTTCCCCTCTAAGCCACGCACCACCCTGACTTGGAAATATATCGCTGTTCCTTCAGTGTGGCTGGGGTGAAATCCTGGAATTTCTTCCCTAAGGGCATTGTGGGTCAACCCACAGCACATGGACAGCAGCGGTACAAGAAGGCAGCTTACCCCCACCTTCTCAAGGGGCAACTAAGGATGGGCAATAAATATTGGCCCAGTTCTTGATGGCCACATCTTGCAATTGAATAATAAAAAAAGGGAGTTGTTTATCCCTGTCTATAGAGTCATAGAATCCCTACAGTGTGGAAACAGGCCCTTCGACCCAACAAGTCCACATCGATCCAGACCCATTCCCCTACCCTATTTTGCTATATTTAATGCACCTAACCCACACATCCCTGAACACTATGGACAATTTAGGATAGCCTAATCTGCACATCTTTGGATTTTGAGAGGAAACCAGAGCTTCTCAAAACTTTGTAAATGTCAGTCAGATCCCTCTCAGCCTTTTCTGCTCTAAGGAAAACTCAGCCGATCTAATCTCTCTTCAGAGACAATCACTCCATCCCAGGCAGCATCCAGGTGAATTTCCTCTGCACCCCCTCCAATACACTCATATCCTTCCTACAGTGTGGTGACCAGAACTGCACACGGTGCCCCAGCTATGGCCTACCATTCTACACAGCTCCATTAGAACCTTCCCTGTTCTTGTATTCAGTAACCTGGCTAATAAAGGCAAGGATCCCACTTAACTATTTTATCTATCTGTTCTGCTGCTTTCAAGGATCTATGACATGCACACCAAGATCCCTCTGGACGTCTGAGGGTTCCATCATTTAAACTACTTTCATGTTTGGATTCTTAATGTAAAAAGTAAACAGCAAAGGACCCAACACAGATCCCTGTGGTATACACTGCACACAGGCTTCTGGACACAAAAATACTGCTTCCTACTATTAGGCCAATTTTGGATTTAATTTGCCAAATTGTTCTGGATCCCATGAGATCAGACCTTCTTCATCAGTTTATTATGCAAAACCTTGTCAAAGGCATTCCCGAAGACTATGTATCAACTACACTACCCTCAACAACATACCCAGTCACCTCTTTGAAATATTCAATTTAATTTGTTGGACATGATTCCCCCTGTTACAAAGCCAGGCTAACTGTCCTGGATGGATCCTTGCCTTTCCAAGTGGAGACTAATCTGTCTCTCAGAATTTTTCCAAAGCTTTCTATACCACAGATATTAGAGTTAAAAATCACACAACAACCAGGTTAGAGTCCAACAGGTTTAATTGGAAGCACACCAGCTTTTGCAGTGAAAGCTAGTGTGCTTCCAATTAAACCTGTTGAACTATACCCTGGTGTTGTGTGATTGTTAACTTTGTACACTCCAGTCCAACACCGGCATCTCCAAATCATGACAGATATTAGACACACTATCTGTAGCTAGGTAAAAACAATGACTGCAGATGCTGGAAACCAGATTCTGGATCAGTGGTGTTGGAAGAGCACAGCAGTTAAGGCAGCATCCAACGAGCAGCGGAATCGACGGTTTGGGAAAAAGCCCTTCATTTCGCTGCTCTTTGGATGCTGCCTGAATTGCTGTGTTCTTCCAGCACCACTAATCCAGAAACTGTCTGTAGCTTCCTGGTTTATCCCTACCACTCTTCCTGAATAATGATACCATAACTCTTCTCCAGCCCTTTGGAACCTTTCTTGTGGTCAGAGAGGGTTTGAAAATTAAAATCAGGGCCCCTGCAATCTTCAACCTTGCCCCAAGACACAGCTCACCTGGGCTTGGTATTTATTCACAAACTGCTAACACTGGGTTGTCCTCAAGGTTAGTTTTCTCAAATAGATCACAGACCCCTATCTGTCTTCTCGACCTGTATTCTCCTTCACTAATATGTATGCAGATGCTCAGTAGTCATTAAAGCCTTCGCTATGTTTTCCAGTTGCACACGCACATTGTTATTTTGGTTCCTAACGGAGCATTAGATTAGATTAGATTACTTACAGTGTGGAAACAGGCCCTTCGGCCCAATAAGTCCACACCGACCCGCCGAAGCACAACCCACCCATACCCCTACATTTACCCCTTACCTAACACTACGGGCAATTTAGCATGGCCAATTCACCTGACCCGCACATCTTTGGACTGTGGGAGGAAACCGGAGCACCCGGAGGAAACCCACGCAGACACGGGGAGAACGTGCAAACTCCACACAGTCAGTCGCCTGAGTCGGGAATTGAACCCGGGTCTCAGGCGCTGTGAGGCAGCAGTGCTAACCACTGTGTCACCGTGCCACCCACTACCCAAGCATATTCCCTCCTTGGTTATTCTCTGGGCCCTGATATACTTAGAAAATACTTTGGACTTTCTCCAATGTTACATTTTTTTTCTCATGTCCCTTCTTCACTCTTTTTTTAAGCACTAGGACAATCCTATTTAATATTGAGGATTTGGAAATTCCTTACAATGTTCAGACTTCCCTATGATTTTCCAATATATCTGTCCTTCTGTCGCTCCTTAACCTTTTATGAGTCTACAGTACAGTCCAGTAAGGGACTGTCTCTTTTTGTTGTTGTTGTTTCAGTTCTACCCAACAAAGTTAAGTCTGTGTAGGAGCTAATGTTAACATGACTCATCCTAGAATAAAAACAGATATTGGCCACAGTTGCATGGATATATCTAAGGTATTGATTGGCAATTTAATTGCTCATTAACAAGGTTGCATGACCATTGGTGAATTGTGATGGCTAGGTCTAATCAGACCAACGTACGAACATCTTTTTTACTCATCACTGCTGTTAGGGAATGAAGGAAGGAATGAATGAAGGAAGGAATGAAGGAATGAAGGAAGGAATGAATGAAGGAAGGAATGAAGGAATGAAGGAAGGAATGAAGGAAGGAAGGAATGAATGAATGAAGGAAGGAAGGAAGGAAGGGAGGAATCCTATCCAGATGTATCACAGCGTGGGACAGGAACTGCTCTTACCAGGGCTTCAAGAAACTGCAGAATGTGAGAACACAGCCCAGTCCATCCCAAAAACCAGCCTCCCATCCACTGACTCCATCTACACTTCCCACTGCCTCGGGAAAACAACCAGCATCAAAGACCCTCCACTGCGAGTATACTTTCTTTCATCAGGAAGAAGATATAGAAGTTTGTAGACATGTATGGACAGATTCAAGCTTCTTCCCCGCGGTTATCAGACTTTTGAATGGACCTCTCAGATGTTAATGGTGACCTCTCTCTCTCTCTGCACCTTCTCTGTGGCTGTAACACTGTATTCTGCACCCCTGCTGTAGTTTGTAATGACAGATCTGCCTGTAGAGCACACAAAACAAAACTTTTTACTTATCCTGCTACATGTGACAACAATCAACCAATCATTGGGAGTGATTCAATCACTGGGCTTGGAGGCCTGTGTTCAAATCCTGCCCATTCTCGAGATGTACAATAACATAGGTGAAAGGGCTTTCTGGATGAAGAGCTCCTGCCCGAAACATCAATTTTCCTGCTCCTTGGATGCTGCCTGACCTGCTGTGCTTTTCCAGCACCACTCTAATCTTGACTCATGTACAATAACATGCCTGGACAAGTTGATTAAATTAACAACAATGTGGTGGCTTTCTGGGACAATTTGTCAAGACTTGAGCAATATTTTTCTCCAGAAACATTGAGAATCTTGCTTGTGAAATGCTGACCAGGAGTCAGTTGAGGAGGGCGAGTCGTTGCCCCCCATCACTGTGCTCAGTGCCCTCCTTCTGTAGCAGGAGGAATGGGCTCGATTAAGCCCAGCAGAGCTGCTGGATGAGAGAGAGGGATGGTGGGTTCCTCCTCCCATACCTCCCCCCCACCCTGGGATCCTCTGGCACTCCTCCCCCAGCTCTCGAGTGCAGTGTCGGAGGAATCAAGTGGCTTTGCCTTTGGTCCTTGAGCCACCTGGAGAGGGGTAGCTGTGAATCAGCCAGAGCACTCCATGCTTCAGTGGGACTGAATGTGAGGAACCCACATACACTGTTCCATAAGCTTTACTTCTAATCAGGGATTGAATGCTAAACTGGGAGATTTCTGCTTCAGTGTTTTTAATTTCTTGTAATCATCAATTAGTCCCAAAATTGCGTGCTAAAAATACACTTTCAAACAAGTGTGTCTTATTACCACCAACACCTACGATGTTTTCACCCTTTCCCCCTGACTGTGTCTCCTATTTCTGTTGGTCTGCATCATTCTTGGAGTTAAACTGCTTCACTTAATGTTATCCACAACGTAACTCCATCTCCTGTACATAATGCTCACTCATCTCTTTCCATTATCAGTTATACTCTCTGTATCTGGGTCTTGTCTGTGTAACTGTAGAATCCCTATTTTATCCTCTGCATAAATTCTTACACACACTTATTAATTTGTATACTTGAGTTACCAGCCAGCACTGTTATAACAAATGAGAAGCTTCTACAACTGGATTCATTTGTCCTGATCAAAATGAAATATTCCAGCAATGTGCAGCCGATCTCATTATTTCAATGCGTAGAGCGGCCTCTATCCTAAGCATTGCCGCTAATTAATCCTTCAGCACAATTAGACATTGTTGGAATCACAGCTGTGCACCATTAGTGTCAGTAAGTTTACACACAGCCAGCCAATAACAGCCATTACATACATAATTGGATGTTGAGATTTTTAACCTGGGGCGTCTGGTGTTGGCCTTCCCTAATTAGGCTTCAAATGTTTGCAAATGGATTAATCATCAATTTTGTCTGTGTAACTGAGCAGCTTTTTCTCCACTTAAATTGACTGTTGCAGGTTTTGAGGTCAAGAGACAGGAGCAAGACCCTAAAACACATTTCTGTGTCTCTTACTGAAAATCAGATCAGACACATGGGACACTGATTCACATCAAACAAATGTTGTTGCAAATCACTTGCATTTAGGATTATGTTTGTAACAATTAAATGTTAACATTTTATGATAGGCAGGTGCCTTTGAAATTATTTGAGTTTCTCTTGCAGACCCTGGGCATGAGCACAATGGACTGAATGGACCCTGTGCAATAACTATACAATAATTCAATGACTTATCCTCTCCTCTGCTCCTGAAGGCCTCTGGATTTTGTTGACATGGTCAATCCTAAACTCTGGGGCCATGCCCCAAAAGCCCTTGTGTGTGTGTGTGTGTTTAAGTGGTGAGTATTAGCAGATTAATTAATGGTGAAGGTCTCAATACCTATCCTAGCTCCAATCTTGACTGACCTCTCCTCCCAGCAAGAGCCACCAGTTACTGGCGTCTGTCCTGCCTAGTTTCCCCCTTCAAAGGGGCAGACAGTTCTTCGGTTTTCTCTATTTGTGCATTCCCAAGAAAAGCAGTCCCTGTTGTCCCTGAGGAAGCCAGTGCAACCCACTGCATAAACTCCCAGTTCGGAAGAAGTGTTAAATTAATAACCCTGTTTCTCTTTCCCCAGACTTTGCCAGATCTGCTGAGTTCCTGCAGCATTTCCTGTTTTGTTGCAGAACTTCTCATATTTGTCTCCAATTCCTCCGTGATCTCTCTCTTTAATCTCCTACAGCTCCATAACTGCCTGAGATATCTGACTTCTGTAATTCTGGTATTTGAGCATCTCAATTCCTTTGTTCCACCAATGGTGGCTCGTGCCTTTGGTTCCTCTCTCAATTCTATCTGCCTTTCGTCTTCATTTTCCTACTCCAAGACACATCATAAAACCTACCTCTTTGAGAACAATTTCCATTAGATGGTATCTTGTTCTGTGGCTCAATGTCAAACTTTATTTTTGATGTTCCTCTGAAACAACTAGAATGTTTCTTACCCTCCTCCATAAGGCACTCCTTAATATTTATCTCTTTCCCCAAGCTGTTGGTCACCTGTCCTCACGTCTCTGTCTGTGGCTCAGTCAAACCATGTGAAGCACCTTGGGTCATTTTGCGACATGAAAGATGCTACATAAATGCAATTGATACTGATGATGTCCCTTTATATTACAGAGCAGCTACTACTGGGTTGCAACTCCGCATTTCTCAAGTGTGAACCCTTGTTAATCACAACCGGAATAGTTATTTTAAGCAACTTTGTTAATCATGATTTAAAATTAAAATATAGGTTACCACGTTATCATGCCTACTGCATGCTGGTTAGTCTAGACATTTGATGATCTGGCCCCAGAGCCAGAGATGGAGACAGAGAGAAAGAAAATAAATCTTCCTGTTTCAAAAAAAACCCCAAAAAATCACAAAGTTTTAAACACAGATTGTGGAGGGAGGGTCTGCATGTCAATTTGCTAACGTTGAAGTGATTGTAATTCTGGTGTAGAGCTCGTTCAGCCTCTCCCCTTGCACAATGGCAGCTAAATTACTATCAGAGTGTGGCCATTGTTCCCCAGTCACTGGGCTGTCCAAACAATCCATTAAATCTGGAGACGCACCTTTTGAGAAGCAGTTGGAGAATGAGAATAAATAGCATGTTTTCAGCAGCAGTGAATAGGGGCAGGTTTAGGTGCTAATAGACCCTCTTCTCCCAGCTGTTTCCCCAGTTTCCGCCAAGTGTTAAAATGGGAGGGAGTCTTAGAGATGCATTGGGACTTGCCTACTGCCCCCTAGCTCTCGTATTGTCATAATGATGTTAGTATGGAGTCGGGTGCGATGAAGTAGAAACACATGAAACAAGAGGAGACTATTCATCCTCTTGAGTCTATTCCACTATTCAATAAAAGCAAGCTTGATCCTCAACTCCACTTTCCTGTCTTATTACTATGATTATTCATTAGCTTACTGACTAAAAATCTATCTCAGCCTTGAATATACTTAATGACCAGCTTTGACAGCCTCCTGCAATAAAGAATTCCCCAGATTCACTATCCTCTAAGAGAAGTAATTCCTTTTCATTGTTTTAAATGGCCAGTCTCTTACTCTGAGACAATGTCCTCTAGTCCTAGATTCTCACATGGGAAACAGCCTTTCTGCATCTACACTGATTCAAACCCCTGAAAAATCATATACATTTCAACACCGTCTTCTTTCATTCCTCTAAATTTCATTGAGTGCCAGCCTAAGCTACTCAATCTCTCATTGTAAGAAGCCACAAATTTGGTGACACCTTTTCCTCATCCAAATCAATAATTTATGTTGTAAATATTTTGGGCACCAGCACTGATTCTTGTAGCATTCCACTAGTTACAGGTCATCATTCTGAAAATACTTTCCTTATCCCAACTCTGTCTTCTACTAATTAGTCAATCTTCTAGAAGTGCTAGGATCAGAGTTGATCCATATCTTCACTTCATTTATCAAGCTCAGTTCCACAGGCCTTGATATTGTCTGTTAATTAAGGGTGTAAGGGTCAAGGTAAGTTCATGCTGAGCAGTACGTTAAGCACTGCCCCAAAATAACATGGACTCCCTTCAGATCTTGAATCAGTTTGAAGCCTCTCACATAGTCTCAGTTACAATATCTATCATATCCATTTGATTGGTATCTCGATGCCACCATGCAATAAACTGCATCTTGTTAAATGCAAGAGCTCTTTAGACTCCAAAGTGATTTTCCTCAAACACACTTGACCAAGCAGACCCTGTAATTCCCGACACAGAAAGAAAATGAAGGCAACAAGCTTCCAAGGCTTAGTGGTGAAAATGTGTTGCTGGAAAAGCGCAGCAGGTCAGGCAGCATCCAAGGAGCAGGAGAATCGATGTTTCGGGCATGACCCCTTCTTCAGGAATGAGGAATGGAAGAAGGGCTCATGCCCGAAACGTCGATTCTCCTGCTCCTTGGATGCTGCCTGACCTGCTGCGCTTTTCCAGCAACACATTTTCAGCTCTGATCTCCAGCATCTGCAGTCCTCACTTTCTCCTCCAAGGCTTAGTGGACCAATGTGGGCCATCCAACATGATGGGCAATAGAGCAACAGCGATTGCTTCTGCAGTATGGTGAACAGTGAAGTGGATCTGATTTAACTGCTCATGTTCATATTGTGAACAGCAGTGTGAGAAAGACTCAAGAACTCTGCCTTTTGATTCCAGTTAATGGATAAATACGGCTCTAGAATGAAATCTGGCATAATAAGTTTTGCTTTGTGCTTTGGTTACCATGGTGGTCAGTCTCTGAACATTCTTTAGATTCCAGAATGGTTCCATTAATCTGGGAAGTAGCAAATCTAACGTCTCTGTTCAAGAAGTGACGGAGATGGAAAGAAGGAAATCAGAGGCCAGGTTGCTTGATGTCTATCATGAGGAAGATGTTAGAATCAATCGTTATGGAGAATTATGACAGGGTGCTTGGAAAAACTCATGGTAATTGGGAAGTGTCAGCTAGTGTAATGAAAAGGAAATCATTTTTATCCAATCTATTGAAATTCTTTGGATGAATAAAATGTACTGTGGATAAAGGGAAGGCTGTTAGTGCACTGTTGATTCCCAGAAGATATTTGATAAATATCCACATAAAAGAATACTGCACAAATTAGGAGCCCGTGGTATAAGACATAACACATTAGTATTGATACAAGATAGCTGGCTGGCAGAAAACAGAGTATGCATAAATGGATCTTTTCAGATTGGCAGGGTGGGGTCCCACTGGGCTTTGTGCTGGGACTTTATACAAATTATATCAATGATTTGAGTATGAGTTATTTATTGTCAAATATATTTCCAAAGATACAGTTAAAAAGTAGTTCGTTGCCACAATCCATTGCTCTTTTTGAGTTACAAAAAAAATTACAAAAATAGAGTTTATCCTGTCGACAAGGGGTCTTCAAACACAGCTCCAGGGCTTCAGCAAGACTTCTGCAAGGGGTCCCAGGCCTCAAAGAGTCCTTGCTCTGGGTATAGCAACGATGATCCCGCTAAGAGTCCCTGCTCTATATTGGATGTGGGCGTTTGCTCTTCCTTTTTGATTTTCTTAAAAACCTCCTCCTCTGCTTTTGGTTACACTTCAGTCCCACGCTCCTGATCTTCGGGCACCCGGTACGGAGGAGGGAGGGCAGCTCTGAAGACCTCCTCGTGGGTCTGCTCCTGGGCCTAGCCAAACTGGCCATAAATAGGTCCAGGCAGCGGGCCGTGGAGAGGGTCGTTAGGGCAGACTGCCTGCCCCTCTTCCGCGGTTACGTTAGGGCCCGGTGTCCTTGGAGAAGGAGCACGCGATGTCCACCAACACCCTGGAGTTGTTCAGGGAGAGGTGGGCATCGCAGGGAGTGGAGTGCATTATTTCCCCCTCCAACTCTATTTTGATTTAGTCCCTGCCCTCCCCTTCACTGTTTGATCACACAGCATTGCCCTTTTGTGAGGGGCACTGCTTGTCACTGGCCACTCGGGTGTTTTCCTATCTTCCTGGTGGTGGAAATTGAATAAAGAATCGTGCACCTTGTGTCTCTCACTGTGTCTCACACCTGCACACACACACCATGGGTGCTGGGGAAAAAAATAAGCACTACTGCAGTTAGGCGGGAGTGTGGGGGGGTTAAGAAAATTTAAAAAAAGCAGGAGTGTAAAAAAAGAACAGGAATGCTAGAAGTTCTGTTCAATAAAAAGAAGAGTCCCTACTCCATGCACTGCCATTGCTGCAGCTGACACCCCACCAACACTGATCCAGCTTCCTCATGACATCAGAAGATGAGGAAAAGAAAAAAGAAAAAGAAAAATTTGAAAAGGGAGAGAGAAGGATGTGGCCCCCCTGAACACTATCTAACCTGCCAGTGCCGCCATCTTGACATTAGATGAGAGTATCAAAACCTGATGGTTAATTTTGCAGATGATGTAAAGATAGATAGCAAAGTATACTATAAAGATAACAGATGAAGGTTGCTGACAGGTATCAATAGATATATAGATTGAGTGAGTGGGCTAAAATTCTGGCAGGTGTGGGAAAATGTAAAATTGCTCACATTAATAGGAAGAATAAAAATATCACATTATTAATTAAACAGAAATAACTGCAGAATTCCAAAATTCACACAGATTCAGGTGTTCCAGTGCATGAGTCACAATACCCTCATATGCAGCTACCATACATAACTCAAAGGCCAATAGGCAGCATAGAGGATAGGGGCCGGAGGAGGCCATTCACTCTCTTGAGTCTGCTCCACCATTCAATACGTTCCCGGCTGATCATCGAGCTCAATACTGTAATGCTGCCCTCTCCCATATCCCTTTAGCCAGAAGAGCTGCTAGAGCCTGGTCTTATAAATATTTCTGTCAATTTTTCAAGTAAAATATGAGTCTTTTTTGGAACCAATAAATTATTCTCAGAAAAGGTGCCAAAATAGAACACAATCATAAAGTAGCAAGAGAACAGAGAAGTTCATGAGGTTCTGTAGCCTACAGCAGAAGGACGAAGATGTTTATGTCAATGGACATTTTGCTAATTTTGTGCTCAATTTTGGGGGATTGTCACGATATTATCAGAGTGTATCTTAGTTGAAGAAACATTGTCTACAAGCTGTAAAAGTATAACTATTTGGTCAATGGGCGGCACGGTGGCACAGTGGTTAGCACTGCTGCCTCACAGCGCCTGTAGACCCGGGTTCAATTCCCGACTCAGGCGACTGACTGTGTGGAGTTTGCACGTTCTCCCCGTGTCTGCGTGGGTTTCCTCCGGGTGCTCCGGTTTCCTCCCACAGTCCAAAGATGTGCGGGTCAGGTGAATTGGCCATGCTAAATTGCCCGTAGGGCTAGGTAAGGGGTAATGTAAGGGTATGGGTGGGTTGCGCTTCGGCGGGTCGGTGTGGACTTGTTGGGCCGAAGGGCCTGTTTCCACACTGTAAGTAATCTAAAAAAAAGAATAGCACTTAAGATTTAAGGTATACCAGGAGCAATCATGCAACACAAGGGCTGTCAGGTAATAGAGAAATGATATATACTTACAACAAGAATTCTCACTCTGGAGAATGAACAACTTTTGCCCTGAATCTTCTTTAAAAGATAGTGGCAATTAAATTAATTAAGGAACAATTGGTAAAAAACACAATCAATTGGAGAACAACAGATCAAAGCAATTTGTTTACTGGATAATTGGTCAAAGAACTGTTAGCCAATTTCATTGCACTCCTTAGCCTCATAACGGAATACAAACAGAAGCCAGAATCCATTAGATTCACAAAGTAAGCAAAATAAATTTGTTTTTCAATAGTCAACAAAAGGGAAACCTGTGAAAGTATAGGGTTAGCAGAAATATTTTCCACTCCTATCAACACTGAAGACAGCTCCCTCAGCCTGAAAGGATCAGCAAGTTCATGGGGATATACAAATAATGAATATACTCCATGTGAGCTCATTGATGAGTCCTCACTGAGGTAATTCACACTGTTACACAGATTGATGATCAGACAGTGAGAACAGCTTCAAAGCCTCATATCTAAGAATCATCAGTACAAGGGGCAGCAATGATGCCAAGCAAGCCACACCCGTTATGTATCAATATTGAGGAAGTGAACACGCTGGTTTCACCAGTAAAGCAACCAACTGGAGATAAAGAGAAACTGCCAACCTAATGAAAAAGCTTAAGAAAGGGTCAAAACCCATTTCAAAACAAATTGTCTGGCAGGTTGATTTTAAAAATCTGTTTCCATGCGTTGACGACGTGATACAAACAACTGCATGGAAGCCATCTCTGAGGTGGGGTGACCTATACCTACTGACAAAAAGACAATTCCTGTTTCCGTTGCCAGCACCTCCCCACAATGGAAACGGATGATTTTTAAAGATATCCAGAGATCATAAAGAAGCAAATACCTGTTTCAGCAGGAACTACCTCCTGAGCAAAAGGAACTAAAAAATAAAAACAGCCATTCATTTTAAAGGGTTAACAATATTAGATGTTCGTTTGAATCCCAACATGGCAGGTGAATGTTGAATTCAATAAAATGAAGTCTGGAATTAGTCTGTAATCTTATGATGACCTGTGTAACTATGTTGATTGTCATTTAAAAAAACCCATCTGGTTCACTAATGTCCCTTGGGGAAGAAATCTGCTGTCCTTACCCAGTGTGGTCTACATGTGACTCCAGACCCATAACAATGTGGGTTGGCTCTTAACTGTTTCCTGAAATGGGCCGAGCAAACCGCTCAGTTTAAGGGCAATAAGGGATGAACAGTAAACGCTGGCCCGGCCAATGATTCCCACATTCTCTGAATGAGTAATAAAGAATATTTCAGGTTTTTATGAATTGAGTTTGAGTTCCACTAGTTGCCCCTACCACTAGTAGGATATGAGGGTTGGTTAGCTTAGATGGCTGATTTGCAATGCAATGATACCATCAGTATGAGTTCAATTCCCATACTGGGTGAGGTTACCATGAAGGACTCTCCTTCTCAATCTCTTCCCTCACCTGAGGGTGTGGTGACCCTCAGGTTGAAGCACCACCAGTCATCTCCCTCTCTCTCTCTCTCTCTAACAAGACCCTATGGTCTTTAGCTTTGGTGCATACTCTGGGGCTCTGGGTGACTCACCCAGGGACATGGTCATCAAGTCACTAAATTCCTTAAATACACGAGTCTTTTCTTGTTCGAAACTACTCAGTGGTTTTCCTTGACCGAGCAGGTCCCTGTTGTTACATTCACCATGAGCAGCAGCTGACACAGCACAGTGACCAGACTACTCCTGTGGCATTGTACACCTTGCTGCGACTGTGACTGTGACAGCCTGTGACTCCCAGAACCAATAGAAATCTATCCACCTCCGTTTCACAAAGTGCAGATGACTTTGAGCCTCAGCTGGTGTTTAGAGGGCAGAACTTCAGAATTCCATGATTATGTGTGTGCAGAAATACTTCCTGATCACACCAGGTTCATTGTTTGTTGATGAAATGTTCACAATGCTAAACACAAAAATGCACAGAGAAACCATTTTTAAACCCAATAATTTGGCGGATGTGTACCCACTGTGTGTTGTGTTTCATAAAATCCGAAATGTTTAGAAACGTTTATAAAAAAAACTGTATTGAAGTATTTTTACCAGTGCCCAAGAATTCAGAAATTAATTTCCTTTGGCTTTGAGTTGCTATCTGGCCCAGATTATTGCTTCAAGGTCATAAAGAACGTTTCTTATTTCACATTCGACTTGTGTGGGGATGGTGCATGCTTGAAACAATCTGACTTTGCCAGCAGAACTCAGTCACCTCGGCCCGAGCTGCAGCTGTGTCTGTTCAACATTGTTCTTCCCACCCTCACAACTCGCTGGCAACTTTAACCCTCTGAGCACCGAGGGTCATTGTAATTTTAACCCTACGAGCACCGAGGGTCATTTGTAACTTTCTAAAACAATTCCATCTGTGACAATGTCATGGAGCAGAATCACAGCTCCAGGCGACTGATTGCCCAGAGGTGTTTCTTATGGTTTAATTAGTAAAGGCACTAAGACAGGATCATTCAGACAATCGATGCATCTGCTTATTTCCCAGACTGAATTGAGTTTGCTGATTGTGGCCGGGATAGTTTTGTGCAAACATGAGATAAAGGGTGGTCTTACCCCAACCTGCCCAGGGTCTACCCCTTAGATATGAAAACTAGGATCCTGTCAGAATGGTGTCTGTCTGGGATCAGCTTGGACTGGGAGTCAGAATCTGCCATGAACACAAAGAAGTACAAACTGGAAAATTTCTGCCTTTTCCTTCTGAGGCCAGCAGTACACCTCCTAAAGCTGCAAGAACGAAGGACGTTCCATCCACGTGCCTTTTCATAGCATTCTCCACACCCTCATGTAGTCGTTGAAGAGATTTTGCAGCTTAACCCATTGTTGTATTATGGGAAAGGCAGCAGCTAATTTGTGCACAGCAAAAGTCCCACAAACAACAGCATGATAATGAACAGATCATCTCTATTAGTGAGGAGCTGAAGGCCTCGTGGTATTAGTGTTAGACTGTTAATCCAGAGAGCCAGCTAAAGCCCCTGGGTTTGAATCCTGCTACAGCGGATGGACAAGAGTCTAACGATGACCATAAATCGATGCTCAGAAAAGCTCATCTGGTTCACTATGTTGTTTAGGGAAGGAAACTTTCATCCTTGTCAGGTCTCTGTGTGACTCCAGGCCCACAATAATGTGGTTGACTCTTAACTGCCCTCTGGGATGGACAATAAACACTGGCCTAGCCAGTGAGGTCCTCATCTTGGGAATGAATAAAAAAAAACCTAGTTCTTTCTCATAACAATAAACCTAATTCAAATTCAAATAGAGAGGAAACACAAAAATGTAATGTAACTCAAAGTGGTAAAGACCGCAGGCTCTGAATGCAGCACAATCATTCAAACATGAAACAATAAACCAGTTGGTAACTAGGGACCAGTTAACCTCATGTTGGTCATGGAGCAGATTGTAGAGACCAGAAGATGAGATCACACAATGGTTACAGTACAGAAGGGGGCCACTTCTTACCCTGTGAAACAAGGGTTTAATTAAACACCACCAGGGATTTATAACAGGCAAGTCGTGCGCTCCAAATAAATAGAGCTCTTTGTACTGGTAAAGGAAATGCATTAGATGTTGTGCATTTAGACTTTCAAAAGACATTTGATAAGGATCTGCGTAGGAGGCTTGTTGTCAAAATTATGCTAGACTGTGTTAGAGAGAGTGCGAGAGAGCTGCTTAACTGCCTGAAACCAGGCAGAGGAATGGTTAATGGGCATGTTTGCAGATCAGAGTGTAGTGAGCAGCATTGGCCCCAGCACTGTCAATTCATCAAAATGATGTGGACTCAGTGGCAGGAGGGGGACAATGTCCATCTTCACCAATTACCCTGAAATAAGAAATGTGGTAAACTGTGAAGGTGACTGTAAGAGACTTCAACAATCAGTCAATTGGACAGAAAGAAATCACTTCAACTGAATGGGAGAAATGTGAAGAAATTGAGGTGTACTAACATACACTGAATGATAACACTTTAAAATTAGTCAAATTTTAAGTGTCCCTAAGTTTCTTTAACTCTAAGCATTTTTCAGAAATTAATAAAGTATTTAGCCTTGGTTGTCTTGTAAATTCAGTTCATTATTGTCCTTCAGAAGAGGACCTAATCTGGCCTTCATATAACTCCAGACCCACAGAAACATAATTTATTCTGAACTTCCCTCTCAAATGGTCGAGTTATTAATTCAGTTTGCGATGAGCAACAGATGCTGACCCTAATTGTCAGCAATGCCCACATCCCACCAACAAAATAACCCCACAGTGCTCACAACGCACAAGTCAATTGTTAGGCCACAACTGGCAATTTGAGGATGTATGCCGTCTGTGACATAGGGACAGCTACGGTTAATTTCCAGTCACTTTTGAAATGGGAACACAATTAAAACAGACTTCCTTCTGGCTAAAAAATACATTGACTACAAAAATACATTTTAATGTACCTGCACCAGGTGTAACCACATTGTAGACATTAATTAATAAGTTAAATGATTTTCAACTTTAAATATGACTGAATCTGAATGAAGCTTGTATCTATATGTGTCACAGTATCTTGTCAGCCTTATTGCTGAGTTAAGAAGCCTAAGAGCTCATTAGTCAGAGGGCACACCAATGGTGAATGCATGTATCGGCACCTTCCATACACAGACCTTGTGTTGTCAACACTATCCCAGTGGAGAGCGCTCTTTCTCCTGGGCTTGAAGGTTACAGCTTCATGAGATATTATGGAGGTAGCATGACACAATCAGGAATGCTGTCTGTCCAATAATACCTTGAACCAAGATCCCACCTGATTCCTTCAGGACATATAAAAGATCTCACTGTACATTTACAAAAAAAGAAATGAGAGTTTTCCAGCCTGTAAGGGTTGTAGAAGCAGAATCCCTCATCAGTATTGAAATGTGCACTTGCTGGCCAATATTTATCTCCTGATTAACAGAATAAAAACAGATGATACAGCAATTATAAATTGCTTGTTTGTGGGAGCTTACTTTGTACAAATTGGCTGCGATGTTACAAAATGGACAGGTATTTAGGAACATCGTGAAACAGACTTTCTGTTAAACCTATAATGAAGGATGAGAGGAGTTCTCTCTCTCTCTCTCTCTCTTCCCTCCTTTCTTTCTGATTCCACAGCACTATTCTTTGTCTAGCTCTGGGCTAGTTCACACTCAAACCCACAAATGTAAAAACATTTCAATAAACATTATCTCTTCTCATTTTTCACTGCAGTGAGTGAGCCAAACAAACTTTGCTGAATCGAAAAGGAAGTCAGTATTTGGTTTGTGAGGTGCCTCTTCCTGCTCTCTCTCTCTCATGATACTGCTGACTGAATGCCTCTACTTTCTACAGTCTCCCTGCAATTACTTTAATTCTTGAATTACACATTTTGAGAAGAATTCACTCTTGCAGCTTTCAAAACACACCCATGATTTTCACTTTGCTGTAACCACAGAAATCTAGTTTGTTTTCTGAGTCGCTAAATTCAGGTTCACTGCAGGAAATGAAAAGCTCAGAATGAGAGCTGACCAGTTAGCTCTGGTGAAGCAATTCCATCGTACAACAGAGGCCTGGAATAATAATCCAGAAAACCTGTGCTCAAAACCCACCAGGGCAGATTGCAGGTTCAAACTCAGTTTAAGAAAATCTGGAAATACAAAGCTGGTCTCAGTAAAAATGACCTTGAATGTATTGGATCTTTGTAAAAGTCTCAGTGATTTATGTCCTTTGGGAGCCCTCATGTCCTTACATTGTCTGGGTCTGCACTTTCTGTCCCACATCAATGTGGTTAACCCTTAACTGCTCTCTGAAGTTCAGTTGTGTCAAACATGGGCAATGTGGGATGGTAAGTAAATGCTGAACTTGTCAGTATCAAGAAAATGAAGATATGGCTGGCCAAGGAGAGACCAAGTGAAGTGCGATTAAGGGGGATCTACGAGGGCAGGACACCGCATGGGCCAGAGCAGAAGAGATTGTGGCAGTCACATGGCTGAGTCTAACCACCCAATAGTCTTAAGCATCATAGTGGCCAATAGTACAGAAAAAGGCCATTCGGCTTATCAGATCTGCACTAATCAAAAACAACCACCATTTATTCCAACTCCATTTCCCAGCACTTGGCCTTGTGCCTTGGTGTTGCTGGTGCACGTATACAGCCTTCTCCATGTGACGAGGGTTTCAGCCTCTCCCACCCTCACAGGGAGTGTGTTCCACATTCCCACTAGCCTCTGGATGAAACAAATATTACCTCACATTCCCCTCGAAACCTCCTGCCCTTGCCTTAACTCAAGCGTCCTGGTAATCGATCCCTCAACAAGGCGGGGGGGAGTTCCTTCCTGTTGATCCTACCTATTGACTCTCATAGTACTGCGGGAACTATGTTTAAAGTCTGAAGTTGTTGGTGACACCCATAAACTGAGAATGATTTAATAACTGTAAAACCCTGACTATTCAAAATCTAACTTTGACATTATACATCAAAGGAATGGGTTTATCTCTTCATTTCATTGCTGGGGCTGTCCCTCTGTAATGTCCTTAGCCTCCCACTTGAGTTTTTCAAATCAGAAAGACAATATTTGTCAGATTTGTCGGGTGTGTTGGGTACAGAGTGGCACAAGTTAGAACCTGCACTGTGATAAAGGCTAACAATAAGAAATTGTCCTTAGATTGCTCATTAAACACAATGAAAAAAAAACACAAGGCATTTCTGAACATGGCAGAACTCTTCAAATTTAAAGCACTCAAATGATTTCAATGCCTTTTTTCAAAATTTCTCATTGCTGGAGGCTATGCAATTCAGTTATGTGCTGAAAAGTCACAGTGCAAACATTTGATGCATAGGTTTATGGGGCCTATGGAACAGTCCGGAAATGTGTGTGAGGTAAACAGCACCATTTCAAAATAGGCTCGTCTCACTCTGAGAATTAGGTGAAAGTTTATCAGCAAAAGATTGATTTTATTAAACGTGTCCTTGGGTCTATCTGTCCAGCTGATGGAGTGCTGCACAGTGAGCACTTTCCTTTGTGCATTCCAGGCTCTCATTTGCTAATTTTGTGCAGCTCATCAACTGAGAGCTCCATCAGAGGCAGCACCTGGTGGTTGGCTTCCTGACCCAGGGTTTCACTTGTTGAGGCTCGCTAACAGGAGATTGAAGTGAAGGAACAAGCCTGGTGTGTGTTCTTTGTAAAAGACAGTCCCATCTCTGAATACAGCATTATGTCTATACTCTCAGCCAGGCTGAATGACGTGGAATTGAAATTACAAATGCATTTCAGTCTGGTTGGCTTCTGCATATTATGAGAGGCGTGACCTTTGACCTTTGCACACTTGTGATGCTGAGAAACACAAAAGCCTGATTTTGATTTTACTTCCAGTCAGACTGATGTTGGTTAGATCGGGTCACCCTTGGAGAGAGCCAAAAGCAAAGAAGGGTGGCTAAGGAGGAGGGAAGAATGCAAAGGGTGGGGAAGAAGTACCGATTGAGAAATCTGTGGTATTTTTTCAGACAACCACTGCTGCAACCTCGACCATAAGGCACAGTGGCTCAGCAGTTAGCACTGCTGCCTCACAACACCAGGCACCCAGGTTCAATTCCACTCTCAAATATATATGTGGGGTTTGCACATTCTTCCCGTGTCTGCGTGGGTTTCTTTTGGTTTCCTCCCACAAGTTAGGTGAATTGGTTATATTAACCATGGAAAATGCAGGATTACAGGGATAGGGTTAGGGGAGGTGGTTGGGTGAGTTTGAGTGCAATGCTTTTTGGAGGGTCGGTGTGAACTTGATGGATGAATGGCCTGTTCCACGCTGTAGGGATTCTGTGATTCTTAGACCATTGTGGGTATGGGTGTTTTGAGAAAGTTGACTGCCATCAATCCTCCTTTGCTTTTCCCTTGTCCTAAGCTTATCTCGTGATTAGTGGTAAAGTGTACACCACTGTCAAATCTCTACAGGAGAGGCCAGTCTTGGATAACAAGAGGTTTGTTGTATGGTAGCAATGCATTCATTTAACCTGGGTGAGGCAGAATGACTAGGACCTTGTGGAATGGTGCAGCTACATCTGACAGTGAGAGGAGAACTCCTTATGTCCACCCATGGAGAGTGTTGTGACATCAGGACAGTGGGTAGACCCTATATAACATCAACATTAACCCCTTCAGGACCATACAATAGATAAAGGGAAAGATAAAAATGGGGAAGGGAGGAACTGAGGAGTGAGATGAGGATGAACCAATTCCCAATACTGTGTCAAAGGGACAAACGGTCAAACAGGATCATTTGTAGCCCAGAACATTTTGTCTGTTTCATCAGCTCACTGGAGTTTCATATGCTTGTGAGACATTCTCCATTCACGACTGAAAGTCATTTAAAATAAACATGGGAACATCTGTGCTGGAGAGAGACATTTTGTACAGATGTGTGAAGTACTTCTTCTATAAAATCAACAGCTATCATCTCTCAGTTTGTTAGTCCATCCTTGTGAGTGGCACAGGAGCATCTGATAGAATCTGAACTTCAACTTTCTCATGTGTGTGTGTGGTTCCTCATATTATTGAATTGAAACAACTGTAATTTGCATTTGTATAGCAGCTTTGACATAGTGAAATGTCTCATGTCACTTCATGGGGTTTGTGGCTTTGATACTGTAACATCTAAAGAGATATTAAAACAGACATAATAAAGCTTGCTCAAAGAGTCAGTTTTAAGAAACATTGTTAGGAACTAAAGTGAGTTGAGAAGGTATAGGGTTTTCTGGAGGGAACTCCTGGGCTTAGGACCAGGGCACAGACACCGATGGTGAAGTGATTAAAATTAGGAATGGTCAAGAAGCTAGAATTAGACGGGGGTTGTGGGGCTAGTGGAGGTTACAGGAATGAAAGTAATTGGGATACTGTGTACAGTCTTTGTTTCCTAATTTAGAGAAAGACTTAAACACATTAAGAGCAATTCAGAGAAAGACTACTTGGACTAATTCCTAGATTGGGAGGGTTCTTTTATGAGGAAAGTTAGATATGACAGGTCAGTATCAAAGTAAATCATTTAAGACTGAGATAAGGTGACATTTCTTCATTCAGAGAATGATGATCCTGTAGAATTAACTACCACAGAAAGGAGACAGGACCAAAAGCTTTGTATAATTTGAAGAAGGAGTTGGACCTAACACTTGGAGCTAAACAGATCAAAGATTATGGGGGAAAAACAAGAACAGGTTATTGAGTTGAATGATCAGCCATGATCATAATGAAGGGGGTTGAGCAGGCTCGAAGGGCTGAATGGCCTGCTCCTATTTCAGAGTGAAACCGGGACTGGAAAAGTGCCTGAGGATTTCCTTGCTGTTTCACAGGAGTCATGTTGGGAGATTAATCTCTGCCAGAAGATTCTGAGGCAATCCCTCTGACCTCGTGTGACTTACAATCAACTCGAGTTCTACACAAATTGTTTGACTCTTACTGACCCTGGAGCAGTTAGGGCTGGGGGGTAAATCCTAACTTTGTCAACAACGCCCACAACCCTGGAATCAATGCAATAAGGGTGAGAAACAGTCAGACTGTCTGTGACTCAGAAGCACAGACTTGGTGAATCTGCCAGCTGAGCCACTAAGGAAGATGCTATTTTTGTAAATGGTTTGGGGGCTTTTAAATGTTGAAGCATTAAAGAGGAGATGAATGATTGCCTTTTTATCCAGCTCTGACTGCAACTACCTGCTGCATAGCTAGCGGCAACATTAATTGCTGACTTAAATGGAATCACAAAGTGCTGGTCCCATCTGCTCCTGTTGGGCTACGTGCCTACATGCTGCTGCTCACTCTGCAGGGGCAAGTACAGGCATGGCCATTTGCTGGCACTGTTCTACGTGTAAGGAGCTGAGCTACCGAGAGGCAGAAGAAATTAAACACACTCACACACACACAATCGCACTCACACACACAGTTACACTCACACCCAGTCTCACGTGCACAGTCACAGTCACGCACACACAGTCGCACTCACACACACAGTTACACTCATACACAATCTCACACACACACACAATTACACTCACACACAGTCTCACATACACACAGTCTCACACATACACAGTTGCACTCACACACAGTCTCACACACACATACACACACTCACTCTCACTCTCTGTCTCTGACATACACACACGTGCACTCTCACTCTCATTCTCATTCTCTCACAATCAGACACACTGTCATATCACACACACATACACTCTCTTATACACACTCTCATATGCAAATTCTCACACACTGTCACACATACACAGTCACATTCACACACAGTCTCTCTGCAAGGATTGGGGGGGCTGGTGCAGGTTGCTTCTGGAATTGAGAGAGTTGGCTTATGAAGAGAGATTGAGTAGACTGGGACTATACTCTTTGGAATTTAAAATAATGGAGGGGGGGGGGATCTTATCGAAACAAATAAAACTATGAAGCGAATATATAGGATAAAAGCAGAGAGGTTGTTTCCACTGGCAGGTGAAAATAGAACTAGGGGACATTGCCTCAAAATGAGGGGAGTACGCTTAAGATAGGCTCTCTACTTCCGAGACTCCCAGCCTCATTCCTGATGAAGGGTTTTTGCCCGAAACGAGGACTCTCCTGCTCCTCGGATGCTGCCTGACCTGCTGTGATTTCCCAACAACTCACTCTTGACTCTAATCCCCAGCATCTGCAGTTCTCACTTTCGTCCAGATTTAAGATGGAGTTGAGGAGGAACCTCTTCACTCAAAGGGTTGGGAATCTGTGGAATTCCCTGCCTAGTGAAGCAATTTAGGCTATCTCATTGAATGTTTTTAAGGCAAAGATAGATAGGTTTTTGAACAGCAAAGGAATTAAGGGTGATGGTTAGCGGTTGGGTAAGTGGAGCTAAGCCCATGAAAAGTTCAGCCATGATCTTATTGAATGGCAGAGCAGGCTCAAGGAGACAGATGGCCTACTTCTGCTCCTGGTTCCCATGTTCTAAAGCTCATCAAAGCTAACAAAGTACTTGTAAGTTACAGTCCCTCCTCCAATTAACACAGTAGAAAATTTGCACACAGCAATTTCCCGTAAACAACAATTATAATGTTGAGATCATCTCTTCTCAAGGTGTTGACCAAAGGATGGGTCTTTTTCAGTTCTCTGCTGGAGGGAGGCCTGCCTCACAGCACCATGCTCCCCACCGTGGGCTAGGGCAAGGAGGCAGCTCCCAAACCAAGCCCTCATGCTATCAGCAGAAATCTGATCAACACTGGCTCTCTGCCAACAGAGCCAATGGCCAAGCCTTGCCCACACCCAAGGGCTCCAGATTAACATTCAGCATGCATTTTTCCCAGTACGTTGTAGTCCAGCTGTGTTTTGGGAGAGTTCCAATGTTTTTCATCATGTCTGACTGGGAATCTCTCCCCACTCTACCCTCTTCACTGCTGTGCTGTGGGAAGATTTACAAGTTGATACTCCACCTGTTTGGCTGCATTATGAACACACCTCCCCTGGTCATCATGACCTGCACGGGGACTGAACAGTGACATCGAGGATAAATTTGTTTGAGTATGGCATCATGGAGCCACACTCAAACAACTTATGTCAATGAGAATCAAGGATCAAACTCTTTGCTGGTTGGAATCATATCTGGTGCATGGGAAGATAGTTGTCGGAGGTCAGTCATCTCAGCTCCAGGACATCTCTGCAGGAGTTCCTCAGGGTATTGTCCTCACCCCAACCATCTTCAGCTACTTCATCAATGATCTTCCCTCCATCATAAGATTGGAAGTGGGGATGTTCACTGATGATTGCACAATGTTCAGCATCATTCCTGACTCCTCAGATACTGATGCAGTCCATGTTAAATCAACAAGATCTGGACAATATCCAGGCTTGGGCTGACAAGTGGCAAGTAACACTCAGACCACACAAATGCCAGGCTATGGCCATCACCAATAACAGACAATTTAACCACCGTTCCTTGACATTCAATAGTGTTACCATTTCTGAATCCCCCATTATCAACATCCTAGAGGTTACCATTGACCAAACTCAAGTGGACCCACCACATAAACACTGTGGCTACAAGAGCAAGTCAGAGGTGAAGAATACTGCAGCGAGTAACACACCTCCTGATTCCCCAAAGCCTGCCCACCATCAACAAGGCACAGGTCAGGAGGGTGATGGAATACTCCCCGCTTGCCCTGGATGGATGTAGTTCCAACAATACTCAAGAAGCTTGACACCATCGAGGACAAAACAGCCTGCTTGATTAGGAATACATCCATAAGCATCCACTCCCTCCACCACTGATGCTCAGTAGTAGCGGGGGGTGTGTCCTATCTACAGGATTCACTGCAGAAATTCACCAAAGATCTTCCAATAGCACCTTCCAAACCCTCTTCCATTGAGAAGGACAAGGACATCATATACATGGGAGCACTACCGCGGCAAGCTCCCCTCCAAACCACTCACCATCCTGACTTGGAAATATACTGCTGTTCCTTCATTGTCGCTGGGTCAAAATTCTGGAATTCCCTCACTAAGGGTAATGTGGGTCAACCCACAGCAAGTAAACTACAGCGGTTCAAGAAGGCAGCTTACCCCCACTTTCTCAGGGGGCAACTAGGGACAGGCAATAAATTCTGAACCAGCTAACGATATCCACATTCTGTGAATGAATTAAAAATTATACTTAAATACTGACCCATTTAATGTGTTTACAAATGAGTCTACCTTTTTGAGTGGCAGTGGAAAAATCATTTTATGATATAGTAGTTACAGTAGCTGTTTGTTGCCATTACCCTCAGGGTTATCATTGTGCCTTTATTAAAGGCTTGACTATATTCCACAAATTACAATTATGAGAGCAGATCAGTGACAACTGGTGGTTGTAAGTTCACAGATTGATTGATAGTTCAAAGAGTTTATTAAATGATTAGCTATCTATGATGTGGGGTTATGAATTAAAGTTTGTTCTGATGAGAGATTAAATGTTCCAGAGATTTGTTAAGTTTTGAATGGCATTTCATGAGCAGGTTTTGTTTTGTATTGTGTGAGCTATAACAAATATTTACACTTTTAGTTTAGTTCATCTCAACAACATGGCTCTGAAAGATACTTGGTGGGTTCGCAAGTTGGGTAAAAGGGCTGAGAGTGTGGTGGGAGGGGCTGAGAGTGTGGTGGGAGGGGCTGGAAGTGTGGAGGGAGGGGCTGAGAGTGTGGTGGGAGGGGCTGAGAGTGTGGTGGGAGGGGCTGAGAGTGTGGTGGGAGGGGTTGAGAGTATGGTGGGCGGGGTTGAGAGTGTGGCGGGAGGGGCTGAGAGTGTGGCGGGAGGGGCTGAGAATGTAGAGGGAGGGGCCGAGTGTGTGGTGGGAGGAGCTGAGAGTGTGGTGGGTGGGGCTGAGAGTGCGGAGGGAGGGGCTGAGAGTGTGGTGGGAGGGGCTGAGAGTGTGGTGGGAGGGGCTGAGAGTGTGGTGGGTGGGGCTGAGAGTGTGGAGGGAGGGGCTGAGAGTGTGGTGGGAGGGGCTGAGTGTGTGGAGGGAGGGGCTGAGAGTGTGGTGGGAGGGGCTGAGAGTGTGGTGGGAGGGGCTGAGAGTGTGGAGGGAGGGGCTGAGCATGTGGTGGGAGGGGCTGAGAGTGTGGTGTGAGGGGCTGAGAGTGTGGTGGGAGGGGCTGAGAGTGTGGAGGGAGGGGCTGAGAATGTAGAGGGAGGGGCTGAGTGTGTGGTGGGAGGAGCTGAGAGTGTGGAGGGAGGGACTGAGAGTGTGGTGGGAGGGGCTGAGTGTGTGGAGGGAGGGGTTGAGAGTATGGTGGGCGGGGTTGAGAGTGTGGCGGGAGGGGCTGAGAGTGTGGCGGGTGGGGCTTCGCCTGACATCAGCTGGAGTTAAGCCAATAAAACCTTGTGATCTCAGGGTGATTTGGGCTGATATTAAGTTGGCCTGGAGAGTATGAGTGTATGAGGGATTAGGGATTAGGGAGGGAGAGAGAAAGGATGGATCCCCCTCTGGCTGCCTCCAATCAGTGTCTGGGAGAATGGCAAACTTGATTCTATCCGACATATGCAGCACCCACACACGCACACTGTCTCCCCCACCCACACGCGCTGTCCACCCCCACCCATACACACTGTCCATTCTCACCCACACGCACTGTCCATCCCCATCCACAGCCGCTGTCCGTCCCCACCCACACGCATGTCCATCCCCACCCACATGCACTGTCCGCCCCCACCCACATGCACAGTCTAGCCTCACCCACATGCACTGTCCATCCCCACCCACATGCATTGTCCACCCCCACCAACCTGCACTGACCGCCCTCACCCACACACACTATCCATCCCCACTCACACGCACTTATCCATCCCCACCCACATGCACTGTCCACCCCCACCAACCCGCACTGTCCACCCTCATCCACACGCACTGTCCACCCCTCCCACACGAACTGTCCATCCCCACCCACACCCACTGTCCCCCCCACCCACACGCACTGTCCATCCCCACCCACACTTACTGTCCACCCCCACCCACACGCACTGCCTCCCACCCACACGCTCTGTCCCCCCACCCATACCTACTGTCCCCCCCACCCACACGCACTGTCCATCCCCACCCACACTCACTGTTCCCCTCCACCCACATGCAGTGTCCCCCCCACCCACACACACAGTCTTCTCCCACCCACGCTCACTGTCCACCCCCACCCGCACGCACTGTCCCCCCACCCACAAACACTGTCTCCTTCAGTACCCTGTACTCCCCAACCCTACCCTGTTCTCCCCCACCCTACCCCACCCCACCCCACCCAGCCGTCAACCTGAACTGAGCATTAACTCTGATGGGGACACCTTTCTATCAGAGTTGGGTGGGTTTGAGAGTCTGGGAAAGGTGTTGATGTGAGCTCCCTGTCTCTGGCCCATTAAAGTACCTCATTACCAGTAAAGTGGTCTGGGCTACCTTGGACCCAAACTGAGGCACTATATAAATGGCAGCCATTTGCACTTTGTATATTTCCTTTTCTAAACCCGGCCCCAAGGAGCTATTTGTGAGATCCCCATGTAAAGGTGATGATGAAGTCACAGCTACTCTCACGTGACAGAGATGACTGATGGTGAAAGCCTGTTTACCTGTTCATGCAGGCGTGCTCTCAATAATCCGTAATGTCCAGTTCCCTATGTAACTTGTCTTTGAGCCTGACTTTGAAGGTGACATTCACATAAGGCAGAGTGTATTTCAATCATAAACTGGGTAAGTGCTCCCTGGCTCACTGGGTTGCCACTGATTAGATTAGATTCCCTATAGTGTGGAAACAGGCCCTTTGGCCCAACAAGTCCACACTGACCCTCCGAATAATAACTCACCTAGACCCATCTCCCTCTGACTAACGCACCTAACACTATGGGTGATTTAGCATGACCAATTCACACTAATCTGCACATCTTTGTGACTGTGGGAGGAAACCAGAGCACCCGGAGGAAACCCACGCAGACACGGGGAGAACGTGCAAACTCCACACAGACAGTAATCCGAGGCTGGGATCGAACCTTTGTCCCTGGCACTGTGATGCAGCACTGAGCCACTGTGCTACCCCAGTTACTCTCTCTTCAATTCCTCATAAACTGCAGTCTTCTGAAGCTCTAGCTTGACACCTCTCACTCACTGCTTTCTCATTCATTCCCCCCACTCCCTGCTTCATTTTCACAGCCTTATTTGTCCCTTCCCTTTGGGATTTGGTCTCTGACTTCCTCCTAAAAAGATACCGAGTAGTAAACTCCACCGGAAAGGGTCAATACAGCCATTATCAAACTCTTAGAGAACTTGAGGCCGAGAAACTGTTTCTCTTTGGCTGGCTTCAGGATAGGAGACATGATCATTCAGAGTTGAGATCAGGGAGCCTGTGGTGATGGATAGGCGGTAGTGAATCTTTCGAATTCTCTCTCTCAGCAGTCTGTTCACTTGCCAACTTATCAAGCATGGTCAAGACAAAGGACAACGAACAATACAGCCCAGGAACAGGCCCATCGGCCCTCCAAGCCTGCACTAACACATTTGGCCCTTCCATATTAAAACTGTCTTTACTTATAGGATCCCTACCTATTCCTGCATTAATCCAGGGGCTTCTTGAATGCTGCTATTTTGTCTGCTTCCACCGAGCTCCTCTGGTGGGGTGGTCCAGGCATGCTTTGTATGAACAACTTGCCTCGCACATCTCTTTTAAACTTGCACCCCCCCTCCCTCCACCCCCAACACCTTGAACCTGTGTCCTCTAGTAATTGACCCCTCCACCTGATTTCCAGAATTGAAATGAATTGCACAATATGGGGGTAAAGTGGAATTCAGGTAGAAAATCAACAGAGTTGGCTTTCAATGGCACCGACTCAGGGAGAAAATAGCCACCTCTTCTTTCCACTGGTCTTTTGAATTGAATTCTTAAAGGAGTGGCCTGCGATGTACCAGATACCCAAGTTTCTCCAGGGTCAGTAAATATTTCATAATATAAAGAAAACTTGCAACCCATGAGCAACCATTTTGGTATATTCTTGAGAGATTATAAGGGACAATTTCACGATGTTGAGGACAGAAGACAATAACGATTCTGAAACATGCCAAAGAGAACATTTTGTAACTTGTCAGGGAAGCCATGTTTCCCTAGAACGTACTGATATCGAGACATTGGGCTAAATCTTACCAGATTTTGGCAAACATGTCATTTTTGTTTAGTTTCATGGAGGGTTTCTCTTTCTACAACTTGATGATAATTTACATGGGGTCATCATAAACCCACCTCCTTAACTATCAACACAGCCCACAGTGCCCATCCTGTCTGATGCTGGCCTGATTCTCCCATTTACCATGGCTGGGTGTACTCATCACTGCCGGGCTATCCAGCATATACTGACGGCACTGATGCCAGAACAATACTTAAAAATCCTGCAGCAGGTCAAGTGCTGGAGGTCAGTCCAGAGCTGCCCTGCTTATCTTGGGCAGGCTGAGAAGCAGAAATAATGCCCCATTTTACGGGCAGAGTCCTTGTGGACAGGGTGTTGTAGACAAAGGCTGCCCTAACAACACCAGACCCTACTGGCTGGGTCAGCATGACCCCACAGTTTAGAAGAATGCCCATTCACACAGCAAGTAGGTAAATGACCTTGATCGCTCTGCCAGGGTCAGTGTCACCAGCTTCTGTATTTTACCTCACAGTCTGTCTTTGTCTTTGTAACTGCACCCTCTAAGGCTCAAGCTCGACCGCACTCACTGTCACACGCAACATTTTCCCTCACTCACTCTTACCAACCCAAACCTCTACCACCCCCAACACACCACTGACCCTGCATGGCCTCTGTGCTGCCCATTCATTTGGTTTCTTCCCTCAGCATCTTCCCCTGTCTGCACTCTAGAGCTTGATGCTACTCCCAGCTCCACCCTATGTGCCAACTCCCAGCCCCAGGTCACTGGGAGGTCAGGCTGAGGAGGGTGAACCCGCCTCACGGCAGGAGACACTTAGCATGTCTGGGGTTACCCAACCAAAGCTCCAAGGTCAAAAGGCACCCTGTTGGGCAGGGTCCCTGTTGGGCATGGTCCCTGTTGGGCAGGGTCCCTGGCTGGAACAACATCGAGACACTGTGGGAGAGAAAAAATGAAAAAGACCTTCTGAAGGTGCCGGTTCATTGTAAAGACATTGCCATTGGGAATATTTGTTCACCAGCTGGGGGGAGGGAGGCTCTGTCCCACTGAAGGGACAGAGCTCAGCTGGCCTTGGTGCTGCACCATGTTTTATGTTCCACAGTGTGATGTGAGCTGCCCCTGGACAGTGTGCAGGCCGTGAGTGAGTGACTGGACAGTGTGCAGGCCGTGGGTGAATGACTGGACAGTGTGCAGGCTGTGGGTGAGTGACTGGACAGTGTGCAGGTCGTGGGTGAATGACTGGACAGTGTGCAGGCCGTGGGTGAATGACTGGACAGTGTGCAGGCCGTGGGTGAGTGACTGGACAGTGTGCAGGCTGTGGGTGAGTGACTGGACAGTGTGCAGGCCGTGGGTGACTGACTGGACAGTGTGCAGGCCGTGGGTGAGTGACTGGACAGTGTGCAGGCCGTGGGTGAATGACTGGACAGTGTGCAGGCCGTGAGTGAGTGACTGGACAGTGTGCAGGCCGTGGGTGAATGACTGGACAGTGTGCAGGCCGTGGGTGAGTGACTGGACAGTGTACAGGCCGTGAGTGAGTGACTGGACAGTGTGCAGGCCGTGGGTGAGTGACTGGACAGTGTGCAGGCCGTGATTGAATGACTGGTTACTGTTGGCTTGGCAATGAGACTCCATCCTTCCAGGTTGTCCCACAATGCCTGTAGCTCAGCCATTAGTCAGTTAATAATTCACATTTGCCAATATGGTCGGGGGTGGGGGGGGTCTTGGGACAAGGATATGGACAGCACTCATGAGAGGTGGAGGACAGGGTGGATAGCAAGAAACTTTTTCCCAGAGTGGAGGACTCAATTACTAGGGGTCACAAGTTCAAAGTGAGAGGGGGTGGCACAGTGGTTAGCACTGCTGCCTCACAGCGCCTGTAGACCCGGGTTCAATTCCCGACTCAGGCGACTGACTGTGTGGAGTTTGCACGTTCTCCCCGTGTCTGCGTGGGTTTCCTCCGGGTGCTCCGGTTTCCTCCCACAGTCCAAAGATGTGCGGGTCAGGTGAATTGGCCAAGCTAAATTGCCCGTAGTGTTAGGTAAGGGGTAAATGTAGGGGTATGGGTGGGTTGCGCTTCGGCGGGTCGGTGTGGACTTGTTGGGCCGAAGGGCCTGTTTCCACACTGTAAGTCTAGTCTAATATGTGTGGAAAGTTCGTCACACAGAGGGTGGTGGGTGCCTGGAATGCGTTGCCAGCGCAGGTAGTAACGGTGGGAACGAGAGCATCATTTAAGATGTACCTAGACAGATACATGAATGGGCAGGGAGCAAAGGGATACAGATCCTTAGAAAATAGGCAGCAGGTTTAGATAGAGGATGTGGAATGGCGCAGGCTTGGAGGGTCGAAGGGCCTGTTCCTGTGGTGTAATGTTCTTTGTTTTTTGTTGACTCAGGAGGCTGATGGCCAAGGTTCACAAGTAGGTACTGCCCACACTGGGTTTCAGCTTCAGAGGGTGGGGGTCTGTGTGATGCTGTAACCCCTTGAAGAGCCTCACATTATTTGAAAGTGAGGCGGCCTCCCTCACAGTGAAACATTTACCCCAATTACCCTGGGGGTGACCCCATAGTCATTTCCATTACCAGCATACACTGGTTACGATGGAAGGTAACAGCAGTCACTCTGCACACAGTGAGGGCCAGGTTCTGCTTCTTTACCTTCATTGAAACCCAACATCAACATCTCCTTTCCTGGTAACCCCATAAACCTTGCATTTTCACGATCTCCTGCCAACCTGTCTACCTGAGTCTTCTTCTGCCCACTTTACTGCCCACCCTGTGGCATATTGAGAAAGAATGCCAAGCCTGTTAGTGCATTGACCCCTATAGAAGCCAAACAGCTGCTTACCATTGACAAATCTCTAGTCCCCCTCTGCATAACCCCTAACCCTCACATACTCTGTCACCTCTTCCACTTATATATTGAGTGACCAAGCCCTTCCTGTAATATTATACCTCCCCTCACCCGAGTATTCAGCCTCCTATCTCCAAAATTAAATTCCCCTGCCTTCCCCCACCACCACAGGCTCCCTAATAACCTTCCACCCACCTTGACTTTTAGTGGACAGACCCCACACCCCCAACCATATTGTCTGTGACCTGACACCCCCTGAGAGACCGAACTGGGCCTGTTCCCGGACAGTCCCCTTCCCACGAGGCTGGGGTGGACAGTTCTCAGAGAGGAGTGACTCAGGTCCTGTGTACAGCTCTCTGACTACATTCCCATGAATCCCTAGATTGGTTACCCTGGACCCAGAGGCCTGACCATTACCCACACTACAGACTGAAGAACTAAAGCACCTCCCGGACTCTACACACTCCAAGCAGACTCCTGACCATGCCCAAAGCTTTTGGCCTGATATCAGAGACTGCCTGTCACTTACTGAGCCATGACCCCTGCCTGTGCAGGTGAGGCAAAGATGGTGATGCCATTGAGAAATGAGATTCAAGAATGGAGCTTGCTGGGGACAATTCTGTTAGATTCTGAAACATGGCCATTCACGGGGAGCACAATGCAGGGTGTTTGCTGTGTAAGTTTGTGGTACATGGAGCTGGTGTGAGGTTGATGTCACACAGTAATGATAGCAAGATGTCCACCATTCTCTTGACGGATTGCTGCTGACCACCAGCTGCCTGCATCTGTGTCTGTGCTAACACTGCAAGACCATACAGTGGTACTGGGAGCTCTGACTGAGGGGCCAATCAGCCAAAAGATAAGACAAGGCAAAGAAAAGATGTTGTGAGAATCCAGGTAAATGCTATATGAATGTACACAAAGAAAACAAGCGAGCAGCCCTGAGATACGGGCTGGTCCAGCTTGTGGCTGCAACAAGGTGTTGAGTTACAGGAAGGTCAGGTGATTAGATCAGAAATGTGCCGTGATGCTGCAGTGAGGTTGGCATGTATTGGATCCAATGTCTCTGGACAGCATGTGTATGCTACTGTTGCCTGTGGAGTTTGCCCTCTCAGTGCTGTGTGCCCAGGATGGAGGTTCTAAGGAACAAGGAGTGAGCAGGAGCTGCCACATATCCACTTGGGCTTCCATCTCAGGAATTCTCAGTATCAGGATGGCCAAACACACCTTACTGAGGTGAGGTTAGACAGTAATGCAGTGGAAATGAGCAATAAACTGTTAATGGGCCATTCGCTGCTCACTGGGACAAAGCTGTTTTGAGGTCCAGAATTTATTTGGGAAATTGCCATTTACTGCTCCCCACGTCAAGAAAGGCCTCACTCAACTTCCAACACAATTTGATGAAATTTCTCCACGCCATTAGGGCCTGGGAAGATTCTGTCCACTGAGATTATTCCAATCCACTGAACTGCTCTGCAAAGACACACTAATTCTACTGTGTGTCTAATTGATAGCTCCATTTAATGAGATTGAGTGTGAAATTGCTCTCTGAGGCTGCGTGTGTTCAGTCATTTATCAGGACGTCAGTTTTCAGTTTTGTTTCCGCTGTCGGTGGTTGAGCAGGTGAAGCAAGGTATGAGACACTAGAGAGGGATGTGATTCAAGAATAGAGACTCCTTACACTGGGGACTTAATGCCATGATTAAAATCAAAATTTAAAGTGGAGAATTTGAGCAGCTGTGCAGTTTTAAGATGTTATGCACACCCTTTAAATGAAATGATGTTTGATATAAACTTTCAGTCACCATTCCTACTCTGATGCTTGGTTTTCAGACCCTGCTGTTTTCCATCATCATAAATCCAGACTCACATCCAAAGATTACTTGAACTAATCTTTAATCTTGTTTGCAGTATAGATTCATAGCAGATGAATATTTCTGTAAGTATTCCAGAACTCTTGCTTTTTCAATCTCACTGGAGATTTCTCATATTACAGAAGGAAATGTTTCCCATCCTTTCACTGATTGGCATCTCAGCTAGCTGCTTGAATACCACAATGCTCAATAAAAGTTGCTGTTAAGTTGGCGCTACTCATTCCCCACGCAGGGTGTGGTTCCAGAGACACTGGCAGCTCTCCATAACTTCAACCAAAGACATTATTCTTCAATTGTGAACCCGCGGACTGAGTGTTGACAAACCATTCCTGTCAAAGAGATGAAGGCAACCATTGATTCCGATCTTGTCCTGAGCTGGTTGTCAAACATGGCCCAGTTCATCACTGCAGGAGTCACAGATCCAACCATCTTCAGCTGCTTCATCAATGACCTTCCCTCCATCATTAAGTCTGATGTTACAATGTTCACTGATGACTGTACAGTGTTCAGCACCATTCTCCATTTTAGAGGGAGCTGGTATTGAATGCTGATGTCACTGGAGCCAGAAATCCAGAAACCCAGACTGATTAACTGGGGAATAGGCTGATGCTATTTTCCCTGGAACATCAGAGGCTGAGAGGTGACCTGACAGAATATTATAAGGTTAAAAGGGGCATAAATTGGGTTAACAGCCAAGGTATTTTTCCTAAACTAAAACTAAAGGTTTAAGGTGAGTGGGGAAAGATTTAAAGGGGACCTAAGGGGCAAAATTTTCACACAGAGGGTGGTGTGTGACTGGAATGAGCTGCCAGAGGAAGTGGTGGAGGCTGGTACAATTGCAACATTTAAGAGCCATTTGGATGGGGATATGAATAAGAAGGGGTTAGAGAGATATGGGCCAAGTACTGGCAAATGGGACTAGATTTAGATATCTGGTCAGCATGAATGAGGTGGACTGAAGGGTCTATTTCCGTGCTGTACAGTTCTATAACTGGGGACTTAAGTTCAAATCTCACCAAGACAGCTGGTAGAATCCAAATCCAATCTATGAAGTTTGGAATATGAAGCTAGTCTCAATGATGCTGACTGTGACAACTATCGTAAAACCCACCTGGTTCACTAATGCCTTTAAGGAAGGAAACGGCTATCCTGACCCGGTCTGGCCTACGTGTGACTCCAGACCCACAGTGATGTGGTTTGCTCTTCTTTGGAATACCATGATGCCTTTGATCTTATATTATCACAATCTAAGTGGTAGCACTTCACAAGTGAACACTGAAAACCGTCAGACAACAGGCTATTCCTGTTACTTTGGTGACTCAATACTTATAAGGAGTTTAGATAATATTTTAGATAATATTTTAAGATAGTTTATATAAAAAGAAATAATATTCGCCTCAAATTGTGGGATTATGTCACATGATTAGCAGTTAGTTCTAAGCTGCTGTTCTTTGATCTCTCAAATTAAGTTTGATTCTTTCTCTGGTTGAATGACTTGCCTCAATAATTAACCTTTATCTCGTTTGGTCTGTTGTCCAAGTGGGGATTTGACCATTCTATTACTTTGTCCATAATCTGGTTGGATTTGTAGACTTACTGTTAGTTTCCACTGGCATTATCAGTCAGTCTAAAATTGTAAACGATTCAAAAGTAAATTCTCTGGTAGTTGATCAAATTTACTGGATATAATTTGTAGTGCCTCAGCTCTTGTGTCCAGACTTGGCAAATCTCTGGGTAGAATCTTCTATTGCAGAGTGGAAATGGAGAGTTTGCTTTGGAGGGGAATTACCCTGCCAGGGCAGGCTGGGTTTACTCAAATGATCATGATCATTAGGGCTGGCATGGTGGTTGAGTGGTTAGCACAGCGCCAGGGACCTGGGTTCAATTCCAGCCTCAGGTGACTGTCTGTGTGGAGTTTGCACATTCTCCTCGTGTCTGCGTGGGTTTCCTCTGGGTGCTCCAGTTTCCTCCCACAGTCCAAAGATGTGCAGGTTAGGTGAACTGGCTGTGGGAAATTGCCCCATAGTGCCCAGGGATGTGCAGGCTACATGGATTAGTCATGGGAAGTGTAAGGTTATGGGGATAGGTTAGAGGAGCTGGGGGGTTGCCCTTCAGAGGGGTCGGTGTGGACACAATGGGCTGAATGGCCTGCTCCCACACTCTAGGGATTCCATGATGTGGTTCTCAACTTGTTATACATGTATGCATGCACAAATGTGTCTGAATACAACGTCAAGCCTTATTGGGCAGGAGGCCCTTGCCCTGCTGGAAGTTTCCAGGCTCGAAGGTCCAAGTATCTGTTTAAAGGAGAGCTAGATAGGCATGCACCCATTCCACACCAGGTACATCAGAGACAGAAACTAGCCATCCCTCAGTAAGGTCATCCAGGAAAGGTGGGAGTTCCTCTTCCCAAGAACAGCATTTCCTTTCTGACAAAGCTGGCCTGGACCAGGACGTTAGTGGGACCCAGTGCTCAAAGTCTCACACTGGAGGCAATGTTGGATTAATAATCTCCAGCACTCTCCGAGGGAGAGTGACACCATCTATTCACCAAAGCGTGGTGCTGCTAGGGGCATCACTCAATCTCACCGGGCCACCAAGTGGGTGATTACACAAGGCCATAAGGAACAGAAATAGGCCATTCGACCCTTTGAGCTTGCTCTGCCATTCAACAGAATCATGGTTGATCCAACATTCCTCATACCCACTTACCCTTCATTCCTGACTGATCTAGAAACTATCAATCCCAGTCTTAAATATGGTCAAGGATTCTGCCCCCACAGACAGCTCCCTGTGGCGAAGAGTTCCAAAGACTCACAACCCTCTGAGATAGGAAATTCCTCCTCATCTCAGTTTTAAATTGGTTCACCTTTATTCTAAGACAATGCTGACTGGTCCTAGACTCTCCGACTTGGAATATGGGAATATAGACTGGCAGTCACCTCATGCTGTCAATGTGCTACCAGTTCTGAGACACTGCCTATCCTTACTGATTGGGGGAGCCTCTGTTCATGAACTGCACATGCAGCTGCTGTGGTGGCACTCTGCCCCCTCTCCTAATTTGTGATGGCAAACCCCAATAGGGGCAGGATGCTGGATATCTGTATCCTCAGCCCTCTGGAGTAGGAGGCTACAGAGCTGAAAGGGGTATCTGCTCCTGTGTCCATGTAGAGTGAGGGCTCTGTCAGGGGATTCACATTAAAGCACAGTTAGAATGTTGGATAGCTGAGGCACCGAGCTGAAGTGAGTCAGCGTGTGACTGTTTGGGTGGGGGGTAATGCCCATCAGCTTGCTAGAGGAAAGGCTTTCTCCGGGGGCCCCAGGCCACGTGAAGGTGAAATTACTATGGCTGCAGGAAAGGCCAGAAATTTTCATGCAGTTCGATATTTCCAAGGAATCACAGCATCAATGTAGATAAACAAAAAAGGATGCTTTCTTAATATCAAAAGAAATTCAGAAAAGTGTAACTAAATTAGCTCAATAATGGCTGTTGCAAAGAGGACAGCAGTAAGTCCCAATGAGTAAGTTTTAAAAGGAACAGCAATGAAGAATCAGGGAGTTAATCTCAGTGAATCCAGAGGCTGTTTACAATTAGGGCCTCTCTGCTTCAGCTGAGCATCATTGTCCCAGTCTATGATGGGTCCATGATGATCTATAATGATCTATCCAGGTGCAGGTTAGGTGAATTGACCGTGCTAAATTGCTCACTGTGTTCAGGGATGTGTAGGTTAAGTGCATTAATCAGGGAGAAAGTGAGGTCTGCAGATGCTGGAGATCAGAGCTGAAAATGTGTTGCTGGAAAAGCGCAGCAGGTCAGGCAGCATCCAAGGAGCAGGAGAATCGACGTTTCGGGCATGAGACATTCCTGAAGAAGGCTCATGCCCGAAATGTCGATTCTCCTGCTCCTTGGATGCTGCCTGACCTGCTGCGCTTTTCCAGCAACACATTTTCAGCTGCATTAATCAGGGGTAAATGTACGATATTAGGGTAGGGGAATGGGTCTGAGTGGGTTACTCTTTGAAGGGTCAGTTTGGGCTTGTTGGGCCGAAGGGCCAGTTGCCATACTGTAGGGATTGCATGATTCTATGATGGTCAATGATGGTCCATGATGGTCCACGATAATCTCCTGGCCAATGCCACAAACAACTTTTCCTCCTCAGAGGAAATCTCTTGCTCTCCCAAGGCTCTTTAATGGAGTTATGAACTCACAGAGTCACACAGCATGGCAACAGGCCCTTTGTTCCAATGAGTCCATGCCAAATATAATCCCAAACAAAACTAGTCCCACCTGCTTGTGCTTGGCCCACATCCATCCAAATGTTTCTTATCCATCTACTTACCCAAATATCTTTCAAATGTTGAAACTGTACCCACATCCACCACTTCCTCTGGCAGTTCATTCCACACATTAACCACTCAGTGTAAAAAAAAATTGCCATTCATGCCTTTCTTAAATCTTTCTCCTCTCACCTATGCCCCCAAGTGTTGACAACCCCCACCCTAGGCAAAATACACCTGCCATTTGCCTCATTATTTTATAAACCTCAACAAGGTCACCTCTCAACCTCCTACGCTCCAGTGAAAAATGTCCCTGGCCTATGCAGTCTCTCCTTACAACTCAAACCCTCCACTCCTGTCAAGATCCTGGTAAATCTTTTCTGAACCTTCTGCAGCTTAATAATATCCTTCCTATAACAGGGCGACCAGACATGGAACACAGGACTCTGGAAGAGACCTCACCAATGTCCTGTACAACCTCAACATATCATCTCAACTTCTAAACTCAAAGATCTGAACATTGAAGTCAAGCACGGTAAACACCTTCCGAACCACTTTATCTATATGTGATGCAAACTTCAAAGAATTATATACCTGAAACCCTAGGTCTCTCTGTTCTACAATATTGCCCAAAGCCTGACTTTTAATTGTGTAAATCTTGTCTTTGATTTACCAAATTTCAATACCTCACATTAATCCAAATTAAACTCCATCTGCCCATTAAACTCTCCACCCCCAAGGCTCCCAGCCTCATTTCTGATGAAGGACTTTTCCTGCTTTTCTAATGCTGCCTGACCTGCTGTGCTTTTCCAGCACCATATCATGACTCTGATCTCCAGCATCTGCAGTATTCACTTTCACCTAGTCCATCTGCCACTCTCAGCCCATTGACCCAATTGATCAAGATCCCTCTATACTCTTAGATAATCTTCTGTAGTGATCGCTATACCTCCAATCTTGGTTTTATTAATGAAGTTGCTAACCATGCCTTTAATATTCTCATCTAGGTCATTTATATAAACGACAAACGAAAAAGTGGACTCAGCACCAATCCCTATGGAACACCATTGATAAAAGGCCTCCAGTTTGATAAACAATCCTCCGCCATCACTATCTGTCTCCTATCATTAAACCAATCTTATATCTAATTGGCAAGCTCACCCTGTATCCCATGTGGTCTAACTTTACTAATTAGTCTACCATGTGGAACAATGTCTACCAATCTGTCTCAGTCAATCTTCTTGGTTACTTCCTCAAAAAAACTCAAGCAAATTTGTGAGACACACTTTCCCTCGCAATCAACCATTTTACCAATTGAAGCTGTGGCTATGTCACCACCATGATACTGAGGGAGACAGGGAATGGTTATGTGGTTCAGCATCTGAAACAAACGTTTCACAATCCTACCATCTGCTCACCGATGACCTTATGGAGGCCCGTAGAGCTTCGCACCCTTTCTTGGTGACAGTCTGATGATTCCTCACTGGTATCAGCTGGGTCTTTTGGAGTTAGCCCCCTTCTCCCCCAGCAGTTTGCCCTGTAAACAAAAAGAAACATTTAAAATATCAGCCCCTGTGAGTGCTCCAAAATGTTGGAATCATAGCAGCTCCCTGGAAATGCAACACCTTTCTGGGGTACTTGGCTGATCTCATTTTGGGAGTGACCCCTTCCAGTTCACAGAGACAAGGTTGCTCTGATGACAATCTGTGGGTAATCCATGGCACCTTGGCTCTGTGAGGAGCAGGTTAGTGCAGCAAAGCTAACAGTCCTGGCTCTCTACAGGCTGACACATACACCCACCAGTGATCTTCTGCACACACTGACGTTTCGAGTCTAACTGACCCTTTGTCAAAGCTCTTTTCTCTCCTTGCAGATGCAGCCAGACCTGCTGTGATTTTCCAGCATTTTCTCTTTTGGTTTCAGATTCCAGCATCCGCAGTAATTTACTTTTATTTAGGACTAACACAGAGGTCCTCAATGGATCCCCGGAATAAGTAAATTGTAAGGTGTTTGGGATGGTTCAGTAGTGGGCAAGGGTCTGGCAGATGGAGTACAATGTTGGTAAATGTGAGGTCATCCATTTTGGTCAGAATAACAGCAAAATGGGCTATTATTTAAATGGTGAAAAATTGCAGCATGCTGCTGTGCAGAGGGCCCTGGGTGCCCTTGTGCACGAATCACAAAAACTTAGTTTGCAGGTGCAGCAGGTAATTAAGAAGGCAAATGGAATATGGTCCTTCATTGCTAGAGGGATGGTGTTTAAACACAGGGAGGTGATGCTGCAGCCATAGCTGGAGTACTGGGTCCAGTTTTGGTCTCCTTGCTGAGAAGGGATGGTCTGGCTCCGGAGGGGTTGCAGAGGAGGTTCACTTGGTTGATTTCGGAGTTGGGAGCTGAAAATGTGTTGCTGGAAAAGCGCAGCAGGTCAGGCAGCATCCAAGGAGCAGGAGAATCGACGTTCTGGGCATGAGCTTCTTCAGGAATGAGGAGGGTGTGCCAAGCAGGCTAACATAAAATGTTGGGAGGAGGGACTTGGGGGAGGGGCGTTGGAAATATGATAGGTGGAAGGAGGTTAAGGTGAGGGTGATAGGCCGGAGTGGGGGTGGGGGCGGAGAGGTCAGGAAGAAGATTGCAGGTTAGGAGAGTGGTGCTGAGTTCGAGGGTTGGGGCTGAGACAAGGTGGGGGGAGGGGAAATGAGGAAACTGGAGACATCTGAGTTCATCCCTTGTGGTTGGAGGGTTCCTAGGCAGAAGATGAGGCGCTCTTCCTCCAGCCGTCATGTTGCTATGATCTGGCGATGGAGGAGTCCAAGGACCTGCATGTCCTTGGTGGAGTGGGAGGGGGAGTTGAAATGTTGAGCCACAGGGTGGTTAGGTTGATTGGTGCAGGTGTCCCAGAGGTGTTCTCTGAAACGTTCTGCAAGTAGGCAGCCTGTCTCCCCAATATAGAGGAGGTCACATCGGGTGCAACGGATGCAATAAATGATGTGTGTGGAGGTGCAGGTGAATTTGTGGCGGATATGGAAGGATCCCTTGGGGCCTTGGAGAGAAGTAAGGGGGGAGGTGTGGGCACAATTTTTGCATTTCTTGCATTTGCAGAGGAAGGTGGCGGGAGTGGAGATTGGGTTGGTGGGGGGTGTGGACCTGATGAGGGAGTCATGGAGGGAGTGGTGTCTTTTCGGAATGCTGATAGGGGAGGAGAGGGAAATATATCCCTGGTGGTGTGATCCGTTTGGAGGTGGCGGAAATGACGACGGATGATACAATGTATATGGAGGTTGGTGGGGTGGTAGGTGAGGACCAGTGGGGTTCTGTCCTGGTGGCAGTTGGAGGGGCAGGGCTCAAGGGCAGAGGAGCAGGAAGTGGAGGAGATGCGGTGGAGAGCATCGTCGATCACGTCTGGGGGGATATTGCGGTCTTTGAAGAAGGAGGCCATCTGGGTTGTTTGGTATTGGAACTGGTCCTCCAGGGAGCAGATGCGGCAGAGACAAAGGAATTGGGAGTGTGGGATGGCGTTTTTTACAAGGGGCAGGGTGGGAGGAGGTGTAATCTAGGTAGCTGTGGGAGTTGGTTGGTTTATAGTGATTTCGGAGTTGAGCTCATTGGCTTATAAGGAGAAAGTGAGGACTGCAGATGCTGGGGATCAGAGCTGAAAATGTGTTGTTGGAAAGGCTCAGCAGGTCAGGCAGCATCCAAGGAGCAGGAGAAGAAGGACTTATGCCCGAAACGTCGATTCTCCTGCTCCTTGGATGCTGCCTGACCTGCTGCGTCTTTCCAGCCACACATTTTCAGCTTATGAGGAGAGACTGGGGTAGACGGGACTATACTCAATGGAATTTAGAAGAATGAGAGGGGTCTTACAGAAACATAAAATGATGAAAGGAATACACAAGATTGAAGCAGGGAGGTTATTTCCACTGGCAGGTGGAACTGGAACTAGGGAGCATTGCCTCAAAATAAAGAGAAAGGTGAGGAGGAACTTCTTCACCAGGAGGGTAGTGAATCTGTGGAATTCCCTGGTCAGTGAAGCAAGTGAGTTGACCTCATTGAATGTTCTTAAGGCAAAGATAGATTTTTGAATAGCGAAGGAATTAAGGATTATCGTGAGTGGGCGGGTTAGTGGAGCTGAAACCACTTGAGGATCAGCCATGATCTGATTGAATGGGGGAGCAGGTTCGATGGGCCGGATGGCCTACTCCTGTTCCTGGTTTTTATGTTCTTACACGGTTATCTTCAATGCTACTGGCTCCCACACAGTGCAGGACTAACAGCTACCATGTGTCGGACATCACCCTGGGACGTCCCGAGACACCTTCTCTATTGTCTCTGTAGGTAGCTGCAGTGCTGCCAAAGATTGGAGTTTTGAACAATTGACTCTTTGTTCCTCTGGTCCCTAACTGTCTGTTGCCAGCTCTGTAAACTGGGCTGCTCCTTTAACCCACTGTCCTGCTCTGTCCTCAGCTGCCAGCTGCCTAGAGATGGGCAGGCCTGTTGTGTGCCATGGTTGTGTTGTTTTCAGGAGATGTGGAGCACTCTCTGAAATGGTGTACACAGATGTCATTTATGTTTGAGATTTGCCCTCTGACCCTGCCTTTGATAAGTTTATCCTCCCCATCCTTCCTTGCCCTAGCCTCCTCCCTTGTGAGCATGCTCATTATGGTGAGCTTGATGCTGTGTTCCCACAGGAGAGTTCATCACATTCCAGATGGTGACATTGCTAAGGGAACGTACAGCATGTTATTGCAGCTTCCTGTAAACAACAAGCAACTTCTGTTCGGTGATATTAAAGCACCACCACATGAGAGACCCATCAGCATTGCCCCCTGCCCTCCCCACACTCTCAATTGTCTGGCACGAGTTGCTGGCTGGAGACATAGGTCTGGAGGTAACTTCTGTCTGGCACCTGGGATCGTTATGGATCACACCGGTCTCCCCTTCCCCCCTGAGCTTTGATATCCTGAAATCCCAATTAGCTCACAATCTGCTGGGGCTCTGTGATTTCATGGAATCTCATTGGAAAGTGATATCAGGAATTCTGGAACAATGTGGGCTCTCTTGGGTGTAGAGCAGAAATGAACAGGCTCTGTATCCATTGGACTCACTATGCTCCATCTTCACCCAGTCCATTAAAAATTCAGAGAAGTAACTGCACCCAAGAAAAGTCCTCCTCCTTTTGGGCACTGTACTTTAACCATTGTCAGCGATTGGGACTGTGGCTTCTTTGATGAGAATACTGTGTGTTTCATGTTTATTGTGAAGACCAATCTGCACCTTCCACCTGTTACCCACCATGTTCTCTCCATTATCTTTCACCCTCAATGCTTTGTGATTCCTCCCACACCTGTTACTCTTCAAACTCACCCCTCTACCATTTCCATGGATCCCAACCTTCTTGACGTTGACTTCCTGCAACTCGCAAACCCCTTTGGAGGTCCTGGATCTCACTGCTTCTATTCCTGAGGCCACCTGAACCCTCACTAGCCCTCACCCCATCTGACCCCGAGAATGTAAATGATCCTGAACCTTCCCCCTAGCACAGCCAACTTCTCCCAGTGATTGTGATCATACTCTCTGCCAGACAATACTGACTCTGTCCTGAACACCCAACTCTCTCTGACACATGGGGGCCCACTTTCCAGCCTTCAGTCCAAACCCACCATACAGGACAGAAACATTCTACACCTTTGTTGGACAATGTCCCACCTTTGGATATTGCCCCTACATTCTCCATTGTCCCTCCTGTATGAGGGAGGAAATAGCAACAGGAGGAGGCCATTCGGTCCCTTGAGCCTGCTCCACCTTTCAATATGATCACAGCTGATCTGACATTCTTGGCATACACTTTCCTGCATTCTCCCCACAACCTTCACGCCCCCTCCACACAGCCTCCCCTTCACACGCCTCCCCTCACACGGCCTCCCCTCCACACGCCTCCCCTCCACACGGCCACCCCTCCACACGCTCTCCCCTCCACATGGCCTCCCCTCCTCATGACTCCCCTCCACACAGTCTCGACTCCACACGGCCTCCACTCCACATGACCTCCACTCCAAACGACCTCCACTCCACACACTCTCCCCTCCACACCGCCTCCCCTCCATATGCCTTCTCTCCACACGGCCTTGCTACCTCACGCCTCCCCTTCACACGCCCTCCCCTCCATGCGCCTCCCCTGCACACGCCCTCCCCTCCACACGCCTCCCCTCCACACCACCTCCCCACTTCACACCTTCCCTCCACACGCCCTCCCCTCCACATGCACTCCCCTCCACACACATCTCCTCCACACGCCTTCCCTCCACACGCCTTCCCTCCACACGCTCTCCCCTCCACACGCCTCCCCTCCACACACCTTCCCTCTAGACGTTCTTCACTCCACATGGCCTTCCCTCCACACAGTCTCCCCTCCACACAGTCTCCCCACCTCACGCCTCCCCACCACACGCCTCCCTTCCATATGGCCTCCCCTCCACACGCCTTCCCTCCACATGCCCTCCCCTCCACACCACCTCCCTTCCATATGGCCTCCCCTCCACACGGCCTCCCCTCCACACGCCTTCCCTCCACACGCCTCCCCCCCACACAGCCTCCCCACCACACGCCTCTCCTCCACACGATCCCCCCTCCACACAGACTCCCCACCTCACGCCTTCCCTCCCCACGCTCTCCACTCCACACGGTCTCCCCTCTACACGGCCTTCCCTCCACATACCTCCCCTCCACATGCCCTCCCCTCCACACCGCCTCCTTTCCATATGCCTTCCCTCCACACGGCCTTCCTACCTCACACCTCCCCACCACACGCCTCCCCTCCACAATGCAACCCCTCCATACAGCCTCGCCTCCTCACGCCTCCCATCCACACACTCTCCACTCCACATGCCCTCCCTTCCACACACATCTCCTCCACACACCTTCCCTCCACACGTTCACCATCCACATGGCCTCCCCTCCACACGGCCTCTCCTCCACATGCCTCCCTTCCACATCGCTTCCCCTCCACAGGGCCTCCTCTCCACACCCCTCCCCTCCACACGCCTCCCCTCCACACAGCCTCCCCTCCACATGGCCTCCCCTCCACATGGCCTCCCCTCCACACGCCTTCCCTCCACACGCCTCCCCCCTCCACACAGACTCCCCACCTCATGCCTTCCCTCCACACGCTCTCCACTCCACACAGACTCCCCACCTCACGCCTTCCCTCCACACGCTCTCCACTCCACACGGTCTCCCCTCTACACGGCCTTCCCTCCACATACCTCCCCTCCACATGACCTCCCCTCCACATGTCCTCCCCTGCACACGCCTCCTCTCCACACAGCCTCTCCTCCACACAGCCTCCCCACCTCACGCCTTCCCTCCACACAATCCCCCCTCCACACGGCCTCCCCTCCACAACACTTCCCCTCCACATCGCTTTCCTACCACCTGCAGTTAGAAAGGTCAATCCACAGTTTAATGTCAGAGAAATTAATTGCCAAAGTTTACACTGTCATTGAGATTCCAAGTTTTTAAGTCTTGCCCGGTGAAGGCCCATTGCCTGCCATTCCTCTCAGCAGAGGATTCCCCCCAGTTACTGTTTCAATCCAACTCTTCACTTTTGAACTCATTTTTTCTGAACCCTCAGTATTGTTGACCTCCTTCTCTGCTCCATTCTGACCTTTCTTTGAAGACACAGTCCAAAGTCAGTCTCAAAACTTTCAAGTCATTTAAAAAGCATTTTGTGATCAGTTACATCAAGCTATCATGAGTTTTTACTGCTCTACTCAACTAGACTCAACTGTGTATCAGTGCAATGACCTGTCTTAGAGCTCCACGGATGGAACCCATAATCTTCCGGACATTCTAATACTGTGCCATATGAATGTGGACTATACGATTGTAAGACACGGAATTTATAGCAAAATTCTACAGTGTGATGTAACTGAAATTATATATTAAAAAAGATCTGGATTGTTTGTTCAGTTTCCCATTCTTTAGAATGACTAAGGGAGGTTGTTTTCAGTTCTTTCATATGTAAATCACAAGATGTTTTTAAAAGTTACATTCTCAAGTGAACTGTAACAATCGGTGTCATGTCGGCCCTGATAATGCACTGAAGGTGCGAGCTGCCCTGTGTGAGGCTGTCTGTGCCCCAATGGTCAGACTAACGCTAATCTAAAAACAGATTGACACAATCTTATATGGATTCATGTAGTTTTTGAGCAAAGTAAAATGTAATTTTGCAAGTACAAATTCACCCCACGAACTATTATGTCTATGTGTGTGCATGTGTGGGTGTGTGAGGGAGGGATGCATGGGGGTTATGATTGTCTGTGAGAGACTATGTGTATGTGTGTGAGTGTGAGTGTGAGTGTAAAAGGCTATACGTCTGGGAGAAGGTGTGTGTGAGAGTGTGAGACAGTATGTGTGAGCATATAAGAGAGGGTCTGCGTGAGTTTTAGAACATAGAACATAGAACATAGAAAAATACAGCGCAGTACAGGCCCTTCGGCCCTCAATGTTGCGCCGACCGAATCCTACCTAACCTACACTAGCCCAATAACTTCCAAATGCCTATCCAATGCCCGCTTAAATGACCATAAAGAGGGAGAGTTCACCACTGCTACTGGCAGGGCATTCCATGAACTCACAACCCGCTGTGTAAAGAATCTACCCCTAACATCTGTCCTATACCTTCCATCCCTTAATTTAAAGCTGTGTCCCCTTGTAACAGCTGACTCCATTAGCGGTAAAAGGTTCTCAGTGTCTACCCTATCTAAACCCCTAATCATCTTGTACACCTCTATCAAATCTCCCCAAACCTTCTTTTCTCCAATGAGAACAGCCCCAAGTGCCTCAGTCTTTCCTCATACGATTTTCCTACCATACCAGGCAACATCCTGGTAAACCTCCTCTGCACTCGTTCCAATGCCTCCACATCCTTCCTATAGTATGGCGACCAAAACTGCACACAATACTCCAGATGAGGCCGCACCAGAGTCTTATACAACTGCAACATGACCTCAGGACTCCGGAACTCAATTCCTCTGCCGATAAAGCCCAGTACACCATATGCCTTCCTCACAGCACTATTTACCTGGGTGGCAACTTTCAGAGATCTGTGTACATGGACACCAAGATCCCTCTGCTCATCCACACTACCAAGTAGCCTACCATTAGCCCAGTAATCCATCTTCTTGTTACTCCTACCAAAGTGAATGACTTCACACTTAGCTACATTGAATTCCATTTGCCATCTTTCTGCCCAGCTTTGCAACTTGTCTATATCCCGCTGTAACCTGCCACATTCTTCCTCACTATCCACAACTCCACCGACTTTTGTGTCATCCGCAAACTTACTCACCCAGCTTTCAAGCCCCTCCTCTTATAAAGATAACAAAAAGCAATGGTCCCAAAACAGATCCTTGAGGTACACCGCTAGTAACTGCACTCCAAGATGAACCTATACCATCAACTACTACCCTCTGTCTCCTTCCAGCCAGCCAATTTCTAATCCAAACCTCTAATGCACCCTCAATGCCATACCTCCGTAGTTTTTGCATTAGCCTACCATGGGGTACCTTATCGAACGCCTTACTAAAATCCATATACACAACATCTACTGCTTTACCCTCGTCCACCTCTTTAGTCACCTGCTCAAAGAACTCAATAAGGTTTGTGAGGCACGACCTGCCCTTCACAAAACCATGCTGACTATCCTTGATCACGTTATTCCTATCCAGATGTTCATAAATCTTATCCCTTACAATTCTCTCTAAGACTTTGCCCACCACAGAAGTCAGACTCACTGGCCTATAGTTACTCGGGCTATCCCTACTCCCCTTCTTGAACAAGGGGACCACATTCGCCATCCTCCAGTCTTCTGGTACTATTCCCGTTGACAATGACAACATAAAAATCCAGGCCAATGGCTCTGCTATCTCCTCCCTAGCTTCCCAGAGGATCCTAGGATAAATGCCATCAGGCCCAGGACACTTATCTATATTCATCCTTTCCAGTATTCCCAAAACCTCTTCCCTACATACTTCAATGCCATCCATTCTAATCACTTGTGACTCAATATTCACACCAGCAACAGTGTCCTGTTCCTGAGTGAATACTGATGAAAAGTATTGATTTAGTGTCTCTCCAATCTCCTCCGCCTCCACGCACAACTTCCCACTACTATCCTTGACTGGACCGATACCTACCCTAGTCATCCTTTTATTCCTGACATACCTATAGAAAGCCTTTGGATTTTCCCTAATCCTACCGGCTAAGGACTTTTCATGTCCCCTTCTCGCTTCTCTTAGCTCTCTCTTTAGATCCTTCCTGGCTACCTTATAACTCTCAATCGCCCCAACTGAACCTTCACGCCTCATCTTTACATATGCCGCCTTCTTCCCTTTCACAAGGGATTCCAATTCCTTATTAAACCACGGCTCCCTCACAAGACCCTTAACTCCATGCCTGACTGGTACATACTTATCAAGGACACTCAGTAGCTGTTCCTTGAACAATCTCCACATATCATTAGTATTCTTCTCTTGAAGCCTGTTTTTCCAATCCACACATCCTACGTCATGCCTCACCGCATCATAATTTCCCTGCCCCCAGCTATAACTCTTGCCCTGCAGTGCACACTTAAACTTTTAAAAAGGTTTTGCAATTTACACATGAAAGAACTGAAACCAACCTCCCTTAGTCATTCTAAAAGATGAGAGACTTAACAAACAATCCAGGTCTTTTTCATAGATCATAGATCATAGAAAAGTACAACACAGAACCAGCCCTTCAGCCTACGACGTTGTGCCGAGGATTAATCTTAATGTAAAACAAACTAACTTAACCCATGCACCCCTCAACTCACTGCTATCCATGTGCATGTCCAGCAGGCACTTAAATATCCCCAATGACTCTGCTTCCACCACCACCGCTGGCAACGCATTCCATACATTCACAACTCTCTGCATAAAGAACCTTCCTCTGACATCCCCTCTATACCTTTCTCCTAATATTTTAAAACTATGACCCCATGTGCCAGTCAATCCTGCTCTGGGGAAAAGTCTCTGGCTATTGACTCTATCTATTCCTCTCATTATCTTGTATACCTCGATCAGGTCTCCTCTCTTCCTCCTTCTCTCCAGAGAGAAAAGCCCCAGCTTAGTCAATCTCTCTTCATAAGGCAAGCCCTCCAGTCCAGGCAGTATCCTGGTAAACCTTCTTTGCACCATCTCCAAAGCCTCTGTATCTTTCCTATAGTAGGGCGACCAGAACTGGACACAATATTCCAAGTGTGGCCTCACCAGGGACTTGTAGAGCTGCAGCAAAACCTCACAGCTCTTAAACTCGATCCCCCTGTTGATGAAAGCCAGAACACCATTTGCTTTCTTAACAACCCTAACAACTTGGGTGGCAACTTTGAGGGGTCAATGTACTTGCACACCCAGATCCCTCTGTTCCTCCACACTGCCAAGAATCCTGTCTTTAATTCTATATTCAGCATTCAAGTTTGACCTTCCAAAATGTATCACTTTGCATTTATCCAGATTGAACTCCATCTGCCATTTCTCAGCCCAGCTCTGCATCCTGTCTATGTCACGCTGTAGCCTGCAATAGCCCTCGATACTATCAATGGCACCTCCAACCTTTGTGTCATCTGCAAATTTACTAATCCACCCCTCAACCTCCTCATCCAAGTCATTTTAAAAAACTACAAAGAGCAGAGGCCCAAGAACAGAGCCCTGTGGGACCCCACTCAACACTGTCCTCCAGGCAGAATACTTTCCATCTACAACCACTCTCTGCCTGCTGTCAGCCAGCTAATTCTGAATTCAGATAGTCAAATCTCCCTGTATCCCATACCTCCTGAACCTACCACAGGGAACCTTATCAAATGCCTTGGTGAAGTCAAGATACACCACATCAACTGCTTGACCTTCATTGACCTGTCTTGTCACCTCCTCGAAGAACTCAATAAGATTAATTAGGCATGACCTACCCCTCACAAAGCCATGCTGACTGCCTTTAATCACGCTATACTTTTCCAATCAGTTATAAATCCTATCCCTCAGAATTCTTTCCAAAACCTTGCTGACCACAGATGTAAGACTGACTGGTCTGTAATTGCCAGGGATTTCCCTATTACCTTTGGCAAACATTAAGGTTGATAAGTCCCCAGAGCCAGACCAGATTTATCCAAGGCTACTCTGGGAAGCAAGAAAGGAGGTTGCGAAGATCTTTGCTTCCTCACTCTCCATAGGAGTTGTACCAGAGGATTGGAAGGAGGCGAATGTTGTTCCTCTTTTCAAGAAGGGTAATACACCACAAGCAATGTGCTGTACATCTCTATTACTCTATGACTGTATGACACCAAAATTGAAGGCGTAGTGGGCAGTGAAGAAGGATACCTCAGCATACAACGGGAACTTGATCAGATGGGCCAAGGAGTGGCAGATGGAATTTAGTTTAGATAAACATGGGGTGTTGCATTTTGGAAAGGCAAGTCAGGGCAGGACTTACACACCTAATGGTAAGGTCCTGGCATGTGTTACTGTACAAACAGACCTTGGAGTGCAGGTTCATGGTTCCTTGAAAGTAGAGTCACAGGTAGCCAGGATATTGAAAAAGTCATTTAGTATAATTTTCTTTATTGGTCAGAGCATTGAGTATAGGAGTTGGGAGGACATGTTGCAGCTGTACAGGACATTGGTTAGGCCACTTTTTGAATTTATGTGCAATTCTAGTCTCTCTCTTTGAGGAAGGATGTTATGAAACTTGAAACAATTCAGAAATTATTCAAGGATGTTGCCAGGGTTGGAGGGTTTGAGCTATAGGGAGAGGCTGAATAGGCTGGGGCTGTTTTATCTGGAGCATCAGAGGTTGAAGGGTGCCTTTTTGAGTTTATAAAATCATGAGGTGTATGGATAGGATAAATAAACAAAGTCTTTTCCCTGCATTGGTGGAGTCCAGAACTAGAGGACATAGGTTTAGGGTGAGAGAGGAAAGATTTGACAGGGACCTAAGGGGTACCTTTTTCACGCAGAGGATGGAATGAGCAAGTGGTGGAGGCTGGTACAATCACAATATTTAAAAGGCATCTGGATGGTACATGAATCAGAAGGGTTTAGAGGGATATGGGCCAAGTGCTGGCAAATGGGACTCAATTAATTTAGGAAATCTGGTCGGCATGGACAAGTTGGACCAAAGTGTCTTTTTAGGTGCTGAACATCTTCCTGACTCTATGCATGTACCTCTTCTGTTGAAGATCCATTTTGTGGCTATTCCCATGCCATTTAATTGTGGTAAACTCTGCAGACTGGTATGAGAAGAAAGATTGATGAAGTCAACATTAACATGTGCTGCCAGACCTGCTGAGTTTCTCCAGCAACTTCTGTTTTTGTTTTAAAAGAGGGGTCCGTGGCAGCACTCAGAGAAGTTCCTGCCTGAATGAGATGTTAATTGTGAACATTCCATCCAATGTACCGTCTAATGGTGACCTGCTGCTATCCAAGGAGACCCCAGCATTGGAGAGACTCCACAGCTATCTGAGTAGGGAAGGGGTAAAAAAACAAACTGACGAAAAACGAGTTTCATTTCCAGAGTTCAGCAGCTGAAGGGTCAGACCAGCGGTCAGCAGCTGAAGGGTCAGACCGGCGGTCAGTAGCTGAAGGGTCAGACCAGCGGTCAGCAGCTCAGCTGCAGAAACTTTGGCTGCAGTCAGAATTTCTTCAGAGGCTCGGGACTGTCTTCCACAAACAACAGTGGTTTCCGGATCCGTTGTTGATTTTGAATCTGAGATAGATAAAGCTTTGTTCAGCAAAGGTATAAGCAAGGAATACGGGCCGAAGGCAGCTCTGTGGAGTTAGGTCACAGATCAGCCATGATTTCATTGAACAGTGGAACATGTTCAAGGGGCCGAATGGCCGATTCCTGTTCCCGTGTTCCTAAATCAGCCAGAACAGGAGAAAAGAAATTCAGAAACTTGTGAGGGCCAGAAAGTCTTATTGTGAAGCCACAAGGAAAAAATCCCAAGTGGAATCTGGGAGAGAGTATTTAATATCAGATTTCAGAAGCAAATGCATCCCCTTATAGCAGAACCTTGGGTTGGGAGGCTAAAAGAAGACATGAATGATTATTTTTATTAATGAGCATTTTTTTAATTGTTAACATTGCCATTTTAAACTGCAGAAATATTATTCTAAAACAGGTTATTCATTAAGAAATTCTTTACACCAGCTATTGTAGCAAATCAGATTAGAGAAGGAAATTCAAATGCAAAAAACTTTATTTTACAAAAAAAACTTCAAGTGGAAACTATTTTTGTTGTACAACCAAAATTATTTAAAAATGTAAAAACATGAAATTTGTAACTCTTGACAGTTAAAGAAGGAGTGACGAGCTGGGGAAGAAAAAGCAATATCTCAAATTCTCCATCTTGCCAATAAAGTTATGAAACTCACCAAGAGGAAGGCCATTAGATATAGGATCAGAATTAGGCCATTCAGCCCATTGAGTCTGCTCTACCATTCGATCATGGCTGATAGAGAGTGACAAATTAACACTTAATTGTCATCTTAAATGGTTATATTGGCAAAATAAAGATTTATTTATGAAAAGATTTAAGAGTTACAATGCTTCAACAGTAGTTTAAAACTTTATTGTAGAAATATCTCTACAATGCACAGATTAAAATGTTTTTGTAATTTAAGAAAACAAAGTTTTTTTAAAAAGAGTTGAAGAAAGAAACTTAAGGATAGATATGACAACCAATCACAACTTCCAGCTTTACTTGAAGATCGTATCCTTCTTTACTCCCAATTAAAATTGAATTATAATTTCAAAATAACTCTGAAAGCTGGAAATTCTTCGTTAAATTTTATAGGAAATGAATTGAAAACACAATTCAAACATAAAGATGAAAAGCTGAATCTACAGCAGAATTTAAACACACTTAAAATGAGCAATTCAATTTTGACAAAGAAATGGAGAAAATAATTACACCTGCAGACAGATTCAACGTTACGGATACTTCATACAGAGTTGAATTGGTCTCCACAGAAGAAACAATTAATGAGATATGGAACTGATTCAGGTCTACACACCAAATACAAGCTGAAAACGTTAACACTGATTTAATCTGCCGGACCATTGACAGACCACGTAATTAACTAACAATATGTTAAAGAAGATAGTGATACATTTGATGATGTCTTAAAAAGCACTTAACAACTACTTGCTTTAAGAATCAATTGTATTATAGAAAGAATAAGATCCATAAAATAACATAGTTCCCAGGATAACAATTGACAACTTCATCAATAATCTCTACACATTGTTGAACCTTGTGAATATGGAGCATCATTTCAGTCCGGCTTAGAGACAGAATTATTGTTGATATTTTAGATTTTTTAATAATTGAGCAAAGATCTCATACTGGAAAGGCTTTCCAGATTTTATTAGAAGCTGGAATTTAGAAGCAACACAGAAAAATCCGAGGAACAGAATGGCAGATTTCCTCCAGAAGACCGTCAGAACCTATCAACCTTAAAAATTTAAGTCAGATGTCACATGACATCGGGTTATGGTCCAACAGGTTTAGTTGAAATCACTGGCGTCACATGATTTCTGACTTTGTCCACCCAGTCCAACATCAGCACCTCCACATCTTTACAAAATTAAACATCCCAAACAATCACATCAGAAACTGAAGAAGGGCTTATGCCCGAAACGTCGAATTTCCTGTTCCTTGGATGCTGCCTGACCTGCTGTGCTTTTCCAGCAACACATTTTTCAGCTCTGATCTCCAGCATCTGCAGCCCTCACTTTCTCCTAATCACATCAGCTATCAATGAAACCTTTGGAAGCTAGAAGTCACTACACAAGATGTGGATTAAATAATAACACACAATTAATGTCAACATCAAGCTCTAACACAAGAAACAAAAACAGAGATTGCTGGAGAAACTCAGCAGGTCTGGCAGTATTAATGGAGAGAGAAACAGAGTTCACATTTTGAGTTCAATGACTTTTCTATAGAAGCTTCTGAGCTCATTATGTGAACAGACTCCCTCCTCAGGAGCAGAGGTATTTGATATCTCCTTTGGAAACATAATTCTACAAAATCTGATCTGATGTTACACAGGTGGGGGACCAAACAAAATTTGAATATCAAGGAATATTCAAAGATTCGTTCAGACTTAAAGATCATCCATTCATGATTAAATATTTACTTGATCACAAAGAAGACTTCACATCTGAACAAGAAAACAATGTTTCCTTCTCAACTACTTTCACAGAACAGCAGTTAAATAACAGAGAGAGAGAAGTAATCTCGCGAAGGAAAACCTGACTTGTTCACAAGGTTGGGGAAACTCTGCAGAATACAGCACCACACAAAGAGAAGACACCAAGCCTTATCTTTCCACACATCCAGGCAAACCTTTTACACTGTATGAATCAGGTTCCAAAATAATTAAAGTATGTCATTTCACAAGATAGAAAGCAAACAGAGCGGTGCACAAGGATGGTTACTATCCCAAATCTAATGGGTCCATTTGAAATGTGTTAACATCACACAAGGCATTCGCTAGGGAAATCTATCTTATGCCCGTTGTCGACAAGAGTCTATCCAAATTGTCTGAAAGTAGAATCTCTACCAAACTTGATGCTGGCAGTTCAGCATTGGATGAGCAATTGAGAATGCTCATCATATTTATTATGGGAGATATTGTTTAAACAGACTGCAGTTTGGGACTGCCCTTACCTCAGAAGTCATCCAATTTCCATGTCCACTGCACCACTGTCAGTAAACCACTGTCAGTATACCCACAGCCAAGATATTGCAAGAGGTAGATGGGGTGATATGGAAATATATTAATACATATTGAGATGACTGGAATATGTGCCCCAGGATGTACACAATATGCAAACACCTACAGGTTTCAATATCTGAAACTTCCATGGATTAAATATGGCTTAAAAAAAAAGAATACTGCTGACATAGAATAGCTGCTGTGATCATCTGACAAGCTGAGGCAATTCCTATTGAATATATGGAAACTGCTGCATCAGAACTTGTCATTAGTTAAAAGGCACTGAACTCAGTGAGGTGTCAAGATATTTGCATTTCTTATTTTCCTCACACTTAAATAATAACTTCGCATTTTGGAAATGGGAGTTTACCTGTGGAGTGTTCAGTTTGGAAAAGGAAATGGAGCTAGATTTGAAATATGCAAATAAGCTATAGTTTGAGCAGCAAGGAAGAGAGAAAACAATATGGATTGAATGCAGCAACGATGCAAAGAGTTCCTCTCTTTCAATCTTAGCAAACCTGTGTCAGTAAAAGATAAAAATGACTTGGAAAAATCGCCAGTGACAAGAAATAAAGGGTGTCTGATATGGAAACACAAATTATTGGAGAACCTCAGGAAGTCTGGCAGTATCTGTGCAGAGAAAGCAGAGTTAATGTTTTGGATCCAGTGACCCTTTATCAGGGAATCTGTCAGCTTCACCACTACCAGGGAAGCAGAGGCACGGCTGACGCATTTAGGTCTCAGGTCTCACTCTTGTAACGTAAAGATTTCAAAAAAAATCTGTAAACTGCAACTTGCCTTTTCCTTGCTGGTCTGAACTAGATACCCCTTGTTTCTCCCATCTTCTTTGTCAGCTCAAAGATTTTCTTCATGTGTATCTTTGTTGTCGTATTCCATGTATTTTTCAGTTCATAAAAGTTTGCTCTTTGTCACTCAAGAAAATCATAGAATTGACTCCTTTTCATTTCAAACTAAATAACTAATTAACTAGCAATAGCTACATGTTAAAAATAATATATTTTTAAAAAGTTCCAATTTTCCAAAAAAACCTGGTCATAATAAGCGGCTGACCATAAACTATTGGTCTTGTTCTTGGATGAGAAAGAGTTGGCAGATACCTCCATGGACATGGAGATTTCATCTTTGCCTTTATGAGGTTGGCTGTGAGACACAAACCAAACACGTACAATAGAAGCTTCAAGCATCAGAGGATGCTGTCTTCAGAGTGACTGTGGGGAGAATTACAATGCCTGATGGAGACTTTGTTGTGAATATAATTTGTAAACACAAATCCACAGTAGGGCCAGTGTCCAGTAACATGAAATAGACTTAATCAAATTATTCAAGGTATATCAACATCTATTGATATTGTGTCAAACGATGGCCAGAGAAAACCCCACAATGGCTGGACTATGAGGACCTGCTTTGACTATCAACAATATTTCACCATTAGAGATAACTCTTGGATTCAGTGACTCACTAGGCATTTACTGAGAGCTGAGGTGTTTGATAAGTGCCATCAGGAACATTTAGGTATTATATCAGACACAGAGACAGAGTTTAGGTTTCTACATGGTGGACAGTAATCTCAAAAACAGCTGACAGTGAACCACCCATTATACACAGATTGAAAAGCAGAGAGCCATTCATTCTGATGAGCTCTTTACATGGGAACTGACCTGTTTATGTTCATGAACGCTCTAGTCTCATTGCTGCTGATTATATCTCACACTGAATTGAGGTACAGACATTCTGTACCATCACCGCTGCTGGTGCAGTTGTGCAGGGTCCTACATGAATTATTTGCTACATGACAGCATCCCTGATTTGATCGTGCTTGAAAACGCACCACAGCTTATTAATGAGCAGATTGCAGTGATTTCCTGATTCCAACATGTAACCAGCTCGCTGCAATATCCCAGCCAAGTGCAGCAACTGACTGAGGGCTCCAATCTGTTAAATCCCTCTTGAAAAAGAACACACTCAGCTTTGCTGAATGATCAGGCCATTCCACTCCATCCACACCACACCAGCTGAATTAGTCATGGGGGGAAGCTAAAAACTCAGCTCCTTATCTACAGATGAGTCCCACAGACAATACGAATACTTTCTGTAAAGAACAGCATTATTGACAGAGCAATCTACTAACTACAATAAATGTCACCACACTGAGGAGTTGCCAAGTTGGGTCCTCTGGCAATAAGTTTTGATAAAAGATCCGAATTGATTAGATACAACAACTGATGGATCCCAAACATTCATACCTCATCAACTGCATGGAGAATTTACAGAAACTATGTATCACTGTGCAACCTTGGCCCAGTCCTATTGCGGTGGGAAAACTAATGAGAACATCATGGGAACAATCAATCGTTCTAATTCAGGATCTACATTCAAATCAACAATCCTCAAACCAGCACCACACCAATCCTCCAAGTCAAAGAGGCAGTTGGAAGAATTATTAACTCTCTAGATCAATTACATTTGAGAAGTTAGAGGCGTGAGGGGAAAGAAAGGAAAGTGGTAAACTTGATAGCCTTACAGAAGCAAAGTAAAAAAATCACACAACACCAGGTTATAATCCAACAGGTTTAATTGGAAGCACATTAGCTTTCGGAGCGCTGCTCCTTCATCAGGTGGTACTGAAGCAGGAATGGACTCTATAAAGAAAGAAAGGTTTGGGGAGAGGGAGAGGTGCTCTATAGGTTTGCTGGCCTGAAATGGTTAATTTGAAAGCTTCAGAATATCTTTGTCCACTGAGATATAAATGACAGTTTATGGGAGGAATTGGAAGTTGTTCATCAATTCTACAGTTGACAGCAAGTAGCATAGGCCTAATTACTACCACTGAGGAGGTAATCCTGTCTCTCACTTAGTATTTATGAAGTTAACCAGTTATAAGCTAAGTTAAGGTACTATTATGTAATAAACTACTTTTTGTAACTCAAGTGTATGAGTCTTCTACTGAAGATTTGGTGAGTAATCTTTTGCTACCTAATACAAGGAAGGCCCTACAGACCAGTCTCAGAAGAATGTTGGTGGCAATGAATCTAACCAAAGCTGATCTTCATAGAAATAAGTATCAGCATTTGCTTTAATAACCACAGCTCAGAAATTTTTCTTATGTTTGAAAAACACTCTGGATGCCCTAAATAGAGATTGTGTTAGAAAACTGTTCGTTTTTTTTCATATGTCAAGCATGTGAATGCTTTAATAATAACTATCGGATTGTGTTGAAAGGAAAACATAGTAGTTCTTTGTATTTTCATTTCTTTCTGTTCCTTGCTGACCTCACAACAAAAAGATTCATAAAACTCAAGATCGACGTTACGGCTTCATGTTAGAGTCTGAATTTAATTAAATCTTTGGCCTTCCACTTTATTTATTGAATAATATTCTTCAATTTGTGGAAGTGATGAGGATATCCTGAATCACAAAATTAATCCTGATGGAGTCAGTCTGCTGGCCTGATTGTGGTTTCGAGAACATTGTGGGCATTTGTGTACAGTGAGGCACTCTGTGTGACAATATGTGCCCCACATGACTTGGCTCAATTTGCAAAGATGCCTGGTTCAGATTAGATCGGAAAATGAGTTACTGCAAATTCTAGCAGCTTTACACAGAGTTTAGTATCACTTTGTTTTTTAAACTTGCAGAATTACATTTTACTTTACTTAAACACTGCATGAATCCATGTAAGATTCTGTAAATCAGTTTTTTAGATTAGAATCAGTTTGACTGTTGTGGCATAGGCAGCCTCACAGGGAGCTAACAGCTTCAATACCTTATCTGGGTATTTGTTAAATTTCACTTGAGAATGCAACTCTTTTTAAAAAAATTGTGATTGACATATAAAAGTACTGAAACGAACACAGTCATTCTAAAAGATGAGAGACTTAACAAACAATCTGGGTCTTTCTCAATATACAATTTCAGTTACATCATACTGTAAACTTTTGCTATAAATTCTATGTCTTACAATCTTATGGTCCACAATCACCTGACTAAGGAGCGGCGCTCCGAAAGCTAGTGCTTCCAAATAAACCTGTTGGACGATAACCTGGCATTGTGTGATTTTTAACTTTATTTTTTAAAAATGCTGAACTCTGCAGACTCTGATCTGTTTTCATGAACAAGCTGCAATCTTATGAAATCACCAAAATAAAACAAAAGATAATTGCAATGTGATCCAGTTTATGCATCCTTAAGTTTCTTTTTAAATTGAAAGAAGTGCTGTACTGTGAGCGTTTGGTATATCAAATTTGAGTTGAGAAACTAAATTGCAATTGGACTTGAATTCTTAATGAAAGAGAAACAGTAAGCTCCACCCTTCAAATAAGAACCGTATTCCTCTCTCAGCCTGAGGAATGTTGGAAATATAGAAGAAGCTCAATTAATCTCCAAAGGCTCACTCCATTGTCTCTGCCAGCTCACACACCTCACCAGCTTCTGGAGATGCAGTCTCCTCTTTCTCTGGGGGTGGGCTACATTCAGGTGGCTGCTTAGCTAGGCATAGCCAGCTCTCCTACCTAGGAAGCTGGTCTCTGATGTGAAGATTTCTGGCCTCCATCCTAAACTGGTAACAGTTGTGTTGTAGTTTTAATGATCATATTTTCATGAAGGAATTTCCCTTCTCTTCACGAGGTAGCACACTTAAAGTTTCAAGGGTTGTCAAACCATGATCTTGTTACAGAACAGAGCAAGAGGCAGGCGTCAAGTTCAACTCAACCAGAATGGATTGAACCTCAGGATATTAACGTTATGCTGAGCCACGTGCCAGCCGTCCAGCCAACTGAGTGAACCTCCCCCTTCTTTATTTGACGGTAACATTGACACCTGTCTGGTTAGTTCCATAGTAGAAGTTCTTGATTTGGAAAAATGGGAGGAGAATTGACTTTGGAGTCCCAAATAATCTCAGACCAAAAAATTTCAGTCGGAGGATTCCTCTCCAACCTCCAGGCTGGAATTTCCACTGCTGCATGAGGTGCAGAGTCTGGAAATTTCCTGACTCTTGGAGGAACTGGTCTAACTTGCTGGAGTTTTACTCTGGCCTTAGTCTGCAGTCCCCAGAAATAGCAGCTTCAGCTATAGTGGCTGTCCTGTGCCAAGACTTCATCCCAGTTACAATTGAAAGACAGTAAGGCCTTCTAACCCTCATAGTCCTTTACTCTACACTTCCCCATCCCTCATCATTATATCCCCTTCCAACACCAATTCTCTGATCACCTCCAAACCAACCTGTGCCCCCTCAACAAACCTCTCATCACTTCTTAATGTTCAATCCAACACAGTGGCAACACATACCTGCCTATGGCCCCAACACTCTGCCCTGACATCATCTATACCAACTCATCCAAAGATGCCTATAGACAGACTCCAGTAGCCATGCTAAGATAAAGTGAAACAAGATTCTAATTATCCAGCACAGATATAATGATACTTAATTACATCTCATTAATAAAAGCATGCATGATATGTTTAAATTTCAAATACTTAATCCCTTATTAAAAACAATTAATATTTGTATTCAATATCCCAAATTAAAGACGGATATTCCCTTTGTAACCAATTGGAGCGATCAATCAAACTGGGAACTTACAGACTCCTGCCCACCACACCCACTTTGCTAACACTGGAAGCAGCCAAGCTGAAATCATAACATCCAAATAGTCCTTTAGACTTTTGTCAAAGAAAAAGTCATTGAAATTGCAAGGACCATGGCAGACTGCTTTGTGAAAGAATTTAAAGAGCAGTGGATTTAAATTGTTTGATTGCTTGTCAGCTCCACACAACCTATCCATTTTTTGGAGACAGTCATATTCACTCTGAACAATCGCAATGTCACCCACTGTGGGAAAAGGTGTCTGCTCCAATAAAAATGGGGTCCAGTTGATGTCAGCACTGAAACTACAAGGCCCTGTTGGGCTTGGGTTATATCCCTCAGCAACCACACCTGACTTGATGAAACAAGCTTCTGTTGGAAATGGGGGCTTCATTTTTGGATTCAAGTCTTTCACTAATTCAGCTAATGTCCACCTTTATAAAAATGTGAACTGAAAATAAAAAATGCTGTAGACCATAGTGGGTCAGGCAGCATCCATGGATAGAAAACAAGCTAATGTTTCGAGTCGAGATAATCTTCATCAGACCTGACCTGAAGTAAAAATATAGTCTGAAATCCCTGCACCATGGAATTTTTATAATTAGCTGGGTCCTGATCATCTGAACAACACCACATTATCTTGACCTTTTGAGACAGCACAATGGCTCATTGGTTAGCACTACTACCTCACAGTGTCAGGGACCCGGGTTCCATTCCAGCCTCAGGCAACTGTCTGTGTGGAGTTTGCACGTTCTCCCCTTGTCTGCGTGGGCTTCCTCCTGGTGCTCTCCGGTTTCCTCCCACATTCCAAAGATGTACAGGTCAGGTGAGTTAGCCATGGGAAATACAGGGTTATGGGGATAGAGTAGAAACGTGGGTCTGGGTGAGATGCTGTTCAGAGGGGTCAGTGTGGATTTGATGGGCCAATAGCCTGCTTCCATACTGTAGAGATTCTATGGTTTTAGCATTTTTTGACTATTGTTACTCAGGTAAACATTTTACTCTGCTTGGAAGTTGCCGTTTTAGCTATTACACTGATGTCGGCCAGATGGTTGTGTTGTGAGTCATTCAGTAGGACATACAAGGCTCACTGTTTCAGCAATCCCTCCCTTGAGAAACTAATAACAGAAAGATGACAAATTTTATTTATAGCAGGGGTTTTTCTATAAAAATCTGACTTCTGTGAAACTCTGGAGAGAGGAGTATGGGAGATCTAAAGTGTTGGACATAAGCACTTGTGTGTAATATACAAAAGATATATCTATTCAAAATTGAACAGTTATGGAAAATTGTAATTATGATTTTTAAATCAGCACTGAGTCACCTTTATCAATCTCCTTACACGACCTTACAAACCATATGACTGTGCCTCAGTTCTAGCTAGAGGTAGTGTGCCAGAAATCTCGCTTCTGCACACACCCTGTGCTGGGAAGCATGGAGTTCAGCTGAGGATAGGCACAGACTTGCCTGTGAGATCACCTTTGGTCGCTGGGAGTCACCACTTTAGCCAATTTAAAGAGAACGGCTGTGAAAATAGAGTTGTTAAAACTTGCGGAACCGCCGAAGGTGCAGCTGAACGTTGGCTTCTAAGTCACAAGATTCTGGGTTCAAGTTCTCCTCCAGAGATAAGAGCAGACAGAGATGACAGCATTGCCAGAGGGGATTGTCTCTTTGAAATACAAATTCAGGTCCAGTTTATCACCTTGAGTACAGGGCCAAGGATCCCATTTCATTATGAGGAGGAGCAGGAGAGCTCTCTCTAGTGTACTTGTTTAATGTCATCGACACATATTGATATACATATCATGGATATATTGCTATCTGTGGACCCTACTGTACATAAACTGGCTACTGTGATTCCCATATGGCAAGATTGACTACACTTCAAGGGTATTGCATTTGCATTCCAACATTCTGAGGATGTGGAAGGTGCTCTGTAAATGATAGAATCCCTACAGTGTTGAAGCAGGCCATTTGGCCAATCAAGTCCACACTGACCCCTCTGAACAGCATCCCACCAATACCCACCCCCACACCCTATCCCTGTAACCCTGCATTTCCCACAGCTAATCCATCTAACCTGCATGTTTGGACTGGGGGGGGGGATCCCCATGCAGACATGGGAAGAACGTGCAAATTCCACACAGTCGCTTGAGGGTAGAATCGAACCCAAATCTCTGGCGCTGAGAGGTAGCATTGCTAACCATTGAGCAACTGTGCTGCCTGTAATATCTTTACTTATTCTCTATGTGAAGCACTGAGAAAATAATTATTTTTCTCTTTGATCTTTTCGGATACAGTCGATTCTGATATAATGTGATGGTTCTGTTCTCGTGTGATCTCACGTTATAATAAAATCACGAAATTGCCGCATCATTTAAATTAACAGGCCCAGAATTGCGTTGTAGCCAATACAGGTAAGGAAAGTTTACATTCTACAAATAATGGTCTAAATTCTTTTATCATGCCAATAACAATCCACGTTGAAGAAACATGCATTGTAGCAGAACCAACTGTACATATATGTTGCTACAGAGCTCCAAAGGAGACATCTAACTGATTACCTGGGCAACATATCTTTTAAGGGGCCCATTTTGTTTTCAGAAAGATCCAGCTGTGGCAGAGCATCAAATAAAAACCATTTCACATCATTTATTGTGTCTGAACTATCCCAAAAACCAGACTTGCGTTCATTATGGTGCTGTGGATGACATTAGCTGGCCAACATGTATTGCTCATCAGTGATTGTCCAGAGGAGTCACATGTAGGCCAGAGAAGGTGAGAACAGTAGGCATTCTTCCCTCAAGGCATTAGTGAGCCAGATGAGTTTTTATGACAATCTCAAAAATCACGCAACACTGGGTTATAGTCCAACAGGTGTCGTGTGATTTTTGACTTTGTCCACCCCAGTCCAACACTGGCATCTTGACTTTATGGCAATCTACAGCAGTTAAACAGTCACCTGAAACAAAGACAGAAATTGTAGGAGAAACTCAGCAAATCTAGCAGCACCCATGGAGACAGAAGCTAAGTTAACATTTCAGCTTAACATTGACTCTGCTTTCTTTCCATAGATACCTACTGAGTTTCACCACCAATTTCTATCCTAGATTTTCACTGTCTGCAGTTCTTTGTAAAAATGGTCACCATTAATCTATATTTAATTCCAGATTTTATTGAATTCAAATTGCACCATCTGCTGTGGTAGGATTTGAACCCATGTGCCGGAACACTGACCTGGGCGTCTGGAGTGCTGGCTCAGCAGCATTATCACTCTACCACTGCCTTCCCCATTGTGTGGTCACTCAAGGGGGCTAACAAAACTGAAACCCATTGAGGGGGGCAATAGATGGAGTGAGCATTAGGGAGATCTCTAATTATGCACTTGGACCCCTCACTTTTTCCCTTTTGCTTTGATAGGATTGAAGCTCAGATTGTACAAACTCTCATAGGAACATGGCAATAAACAAAACTCAAATTGAAAAGTTAATTCTAAAAGCTTTAGTACAACTTAATGTGCTTGGAAGTGTATATGAACATTTTCATTAAACTATATTACATCTTTCCCATGATCTTTGAAATGGTTTAAATTCCAGGATGAAACTGTGTGAAGATAGGCAAGTCATGGAAAGTTTTACCAAATATTATCAACAGGAGAGAGCTGTAAACTATCAATTGTACAATAAAACCGATTACAGATCCAAAATAGATAAAACACAAGAAAATATCAACATAATAAGTCCCTCATTTAAATCACATCAGGGGGCAAAGTTAATACAAGAGGGCTTTTCACATAATATGGGACTTGTCTGATTTTGGTAACAGCAATAAATAAATTAACATCTCATCTGCATTCATTATGTTTTAAAAATACTATGATTGTCATTTACAATCTTCCACCAATCCCGGGATAAGTCTGGGTGAAGGTGATTCTTTGTACATTTGACTGCAGTCTTTTTGGCATCAGCTCTTCTGCCCGTTATGGTGAGCACGAGGCCAGTATTGATTTTCTGGGCATCTGCAAGAGGGGCCAGCTTGGATGGAAAGACCTTCCCTAATTTCCTTCTTCTGACTCCTTTAGAACAATGTACAGCCTCTGAATTGTATCTTGGTGCTTGGTTCAGGGCAGATTGAGACCCAAGAGGAATGGATAATAACCTTCACCCAACTCATTTAGCAATAACCTCTCTGCTGAACAAACATGATTAGAGTGTAACTTTCTCCAGAGAGACTCTGAATATAGCTGCTCCAGTCCAGACCTACAGAATGGTTCATCAAACCTGGCATGAACTTGTGCTGAACTGGCTAATTTCAGCTGACATTTTGGTAAGGCACTTGGGCAGAAGAAATCAGTCTTCAGAAATTGTTATTGAATAACCCACACTGTACACATTAATACATAAATATCAGGTAAAGACAAGACTGGCTCTAGCCATAATACCATGTCTGCAGCCCCAAAACTTTGATGTCAAAGATTGAGGCACTGGAGGTGTATTGATGTTATTGATGATTGAAGCAGGGAGCATGTAAACATATAAACTGAGGTTACACTGATGATGGAAAGAAGGCACAGGGACAAAGAGTGTGAGAGATTTGGATTCTGCTCTTGTGGAGGGTAAATATCAATGGCCTACGGGCTGAGTGGCCTATTCCCATGCTGAAAAGACTTTATTAAAGTAACAGTTAAGAACCAGAACTTTAGCTCACAACAGGAAACTGGCCAGACTACTGAGATAACAGGGACCAGTTACTCTGCAGTAACCAGATCCTAGTGGAAAGACAGGAGGAGAAGGAGTGGGATAGGTGGAAATCAGCTTGGATTGGAAGCAATCAAATTCATTGACTCCAGGAAGCCCAGCACCTCCTTGTTGATTTCAGCAAATTAATGATAAGTCATCAGAAAAAAAATTGACACTGCTCCAAGACATTGGGGCAGGTGATCAAAATCTTGGTTAAATAGGTAAGTTTTTAAGAGTTTTTTTAAAACAGGAGATAATGTGGAGGTGTCAGTGTTGGACTGGGGTGGACAAGGTCAGAAGTCACATGACATCAGGTTATAGTCCAAGAGGCTCCGAAAGTTTGTGATGTCAAGTAAACCTGTTGGACTATTACCTGGTTTTGTGTATTCTGACTTAAAAGAGAAGAAAGAGAGAAAGAGAGAGAGAGAGCAAGAGATAGAGGCAGAGAAAGGGAATATTGAAAAAGTGTGCTTCAGGCCTCAGTGGGTGGAGCGGAGGAAGTACTGAGCCTTTTTAGTGAATCACCTCTTGACACCATTGAACCTGGAGTGAGAAACTGGGGAGTAACTTTATCAGTTCCACAGACCCCATTGTACATCCCCAACAAAATTCAATACCTCAATACAATACTGCCCCGAAATACTAATATAATGGGTTACATTACCAGATAGAAATACAAGCATTCATTCAATTTGATGCTAGCAATATTTCATGCTAGTGATAAGTTATCAGTTTGTAGATCAGGATGTTTACATATTTATATAAAAACACAGTGGGGGGAGGGGGGGAGAGGGATGTGAATTTGCTGCGAGCGATCACACTCAAGTCCTTTAGTGCTGTGTAAACATTTTCCCTGTTTATAATGAGCAGATCAGTGCATCTTTACACATCAAGTAAAATCACTAGCATGAAGAGTGTTTTACCTCCATTGATCATTATCTCTAAGATGGTACGATATTACATTTTTCACTATATCAGGAATTTCATGATGTCAATAGTGTTACTAACTTGATCATTTCACTGTCTCAGAGTTAGCTGATCATTTGATAGAGAGAAGCAAAGAGTGAATGAGATTCTGTTCCTGCACATAGCTACAAGTGGATCGAATAATTCTGGTCTCCCGGCTACTTGAAAGAATTCTGAAAAAAATTTACAAGGATGTTGCCAAGATTGGTGGGTTTCAGTGATAGGGAGAGGCTGAATAATTTGGGACTATTTTCCTTGGAACATCAGAGGCTGAGGGTGACCTTATAGATGTTTATAAAATCATGAGGGCCATGGATAGGGTGAAATAGTCAAGGTCTTTTTCCTGGGGTGGGTAAGTCCAGAACTAGAGGACACAGGTTTAGGGTGAGAGGGGAAAATTTTAAAAGGGACCTAAGGGGCAACCTTTTCACACAGAGGGTGGTGTGTGTATGGAACAAGCTGCCTGAGGAAGTGGTGGAGGCTGGTACAATTACAGCATTTAAAAGGCATCTGGATGGGTATATGAATGGGAAGGGTTTAGAGGGAAATGTGCCAAGTGCTGGCAAATGGGACTAGATTAGGTTAGGATCTGGTCAGCATGGACGAGTTGGACCAAATGGTCTCTTTCAGTGTGGTACATCTCCATGATTCTATGACTACATCTTGATAATTGTTTCATTTAAACTCTCTAACCCTAGTGGATATCACCCTTCCCTACAGCTAGTGCTCTTAATCTGACCTGAAACAGACAGTAAATATGAACAATCAGGCACAAAGCCAGGTTCAGCAGCTGAACGGGGATCAAAGCGTTTTTCTGGAATTGCTTTAGGGGAAGTGAGTGTGCCTTCAGACAGCCAATCAGATCATGGCTGGTCAATTCTCCAATTCCACTCACCCACCTGATCCCTCATAACTCTCAGCCAATGACATTCTGTCCATCTGCCTTGTAGGTTTGGACTGTCCCTTGGCAATCTTTTCAGGAGAGCATTTGTGAAAACCTGCTTCCTGACATCACCTGGATCAGCCTGAAGTTTTAACTCCAAAGTTTGGGGTGGCCCGGTGACTCAGTAGTTAGCACGGCTGCCCCACAATGCCAGGTTCAAGTCTAGCCTCGGGCAACTGGTTATTTGGGGTCTGCACGTTCTCCTCATGTCTGCATGGTTTCCTCCAGGTGCTCCGGTTTCCTCACACAGTTCAAAGATGTGCATGTTAGGTGGATTGGCCATGGGAAATTGTCCCATAGTGTTGAAGGCTGTGCAGGCTAGGTTGTTTAGTCATCGTAAATGCAGGGTTACAGGGAAGAGGCAGGTCTGGTTGAAATGCTCTTCAGAGGGTCGATGTGGACTCAGTGGGCTGAACAGCATGCTTCTACTCTGTAGGTATTCTATTCTATGATAGCTCCAGATTTCCTTCCATAGGGTATAGTTTCTCGGACACACTCAAATCTCCATTGTTTGAAATGTCTCTGTACGGACATCAAAGCTGAGCTGGTGAAAGCTGTCCTCCTTGAAGTGACCCTTTATAGAGGATTAGTCACCTATCTTCTGGAGATACATGAGGAAAGGTTATTGTCCGGGGCACAAGGAGAGTTCATTTCTCTTCAAATAGTCTTACTGACATCACCAGGATCAGCTTGAAGCTTTAACTCCAAAGTTAGGGGCAGCACGGTGGCTCAGTGGGTAGCACGACTGTCTCACAGCAGCTCCAGAAGGAAATTTTATGAAGCTAGCAAAGGTTTGACTTAAAAACAGAATGTAGGAGAAATATAGAAGCTTGAAGGTAGCTGCAGGATGAGGAGCCATGGGCAGAATGGCTGGCACCAGCTCCACCTCTGGTAGTGTGGATGGAGGAGGGGAGAATGAGAGGCAGTTGGAAGGTCAGTCTTTTGGATGAAGTATTAAACCGCGGTCTGGTCTACCCTCTCAGATACATAGACAAGATCCAAAGACAAGTTTTTGAAGAGGGTAAGGTGTGTTCCCTCTGATGTTCTGTTCTATATTTATCCCTTAAACAACACTACCATAAATGGACAGCTGAGCTGGGTTGTGACATCGTGCTTTCTGTTGATTGGCCATTATGTTTCACAAGTGACACTCTGAAGCACTTCATTAATTGTAAAGCACTTTTTGACATTCTCGGCTAACAGGAGTTGCTATAGGAATGTAACTTTTTAATAATGCTGAAATCAAAAATTGTGGAAGAAAATTATCGGTTGGATGAAAGTAAACGTGGATTTCAAGACTTTGTCGAGGAAAACTGAAGGAGGTCAGGCTTTTCATAATTCCAGTTGCTCAGGATGAAGGATTTAGGGATGGAGCATGTGCCATTAACCTTAGATATTAATGTAAGAATGTGAACAGGAGGCTTGTCAGAGCGAGATGAGAAAATTCCCAAACAGCCTGGATTATTACACAGTGCGTTAAATAAGGAATGTGAGGAATGTAAAAGGAGTCTTCACCTTTAATCAGAATTTTCAAATATTAAAGCTGCAAACATCCTGCTGCAGCCCTGATCACAAGCGAGTCACTCAGCAGAGATGAATATTTCAGTCACAAGTTCAGACAGACAAACATTGTAATCTCTCAATTGTGCCTTTAGTTGCTCTAATGAAGCAGATTGAGGTAAGAGATTCCAGTCATCAACAAACACATGGTAGATTCATAGACGAGTCCATTTGGCCATCATATTTGTGCTAGCTCTCTCAAAGAACCATTCAATTCAGCGGCCTCTTACCCCATTCTTAGTAAAATTTCCTTCTTTAGGTATTTAACCAATTCCCTTCTGGAAGTCATTGTTGAAACTGCTTCCACTGCCCTTTCAGACAGACAGATCTTCAAAAAAGACATTCTTCCGATGTCCCCTTTGATTCTTTTGCTAAGTACCTTAAATTGATCTAATATCAGACTGCAAAGTGATTTAGTCTTATTGTACTGTTGTTTAATCATTTGCTCGTACATTGCACATTAAGATTTTTTGTAAACGTATGGCGCCCAAGTGAAAATATCACTGGACAATTAAATAGAGCCATATATGTCATACCTGTCATCAAAAACAGACAACCTGATGTGGTAAAAGATAAAATATCATCACAGACTTTGAAAACTGGAAAGGTGCCCAGCTTGGTGGGTTGGTTAATCTCCAATGGGATTAGTCACTTTGTCCCCGGTCAGCCTGAGGAACATGAGGCACTGACACTGTCACTGATGATTTCTAGCAAAGCTCTGCTGACAACATATTCAGGAGGTGGGTGGCTGGAGGATTGTAGGGCTGGGTACGGTTACGGGCAGGGATAGTGAAGAGAGGTGTTAGACCTGACTGTGCCAAAATTACTTGCAAAACACATTGTCTAACCTCATTCTTGAAGGATAGACTCTTGAACAAGCAATTGAAAGGCATCAGTACTTTCAGGAAATGAGCTAAAACAAGTTGAGGAAAGATCACTCGTAAGGCTAGGTTTTAATCCAATCCCCTTTCCACACAACAGATACCTTATTGCCCCAAGTGTGGCACATAGGGCTGGGGAAGGGGACTAAGAGGGGAGCATGCATTCCTGTTTCCCAGATCCATAGTTCAATTTACTTTTTACTAATGTCCACATTGGTGAGGCCTTATCTCAAAGTCAAACAAAGCAAGACCTCGATCCCTCCTTCGTGTATGTAAAATCATTAATATCCGTTTTATGTGGTGCTCCAAATATCTGAGATGAGCTCTGAATCGATTTTGGGTCACAGATTATTCAGGTGATCTTGAGGGACAGGTGTTGCACCCAAAATGGATCCTTTTGAATCTAATAAGGACAATAAAGACAAATTCATATCTCTTAAAAATATCTTAATGTATTCCAAGAATGGTTACATTGTTTCTGGTCATTAACTGAGATTCCCGTTCTGTTTAGATACTCTTTCACAAGATGTGGATGTTTTCAGTCGGGTCAGCATTAATTGTCTGTTCTTAATGATCCTTAACAAGGTGGTACTGAGCTGCTTTCTTGAACTGCTGCAGGGGCATGTGGTGTCAGGACACTCACAGCACTGTTAAAAAGAGACTTCCAGGATTCAAACTGCAAACTGTGGATAGGTGGGCTCATTGGGCTGAAGTCCTTGATCTGTTGTATTAGCATTGCCAAAGGAAATTGGGAAGCTGCCTTAATGGCTGTCAAGATTTTGCCATTGACACTCTGAAATTCAACAGCTGGAATTATGAGTGAGGGCTCAACTATGTAGCAACAAGATGCAGTTAGTCCTGCACCACTCACTGCCATCCCAGAATACCACCCCCCTCTAACCGCTCCTCACCTTCACCAGCATCTCCTCCCATCCTCATTCCCATCTTCTCCAGCATCTACCCTGACCCACTGCCACCTTCCCCAGAGTCTCCCCCAAACCACTCACTATCTTCCCCAGAATCTCCACCCCCATCCTCACCCCCACCTTCCTCAGCATGGCCCCTGACCCACTCCCCATCTTCCCCAGAGCCTCCCCCCGACCCACTCCCCATCTTCCTCAGAGCCTCCCTCTGACCCACTCCACCTTCCCCAGAGCCTCCCCCTAACCCACTCCCCACCTTCCCCAGAGCCTCCCCCCTGACCCACTCCCACCTTTCCTAGAGCCTTCTCCTCGACCTACTCCCACCTTCCCCAGAGCCTCCCCCCCGACCCACTCCCCACCTTCCCCACAGCCTTCCCCCTGACTCACTCCCACCTTTCCCAGAGCTTCCCCCTGACTCACTCTCCACCTTCCCGTTATGCTCCATTTCCTGTTGGATAGAGGAGTGGGATCAAGGACTGAAGTGGAGTTTCAACATGGGACACCATGAGAGGATGCTTTAAGCTGGTGATGGGGAACAAAATAAACTGACCCAGAAGAATCTTTGGAGTTTGAAGTGTCTGAACAACATGGCAGCTGAACCAACAAACAGACGGTGATGTCAATTATGTGTTTGTGACTCTGTCTTGTCTTCCAGTCTTGACAACACTACCTTCCAGAGTTGGGATCCTCACTAACTGGTGCTCGTCTTGAGGACATTCACTCCAACATCTGGAGAGTCTTCTAGACTGACCAGAACCAACAATCCAGCCGTATTCCCATCAAAGCCAGCCGGGATTGCCAGGATTCACAGTTATGAGGAGAAGCAGAGGCCACAACATTCCATGCAGATCTCCAGGCAGTCTGCTGACTCACAGCAAGCATCAACAATTCCACAATCCAGGTCACATGGCAAGTCACACGGGGCACATTCCTCGGAACCGCAGCAGAAACAGCAGGAACTATCTGAGGCACATGTTCCACAAGTCGCACAGTCTAACACAAGATTGCACAGTGTGAGGAACTGACAGAATAGGCAGGCCAGGATGCAGTGTACACAGCAATCTGCACACAGACAGAAACAGAGGGGAAGAACGTTACAGCTTTTCAATTAGATTCAGACCAGTACACTTCAAACAAATATACAACCAGCTGCAAAAAAAAATCAGAGCTCAACCCAATCCTACCCTAAACTAACATTTAACAGTACAGACTGGCGAGTTCAGGAAACAGGAATCCTGACTCAGTTGCCCTCTGTTGCTCTCTGATCCAGGGAGTATAAACAGTGATCATCAGCAGGACCACTGGCTAATTCATTACCTTTGGGTTCACACAGAAGCTCGTAGCAGGCTGTGGGCTCTTAATGACATCAGTAAACTGGGCAGAAATCTGGGATGGCGTCTGCTCCCTCCCTGGCAGCCTGCTCTATATCCAACTCAGACTGTGATGAGCTTCAAAGCTTCATTTTCCAATGATCCTCGCTGTTTAGGGAGGTGAACATTTCCTACAATTGGGTCAGAATTGGCCAGTTTAAATTCACAGCCAATCATATAACCATAGTCATCTAGTGTTGTGAACCTGGATGGGGTGGGGGGGGGTCCGAGTGGTGGTGCTAGGGCCAGCAGGACCTGTCCAATATTGTCCACCCGGGAGCAGTTTGTTCTCAGCTGCCTCAAGCCCAGATCACACGGAGTGGCATTGATCTTTATTGGGACACCAGGAACTCTCTGATAAACAACTTGAAGAAGGGATTTTTAGGTGATTGCAGTTTGAAGCTATTGATCTCTAAAACAATTTAGTTTTAATATTTTCAGCTTCAGTTCTTTGCTTGACTTGAATAGCTTGGCAACTAGATGTTGTCCATGATCCACCATGGTAATTGCAAAAAGAGCAAGACTAGGCCAATCAGTCCCTTTACCTGCCATACATTTCTAGATCATGGTTGATCATCTACCTCAAGGTCATGTTCCTCTGCTATCATCATGTTTCTGGGTCTCATTTATATCTAAAGCTCTAATTATTTCTGTCTTGAACATACTTAATGACTGAGCAGCTACCATCCTCTGGGGTAGAGATGTCCAAAAATGCACCCCCCCCCCCACTTTGAGTGAAGAGATTCCTCCTCATCTCAGTCTGAAATGGCTGGCCTTTTATTCTGAGATTCTGTCCCCCGGTTCTGGACCCCACAGCCAGGAGAAACAGGTTTTCTGTGTCCACCCCGGTAAACCCTTAAACATTTTGTGTAATAAGTTGCAATTTTGTGAGATTGTCTCTCATTCTTCTGAACATCAGAGACCCAGTGCCCTCAATCTCTCCCAATGGGACAGTCCCACCATCCCAGGAATCAATCTGGTGAACTTCTGTCCGTCTGGAACAAGTATGACCAGAACTGCACACGATACTCCTAGTGTACTCTCACCAGTGTTCCACAGAACTGAAGCAAGACTGCCCTGCTCCTCGACTCTGACTCTCTTGTGACAAAAGCTAACACATTGTTTGTCTTCCAAACTGTTTGCTGCATCTGTACGTAGCTTTCAGTCACTGATGAACAAAAATACCAAAGTCCCTTTGGATATCACACTTTCCAATCTCTCGTCATTTAAGAAATACTTGGCCATTTTGTCCTCTGACCAAACTGGAGAAGCTCACATTTGTTGACATTATCTTCCATTTGCTTTGCTCCTGCCTGCTCAGCCAGCCTGTCTGAATCCCCTTGAAGCCTCTTTGCATCCTCCTTATAACTCACATTCCCAGCAGCTTTGTATTATCTGCAAATTTAGAAATATCCATTCAAATCCTTTTCCCCCCCCATATCCTAGTGTTTGGAATTAGTCTGTTTAAGTGTGTTATGAGCTACCTCTGGAGCAGCTGGGACTTGAACATGGGGTTTCTGACCAAGACGTAGGTAGATTACCGCAAGAACTGAAGCACAAGAACCAAAATCCCACATTGGTATCACTGATATAATGTCCCAGTACTGCTCCCTGCTGGTCACAGCCTCGGCCTATCTCAGCCTATCTCGGCTTTCTGCCTGTTAACTAATCCTCAAACCTGTGCTGGCTTATTCCCTTTTTGTTTACTAACGTTGTGCAGAAATTTATGAAAAGTCTTTTGAAAATCCAAATATACCACATCCACTGACTCCCCCTTATTGACTCTGCAAGTTATATCCTTGAAAAGCACTATCAAGTTTATCAAATTTAAATTCCTTTCATGAATCCATGTTTAGTTTGCCTAATCAGTAGTCATATCCTTTATAAAAGGTTCTAGCATTTTCCATGCTTTTGATATCTTGTTAACAAGCGTGACATGCCCTTTATCCCTTTAAATTCAGACAGATACACTTTCCCGACAGGACCTAATGGTTTCCAGGGGCCAACATTTCTGACCAACCATTCCTTTTATCATCACCTGTTGATATGGGATATAACATTGGCCTTTTCCCATTGTCTATAAAATAAACATTCACCTGATCAGGGTGGTTTAAATAGTCTGTGTTATTATTCACCTTATGGAAAACTGCACAATGAATGTCACTGACACCAATTGTTAGATTAGGATGACCATCGTGAGGCTTGACTCACCTTCCTCTGCATCAGACGGGATCTGAGATGCTGTTGACCGGGAACTGGATTTACTCCTCTTACTGCTGTGGCTGTTGATAGAGGGGTACGATTGCAGCTTGCCATGCTGGCTGTGTCCGCTCAGTGAGTTGGAGTGCTCCATAGGGCTAGAACGTGCTCTGTGCCCAGTCAGCGTGTGGGTGACTGAGCTTCCTGCTGTGTTTGCAGCTTCAGTATCTGTGCTGTGTAAGCGGACTGCCTGTCGGATCCCATTCTGTGATAATACAGGACTCTGTCCAGCATCCTCTGGCACCAAGCTCCGTGCTGTAGGGGGAGCCTTGGGTTGATCTTAAAACAGAAACAATAAAGGAAAGCTTTGTCAATAACTAAAATAGAACGTGCTGGAGAACCTCAGAAGGTCTTGCAGCATCTGTGGAAAGATACAGACAAAATCTTTCAAGTCCTTCGCTATTTCTTTGGAACTGAAGGGAGCTAGAAAATGATGGTTTTAACACTGTTGACGTGTGTGTGTGTGTCTGTGTGTCTGTGTGTGTCTGTGTGTGTGTCTGTGCGTGTGTGTGTGTCTGTGTGCGTGTGAGTGTTGTGTCTGTGTGCGTGTGTGTGTGTATGTCTATGTCTATGTGAGTATGTGTGCTTTGGAGAAGTGGATGCAATAAATGGTGAGGTTGCCCAGAGAAAAGTCCTGCTAATGGTGGTTAAGGAGTGATGTAGATTCAAAATAGATGTTAATGATAGGTGTGAAATGTTTAAAGTAGGGTGCCATTGCTAACAAGAGGCCTCCATAAGCAAGATATTGCGGTTGGGCAGGGGCAAGGTTTGTATACAAAATAGAAGACAGATTTCATGTTCTAAAGTTGCAGAACTCCATACTGAGGCCGAAGGTTGTAAGGTGCCAAAGTGGAAAATGAGGTGTTATTCCTCCAGCTCATTCTGAACTTGGCTGGAACACTGCAGCAGGGCCTTGGAGAGAAAGATTAACATGGGAGCAAGGTGGTTTAGTGAAATGGTGAGCATCTGGAAGGTTGGGATCATTTCTATGGACAGACCAACAGTGTTCCGTGAAGTGGTCACCCAGTCTGTGCTAGCTCTCACCAGCGTAAAGGAGACCACGTTGTGAGCAGTTGACCAGACTGAAAGGAGTACAAATGAATCACTACTTCACCTGGAAGGTGTGTTTGGCCCTTGGGCAGTGAGGAGGAAGGAGGGGAATGGCCAGGAGTTACACCTTCCGTGATTGCACAGGGAGGCACCATGGGAGAGTGAGGAAGTGTAAGGAGCGATGGGGGAGTGGATCAGGGGATCATGGAGAGAACAGTCTCTGTAGTATCCGGACAGTGGAGGGGAAGGGAAGATGGGTTTGGTGGGGGCATCCTGCAGGAAATGGTGGAAATGGCAGAGGATGATCGTTTGAAAGCAGATGCTAGTGGGTAGAAAGTGAGGACAAAAGAAACCTCATTGTTGTTCTGGGCAGGAGGAGAAGGGGTGAGGACAACAATATGGGAAAGAGATTGGACCCGGCTGAAGACCCTCTAAAAGAATGGCACTCCCTCAGCACTGACCCTCCGACAGTGCAGCACTCCCTCAGCACTGACCCTCCGACAGTGCGGCACTCCCTCAGCACTGACCCTCCGACAGTGCGGCACTCCCACAGCACTGACCCTCCGACAGTGCAGCACACCCTCAGCACTGACCCTCCGACAGTGCGGCACTCCCTCAGCACTGACCCTCCGACAGTGCGGCACTCCCTCAGCACTGACCCTCCGACAGTGCGGCACTCCCTCAGTACTGACCCTCCGACAGTGCGGCACTCCCTCAGCACTGACCCTCCGACAGTGCGGCACTCCCTCAGCACTGACCCTCTGACAGTGCAGCACTCCCTCAGCACTGACCCTCTGACAGTGCAGCACTCCCTTAGCGCTGACCCTCGGACAGTGTGGCACTCCCTCAGCACTGCATTAGGATTATTAGTTGTGGTGAGATAGCATTGTGGATGCAGAGTCCAGATGATGTTGTTTCAAGTCAAGGAATAGGAAAACACAGGAATCTTCCCACAAGTTCCTTGAGACAGTTTCCGACGCTCAGAAGCAGGTCAGCATGTGCCAGTCAGTCCCTACTGATGAGGGTCCAATTAGTAAAAGCTGCACGTCTGCTCTGAGCACGTGGAGCCTGAATCCTGATTGAATTATTATAGCTCTGTATTTTATACAAATACCTCATATTATCTGCCCGTGCTAATTAAAACCTGTGCATTGGAGAGAATATAAAGACCTTGGGAAACTGAAATCAATCATCTCACTTCACTTCAAATCACTTGAGCAGTTTAATTTTAACTTTTTAATTTAAGAAATATTGTGTGGATGAATCCTGTCTGAATCAATTTGCTTTGGATTACTCTGACATGTAATACTGCTTGCCAATTTAGTCTGGATTTGAAACTTTATTCCAAAGTTTGAATTCTTATTTCTTAAATCCAACCAGCAATTTCCTACCTCTATTCCATTTGCCTACATCCAGCCCTCACTCTCTCTATCTCTCTCTCTCTCTCTCTCTCTTTCTTGCTCGCTTTCAAAGTTGAAGCTAGTCCTATGAGTGGTCAGGGGTGTTATTACAGAGAAGAATTTTCAGGACAAAACTGTAAACTAGTGAAGGGATGCAAAAGAATCTTTACACTCTGAATGGAGAAACTGATGTTCTGGGCTCCAACAGAAGTGGAAAATCACTCATTACAAATTTCCCACTCCGTTCTCACAGCTGTCACCCACATTGTGATGGTCAATTACACAAAACTGGAGTACAGGGCTGGGGAAGAGTGTGTTTGTTGTTTCACACTGGGGGGAGAGTAGTACTGCTGAGTACAGGACCACTGGTGTTCTGTCACAGTGGTGAGTACCATTTACAAGATGCAGTGCAGAAATTCAACAAGGCTCTTTCAACACCACCTTCCATATTCATGACCACAAACTGCAGAAGGACAAGGGCAGCAAATACATGGGGACACCACCCCCTGCAAGTTCCACTGCAAGCCACTCACTGTTTTGACTTGGAAATATATCGGCCATTCCTTCAGTGCTGCTGGGTCACAATCCTGGAATTTCCTCCCTAAGGGCATTGTGGATCTACCTACAGCACATGGACTGCAGCGGTTCAAGAATGCAGCTCACCCCCACTTTCTCAAGGGGCAACTAGTGAACGGCAATAAATGCTGGCCCAACAGTGACACCCAGGTACTGTCAATGAATGAGTTTCTAGCCAACCTGCCAAGTACCACAGTGCCCATGGTCACCAATCTTCTTGAGCAGATTCATCCAGCAGACAGTCTTCAAGTCAAGGAATAGGGAAACACAGGAATCCTCCCATAAGTTCCTTGTGACAAACTCCATCTGCTGAATGGCAGGCTATGACCATGGCAATGAGATGTTTCCTAAACAGGCTCAGGTCAGGACAAGACTTTGTACAGTCAATCTCCACTGCAGGATCTTGGTCCAAACCCATTCTGCATGTGTGGACTGACACTGACTATGTTGCACATTATCAAGGAGTGTATCTCTGGAGAATAAATGGTGAAGTAATCACCTTGAAGTCAAGAAATGAAGAGCCTATTGCTTGGTTCCAGGAATTTTAATTCATTAATCAAATAAACAACCACAGTACACTCCTGCTTTGGACAAGCCTGAGATACAGGATAGGACTAGTTGGTTTACTTTGAGAGGATGAACACAGAATAGCAGCCTGTGCTAACCTGAAATTCCTTCCCTCCTAAAGTACATTTGGAGAGATCTAGAGGATGACATAGGGAGCGTCCCGTGGCATTGCCCAGGGAAGCCTGGGCGCTGTGGCTTAGTTGACACAGTTTCTAAACTGTAAGGCCATTTCCCAGATCCACTGACTGGAATAGTCCAAGCCTGAACTCAATTTTTGCCAGATCTTTTGTCAGAGGTTTCTGTAGATTGGCAGCTGCTTATAAAACAATAGTTCCCGTCCTCAGAAAAATCATTTTGCCATTCAATCATGGGTGTGAGCATCATTGGCTGGGACAGCATTTATTACTCTTCCCTAGTTGCTCCTTAAACTGAGGGACTGGCTTAGCCATTTCAGAGGGTGGTTAAGAGTCAACCTTACTGCTGTGTGGCTGGAGTCACATGCAGGCCAGACCAGGTAAGGATGGCTAACTTAGTCCCCTTGAGAATATTTAAGGACATTGAGGTCAAAAGGGAGAATAAATAATTGGCTTTCTTTACTTTTGTAATTTTTAAAATATTAAACTTCAAAATGTCAAATATATGAGAGAGATGCACTAGCTGCCAAAAATGTTTACCTATATGTTTGAATTGGCAAGAATTCTAGTAGATTTAATGAATTTTATAATATTTTTAGCACTATCTTGGGAATAAGGTAAAGTTTGCTTTCTGAGCTCTGTGTACTTGTTTGTTATTGGCATGAGAACAAACAGCATAAAAATCCAACCAGGTCACCCGTGATTGTATTCTGTCTGGTTAGGACGGGAGGGATGAGAGAGAGAATGTCATTGGACTAGTAATTGGACACCCTAGGATAATGCTCTGGGTACATCTCACCATTGCTCATGGTGAAGTTGGTATTTCATAATAATCTGAAATTAAAAGCCAGTCTAATGATGATTCTTATAAAATAAATCACCTGATTCACTACCATCTAAAGGATAGGGAAGGAAATCTGCCATCCTTACCCAGTCTGGCCTACATGTGGTTCCAGACCAATAGCAATGTGGTTGACTCTTAACTGTCCTCTAGGCAATTAGGAATGGGCAATAAATTCTGCCAAAGGAAACAACACCCAAATTCTGAGAATGAAGAAAAAAACTGACATTGTTGACACTTAATGACCCTCTGAAGGGGCCGAGTTGCCAATACACCAGGCTGAGAAAATACACCAAAACTTGACAGCACTCAGAATAAATTTTAAAGAGCTCACACAGACAGACATGTCCAAACACCATGTCCCTTGCACGTGCACACACATACACGCACATGCACACTTCAGCATTTTAAATTCTTGTCATACAAACTCTCTCATTCAAATCTTGAATGTTAAAAGTGAGGAAAGAATCAAGTGTTAATAAAGAGAAACTTTCAGTCTTAGATTTTGCTCCTCTAAACCACAATGAGTAATTTAAATCACACACAAAGAGAAATGCCTTCTCAGCGGGTATCAATCTTAGCTGGGAACTGGCTGGGAAACTGAATTTTAGATAAAAACTGAACAACTACAGATGCTGTAAATCAGAAACAAAAACAGAAATTGCTGGAAAAGCTCAGCAGGTCGGGCAGCATCTGTGTTCTGAGGAAGGGTCACTTGACCTGAAGCATTAACTCTGGTTTCTCTCCACAGATGCTGCCAGACCTGCTGTGCTTTCCCAGCATTTACTGTTTTTGTAACTAAATTCTAGAGTTGGTTTCCTCCACTTTAAGTTCGAGGATGTGAAGTCTCTCTCTCTGTCTCTGTCCCTCTGTCTCTCTCTCTGTCTAGTGACCATTTGAGTCACATGAGTTACAGCTATGTTGTTAACATTGGTTAATTCAACTGGGCACAAGGACTGAATCTTGAACTTGCCTCATTTTTGAAACAATATTTACTGCAATATATTCAGTGACTTTCTCTTAATGACAGCTAAGGAAAACTCTGCAATACTGTCCACACTCACACCGCCAGCATTCAAATTCTGACTCAGTTAACATTCTAAAGGTCATGGATGTTGCGCCTTCATTCTTCTCACAAGGAGCTGTCCCTTCAATCTCGATCCTAACCCAATATTTATCCTCATTTTCCTCAAAACAATAGCAGCAGTGACTGCTGCTCAGATCAGGTTCCACATTTCCAGCTCCCTGAAGAGAAATCATTTCCTGTAAACTCCAACCAAAACATTGAAGGAAATGAGAGCACGAGAAGCAAGAGGGAGAATTTACACAGAGAGTCCAATTCACAAAATTTCCGCACAACTACCTCTAGAGCTGCCCCCAAGTCCTTTCACTCAGACAACATCCACTCAGTTCCCTAATGAAGTTGTCCATGATTTTAAAAATATCACGTGTGTTGTAGTATTTATCACACACAGTCAAGATTAACACAATCATAGAAAACTTTGTGTCACATTCACACCTGATTAACTCAAGAATTTATAAAACAAGTAACGCCTCAAATATGGTCAGTCATCTGATAAATACGAAACATCGAAATATTTTGAAGTCGATGCACAAACAGAAAGAACCAATGAGAACACACACAAATCTTTGAAGGCGCAGGCACAGCAAATTGAGGAGTCAATTCAAAAAGCTATCTTTGGTTTCAATTAGAAACACGTGATGTAGAAATTTACAGAGATTTTGCTCAACCTTTATGGAATAATAGTCGGCCTTTAGCTCGAGGTGTGGGCCACATTCATGGAGGAGGTCAAGGTCTTGGAGATTCTACCAAGGAGATTTCCTGGAAAATACTGGGGTTGAGGGAATTCCATAAACATAAGGAGATTGAGATTGTTCTTCTTCCAGCAGAAAAGTGAAGGAGTGAACACAGTTTTCAGATAATTAGCAAAAACAGTAGAGGAGAAGGTGGGAATGCTATCTTATTTGGTGTGACCTGAAATACCACTTCTTGATTAGGGCAGTGGAAACAGAGTTAACACTAACTTTCAAAGGGAATTTGGATAAATACTCACAGGAGCTAAATTTACTGGCTATAGAAAAATGAATGGGAATAGCTCATTCACATAACCTTATGATAGAACTCTACTCTTTAATCAGAATAAAACAGAAAGAATTAAATTAGATTTTACATCTTTTTAAACAACAATTAAACTTGTGGGGTGCTGAGTAAAAATGACAGGTGGCACAATGGCTCAGTGGTTAGCACTGCTGCCTCACAGCACCAAGGACCCAGGTTAGATTCCTGCCTCAGGTGACTGTGTGGAGTTTGCACATTCTCCCTGTGTCTGTGTGGGTTTCTTCCGGATGCTCCAGTTTCCTCCCGCAGTCCAAAGATGTGCAGGTTAGGGTGGATTGGCCATGGGGAATGCAGGGTTACAGGAGAGGGGACTGAGCCTGGGTGGGATGTTCTTTGGAAGGTCGGTGTGGACTTGTTGGGCTGAATGGCCTGCTTCCAAATTGTAGGGATTCTATGATTTGAAAATGGAGATGAGGATGATTTTCTTCTCTCAGATCATTTATAGTTTTTGGAACTCTCTTTGAAACAGACTAGTGGAGGTTGAGTTATTGAATATCTTATCACTGACTCTTTTGTCAATCATGTATTTTAAGATGAACAGCATTAGTCAGGAAAGTAGAACTGAAACTATAATCAAGTCATATGCTGTCACAGGCTGGAGGGACTGCATGGCGTATTCTTGCTCCTGGTTAGTTTATAATGTTATAATCCTAGCCGATGTTAATATTGGACAAGCAATATTCCAGAATGAAAAATCTAGCTTGATACACCATATGTTTAATTTTCACAGTTTGGTTACTCTGGAAACCCATCACTGAATATAGTCACAAAAGGCTGTCAATGCACTTTCAACAATAAAAAACATCAACGTTTATTATAGAAAAGAATAAGAAAAAAAAACTAAAGCTATATGCATAACGAGACAAGTTTAAACAACAAAAACAATGTTTAAACTCTTTTTCCCAGCACTACCCTTTGCAGACACAACTCCCCATTGAAATATAATTTCTACCTTGCTTTTAAAAGTTCTTGCTCAACTAATAGGATCACAATCAATGCCTTTTCAGTGAATTGATGCACATTCGTTGATGTGATTCTCTCCATGAATGGTTCTCCCTGAGACACACAGACAGAGTATAACTCATTGATGCTTGTAAACATGAAGACAAAGATCAAAGCTGCAACTAGTTTCCAGCTGATAAACAGCACATTGACTGTCGTGAATCTTTATATCTGAAATGAGTTTGCTTCAAGTCTCTCTTTGGGTCATAAAAGCTCAACTTCAGTAAGTTCATTAACAAATATCTCACCATGTCCAGCCATTTAGCTTAAATGACATGATTTCTTGGGAATCCTGTTTTTACCCCATTTTTTAAAAAACATTTCTCACCCATAAAAACGTCACCTTCACAGCAGGGTAAACAAAAATTGCCTTTCCTTCTAGGTTAGAAGCCAAGTTCTGAAATGTTTTTGTTTATTCAGTCATGAGATGTGGGTGTCACTGGGTGGGACCACCATTTATTGCCTGTCTCTAGCTGCTCCTATGAGAAGGTGGGGGTGCGCTGCCTCCTTGAACCGCTGCAGTCCATGTGCCGTGGGTAGATCCACAATGTTGTTCGGTCAGGAATTTCGGAATTTTGACACAGCGACACTAAAGGAATGGCGATATATTTCCAAGTTAGGATGGTGGGTGGATTGGAGGGGAAATTGCAGGTGGTGGTGTTCCCATGTATCTGCTGCCCTTGTCCTTCTGAACAGGTCAAGGGTTTGGAAGATGCTGTCTGAGGATCGTTGTAGATAACTGTTGTTGCTGAGCATTGGTGCTGGAGGGAATCAATATGTTGTAAACATTCATCAGAGAGGTTACAGGGGACATAGCTTAACAGTAGCAGAAGAATAATATCTTGTAAGTAGGTTACAATGTTCCAGGAGCAAGATTTTACTGATTGAATGATTATAAGCAATGCCATGGGAAGTTTGTTGACCTATTAAACAGAGTCAGGGAAAAAAATCAGAATGTTCAAGTTATTGATTATTTAAAGGGTCTTGTTAATGGGGCTTTAGCTCTTCCTTTAGGTTCTGTTACCATGATTACCCAAGGCTTGTTTCCATGGTTACGCCAGGTTTTGCAGTTGATAGCATGCAGCCCACTTATAGTCAAAAAGGTTTGAAGTTTTTCTGGGGCCTTCGACTGGGTTTTGTGTTGGACCAAAATCCACAGGGAATGGCCTGAGGAGGGAAAAATTACCTTAATGAATAAAACAACATTTTGACCTGAATACTGCTCAAAGCTTTCATTCTGGGACTCCTGTGGATGTGGCAGAGGTTCGATGCTGATGAGAACTTCCTAATCTGATTGCAAGGATTTGACTTGAATCTGTGAACTAAGATAATTCAAACCTCATTCGCAGCAGAAGGGGTTGGAGAGGGTTGAGGAAACTACTTAGGGAACAATGTAGACCTGATATTGGAGGATGAGCAGAGGGCTCAAACAGTACATGAACTACTTTCATTTGTTGTGGTTCTGTTCGCTGATTTGGGAATTTGTGTTGCTGACGCTTCGTCCCCTGTCTAGGTGACATCCTCAGTGCTTGGGAGCCTCCTGTGAAGCGCTTCTGTGATGTTTCCTCCGGCATTTATAGTGGTTTGTCTCTGCCGCTTCCGGTTGTCAGTTCTGGCTGTCCGTTGTAGTGGCCGGTATATTGGGTCCAGGTCGATGTGTTTGTTGATTGAATCTGTGGATGAGTGCCATGCCTCTAGGAATTCCCTGGCTGTTCTCTGGACCCAATATACCGACCACTGCAGCGGACAGTTGGAACTGACAACCGGAAGCGGCAGATTCAAACCACTACAACTGCCAGAGGAAAGATCACAGAAGCGCTTCACAGGAGACTCCCAAGCACTGAGGATGTCACCTAGACAGGGGACGAAACGTCTGCAACACAAATTCTCAGCTCGGCGAACAGAACCACAACGAGCACCCGAGCTACAAATCTTCTCACAGTCCTTTCACTTGCATTTACCACGACCCAGTGCTGTACCACATCTGGGGTAAGTAAAGGGGTTGTCAGGATAAAATAAAAGTGGATAAAGAGTGGGCACTAGAAAGGCTGGCAGAACTTATCCTGGGAAAGGTGCCTGGTACAGGCAGGATACATCTCTGGTTGCTGAGGGTGGTAAGGGGTAAAGTTGTTGAAATGCTGGTCACAATTTTCCAATCCTGTTTAAAGTGATGGGTTAACAGTGGGAGACAGAAAAATACAACTCTGCTCAAAATGATAAGCTCAGACATTTCAGTCCACTCTGTTTAATGTCCACCATGGGGAGGATCTCAGAAATAAAAGTCTGGCTAAAAATTAACATCCACTTGGACAAAAAGGGAACAATGAAGGAGAACACTAATGTGTTCAGGTAAATCATATTTGAATAAAGTTCTTGAGTTTATTTTTGCTGAGGTAGCCAAGGGCAATGAGATCTAACAGGCTGTTTATAAAATCCCACATATTCAGCTGGTTCGAGGAACTGAAGGTCAGATGCTGAGATTCATGATGGAGACATAGGTAAAGAAAAATCGGACTATAAAATAGAAACATCTCAAGGGGTTGTTGTTTGAATGTCATTTTGATTGGAAGGTAGTTTCACCAGCTGAGATTAGCATGAGGGACTCTCCTGCTCAACCTCTCCCCTCACCTGAGGCATGGGGACCCGCCACCAGTCATCTCTCTGTATTGAGAGAGCAGCCTATTGGTTCTCTGGGACTATGGTGACTTTATCCTTACCTTTTGTAGTTAGGAGTGCTTCCCTGATCAGGACTAGGACAACTGCTGTTTCTGATTCATGTTAATGATTGGACTCCAGATACAGCTTAAAATTTTCAAATTTGCGGATGACACAAAACTCAAATATAAGAAACTATGAAACAGTCAATAAAATATTTTGGGTGGACACTGGCAATTTACTGGACTGGGTAGGTATGTCATAGATAAATCTGAACACAGAGAATTATGAAGTTATATCACAGGATGAAGAGGAGCAATATTTAGTTTAAACTGCATAGATTAAATCGGGAATATCTAGCTATTGTCAGTCATGGTCATCATGAAATTATCATTAATTGTCATAAAACCCCAACTGCCTCGCTAATGTTTAGATTGGTCACAGGGAAAGTTGTTTCACTGAAATAGAGTTAAGGTTTAAAAATGTAAATTGAACTGATTTTGTGGCAGCAATTTACAGCAAGGATTTTATCGACATAGAAATGAATAATGAATATTTATCTAACTGATGCGATGATAAAGAAATGATGGACAGGAAGAAGATTTTGAAAATGCAACTCAAAAGCAAAATGCTTTAGGTTCTGGAAATCTGAAATAAAAACAATGATGGAAATACTCAGCAAGTCTGGCAGTTTCTATGGACAGAGAGAAACAGAATTTGTGGCAGAATCTTCCTAGCCACTAAATTTTGTGGGTATTGCTGAGTGAGCTGGGAGAATAAGGTGAGGCCAGTAATGAGGAAATTCTAAATATTGACAGCCGAAAAAAACTCATTTTCCAATCAAGTGTTGAATGGTAAGACTGAATCTCAATGGAGAGCTGCATTTTGCGCAGTCAGGCATCTGCTCATGCACTGCACCATCTCAGATCTCATCACTTCCCCTTCAGAGCTCACTCACATTGTATCGATCTGGATGTTCACACCATTCCCAGCTTGTTGTTTTGCATTTTCTCACCTCAGCCAGAGCGGAAAGGCTCACAGCTCTTCTGACCTGCATTGCCTTTCAGGTACAGACACAAAGTCCATCAGCCTGCCCTGATTGTCAGCAGTCATCAGTCAAGGGGTGGACATGAAACAAAATACTGCAGATGCTGGAAAACCTGAACTCAAAATGGGAAATGCTGGAAAAACTCAGCAGATTTGGCAACATCTGTGGAGAGAAAAACAGAGGAAGGGATGTCCTGCAGGGATGGTCTCTTGGTCATGAAGGTTCTGCAGGTGTCACAAGTCCATGTAGGAGATAAAAGAGAGAATGTGTCATAGAGTCATCGAGATGTGCAGCACGGAAACAGATCCTTCAGTCCAACCCATCCATGCCGACCAGATATCCCAACCCAATCTAGTCCCATCTGCCAGCACCCAGCCCATATCTCTCCAAACCCTTCCTATTCATATACCCATCCAAATGCCTCTTAAATGTTGCAATTGTACCAGCCTCCACCACATCCTCTGGCAGCTCATTCCATACACACACCACCCCCACCCTCTGCGTGAAAAAGTTTCCCCTTAGGTCCCCTTTATATCTTTTTTCTCACACCCTAAACTTATGCCCTCTAGTTCTGGACTCCCTGACCCCAGGAAAAAGAGTTTTTCTATTTATCCTATCCATGCCCCTCATAATTTGGTAAACCGGGTGGAAGCATGAGCATGGGGGCTATTGGCAGAGCAGCACAGCAATGTACAAGAACTCTTACCTGGTCACTAGAACATGGAGGTTTGTTAACATAAAATGAGAATCCGAGAATTCTGTAACAAGGCCACAGAATAAAGAGAGCAACATGGTGACCATATGGTTGGCCAAAGAGATGGGTTTTGTGCAGATTCTTAAATGAGCTGAAATTTTTCAACTTGTTGGCAAGGAAATAAGTAACTTCCAGAGCCCACCAGTGATGGACCCAGAAACAGAGTTTTGTTGATGTTAATTTTAAATTAGGATTTTGAAGAATTATTTGATTCATGTGATGACTGGATTAGATCAATAGGCTACCTTGAGAGCTTTCAATTAAAATTGTTTAGTGCTGTAAAATAAATTAATAATGTTGCCTTTGATATAGTTGGCAGGGAAAAATCTATGTTTGGAGCCCAGCTACAGTTCACTGAGTGGTCTAGGTGTCAGGAGCAGACAGAGTGATTGGAGCAAGGGTTTGATATTGATTGCTCACAGGACTGATCCACTCATGTGCAAAATTATAATTTGAGGCTTAAAAGGCAGAATGCAGAAATCCGCTTACAAAGTTGTTGAAACAGACTGTTCTGCTGTTTTGCAATACAAGGGTGAGTCAGCAGAATTCCTAATTATGTTTAGGGTCACAAATCTGAGTCATGATTTGGAAACCAGGTCAACACCAACCTAAGGCATGACCTGTAAATCTCCAAAACAGATGCTTTGTTTCAGTTCCATGAGGATATTTGAGGATACGGAATGTTCAAGGTCATGGTACAAACTATGGGGATCTGCAGCAAAGCAAGGCTGCTTTCACAGATCATAGTCAAAATTGGACAAGCAGCCCCCTTCAGTGCCACATGTTTTGATTATTCTCTGAACAGCTTTTGGTACACAATGTAACTGCGTCTTTGGGTCCTGCTCTAGTCAAATAAAAATTTAGTGAATCTAATTTTAAGTTCATGACTGGCGCTGTATAAAGTTCCATAACCAGAGTGACTCCAGATTAAAGGACTTGCAACAGAGAAAAGAAATGTGCTAGCACAGGCTAGGTATGCTGAATGGTCTCCTTCTGAATTTTAGGATTCTACTCTATTATGCCAGAAGGTGAAAGATTTTAATAACTGTTCATAGGAAAATAATTTCGCCATTTTTCATGTCTGATTGAAAATGGACGCTCTATTTGCCATCTCAGTCAGCTGTGTTAGACTCTACACTTACACTTTAAGGAAAAGGGGGAGGTTCCCCCTCAACTCCGTGACCTGGCCAATATATATCCCTCAGTCAGCGGCACAAAATTAAGTGATTGGGACATTATCACACTGCTTTTTGTGGGAGCTTAATGTGTTCAAACTGGCTGCAATACTTCTCATTTTAGAACAGAAATTGTAGAGCAATTTACAAATCTCTTAGTATCACAACAAAAATTCATCACAGAAAACAAATGCTAAAAGGACAAAGAAATGCTGTTAAAATGTGTTCCAGGCAAATTGGGAGACAGAGCAGGAGAAGCACAGAAAATGATCAGTTTGCAAAAGAACAGCTCTCAAATAGAAACAGAAATTCCTGGAAAAATGCAGCAGGTCTGGCGGAGAGAGAAACAGAGTTCATGCTCTGAGCCCAATATGACACTGCTTCAGAACAATGAAGAAAAGTCATGAAACAAATTTTCAAAATGGGATTGACTGCACACAGGTGGGAAATACATTCGTAGAATAACAAAAAATATTGAAAGGGATTGGGACTGCTCTGAAAAGGGTCAGCATGGACTTGATGGGCTGAATGGCCATGCTCTGTGCTGTAATGATTCTGTAACTCCTGATGAGTCTCTGGTAAAGAGACAAAGGTTTAAAGACAACAACAAGAGTTAACTGAGAAAAGTAATGATAAACATAAAGGATTAACTTGAAGATAGACATTGACGGACTGTGTGAAGAGTTACTGGCTGGTCCCAGATAACTGAGGATGTGAAACCACAAAACTCCACACAACCTGGAGAAACAAACTCAGTGAAAGTTGCTGAACGGCAGTTCTGCCCTTGAAAGCGAGGAGATTTCTGCTCACTGTGCACAGCAACATTTTCAGTAAATCCCCGGTGGTTTTGCCTGCTTGTCTAGTACAGTTTAATGTGTACATCACCTTGTTGTAAATAAGAGATTGAAGAAATGTTCAAACTGCTTCACCACGTCACTGCACTGAGGAACCTTGATTAATGTTAATGTTTTGAAACCCATGTGTTGAGGAGGTAAGATCCAAAACAAGGAGGTTGAGGTTATCGTTGCAATTGTTTCTGTGACTCATTGCAGTGTCATCCATGCTAAACTCTTGTACTCACATCAATCAGATTGAGAAATCTCTCTTTCAGAAGCGTGGTATCGAGAGATGTTTTGAAATTGTCAAAAATGTTTGAGCCAATGTTATCTGAGTCAATTCCTAAAGAAAATATCTGGGTGTTCTATTGGTTTATGAATTAAATCTACAATAACTCCATTGATGCAAAGGCGGATGACTTCATTCTTTCCAGAGTCATCCTTTCCCGTCTCCTTCTCCAAACCCTAGTCAACCAAGGAAAAGGATTGGTGCTGCAAATACTCATTTCCAAGAACATCACAACGTGTCAAACATTAACCAAACATCTAGAAGCAACAGAAAGAGAAGAGATAGAAGTAGAGATAGAGGGGACTGCCCAATGGAAATAAAATAATTAGAATTTATGTATGACAATGAAAATTGATTTTTACTATTAAAGCACAAAAAGATGAATGTAACAGATTTATCCCTATACTGTGAAACCTTTTATTAAATTCAGAACTGAAGAGAGGGCACAATCAAATGAGAAACACTGAGTGAGACACTGCTATGAATCTGTAGAGTTACTTCTGCTGAAAGGCAGCCTCGCGTGTCAGAGGAATGGTGGGAATTTGAAGACCATTTGAGAATATTAATAACTAATAATAGCCAAGGAAGGGTTGAGGTCATATTTAGTTTTTATAGAGAGTTGTCATGATCTGAAAGGCGGTACCTGAAAGAAAGTGGAGGGAGATTCAGTAAGAGCTTTCGAAAAGAAATCTGATAATTGCTTGAAAAGGAAAGTTGCAAGAGAATGGGAAGAGCAGCAGATATGAGAATAATTTTTAGCTCTCTCAAAGATCAAGCACTGACGCAATTAATCAAATAGCCTCCTCTTGTCCTTATTGCGTGCAATTCTGGTCTCCTTCCTATTGGAAAGATGTGGTGAAACTTGAAAGGGTTCAGAAAAGATTTACAAGGATATTGCCAGGGTTGGAGGATTTCAGCTGTAGGGAGAGGCTGAACAGGCTGGGGCTGTTTTCCCTGGAGCGTCAGAGGCCTGATAGAGGTTTATAAAATCATGAGGGACATGGATAGGATAAATAGACAAAATCTTTTCCCTGGACAACCACCTGATGAAGGAGCAGCACTCCGAAAGCTAGGGCTTTCAAATAAACCTGTTGGACTATAACCTGGTGTTGTGTGATTTTTAACTTTTGTACAGCTCAGTCCAACACTGGCACCTCCAAATCATGACTTTCTACGGCACCTTTCATGACTATAGTACTTTGCACAGTGAAATAGTGTGAAAGTGTACTCCTTGTTTTAATGCGGGGGAACATAGCAGCCAAATCACACACTGCAAGGTCCTGGAAACAGCAATAAAGCAATTGCCCAATGGTTTGGTTTCAACATTGCTGATTGAAGGTTAAATATTGATCTGCCTGCACACTGCCATGCGATTGAACTGAGAGGACAGACGGTGCCTCAATTTATGTCCCATCCAGAGAAAGGGTGAAAGGGAAGGCTGGTAGGTTTGGGGAATGCTGGATGAATAAAGAAATTGAGCGTTTTGTTAAGAAAAAGAAGGAAGCACATGTCAGGTATAGACAGGATAGATCGAGTGAATCCTTAGAAGAGTATAAAGGCTGTAGGAATATACTTAAGAGGGAAATCAGGAGGGCAAAAAGGGGACATGCGATAGCTTTGGCAAATAGAATTAAGGAGAATCCAAAGGATTTCTATAAATACATTAAGGACAAAAGAGTAACTAGGGTGAGAATAGGGCCCCTCAAAGATCTGTGTGGAACTGCAGAAAATGGGGGAGATACTATACGAGTATTTTGCATCAGTATTTATTGTGGAAAAGGATATGAAAGATATAGACTGTAGGGAAATAGACGCTAACACCTTGCAAAATGTCCAGATTACAGAGGAGGAAGTGCTGGATGTCTTGAAACACATAAAGGTGGATAAATCCCCAGGACCTGATCAGGTGTACCCGAGAACTCTGTGGGAAACTAGAGAAGTGATTGCTGAGCCTCTTACTGAGATATTTGTATCATCGATAGTCACAGATGAGGTGCCGGAAGGCTGAAGGTTGGCAAACGTGGTGCCACTGCTTAAGAAGGGTGGTAAGGACAAGGCAGGGAACTATAGACCCGTGAGACTGACGGTGGTGGGCAAGTTGCTGGAGGGAATCTTGAGGGACAGGATGTATATGTATTTGGAAAGGCAAGGACTGATTAGGGATAGAAGGAGGGCTTATGCCCGAAACATCGAATTTCCTGTTCCTTGGATGCTGCCTGACCTGCTGCGCTCTTCCAGCAACACATTTTCATCACTGATTAGGGATAATCAACATGGCTTTGTGCATGGGAAATCATGTCTCACAAAGTTGTTTGAGTTTTTTGAATAAGTAACAAAGAGGATTGATGAGGGCAGAGAAGTAGATGTGATCTATATGGACTTCAGTAAGGTGTTCGACAAGGTTCCCCATGGGAGACTGGTTAGCAAGGTTACTACAGGAGGAAATAGCTATTTGGATACAGAACTGGTTCAAAGGTAGAAGACAGAGGGTGGTGGTGGAAGGTTGTTTTTTTAGACTGGAGGCCTGTGACCAGTGGAGTGCCACAAAGATTGGTGCTGGGCCCTCTACTTTTTGTAATTTATATAAATGATTTGGATGCAAGCATAAGAGGTACAGTTAGTAAGTTTGCAGATGCCGCCAAAATTGGAGGTGTAGTGGACAGTGAAGAAGGTTACCTCAGATTACAACAGGATCTTGACCAGATGGGCCAATGGGCTAAGAAGTGGCAGATGGAGTTTAATTCAGATGAATGTGAGGTGCTGCATTTTGGGAAAGCAAATCTTAGCAGGACTTAGCAGGACTTAATGGTAAGGTCCTAGGGAGTGTTGCTGAGCAAAGAGACCTTGGATTGCAGGTTCATAGCTCCTTGAAAGTGGAGTCGCAGGTAGATAGGATAGTGAAGAAGGCATTTGGTATGCTTTCTTTTATTGGTCAGAGTATTGAGTACAGGAGTTGGGAGGTCATGTTGCAGCTGTACAGGACATTGGTTAGGCCACTGTTGGAATATTGAGTGCAATTCTGGTCTCCTTCCTATCGGAAAGATGATGTGAAACTTGAAAGAGTTCAGAAAAGATTTATAAGGATGTTGCCAGGGTTAAAGGATTTGAGCTATAGGGAGAGGCTGGACAGGCTGGGGCTGTTTTCCCTGGAGCATTGGAGGCTGAGGGTGACCTTACAGAAGTTTATAAAATTATGAGGAGCATGAATAGGATAGATAGACAAAGTCTTTTCACTGGGGTCGGGGACTCCAGAACTAGAGGGCATTGGTTTGGGGTGAGAGGGAAAAGATATAAAAGAGACCTAAGGGGCAACGTTTTCACACAGAGGGTGTTACGTGTATGGAATGAGCTGCCAGAGGAAGTGGTGGAGGGTGGTAAAATTGCAACATTTAAGAGGCATTTGGATGGGTATATGAATAGGAAGGGTTTGGAGGGATATGGGCCAGGTGCTGGCAGGTGGGACTAGATTGGGTTGGGATATCTGGTTGGCATGGACAGGTTGGACTGAAGAGTCTGTTTCCATGCTGTACATCTCTATGGCTCTATCTAAAAGGCAGTGCCTCTGACTGTAGCTCCTTCTGAATTGCATTTGAGAGTCAGCCTGCAGTTTGTGCTCCAGTTTCTGAAGTGGGACATGAGTCCTCAACACCTTAACCCAGACGGATGTGTGTCTCTTGCATTGAACTATGGCTAACCCATAAATGGCAAGAACACATGACTCATTTGTGCCGATGGTAGTGAGACTCCCCCACTCCGCGAAATGCAATGTTTCACTCTACAATGAACAAAGATTGTCTTGATTGCAGTTACTGCAGACTCAACTTTCTCAACCTGGCTCCAATCTCTTTAATCTGAGCAAAACAGTGAATACGGTCCAACAGTTTGGTTCAATTATAACCGGTGCCAAGAAATGAAAGGACTGATTCACTATTCCATTGAAAAGAGTACACTCTCTCTCTGGAACACAGGAACAACATTGCATTTATGCAGCATCTGTATGATAGTGAAATATCTGAAGGTACTGCACAGGAGCTTTGTCAAACAAAATTGACACTTAACCTAGAAGTTACACTCTGGTAATTAACATAAACACTCAACGTGCTCACTTGTAATCACAGAGTCTGCTGTACAAAGCTGCTGGGAGAGTGTCCAAGTCCTGTCAGTGATAAAGTTCTCTCACACAAAAGAATTAAACAGTCGCCTACTAATAACACACAGTGTAATTTCAGACTGCAAGGGCTGACTTTCTGAACACAATTTGCTGATGAGGCACTTTCACCAGAAAATACACCCATCAAAATATCAAATCACAGACCAGTGTCCCAAAATTAACTAACAATCAGCTTTAAAGATTGAACTGCCTCAATAATGGAAAGTTTAATCCCCCACATAAAACATTTTGAAAATTAAATACACACTTGGCAAAGTAAACTCAGATTAAAGGGTTATGGAAATAAATTTTAGGATCACTGCACGGGATTGCAGTGGTCCCCAATGCCTCAATGGCAGGCACTATGAGTCTGTCGTGTGTGACCCACTGCCAGTGTACCATTAAACCTTGCATTTTCACACAGTTCAGGAAGACAGTTCCCCTTCGACAGCTATGTCTGCTTCCTCTGAGAAATGTTTCAGTAATAGGTCCAAGCAAAAAACTAGCTTTTATTCTGCATTAATTGGAATTAGTGTGCTGTGCAAATAGTAAAGAAACCTAGGTAAAAAACCTACCTGTTACTAGAGGAGGTAAAGTAAGGCCCTGGAGTGCAGGTTCATGGTTCCTTGAAAGTGGAGTCTCATGTAGTTAGGATAGTGAAGAAGGTGTTTGGTATGCTTGACTTTATTGGTAAGTGCATTGAGTATAGGAGTTGAGAGGTCATGTTACAGCTGTACAGGTCATTGGTTAGGCCACTTTTAGAATACTGTGTGCAATTCTGGTCTCTCTGCTATAGGAAAAGTGTTGTGAAACTGGAAAGGGTTCAGAAAAGATTTAGAATGATGTTGGCAGGTATGAAGGGCTTGAGTTATAGGGAGACACTGAATAGACTAGGGTGTCAGATGTTGAGGGGTGACCTTACAGGGGTTTATAAAATCATGAGGGGCATGGATAGGATAAATAGAGAAGGTATTTTCCCTAGTCCAGAACTAGAGGGCATAGGTTTAGGGTGAGAGGGGAAGGATATGAAAGAGACCTAAGGGGCAACTTTTCACACAGAGGGTGGTGCGTGTATGGAATGAGATTCCAGAGGAAATGGTGGAGTCTGATACAATTACAACATTTAAATGGCACCTGGATGGTTATATAAAGAGGAAAGGTTTAGAGGGATATGGGCCAAATGCTGGCAAATGGGACTAAGATTCATTTAGGACATCTGATCAGCATAGACAAGTTGACCAAAGGCTCCATTCGCATGCTGTATACAGGTCCGTGACTCTATGACCATTTACTGCCTCATTATCTCTGTGACTGCCTTTGTCTTACATGGGAGGTCTGCATTCCTACACAATTCAGAGTATCAGGCACATCCTCAAATTTCTCCACTTATAGTAGCAACTGTGCCTTTATGAACTGTGCATGATACATGTAAAATCTCAGAAGTAGCAAGTAGTAGAAAATGGAAGGGAGAAACTCAGGAAAATTATAATCACCAGAGAAGTGGCATTGAGTAAGTTGTTTCAGCTGTGGGTGGATAAAGACACAGATCCTGATGGACGTCATTCTAGGGTCTTAGAAGAAGTGAATAATGAGATTGGTGATATACAAGTTTCAACTTTCCAAAATTCCTTTGGTTTATTGATCATCCTAATAGATTAGACAACAGCCAGTATAATTCATTTGTTCAAAAGGTAAAGGGGACAGAGAGCAAGAGACTTCATGTCATTAGCTTCACATCTGTCATTGGGAAAATGTTAGAAGTTCGGTACCCATGGGGATGGCCTCAACTGGGACCTTGGGTTTATGTCACACTGCAGGTGACCCCACTGCACTATACACACACACACACACACACACACACACACACACACACACACACACACACACACACTCACAGACTGATGCCCATTTACACTCACATACATACACATACTTTCTCACAGACACTCATACCGCAACCACCCCCCACACACACCCACATGCACATACACACATACCTTTGTGGGGTGAATTTGTACTTGCAGAATTACATTTTATTTTGCTCAAAAACTGTATAAATCCATGTGAGATTCTGTAAATCCCTTTTTTATAGAATCAGTCTGAACATTGGGGCACAGACAGCCTCACATGGGGCACTGTACACCTTCAATGCATTATCTGGGCTGACATGGCACATATTGCTAAAATGCACTTGAGAATGTAACTTTAAGAATGTTCTGCCATTTACATTAGAAACCAACATGTTCATTCTAAAAGATGAGAGACTGAACAAATAATCCAGGCCTTTAGTTACATCACACTGTAAACTTTTGCTATAAATTCTGTGCCTTACGATCTTACACTCCACAACCACCTGATGAAGGAGCGTCGCTCCGAAAGCTAGGGCTTCCAAATAACCCTGTTGGACTATAACCTGGTGTTGTGTGATTTTTAACTTTCTCCACCCCATTCTAACACCAGCTCCTCCACATCATGGTGTAGGGTGTAATCTAATGAAATGGATGGTAGATTAACTGGCTGGAAGGAAGCAGAGAGTAGACATATATGGGTCTTTTTCTGATTGGCAGGACATGAGTGGTGCACCGCAGGGATCAGTTGCGGAGCGTTTCAGTTCTGAGACGCTCCTGACGTATGGTAGAGTGGCTAGTCCTTTTGGTTGTGGCATGTCCTCGTTCCTCGGTCTATCTCTTAGGCATCTGGTGATAAAGTTGCGTGGGTATCCGTTTTTGGCGAATATCTTGTATAGATGTTCCTCTTCCTCTTTTCGCAGTTCTGGTGTACTGCAGTGTGTTGTGGCCCTTTTGAATAGTGTCCTGATGCAGCTTCGTTTGTGTGTGTTGGGGTGGTTACTTTCATAGTTTAAGATTTGGTCTGTGTGTGTTGGTTTCCTGTGTACCCTTGTGGTGAATTCTCCGTTGGGTCTTCTCTCTACTAACACGTCTAGGAATGGGAGTTGGCTATCCTTTTCCTCTTCTTGTGTGAATCGGATTCCTGTGAGTGTGGCGTTGATGATTCGGTGTATTTTTTCTATATCTGTGTTTTTGATGATTACAAAGGTGTCATCAATATATCTGATCCAGAGTTTGGGTTGGATTTGTGGTATGGCTGTATGGCAGGGATCAGTGCTGGGATCTCAATTATTTACAATTGATATAAATGTCTTGGATGAAGGGACCAAAGGTATGGTTACCAATTTAAATGAAAAATAAGTCGTGAAGAGGACATGAGAAGGCTACAAAATAAATAAATAGGTTAAGTGAGTGAACAAATAATTGCCAATACAGTATAATGTCAGGAAACACGAAATTGTCCATTTTGGCAACAACAATTAAAAAGAAGCATATTATCTAAATGGTGAAAGATTACAGAGTTCTGATTTGTGTGTCCTTATGCATGAATCTAAGAACACAAGTATGCAGGTACAAGAAGTAATCTGGAAAGCTAACAGGTTATGATTGTTTATTGCAAGAGGAATTGATTGCAGATAAATATATATGCTCCAGTTATACAGGGCACTGGTGAGACTGTATCTGGAGTACTGTGCACAGTATTGGTCATCTTATTGAAAAAAGGATGAATATGCAGACTAGTACCTGGAACGGGAGAGTCATCACATGAGGAAAGGGAGGACAGGCTGTATTTGTACTTGTTGGAGGTTAGAAAAGTAAGAGGTGACGTGATAGAAAAATGTAATATCCTGAGGTCTTGACTGAATAGATGTGGAGAGAATGCTTCCTCTTATGAGACAATCTAGAATGAGAGGTTACTCTTTAAAAATCCAAAGTTTCCTATTTAACACAAAGAGATCGTGACTTTTGTTTGTCGGAGGATCTTTGGGACTCTCTTCCTGAAAAGATGGTGGAAACACGGTCCTTCAATATTTATAAGGCAGATGGAGATAGATTCTTATTATGCAAAGGAGTGAAAGGTTATGAGGGCTAGGTAGGAATGCTGATATGCAGTTAAAATCAGGTCAGCTTTGACCTTAGTAAATGAATGACGGGGCAGGCTGGAGGGCTGAATTGCCCACTCCAGCTGCTCATCTGTACGTTTGCCTGAGTTCTGAATTCCCTCCTATTTCTTTCCATCTCTCTCTCTCTCTTCTCCTTAAAAACTACCTCAATGACCAAATCACCTAAGCCTGGGATTTGTGCCAAATTGAGTCTGATTAAAACCCTATAATGCACCTTAATTTGGAAGATTGCAAATGCAAGCAGTTATTAGAATTTAAGAATGGAGCAATTGAGAGCTATTTTCTCTCTGTGGTAATATCCCTACCTCTGAGGTAGGATGGATGGGTTGAAGCACCACCTGCTCCAGAAGGGTGCTATAACCTCTCACAACAGATTAACTAATAATATCCAAAATAGTAAAAAGACACCAGAAAGGTTTTGTGGCATAGACACACAGTGTCTTAACCTCCTGGGCTCAAAAACCTCTGATTGCATGTCTTAATGAGTTGATTTTTAAAAATATAAATAAAATCAGGAAAGTTGGAAAAGAGAATTCTTACACCCAAAGAACATTAGAGAGTGAATATTGAATGTGTTACCAGTGAAGAATGCTAAAGTAGACAATACAAATGCAGCCAAGAGACCATCAGACACATGGAATAGGTATTCATATACTAAAAGGAACTGGCAGAGCTTTTCTTAATTCTTAAACTTCTGAAACTAATGTTTGCTGGAAAATATTTGTTATTACACAAAGGATCATCTCCCCGTTGCTGGAAAATGTTGTTTGTCTTCAAACTGCTGGTTATAATAAGCTAAAAGAACACGTTTGATATTTTCGGCCTGTGGAAATGTGCTGGCAATTTCTTGCTGTTATATTCGCATGCAATGAAATACAAATCAAACCAACAGTACATTCCTCGTTATTTCACAAACACAACCCTTTCAGTCCATGCGTACAGGGATTGGAAGTAAATCCCATTCCAGGCTGCAGCATGTCTCAAACACACTTCACTGATCTCTGCCAACAGAAGTCCACACTCTCTCGAGAATCTCTTTACTTAAATCAGACTCTGCTGCATTCTGGATAGAAACCAGAAATGCATATGAAAGAGATCAGTAAGTTACAGTTTCACATCCAAACTGCTTAGTTTATTCGCTTTCAGACCCTGTTTTCACCCAATGTCAGCCCTAACCAAAGTCTGGAATCACCCAATCAGATCATTAAGATCTAATCACTTTCTAATTGGATTGGGAGGTCATGATGATGAGTTTATCATTGTCTAATGCTGGAGAACTCAAATATTGCTGTCACAAGATAGATTTTGTCAAAGCTTGCACACTTTAGGACAATAAGTAAAAGTTCCATTGTAAAGGGGAACAGTATCTTTACAACATTGCATACCAATGTGTTGGCAGATAGATTGGTGAAGGCACTGCCATGGTGAATGCACCAGTTAGTTGATGACTGACAGTTAACTGCCAAGATTTGTCTACATTTAAATCAGACAGGTTGACTCGGATTGGCCAAGGCATTTCTCTGTGGAATTAACTAAAAATAAAGATACAAAGACAAGCAATTTAAGATTGTCATTCAGTCTTGCTTTATTTGATTTGATTTGATTTGATTTATTATTGTCACATGTACCTAGATTCAGTGAAAAGTATTGTTTTGCCTGCTACCCAGACAAATCACACCTTATGTAAGTATATCAGGGCAATAGAATGGAATGCAGAATACAGTGTTACAGCTACAGAGAGGGTGCATAGAATGATTAACTCTAATATATTAGAGGTCTGTTCATAAGCCTGAAAACAGCAGGGAAGAAGCTGTTTTTAAATCAATTGGTATGCGTTTTAAATTTTTTGTATCCCCTGCTTGTTTGAAGAGGGTGGAAGAGAGTATAACTGTTGTGGGAGGAGTCTTTGATTATGAAGGCAAACTTGTGTGTGCTGGATGCTACATTGTCCCTGTTCTTTAGAAGATAATAACTAGGAGCAGGAAGAGGCCATTCAGCCCCTTAGCCTGGCCTGCCATTTGATTTGATCATGGCTGATCTCATCTCAGCCTCAACTTCACTTTCCTGCTCACTGTCGAGAACCATTTGACCCATTACTCATTAAACATCAGTCTCTCTCCTCCTTAAGTTTGCTCAAATTCCCAGCATCCACCGCATTCTGGGGAAGTGAATTCTACTTTGTGAATGACCCTTTGAGAGAAGTAATTCCTCCCTTACTTAGTTTTAGGATTAGGGCAGCAGATTTAACCCCCCACTCCCCCAACCCCCCAAATAATGATCTCTCATTCTAGATTACCTCACAAGAGGAAACCTGGAACTTCAGATGTAGAGGGAGGCCATTCGACCCATTGTGTCTGTACCAGCTCCTGAAAAAGCGACCCAGCCAGTCCCACTCTCCAGCTGTATCTCTGTAGCTCTCTAACTCCCTCACTTTTAAATATATACTCAGCTCTCTTTTGAAACATCCAATGGAATCTGCATTCCCCTTTCTATTCTGATTTTGCCAATCTCTTTTACTGTCATATATACCTCATTGAGATCTCCTCTCATTCTCCTAAACTCTGGCAAGCACTGTTCAAAAGACAGAATCTCAGGAATCTTCTATGGACTGCCTCAAGTGCTACAACGACCCTCAAATAAGGGACTGAAGTGTACACGGCTCTTTGTTGACAGCAGAAGCACGTCACCCACTGCATCCTTTTCAACTGAACAAATAAATGACAGCCATTCTCTCAGATCATTCCTTAGGGCAATGTTTGACCAATCAGAGTCTACTTGGTTGATTTAAACATAGACAAAGCTTGGCAGTTAGTTGTCAGTCATCATCCAGCCAGCAAATGTTCCATGACAATGGCTCTACCAATCAGAGTCCACTTACCAAGCAATAAGCATGCTCTTCGCATACAGCATAAACACTCCCCTTTACATTGATGTGGAAGGGCCAGTGTTGGACAAAGTCAAAAATCACATATAGTCCAACAGGTTTATTTGAAAACACAAGCTTTCGAGCAGTGCTTTGACCCCTTCACATTGGTATTCTTGTGAGTTGTCCTGACGAGTGCAAGGTGAGACACTTCAGCAAAGTGTGTTTCCTTTTCAGCGATACTCGAGTCCTGGACTACATAGAAACAAAGAAAATAGGAGCAGGCCATTCAGCCCTTCCTTCAGACCCTGCTCCTGCTTTCTCATATCATAGAGGAATTAAGTCCATCCTCCTGACCCTTCCACTGGGAAGTGATTAGATCTTAATTTTTCGCATGGATGATTCCTAACAGTCAACCAAATGTGAATTCCTATTTACAGTTGACAGGAATCACCTCAGCCAGAAGATCACGGCCTCATTCATTGCCTGAGATTCCAGTGGGATTCAGAAGGAAAGGGCTGCATTATCAGAACGGGTCAGACACTGGATGAGAATTTAACTTGGTACCTTGTCTGCCTGAGATGGAAATGAAAGGTCCCATATCACTATTCAGAGAACAGGATGCTATTCTCATTGGTTTACTGACTAACATTCCCTCTCCCCAGTGAAACAGCATCAGAAATAGTTTATTTGGTTATAGAGTCTCAGAGACGTACAGCATGGAAACAGACCCTTCGGTCCAACCCGTCCATGCCGACCAGATATCCCAACCCAATTTAAACCCAACCTGCCAACACCCGGCCCATATCCCTCCAAACCCTTCCTATTCATATACCCATCCAAATGCCTCTTATATGTTGCAATTGTACCAGCCTCCACAACATCCTCTGGCAGCTCATTCCATACATGTACCACCCTCTCTGTGTGAAAAAGTTGCCCCTTAGGTCTCTTTTATATCTTTCCCCTCTCACCCTGACCCTATGCCCTCTAGTTCTGGACTCCCCGACACCAAGGAAGAGACTTTGTCTATTTATCCTATCCATGCTCCTCATGATTTTATAAACCTCTGTAAGGTCAACCCTCAGCCTCTGACCCTCCAGGGAAAACAGCCCCAGCCTGTTCAGCCTCTCCCAATAGCTCAAATCCTCCAACCCTACAACATCCTTGTAAATCTTTTTTTGAACCCTTTCAAGTTTCACAACATCTTTCCGATTGGAAGACCAGAATTGCACGCAATATTCCAACAGTGGCCTAACCAATGTCCTGTACAGCTGCAATATGACCTCCCAACTCCTGTACTCAATACTCTGACCAATAAAGGAAAGCATACCAAACACCTTCTTCACTATCCTATCTACATATGACTCCACTTGCAAGGAACTATGAACCTGCACTCCAAGGTCTCTTTATTCAGCAACACTCCTTAGGGCCTTACCATTAAGTGTATAAGTCCTGCTAAGATTTGCTTTCCCAAAATGCAGCACCTCGCATTTATCTGAATTAAACTCCATCTGCCACTTCTCAGCCCATTGGCCCATCTGGTCCAGATCCTGTTCTAATCTGAGGTAACCTTCTTCACTGTCCACTACACCTCCAATTTTGGTGTCATCTGCAAACTTATTAACTATACCACTTATGCTCACATTCAAATCATTTATATAAATGACAAAAAGTGGTGGATCCAGCACTGATCCTTGTGGCACTCCAGTGGTCACAGGCCTCCAGTCTGAAAAACAACCCTCCACCACCACCCTCTGTCTTCTACCTTTGAGCCAGTTCTGTATCCAAATGGCTAGTTCTCCCTGTATTCCATGAGATCTAACCTTGTTAACCAGTCTCCCATGGGGAACCTTGTCAAACGCCTTACTGAAGTCCATTCAGTGGGTTTGCTGCCTCAAGCGCAGCTTTTGAGTGACACTTTGCCAAATTGTCCAATTTAAAAGAACTTTAATATCCATAGAGGGTTGAATTGGAGTGATCTGAACTTGGTTCACTGAGGGCCCTTAAAGCTGGCTGCTTGAAGAACATTTTGATATCAGCCTGAGTTAATTTTCAGACCTCCTTCACTGAAGTAAAACAATCAGTCCTTCTTATCACCTAATTGTAGTGACTGCCAAGTTTCTACTCTTTTAAATAAACAGGTTCGGCCACTGCTTGTGAGGTACTATAACAAACGTAATCAAGGGCCAATGGAAAATTAAATAGAATTGTCATTATCAATGGCAGTCTTACACCTCATTTTCTGTTTTCCAGCAGCAGCAGCAACTTGCAACCAGGGGCCTGCTGGGAGCGGTGAGTCACTCATTGGTGCTTTTAAATTTGAAGACAGAGAGCAGAGGTTTCTGGGAAAGGAGAGAGTTCTTATTTTTATTTCCATCCTTCTATATAAGTCAGTGTCTTCTCAATCCGAGACCCTGCCTTTGTAGGGTCTCCCACCCAACCACCTCCTCTAACCTTAAACACCAGGACATATCAGGTAAGCGTCTCTTCTTTTTTACTTTGTGACTAGGGGACTAGCAGGGATGGCAGTGCAGGGAGAGCAACGTTCCTCCTGCATGATGTTTGAGGTGAGGGATGCCATTAGTGTCCCATCCAAGTCAATCTGCAGGAAGTGCACCCAACTCTCGCTCCTCCAAGACTGTGTTAGGGAACTGGAGTGGGAGCTGGATGAACTTTGGATCATTTGGGAGCAGAGGCTGTAATAGATAAGAGTTTAGATTAGAGTGATTAGATTAGAATAGATTACTTACAGTGTGGAAGCTGGGTTACTGTTCGAAGGGGGGAAAAACAGTCAGTGGAGGGATCCCCTGTGGTCGTTCCCCTGAAAAACATGTATACCGTTTTGGATACTGTTGAGGGGGACGACTTACCAGGGGCAAGCAGTGTGGCCCAGGTCTCTGGCACAGAGCCTGTCCCTGTTGCACAGAAGGGAAGGAGGGAAAGGAGGAGCGTGTTAGTCATTGGGGACTCAATAGTTAGAGGCTCAGATAGAAGGTTTGTTGGGAACGAACGAGACTCGCGTTAGGTGTGTTGCCTCCCAGGTGCCAGGGTCCGTGATGTCTCGGATCGTGTCTTTGGGGTCCTGAAAGGAGAGGGTGATCAGCCTCAAGTCGTTGTCCATGTAGGTATCAACGACATAGGTAGAAAGAGGGATAGGGATGTAAGGCTGGATTTCAGGGAGCTAGGGTGGAACCTGAGGGCTAGAACAAACAGAGTTGTTATCTCTAGTTTGTTACCTGTGCCACATGATAGTGAGGCAAGGAATAGGGGGAGATATCAGCTGAACACGTGGCTGCAAGGATGGTGCAGGAGGGAGGGTTTCAGGTTTTTGGATAATTGGGGCTCATTCTGGGGAAGGTGGGACTTGTACAAACAGGGCGGTCTTCACTTGAACCAGAGGGGTACTAATATCCTGGGTGGGAAATTTGCTGGTGCTATTCGGGTGGGTTTAAACTAGCTCAGCAGGGGGATGTGAACTGGAGGTGTAGCTGCAGTGCACAGGAGGATGAGAGTAGGAAGGACAGGGACAGGATTTCAGGGTCACAGGAATGTGATGGCAGACAGCGAGCTGGTTTGAACTGTGTCTACTTCAACACCAGAAGTATCCGAAATAAAGTAGGTGAGCTTGTAGAATGGATAGGTACCTGGGACTTCGATGTTGTGGCCATTTTGGAGACATGGATGGAGCAGGGTGAGGAATGGATGTTGTAGGTTTCAGGGTTTAGATCTTTCATTAAAAACAGGCAAGGTGTAAAAGAGGGGGAGGTGTGGCCTTGCTAAGCAAAGATAGTATAATGGTGGCTGAGAGAATTTTTGATGAGGACTCGTCTACTGAGGTAGTGTGGGCTGAGGTTAGTAACAGGAGAGGAGAGGTCACACTGCTTAGAGTTTTTTAATAGGCTTCCACAGAGTTCCCAGGAGGTGGAAGAGAGAATTGGCAAAATTATTCTAGGTAGGAGTGAAAGGAACAGGGTGGTCATTATGGGGGACAACATTGACTGGAAATGCTATAACTCTAGTACGTCGGATGGATCAGGTTTTGTCCAATGTGTACAGGAGGGTTTCCTGACACAGTATGTCGAAGGGCCGACAAGAGGGGAGGCCACACTGGATCTGGTGCTTGGTAATGAACCAGGTCAGGTGTTTGATTTAGTTGTAGGTGAGCACTTTGGAGAGAGTGACCATAATTCAGTTACATTTAGTTTAGCGATGGAAAGGGATAGGTACATGCCACAGGTCAAGAGTTAACAATGCGGCAAGGACAATTATAATGCAATTAGGCAAGAATCAGGATGCATAGAATGGGTAGCAAAATGCAGTGGATGCAGGCAATGGGAATGTGGAGCTGTTTTAAGGAACAGATATTGCGTGTCCTTGAGAGGTATGTCCCTGTCAGGCAGGGAGGAAGTGATAAGGTAAGGGAACCATGGTTTACTACAGAAACTGCATCTCTTGTTAAGAAGAGGAAGGAGCTTATGTGTTGATGAGACAAGATGGTTCAGATGAGGTGATGGAGAGTTACAGATCAGCGAGGAAAGATTGAAGGAGAGAGTTAAGAAGAGCAAAGGGAGGACACGAGCCGTCTTTAGCAAATAGAATAAAGGAGAACCCTAAAACTTTCTATAGCTATGTGAGGAGTAAAAGGATGATGAGGGTAGGAATAGGGCCAGTCAAAGACAGAAGTGGGAAGTTGAGTGTGGACCCTGTGGAGATCGGAGAGGTGCTAAACGAACATTTCTCATCGGTTTTCACTCAGGGAAAGGAGAATTTGTAGAGGAGAAGAATGAGGTACGAGATATTAGACTAGAAAGGATCGAGGTTAGTTACACACAGGTGTTACCAATTCTGGAAGGAGTGAAAGTTGACAAGTCTCCTGGGCCAGATGGGATTTATCTGAGGATTCTCTGGGAAGCTAGGGAGGAGATAGCAGAACCCTTGGCTTTGATATTTGAGTCGTCATTATCTACAGGTTTAGTACCAGAGGACTGGAGGATTGCAAATGTTGTGTCCTTGTTCAAGAAGGGCAGTAGAGATGACCCAGGCAATTATAGACCAGTGAGCCTTACATCTGTTGTAGGAAAGGTTTTGGAAAGGATTATAAGAGATAAGATTTATAACCATCTAGCAAGCAACAATTTGATTTTAGATAGTCAACATGGTTTCGTTAAAGGCAGGTCGTGTCTCACAAACCTCATTGAGTTTTTTGAGAAGGTGACCAAGCATGTAGATGAGGGGAGGGCAGTTAATGTGGTATACACGGACTTCAGTAAAGCCTTTGATAAGGTTCCAAATGATAGGCTGTTGGAGAAAATTGACTGAGTTGCAGTGGGAGAGGGACTCCCTGAGATTCGTGTAGAGAGAGGAGGAAAACTTCTTCAAGGCAGGCACCTTTGCAAGAGGATTCGCAGTAGGGTTAAAATCAACGAGGTAAAAACAATGACTGCAGATGCTGGAAACCAGATTCTGGAGTAGAGTGGTGCTGGAAAAGCACAGCAGGTCAGGTAGTATCCGAGGAGCAGGAAAATCGATGTTTTGGGCAAAAGCCCTTCATCAGGAATAGAGCCACATTGCCTGAAGGGTTGGAGAAAATGCAGAGGCACGGAATTGAGGGTGATTTAGCAGTTTGGATTAGAAACTGGCTTTCTGAAAGAAGGTTGGGAGTGGTGGTTGATGGAAAATATTCAGTCTGGTGTCCGGTTACTAGTGGTGTGCCACAAGGATCTGTTTTGGGACCACAGCTGTTTGTCATTTTTATAAATGACTTAGACGCAGGCATAGGTGGATGGATTAGTAAATTTGCAGACGACACTAAAGTTGGTGGAGTAGTGGACAGTTTGGAAGAATGTTACAGGTTGCAGGGGGACTTGGATAAACTGCAGAATTGGGCTGAGAGGTGGCAAATGTGTTGCTGGTCAAAGCACAGCAGGTTAGGCAGCATCTCAGGAATAGAGAATTCGACGTTTCGAGCATAAGCCCTGATGAAGGGCTTATGCTCGAAACGTCGAATTCTCTATTCCTGAGATGCTGCCTAACCTGCTGTGCTTTGACCAGCAACACATTTGCAGCTGTGATCTCCAGCATCTGCAGACCTCATTTTTTACTGAGAGGTGGCAAATGGAGTTCAATGCAACTAAATGTGAGGTGATGCACTTTGGGAAGAATAACAGGAAGGCAGAGTACTGGGTCAATGGAAAGATTCTTGGTAGTGTGGATGTGCAGACGGATCTTGGAGTCCATGTACATAGATCCCTGAAAGTTGCCACCCAGGTGGATAGTGCTGTTAAGAAGGCATACAGTGTGTTAGGTTTCATTCGTAGAGGGATTGAGTTCTGGAGCCACAATATCATGCTGCAACTATACAAAACGCTGGTGCGACCACACTTGGAATATTGTGTACAGTTCTGGTCCCCATATTTTGGGAAGGATGTGGAAGCATTGGAAAATGTGCAGAGGAGACTTACCAGGACGTTGCCTGGTCTGGAGGGAAGGTCTTATGAGGAAAGGCTGAGAGACTTGGGTCTGTTCTTGTTGGAAAGAAGAAGGCTAAGAGGGGATTTGATGGAGACATACAAGATGATCAGAGGATTAGATAGGGTAGACAGAGAAAGTCTTTTTCCTAGGATGATGACATCAGCTTGTACAAGAGGACATAACTACGTAGGTCGGAAGAGAGATGGGGACTTGAGACAGAAATTCAGGGAGCTAGGATGGAAGCTTAGAGCTAGGACAAACAGTTGTTTTCTCTGGTTTGCTGCCTGTGCCACGTGCTAGTGAGGTGAGGAACAGGGAGAGAATGGAGGTGAACACGTGGCTACAGGGATGGTGCAGGAGGGAGGGTTTTGAGTTTTTGGATAATTGGAGCTCTTTCTGGGGTAGTGGGACCTCTACAAGCAGGATGGTCTTCATCTAAACCAGAGGGGTACCAATATCCTGGGCGGGAAATTCACTAAAGCTCTTAAGGTGGATTTAAACTAATACAGCAGGGGGATGGGAACCAAAATTGTAGGACAGGTGCAGAAGAGGATGAGAATAAGGAGTTCCCAAATCAAGTATCTGATACTGGCAAGCGAGAACCTGGATTGAAGTGTGCGAGGAGCATCCGAAATAAAGTGGGTGAACTGGCAGCGAGGGTCGATACCTGGGACTTTGATGCTGTGGCCATTACAGAGACATGGATAGAGCAGGGACAGGAATGGCTGTTGCAGGTTCTAGGATTCAGATGTTTCAGTAAGAACAGAGAAGATGGTAAAAGAGGGGGAGGTGTGACATTGTTGATTAGGGACAATATTACAGTTGTAGAAAGGATGTTGGGGACTCGTTAACTGAGGTAGTGCGGGCTGAGGTTAGAAACAGGAAAGGAGCAGTCACCATGCTGGAAGCTTTCTACAGGCCTCCGATTAGTCCCAGAGATGTAGAGCTGCAAATGTGTTGCTGGTCAAAGCACAGCAGGCCAGGCAGCATCTCAGGAATAGAGAATTCGATGTTTCGAGCATAAGCCCAGAAGAAAGGATAGCAAAGATGATTCTTGATAGGAGTGAGAGAGGCAGGGTAGTTGCCATGTAGGACTTCAAATATTGACTGGGAACACTACAGTATGAGTACTATAGATTTTTATTGGCAGTTTTTGTCCAGTGTGTGCAGGAGGGCTTCCTGACATAGTATATAGACAGGCCTACAAGGGGCAAAGCCACTTTAAATTTAGTACTGGGTAACGAGCCTGGCCAGGTGTTAGATGTGGAAATAGGTGAGCACTTTGGAGACAGCAATCATAATTCTGTCAGGTTTACTTTAGTGATGGAAAGGGATAGGTGTACTCCACCGAGCAGGAGTTACAGCTGGGGGAAGGGAAACTATGATGCAATTCAGAAAGATTTAGCAAGTGTAGAATGGGGAAGGAAACTGCAGGGGATGAGCACATTAAAAATGTGGACTTTATTCAAGAAAAAGCTCCTGTGTATCCTAGTAAGTATGTACCTGTTAGACAGGGCGGAAGATGTAGAACGCGTGAGCCGTGGTTTACTAAGGAAGTGGAATCCCTGGTCAAGAAGAAGAAGAAGAAGGCTTACGTTAGGACAAAATGTGAAAACTCAGGGGCTTGAGGGTTACAAGGAAGTCAGGAAAGACCTAAAAAGGGAGCTCAGAAGAGCCAAGAGGGGACATGAGAAGGTGTTGGCGGATAGGATCAGGGTTAACCCTAAGGCTTTCCATAGGTATGTCAGGAATAAAAGAATGTCGAGAGTTAAATTAGGGCCAATCAAGGATAATAGTGGGAAGTTGTGTGTGGAGTCAGAGGAGAGAGGGGAAGCACCAAATAAATATTTTTCGACAGTGTTCACTATAGAAAATGAAAATGTTGGCGAGGAAGATACAGAGATACTTTCATCTAGACTAGAAGAGATTGAGGTTCACAAGGTGGAGGTATTGGAATTATTACAGAATGTGATGATAGACATGTCCCCTGGGCCAGAATGGATCTATCCGAGGATCCTCTGGGAAGCAAGGGAAGAGATTGCCGAACCTTTGGCATTGATCTTCAAATCATCATTGTCTACAGGAATAGTGCCTGAGGACTGGAGGATAGCAAATGCGGTTCCCCTGTTCAAAAATGGGAGTAGAGACAACCCTGGTAATTACAGACCAGTGAGTCTCACTTCAGTTGTTGGTAAAGTGTTGGAAAAGGTTATAAGAGATAGGATTTATAACCATCTAGAAAAGAATAATCTGATCAGGGACAGTCAGCACGGTTTTGTGAAGGGTAGGTCGTGACCAAACAGGTAGATGAGAGTAAGCCGGTTGATGTGGTGTATATGGATTTCAGCAAGGCATTCGATAAGGTTCCCCACAGTAGGCTATTGTACAAAATGCGGAGGAATGGGATTGTGGGAGACATAGCAGTTTGGATCAGTAATTGGCTTACTGAAAGAAAACAGAGGGTTGTAGTTGATGGAACATGTTCATCTTGGTGTCCAGTTACTAGTGGCGTACCACAAGGGTCAGTGTTAGGTCCACTGCTATTCATCATTTTTATAAATGACCTGGATGAGGGCATGGATGGGTGGGTTAGAAAATTTGCAGACGGCACTAAGGTCGGTGGAGTTGTGGATAGTGATGAAGGATGCAGTAGATTGCAGAGAGACATAGATAGGATGCAGAGCTGGGCTGAGAGGTGGCAAATGGAATTTAATGTTGGCAAGTGTGAGGTGATACACTTTGGACGGAGTAATCGGAATGCAGGACTAATGGTAGGATTCTAGAGAGTACGATGAGCAGAGGGATCTCGGTGTCCATGTACACAGATTCCTGAAAGTTTCTACCCAGGTTGACAGGGTTGTTAAGAAGGCATACGGTGTTTTAGCTTTTATTAATAGAGGGATTGAGTTCCGGAACCAGGAGCTTATGCTACAGCTGCACAAAACTCTGGTGCGGCTGCACTTGGAGTATTGTGTGCAGTTCTGGTCACCGCATTATAAGAAGGATGTGGAAGCTTTGGAAAGGGTGCAGAGGAGATTTACTAGGATGTTGTCTGGTATGGAGTGAAGGTCTAACAAGGAAAGGCTGAGGGACTTGAGGCTGTTCTCGTTAGAGAGAAGAAGGTTGAGAGGTGACTTAATAGAGACATACAAGATAATCAGAGGGTTAGATAGGGTGGACAGGGAGAGCCTTTTTCCAAGTATGGGGAAGGCAAACACGAGGGGACACAACTTTAAAGTGAGGGGAGATAGGTATAAGGCAGATGTCAGAGGTAGCTTCTTTACTCAGAGAGTAGTAAGGGTATGGAATGTATTGCCTACAATGGTAGTAAATTTGCTAAGTTTAAGTGCATTTAAGTCGTCATTGGACAGGCATATGGATGTAAATGGAATAGTGTAGGTGGGATGGGCTTCAGATTAGTATGACAGGTCGGCGCAACATCGAGGGCCAAAGGGCCTGTATTGCGTTGTAATGTACTATGTTCTATCACTACAAATTGTGGGGTGATAGATTTAAGACAGATGTCAGAGGCAGATTCTTTATTCAGAGAGTGGTCAGGGCGTGGAATGCCCTGTCTGCTAATGTAGTCAACTCAGCCACATTAGGGAGATTTAAACAATCCTTAGATAAGCACATGGATGATGATGGGATAGTGTAGGGGGACGAGCTGAGAATAGTTCACAGGTCGGTGCAACATTGAGGGCCGAAGGGCCTGTTCTGCGCTGTATTGTTCTATATTCTATGTTTTATGTTCTACAATCCATGTGGTGCCCATCGGTCGCAAAAAGTCAGGAGATTCCACATGCTCCCTCTCCATGGACAGACAGGACAGCATCTCTGATTGGGCGGCACTCTCTTAGTACTGCACCGGAGTGTTGCTGCTGGTATTAATCTGTACTGTCAACCAGCTGTCCAACTCACTGAGCCAACCAGGAGTATCAGATTCCTGACCGCGCAAGGGAGTTGGACTGCAACTCATGGATGTTCCTAAGTAATTACTGCAAGAAGTGTTTGTTTTGTTTTATTGAGTGACATTGTTCAGATAGGAAGGCCATCTGTTGAGGTATTGTTGGCCTGTTTTACCATAATCACAGCCAATCCTGAATTAAGGCCTACTAACCTGTCTAAACATTTAACAAGATTATCATGCTTCCAGGATGGAATCAATGGTCAGTCTTCAGGTATCTTAATGATTCTGGAGTTTAACATGTGACGTAAGTCAATTGAACAACTACTGTGTGATCATGTGATCGGATGAAGCTATGGGGATTGGGTCCAAGAATTAACTTTCACAATGCTCCCAGAAGCTAATTCAAAACACCTGGATCTCTTTGACTTGCCCTGTTGTTCTTTTGATGAGGAAAAGAAAAAAATATAGCTTGCAATTTTTTAGATTTCTTGTGCCAAAACATCTCAAATTGTATCAAATTATTAATTTTGGACAAATGTGGAGATAAACATTTCAGCACATCCCACAAATATCAATCAAATGGTAATAAAGTTCCTATGTATTTAGATAGAGGGAAATGGATCAGGGTGAATTTTCAGTTTTTCCTACACCCCTCTGCGTAATTTCAGTTCCATGAGTTTTGAGAATGTTCAGCTAACTCAACCAAAGGCCCTTTCCTTGGTTGCACTGTCCCCTCAAAAGAATATTATAGACAATTGCAACAATAGTCCAGGTCCACTCCGAATGAAACTTACGAATTGATCTTAGACAAAGAATAAAACCGAATTCCAAACTGGACACTGATCAGTATTATAGAGTTATATAGCCCAGAAGGAGGCCATTGAGCCCATTTTACATGTGCTGGTTCTGGCTCTTTAAAGACTTGTCCAGTTAGGATCCACTCTCCTGCTTACTCCCCAATGCTCTGAAAGTTTTGCTTTTCAGGTACTTCTTAGATTACATTTTAAAAGTTACTTTTGATCCTCTCCACTGTTTCAGGCAATGGGGAATCTCAATCATAACAACTTGCTGTTTGTAAAATAAATCTTCCCCTTATTTAATCTTTGGGTCTTTTGCCAATTATCTTAAATCTGTAATCTTCAATTACCAATGCTTCTGCCAGTGGAAACAGTCACTCCTTATTTACTTTCATTAAAGCCCTTCATAATTCTAAATATCTCTATCGAATATCCTCCTAACCTTCTCTGTGTTGTGGAGAATGATCCCAATTCTCCAGTCTCTCTGTAACCAAATTCTGTCATCTCTGGAACCAATCTAATAAATCTCTTACGCTCCCTCTCCAAGACTTTGACATCCACCCCAAAAATGTGCTGGTCAGAATTGTACAAAAAGATGTACTAAGACGTAACCTTTTTTTAACATGTTCTGAGAATGTGGCTTTCCTGGTAAGGTCCAACATTGATTGCTCTTGAGAGGTGTTAGTGAGCTGTCTATTGAGATGCTGTTGATGGAACCAGTGTTTGTTTTTACTGTTAAAGGTAACCAGTAAATGTTTAAAAATTATTTAGTAAAATTTCTTTTCCCTTTAGAGTTGTTGCTTCTACTTATGAAGCCCAGGTTTTTGTGAGCTTTTTAAAGTAACCTCATGTTTCCATTACTACCTTCACAGGTTTGATTTGCATACAACACTGTTCCTGCAACCAATTCCTGCCCCCATAGAATCACGCTATTTAGTTCATATTGCCTCTCTTTATTTTCATTTCACAACTTAAACTGTTAACAGGAGCTATCTGATCCCCTCACTCTGATATGCAGTAAAAAAAATTGCCAAAATTGCTGTGGCAAAATCTTCCAAGCAAACCCCAAAGGAAAAGGTTTGAAGACAATTATGTTCCATAAAACCAGACTTGTCTAAGCATATTCCTGAGGGGGCTGTCGCAGTGAGTGTAGATACTGTAATTGAGAATTTTCTGTTGTTTAAAAAGCACAAAATGTGAAACAGTTTGGTGTTTCTGTGTTGCAATTTCAATTAAAGTTACTGCTCCAAGTGTCACTGAGCTAATGTGTATTTGCTGTATACTGTATCCAAGAAATGGAGAAAGGGTTGGATTCTCCCTTCCTAACCCTCTCCCTCCATTCCCTTCTAGAGATGGAGGCAATGACTCAGCATGGAAGAGATTGGACTGTCACTGTCCTCCTACGTTATGGAGAATTGATTGTTTACACATCAAACCAGATTTCCCTTCACTTTACAATGAGTAACATTCCAGCACCATCAGGAAAAGTGTCTTTGTGAACCAACTTGATATTTATTTTGGAAGGAGCTGCATTGATTTTACTGTGCATTCGGAGAGAGAGACAGAGGGAGAGAGAGAGAGAAAGTGTGTGTGTGTGTGTGTTGAATGGCAACATACTGTCACAGCTGAAGTCCTCTGAGCACAAGTTACCTTTTTGCAATGTGATGAAACACTCCCCAGTCACGTCCACCAGGGGTTGAAGAGATGATTCGTAGCTTGATGCAACACACAAATAGTGCAGGCTAACGCAGCCCAAATTCAGAACTGAGATCTTGCACCAATATTCCTGTGGCTTCAATCAATGAAATCAGTCAAGTGAAAGACAATTTGGACTGGAATTTGATGCCTTTGTCTGAGTCAGAATGGATGTGGAGAGCTTTATCATTGGTCGCCGGGTTTCAATTTTAGGATTCTCACCTACAATCCCACTCCAACAAAACTGCCAGTAAGGGATGAGAGTGTGGGATATTGAGCCCGCACATAGCACTCTGGCTTCTGGCTGCTCCATTACTGGGGTGGGCATTTTAGTGGGGCAGAAGAGTCGTGAACCAGTGGGGACACCTAGACTGGAATGTTGAAAGGTAGATTGGAAAAGCATTTCGATGGTTGTGATGACACCTTTATTTTAAACTATTTGCAAGTAAATGGAGTTAATGCCTCAATCAGATCAGCTATGACCTCATTAAATCATGGAGGCGTGAGGGGCTAAATGACCTACTGCTCCTTCTAATTTGCATGTTTGGATATGCTGATTATATCTTTAAAGTTTTGTGTGGCTTAAAGCAGATTTTCAATATCTGATTGCCAGTAGGGCTGTGTCCTTGACAGAAAAGGAAAAATTATATTGACCAGCATTGTGTAAGGATTCAGTTACATTTGACTCTTTGTTCAAGTGGATACAGTTCTCTTCTGCATTTTATACTGTGGACAATCAGTTATACATATGTGCAGGGGATTCTGTGACTAGATATCATTTTTTTTCTGTTAAATTCATTCATGTCTTGTCATGACACCCTGACACAGACTCAGAGTCACACAGCATGGAAACAGACCCTTCGATCCAATCAGTCCATGCTGAACATCATCCCAAACTGAACTAGCTCCACCTGCCTGTTCCTGGCCTATATTCTCCAAGCCTTTCCTATTGGTGTATTTATCAAAGCATCTTTTAATAGTTCTAATAATTCCACACATGAACCACCATCTGTGTAAAAACTTTGCCTGTCATGTCTTTTTTTAAATCCTTCTCCTGTCACCTTAAAAATATGCCTCCAAGTCTTGAAATCTCCCATCCTAGGGAAAACTACCATTAACCCTATCTATACCCCTCATTATTGAATAAACTTCAATCAATTACCTCTTAACCTTCTACGCTCCAGTGAAAAAAGTCTCAGCCTTTCCAGCCTTTCCTTATAATTCAAACCATCCATACCTGGCAACGTCCTGATAAATCTCTCCTGAACCCTCTCCAGTTTAATAATATCTTTCCTATAACTGGGCTGACCAGAACAGGACACAAAATTCCAGAAGAGGCCTCACCTATGTCCTGTACAACCTCAACATGACTTTCCAACTCCTATACTGTACAATGAAGACAAGCTGCTGAAACTTTACAGTATCCATTAGAGTCGAAGAATGTGATGCTGGAAAGGCACAGCCAGTCAGGCAACATCAGATTCGACATTTGGAACATGTGCTTATCAGCTTATGCTCAAAATGTCGACTCCCATTCATCAGACGCTGCTTGACCAGCTGTGCTTTTCCAGCACCACACTCTCGGCTCTGATCTCCAGCATCTGCAGTCCTGCCCTTTGGCCCAACAAGTCCACACTGACCTTTCCAAAGAGCAATCTACTCAGACCCATCCCCCTACATCTACCCCTTCACCTAACACTACGGGCAATTTAGCATGGCCAATTCACCTAACCTGCACATTTTTTGGACTGTAGGAGGAAACTGGAGCACCCGAAAGAAACCCATGCAGAGACGGGGAGAATGTGCAAACTCCACACAGTCGCCCAAGGCGGGAATTGTGAGGCAGCAGTGCTAACCACTGTATCACTGTGCCACCCAGGATAGAGAGGGTAGAAGTGGAAAGAATATTTATTCTTGGTTGTGGGGTCTCGAACCAAGGGAGACAGTCTCAGAATAAAGGATAAACTATTTAGGGTGAGATGAGGATGAATTTCTTCCCTCAGAGGAGGTGAATCTTTGGAATTCCCTATCCAGAGGGCTGTGGAAGTTCAGCCATGGAGAAGGTTCAAGGCAGAGATTGATAGATTTCTAGTTACTGATGACATCATGGGATACAGGGATGACATGGGAATATGACATTGAGTTAGATGGTCAGTCATGATATAGAATGGCAAAATAGGATCAAGGGGCTGAATGAACTACTGCCACTCCTACAGATTGATTACTGCTGCCACTCCTATTCTTCAATAATGTATCACATAAAACGTATTTGTCAGAATCTATCTACTTGGTCTCTTTAAATTGAGGACCTTCTCATCGATGATGCCCCAAGGAGAAGAAAACTATCTTTCCTTATTAATCCAAATATTTAATCATACTGAAATAGTCCATTAAATCTCATCTGCTTCGCAGTTCCAATATAATCTGTGCCTGTCTTTCAAGCCTCTCCCCATGACCTCTAGGTTTCTGTCTATTGCATTGCAATCTACACGGTCTCCTCTTGATGGTTTTAGATTAGATTCCCTACAGTGTGGAAACAGGCCCTTCGACACAACAAGTCCACACCGACCCTCCGAAGAGTAACCCACTCAGACTCATTGCCCTAGCCTATATTTATCCCTGACTAATGCATCTAACACTATGGGCAATTTAGCAAGGCCAATTCACCTGACCTGCGCATCTTTGTGATTGAGGGAGGAAACACAGCACCCGGAGGAAGCCCACACCGATGTGGGAGAATATACAAACTCCACACAGACAGTCGCCCAAAGCAGGAATTGAACCCAGGTGACTGGCACTGTGTGGCAGCAGTGCTAACCACTGAGCCACCCTCAACAGACTGGGATTGGATAGCTCAGGTGGCTGGACAGCTGGTTGTAATGCAGAATAATGTGGATAGAGTGGGTTAAATTCCCACGCTAGCAGAGGCTACCATGACAGACTGTCCTTCTGAACTTCTCCCCCTCTCTCCTGAGGTGTGCTGATTCCTCAGGTTAAAGTGCCAAAAGTTCTCTCTGTCTAATGGGGGATTGTTAGGCTCTGACTTTACCTTTACCATATAACCGAGTGCTAAAAACAGCTCTACCTGTTGCTGAGCCAGTGCCTTGCATAATTTTACCGTAGCTTTTTTTTCGGATTACTTTTGTTATTGAAGCCAAAAAACTAATGTCCATTTAATGCCTTTAGTTACCTGAATTTGCACTTTCAGGGACTTGGTGAATTTGAGCTTTCAGATTAAGTATTCCCATTTTCATGAGAATGCATATTCCTTCCTCTCTGTTTTCCAACCACAGAGGCATCATCTTGCTACTTTCAATTTTCCCCGGTATTGACCTGTCCATTCTGCTCACTCTACCTTTGCCATTTTTGTGATTTTCTATCTTTGCCAAATTCACTAATTTGATGCCGTCAACATATTTAACCAGTCTTGTCCAAAGCCAATTTAAACTTGAAAATAATAGGCAAGATCGTATTAACTCCTATACAATCTGCTTGTACTTCACACAAAAGAAAACTTTTCACTCTACCTAGGTACGTGTGAAAATAATAAATTAAATCAAAACAAAATAAAAATGTTCTACTCCGCTCAATTTGAGACAGACAGTGACTAAAATCTAAAGTACATCACCTGAAAAGATGATGGAGATAGATTTTATTACAGTCTTCAGGTGAGCATCCTATAAGTGCTTGAAGGGAAAAGACTAGCAGGACTGTGAGAAAGGGGTCAAGACTGAGACTAGTTGAGTTTCTCTTGCAGAGAGGAGAAAGTGAGGTCTGCAGATGCTGGAGATCAGAGCTGAAAATGTGTTGCTGGAAAAGCGCAGCAGGTCAGGCAGCATCCAAGGAGCAGGAGATTTGACGTTTCCTGAAGAAGGGCTTATGCCCGAAGCGTTGAATCTCCTGTTCCTTGGATGCTGCCTGACCTGCTGCGCTCTTTCTCTTGCAGAGAGCCAGCATGCATGTTTAGGGCATTCCTTCTGGGTTTTAGCCACTCTGTGGTTCTATTTAAACCCAACTCTTGATCCACTGTGTCACCCAATATTCCACACTTTCTGTTCTTTTTCTTTAAACATTACTTGTGCGAACGATTTTTCATAATCTCAGTGACATCCTACTGAATCATTTCAGTAGATCCACATTTACTTGATTGTCCTTTCTCCACACAGTCATTACTTCATAAACAGGATTACATTAATTAAAACATCAACCCTGTAATAATTCCTCACTGCCCATCTTTGATTAAGCCTTAGGAAATTCAAAGTGCTTGTTCATTTACTCTGAGTGTTTGCCCACAACTGATGTCAGACTAACTGACCTACCTCTTCACTTCAGCCTGACAGGAAGCATTACACCAGGAATGTAATAGTTAATCGTACAATTTAAGATCCTAAGGGCCACTGACATATTTTACCAGCACTTCCTATATATTGCTACTTCAATATCTCAGGGACTACATCTACCAACCTTGAGTTCTGGTGATTTTTTTTCTCAACCACTTATTTTCATACAGTAAATTGATAATAGTTTTCCATGTGAGACCTTTACAGTAAGCTGAGATAAGAGATTCTTCATTTGTCAATAAAACCAAAAGAGCTGGTGATGCTGTAAATCAGAAACAAAAGCAGAAGTTGCTGGAAAATCTCAGCAGGTCTGGCAACATCTGTGTTCTGAGGAAGGCTCACTGGACCCGAAACTCTGATTTCTCTCCACAGATGGTGACAGACTTGCTGAGCTTTTCCAGCAATTTCTGCTTTGGTTACTTCATTTGTCACTCTGGGTTGGATACAGACTGAAGGTGAAAGTATTGCAAAGAATTGCATCACCCAACTATTCCAAGTGCAGGTTACAGAGAGGAATATGATAGTGTTCAGCAATCCAGATGGCTAAAATAATTATCCAGTGAAAGTGATTTTTAATTCTATTGTGAGAATTTGAATTCAGTTTAATAAAATCTAGAAATTAAAAAAAAACTGCTGGCATTAGAAAGCTGGACCCTAATGCTTTTGGATTGTCATCAATAAAACCCAGCATCATCTACAGAAGAATGTGTAGCCTGTTTTTGACTGCATTTTAACACCAGCTTCTGCATTGCCTTTGAGTGTGGTTCCAGCCACACCCCAGCTTTGGGTAAATAAAAATGAATAAAAAGGCAATGATGTTTCAGGGAGAGCTCTTTCTCAGCTTGGAATCCGCACAAATCCCAAATCCTGATTTCTATCAGATGTGACATTATTAGACCACAAGCATGAGTTATTTATTTATATATCCCATTCCTTTGGTTGATCAAACATTTATTTGGGGCTCATTACTTCAATAACCTACTCCAAACATCAATCCCTACATTTGTTCAATGTCAATTTTACCTCACTAGTAATCATTTATATATGATCCCTCATTGGTGACGACCAATCAGAGACAGTAACATTAGTTTTGCCCTTTAAATGAAATCTGTTTTAAGACACATTTCATTGCAGTGCACCCCACGGTCTACCTCCAGCTAATGGCGTGACATCGCCTCTATGATGCACACTGTGTGCCTTTAGACTGGCAAGTTCCCACTTACCACCAACTGGGAAATGTAATAATAGTGAAGCAATTCATTCAGGTTGCTTGCCAAGTACAGCTACATTAAAAAGAAGCATATTTTGGGAACAGGGTGTATTCGCACAGATTGGTATGATAGAATGAATGCAATTCAAAGCAAAGTTAATGAGACCCAGACTAAACAATAAACAATTTTCTACGTATCACCATCTGTGCCACTGTTTCACAACCAACACTACTGTGCTGAAGTCAGCAACCCATGTTTCAACTGGACACTGTGGCCTTCTTATCCACCATTCTCCCCAAGTGTATAACCCAGACACAGAAATCTAATTTCCTGCTGGAGTTTCTGCCCAGTATCTGGTTGGACTGGTGACTGATCTACTGGGGATTCAGACAGTTATGGTCTTCACTGATCGCTGGGATTGTCTGCTGGAAATAATATCCAGAGCAAATCACTGACATTCAAAAAGGAAACGCTCAGGAGAGGCTGAAAAATATTTAACAGACTCATTGTTTTGGACTGAAAACTGATCTGAAAATTGACAACTCTTATGAATGAAGATGTGAAACTTTGTATTTAATGTGTAGCTGGATTTGTCATTTCATAATCGAGAAGGGAATCTCCTTCACTACATCCAGGAAAATTTCCCTACATCTTTTCTGGGGGAGTTAATACTCTAATGGTATTATTGACAGACAATTAATCAGAAACTCAGCTAATATTCTGGGGATCCAGGTTTGAATGGTAGGTGGTGGTATTTGAATTCATTAAAAAATGCCTGGAATTAAGAATTTGCTGATGACCATAAAACTATTGTCAATTGTTGGAAAAACGCATCTGGCTGACTAATGGCCTTCGGTGAAGGAAATTTGCCATTCTTACCTGGTCTGGCCTACATCTGACTTCAGATCCACAACAATATCATTGATCTTTAATACAATTGGCACCACATCCACAAGCGTCCACTCTCTTCATCACTGATGCTCAATAGCAGCAGTTTATGCAATCTACAAGTTGCTCTGTAGAAATTCACCAAAATTCCTGAGCTAGCACCCGCCATAACCGATGACTACTCCCAACTTGAAGGAAAGGGCAGCAGATACATGGGAACACCACTGCCTACAGGTTCCCCTCCAAGCCACTCACCATCCTGACTTGGAAATATATCGCCATTCCTTCAGTGTTGCTGGGTCAAAATCTTGGAATTCCCTCCCTAAGGGACATTGTGGGTCTATCTACAGCACATGGACTGCAGGTGTTAAAGAAAGTAGATCATTCCCACCTTTTCAAGGGGCAACTAGGGGCGGGCGATAAATGCTGGCTGGCAGTGAGGCCCACGTCTTGAGAAAAAATTGTCATGGGTATCGTGAGTGGGCCAACGAGGCCAGAAATTGAATGAGTTGTCTTTTTTCACAATTCCTTAAACACTTAGTCCTGCCCAATATTTCCACTCCCGGAGAGCAATGTTTTCTGGAGAATTTCTGCACTGGAGCTGGTCACTCTTTGATATCTTGCTCATGTTGTTCATTTTCACATGTGGACTAAGAAAATATCAGTGTAGGAACAAATCACAACCTGTTCCAGTCTTAGCTACACTGAAAATTCGGATACACTTACTTCCTAGCAGGGGTTCATAGACAGGAATCAGTGACCCCCGAGGTCAGGTAAAATGTACCCATGTTGGACCGTTACTCCAGCTGTGAAACTGGCTGAGGTTAACTAACCCAGTATAGACCAAAGACCAGAGCTGGCCCTTCTCAGCTCAGTGTGGATCAGCACCACAGCAAATGACATATTCTCTGGTTTAGCCACATTCAGTGCAGTTCCTGTGCAGAGTGGAATAGAGCTAGTTATAATTTTCACAACTCAATCAAAAAGTTTTCAAAAAAGGGAACAATTTGTTCTATACTAGAATTTAATCAGCTTATTGCATCGTGGAATGATATAGTACAACAAAAGGTCATTTGGTGCTGTGTTTTACCCTCAAAGGCCTGCAATACTTTCCTTTCAACCACCAAACCCATTCCCTGTTGAAAATTACTGCTGAACCTGCTTCCCCTGTCTTTTCAGGCAGTACGTTCAAGGTCACAGTCAGTCACCGAGTCGATGCCTGTCCTCGTCCTTTCTCCAGGCTGGTCAAGTTGATATATATAACAGAAAAATATGTCGGTGTATCTGAGGGATATGGGGAAAAGATGGAGTTGTGGGATTGAGGGAAGAGAGTTTGTGGGTGGAGTCTGGAGGGATAGGGTAAACTTATCCATGAAACTGGAAGATGTATTGGGTCCAAGAACCTTTCCTGTTGTGAATGCTGGCTGCACTTCTTTCATGGCCATCATCATGGTCCCACTGCTTTCCCTGTCATCATTAAGCCTTCTGGTGCCTCTTTAGAATACAATGCGATTTAATTCTAAGTTAGGTCAAGGATCCTCTTTGTTCATGTGATGGTTGTACTTTGAAATCACCATCAACACTCCTGATAGCTACACGGCCATCTGTCCTGCTGGCGTTGATGCTTTTGGTCAGAGGAAAATTCAGTCTTTTTCTGTCGCTTTCAGTGGAAACCATTGTGGAACTTGTGATATTGCCATTTAGCAATAGAAGCCATATGTTGGCAGTCAAAGATACTAAATACTAAAGAGTACTTTAGAGTAAAACAGTGTCTTTAAACTGCTTTGAATTATTTTGTCCAGCTTTCTCACAGAAAATTCTTTCACTGCCAAGGCATCACCAGGACTGACTGACTGAAGACAGAGTTGGGATAAAGGGGGCATTTTCAGAATTGCAACCTGCAACTAGCAGACCTCGGCAAGATACAGTGCTGGGGCCGCAATTATTTACAATATATATTGATGATTACAAAGAGTGAGGTACTGTTGCCAAATTTGTGGATGATACAAAAGTAGATGGGAAGGCAAGGGGTGAGGATGGTACAAAGAGTCTACACAGGGATACAGACAGGGTTCAGTGAGGGGCAGAAACTTGCAAATGGAATGTAATGTAGAGAAATGTGAGGTTATGGAATTTGGAAGGAAGAATAGAAAAGTTGATTATTATTTAAATGGGGAAAGACTACAGAAAGCTGCAGCACAGAAGGATTTCAGGAGTCTTTGAAGATGAGACATGAAAAGCTTGTACCCAAGTTTAGAGGGTAATAAGAATGGCAAATGGAATACTGGTTTTTCCTTCAAAGGCAACGAGCAGGGAAGTTTGTCAAAGCGATACTAAGCATTGGTTTGACCACAGCAAGAATACAGTGAACAATTTGGGCCCCTTACCTACGGGAAGATAGACTGGCACTAGAGGCAGCCCAGAACAGGTTCACGTGACTGAAACCAGTCATGGAGGGATTGTTTTACGAGGAGAGGTTGAGGCGGTTGACCCGGTTCTCACTGGACAAGGTGACTTTATAGAAACATCTAAGATTCTTTGGTGGCTTGCCAGGGTAGATGCTGAAAGGTTGTTTCTTTTTGTGAAAGACTCTAGGACCAATGGGAATACTCTCAGTTGAAGAGGAGTTAGCTCATTTAAAACAGACATAAGGAGGAGTTTCTTCTCTTAGAGGGCAGTGAATCTGTGGAATCCTTCTGCAGAGGTCTCTTGAGGTTGTTAAGTACAGTATATTTAAGGCTGAGATAGACAGATTTTTAATCAGAAGGGAATCGAGGGTTATGGAGAAAAGGTGGGAAAGTGGAGTAGGGGATGCTCAGATCATCCAGCATCTTATTGACTTGACGGGCTGAATGGCCTACTTCTGATCCATATCTTATCATTCAATTTCACTTTGATTCCCAACCCATAATCAATATCTTGTCAAAGGGCACTGATGGGGGAAGCTGCTTGGAGAAAGTATCAGAGACTTTATGGAACTGTATCTCAGCAGCAGCAGACTGCATCCTCCGTATTGGAGACCATAAAATTACATGACAGGTGGCTACTGGGGGAGTATATGAAATCTTGTTTTAATCAGGCACCACTGGCAAGGCAAGCAAATTGCCATTGAAATGAGTGGCTTGCTCGACCATTTTGGAGGGCAGATAAGAGTTCTTGCTCTGGGTGTGAAAGTTCCTATAATCCAGACCAGTTAAGGATGGCTGATTCACTCCCACAAAGACCTGAGGAAACCTGATTTGGTTTCTGCAACTAACGGTGATAGTCCATTGTGGGTGGAATCTCATCAGGGCTTGAATGGACAGTGGTGGGAAAATCCCATGAGAATTCCAGAAGCAGCTCTCTGCATCCTTTCTGACTTTCACAAGTGGCGAGATGAATATCTTCCTCAGCAGAGGCGTGTTGCCAGTTTGAGGGGGACTAGCACTTGTCATATGCTTTATTAACACCTCAACTCACCTTCTGAATATTCAGCTTCCCATATTACCAAATTTGCCTAGCAAACTTGACGTTGACAGTTCTCGGCATAGAAATCAAATTGGGTACCTGGTGACCCTCGCTGTTGGAAACTAGGTACTAACATCTCAGGGCACTGGCCACACATACACTGCACCCAATGATGTTAGCATTCGACATGTGCGGCACGGTGGCTCAGTGGTTAGCACTGCTGCCTCACAGCGCTAGGGACCTGGGTTTGATTCCACCCCCGAGTGACTGCGTGGAGTTTGCACATTCTCCCCGCGTCTGCATGGGTTTACCCTGAGTGTCCCCCGTTTCCTCCCACAGTCCAGGGATGTGCAGGCTCGGTGGGTTAGCCATTGCAAATGCAGGGTTACTCGGACATGGTAGGAGGTTTGGATCTGAGTGGAATGCTCTTCAGGGTGTGGACTAGATGGGCTGAACAGCTTGCTTCCATACTGTAAGGATTCTATGGCATGTGCCAGACCATAGCAACCTTCCTGTCACATTTCTGGAGGCCACTTAGAGGCCACTCTGCCCTTCAATGCTGCCCCTTGGACTGCCCCAGTAACTCTCACTGTAATGCTGCAACAACTACACTGTGAACCCCCAAATCCCCCCAGCCCAGGGACTGCGCCAGGCTGTATCTCCATGTGGGATTGTCACTCCCTATCAGAGCGCTCACTCTCACTCAGTCTCACTCCATCCCTGCATTTCTGCACATCGCCCCTCTCAGTCAGAGATGCCAGGCTCCCACAGGGCTGCAACTAAAACAGAAACTGCTGGAGAAACTCGTACGTCTGGCAGTATCTGAAGAAGAATCATTGGACTGGAAATATTAACTCTGATTCTGTCTCCACAGATGCTGGGGGGAGAAGGACAACAGGACTGTACTCCACCCCTTCAGCAGGACCTTCATGTCTGTGCCCACACGAAGGGGTGCCTATTTATCCCCTCTGCCGTGTTTGCAGCAACTGTGGAGGGCAGCTCCAGACTGACAGGGCTTCTCTGGGTGCTCAATGGGCCTTTAAACATGGCACCAGCAACAGGGCTGTCAGTCCATTGCAGGACAGTTTGGCAGTGCCAAGTTATTCTGCATATAGAACATGGCGGAATGGGTAAGAGGTCAGACAAGAGAAGCACCCTAGGGCCGAGGTTATGGTTAATGAGATGAGTTTGATAAGATATGAGGCGAGGTCTCACAGCAAAATACATTCCAGAAAACTCAATTCAACTTGCACTTAACTGAGAAAACACAAGGTTCACTCTATGGTCACCATCACTGAGACTAGCTTTCAACTGCAGGCTAATTGATTGTTTGAGTTTAGATTTCACCAGCTGTGATGGGAGGACTCCAATCCATGTCCCAGAGTGTTACTCTGAACGTCTTTATTCCTTATGCAGTAACATTACCATGGCACCATCATCTCCTCATTTCAATACCCCCAGCTGAAAATCTTTTGAAAATCAGGAGCAACAATTTTGTTTTCCATCTCGGCGATTTGAGGATTATGACATGTTTTGAACTTCAGCAAACTCCCCATTTTGCTAACTGATTGAACTCACCTGTTATAGCATCTCCCATTGAACTCTGTCCTCTAGCCTCTTGGGAGGATGTCTGTTGTGGGAATGCTGCAGTATCTTCTCTTGACAACAAATAATCTTTTGCTCCTTCACTCCCATCATCTGCAACAAAGAATGAATCCTTTGTCACAATCAATCATACTCAAAACACACTATCCTATCGTGACCTTAAAGGTCTTAAAATTGATAAATCTCCTGGCCCCGATGGGCCACATCCTAGAATTCTGAGAGAGGTGGCTGAGGAAATAGCAGAGGCATTGGTTGAGATCTTTCAAATGTCACTGGAGTCAGGGAAAGTCCCAGATGATTGGAAGATCGCTGTTGTAACCTCTTTGTTCAAGAAAGAATCAAGACAAAAGATGGAAAATTATAGGCCAATTAGCCTAACCTCGGTTGTTGGTAAAATTCTAGAATCTATCATTAAGGATGAGGTTTCTAAATTCTTGGAAGAGCAGGGTCGGATTAGAACAAGTCAACATGGATTTAGTAAGGGGAGGTTGTGTCTGACAAACCTGTTGGAATTCTTTGAAGAGGTGACAAGTAGGTTAGACCAGGGAAACCCAGTGGATGTGGTCTATCTAGACTTCAAAAGGCCTTTGATAAGGTGCCACACGGGAGGCTGCTGAGCAAGGTGAGGGCCCATGGTGTTCGAGGTGAGCTACTGGGATGGATTGAGGATTGGCTGCCTGACAGAAGGCAGAGAGTTGGGATAAAAGGTTCTTTTTCGGAATGGCAGCCAGTGACAAGCGGTGTCCCACAGGGTTCAGTGTTAGGGCTGCAGCTGTTCACATTATATATTAATGATCTGGATGAAGAGACTGGGGGCATTCTAGCGAAGTTTGCCGATGATACGAAGTTAGGTGGACAGGCAGGTAGTACTGAGGAAGTGGGGAGGCTACAGAAGGATCTAGACAGTTTGGGAGAATGGTCCAGGAAATGGCTGATGGAATTCAATGTGAGCAAATGCGAGGTCTTGTACTTTGGAAAAAAGAATACAAGCATGGACTACTTTCTAAACGGTGAGAAAATTCATAAAGCCAAAGTACAAAGGGATCTGGGAGTGCTAGTCGAGGATTCTCTAAAGGTAAATATGCAGGTTGTGTCCATGATTAAGAAAGCGAATGCAATGTCATTTATCTCAAGAGGGTTGGAATATAAAAGCACCGTTGTGCTACTGAGACTTTATAAAGCTCTAGTTAGGCCCCATTTGGAGTACTGTGTCCAGTTTTGGTCACCACACCTCAGGAGGGACATACTGGCACTGGAGCGTGTCCAGCGGAGGTTCACACGGATGATCCCTGGAATGGTAGGTCTAACATATGAGGAACGGCTGAGGATTTTGGGATTGTATTAATTGGAGTTTAGAAGATTAAGGGGAGATCTAATAGAAACTTACAAGATAAAACATGACTTGGAAAGGGTGGACGCTAGGAAATTGTTTCCGTTAGGCGAGGAGACTAGGACCCGTGGACACAGCCTTAGAATTAGAGGGGGTCAATTCAGAACAGAAATGCGGAGACATTTCTTCAGCCAGAGAGTGGTGGGCCTGTGAAATTCATTGCCGCAGAGTGCAGTGGAGGTCGGGACGCTAAATGTCTTCAAGGCAGAGATTGATAAATTCTTGATGTCACAAGAAATTAAGGGCTACGGGGAGAATGCGGGTAAGTGGAGTTGAAACGCTCATCAGCCATGATTGAATGGCAGAGTGGACTCGATGGGCCGAATGGCCTTACTTCCACTCCTATGTCTTATGGTCTTATGGACCACATTTCTGTTTGTAGCTGAATTAGTTGCTGTGTTTCCACCATTACAACGGTGACTGTGTTTACTGACCAGCTTATCAATTGTAACCAGGATGTGGAGGGGCCGGTGTTGGACTGGGATGAACAATGTTAAAAATCACACAACACCAGGTTATAGTCCAACAGTTTATTTGGAAACACTAACTTTCGGAGCGCTGCTCCTTCATCAGGTGGTTGTGGAGAATAAGATCATAAGACACAGAATTTATAGCAAAAGATTACAGTGACATGTAACTGAAATGATATATTGAACAAATCTCGATTGTTGTTAAGTCTCTCATCTTTTAGAATGAGTTGCTGGTTTTGGTTCATTAATATGTAAAAGTTCTGGAATTTACATATCCAGGTTAGTTCAATATATTATTTCAATTGCGCGACACTGTAGTCTTTTGCTATAAATTCTGTGCCTTATGGTGTTATTTTCTACAACCACCTGATGAAGGAACAGCACTCCGAAAGTTAGTGCTTCCAAATAAACCTGTTGGACTATAACCTGGCATTGTGTGATTTTTAACTTTATCAATCGTAATGCACTTTATGACATTCCTGCTGTAGAAATGACAAGTTCATTTGTTTAATTACAGTCCATCAGTCAGTCTGTGGGTGAGGTAAGAGAGGATAAATGATTGGAAATAGTCTGTGGTTGGATGAATCCTTTTAATGTTATGGTTCAAGTTGAAGACTAGTTTGGCTGCCAAGGGGAGTTGGGGGGAGGGAAACGCAATCCATACTAAAGGCTCTCTGTCCTTGTGATATTAATGTCAAATCTCTGTGTGAAGTTTAAGATTCAGTGAAACTCAAACCAATCCGTGTTTATTTTCAAGCCTCGCTACTTCTGCAGCAATACAAATACCTCAATAATATATTAACACCAGAAATCATCTCACCCTGACTGAGAAAACTACAACACTGTGCAACTTCCAAAAAGAGCCAAAAATATTCAATGGAGTAGAAAAATTCTAAAAATACTTTATTTGCTCTGCAAAACTCTTTGGTGCGAACTGTAAAGAAACACACCTGTGACTCAAATCATTCAGAAATGTTCCTGCCTTCGGTTTGTGTGGAATAAACAGTCAGAGATGGCTCGTAGTTTGGGAAAGAGAATGGATTGCACGGCTCTCAAATCACCCAAAATGGTCTTTGCCAAACATTAATCTCCAGGGACAATGGGCATCGATTGCATCTTGAATTATCGCAGGAATTATCGGCCAATGTTTCAGTTGGTTTGACTGCCCCTACCCATCAGTCTGTGGATAGGTAAGTTCTGTGCCTTGGTTGATAATTCCAATGGGCAAAGAAATGGACCAAAAATGTAGCCTATCCCAATCCAAGCAGAAATCCAACTGCTAATGGTCTCAACACCAGAGAGTAAAGTGCTTCTCCATAAACGTTCTAACATAAAGTTAAGAAGGATGGTTAGTCTGTTAAAAGATGGAGACCCAATGTACTGTACCAGAAGAGAATCGAGATTCAAATCGCAAGGAGGGAGACAACCTGGAACTGACAGGAAAATTTAGGATTAAACCAGACATGAAAGGTTATGGGTGCAGGATGGGAACAACTGCGCATGGGATAGGATGGGATTAGAGGGATATATGAGACGGGTGAAAGGAGGTTCAGGTGGATTCTAGACATAGACATCAGCATAATGGGCCTATTGGTCTGCTTCTGTGTTGTAGGCTTTCTGTTATTCTTCATGTTTCTGTGTGTTTTATCTTCACTTTCTGCAGCCTCCGCTCTGCTGCTGTGGGAAGTGTCTGTGGACTGAGGCAACATAGACAGCTTCATGCTTACATTCCTGATATTTATCTGTTTTCTGGTCCCAACACTCAGAAGGCTGACACTTGTGGAATTGTAACCAAAGCATAAATAAACCAATGTAAATGGGGAGGTTGTGTGAGAGCAATGAGTCATTTAACCTCAAACATGAGTCTGAGCATGAAGCTGTCTGAATCCAGTCTCCAGGTGTCAGTACACAAGCTGCTGTTTGTTATTAACATATAAATCAGAGAATCACACAGCACAACACAGGCAGTAGAGCCAGAACCTGACCTGACCTATATTAATACAAGGATATAAATAAAACTAAATTGCAAATTGTTTGAGGAAATCAGAAAGGATTAGATTGGGAAAGGCAGTTCCTCTGATGAGCCAGGTACGATCTCTGTTCACTCATTTGAATTTTGTGAATCTCTGGAGGGAAAAACATGCATGGACAGGAAAATCTGTACACGGTGCAGAGATAAAACAAGTTTGTGAGTAAAACTGCAACAGATAGTCTTTCAACAAAAGCAGGGGTTAATCACTGGAGTAAGGAAATATGGTGAAGAACAGAATAGGAATATAATCGAACAGTAATTCGATGTGCAGAGAAAGGATATTGGCATTGTGGGTCAACCTATAGCAGGTGGACTGCAGTGGTTCAGGAAGGCACCTCACCATCGCCTTCTCAGGGCAGCTAGGGACAGGCAAGAAATGTTGGCCAGGGTTGTTAAGACAAAAAAATAGTTTCTGTTTCCTTCAGCTGTAAGCTATGATTTTTAATAGATAAGTCAAAGACCTTTTGTGTGTGAGGTAGCCACTGTGTGCCTGTTGAAAGCCAATGGAATCCTTCAGAGAAGGAGGCCAGCATCTGACCAGCTCAAGAATCATAACAATCATCTTAGCAATCCCTGTGAACAGGAATCACAGAGCTGGTTCCCAGTTTTCCCTCCACTCCTAACACCATGTCATTTTTCCCCCCAGCTCAGTTTGTGTCTCTCTGTATGTGTCAGGGTGTAAAGGGCAGTGGTTAGTTAGCTCAGTTGGCTGGATGGCTGATTTGCAATACTGGGTTAATTCCAATAACATGGGTTTAATTGCCACACAGACTGAGGTGACCATGAACGATCTTGTTCTCATCACCTCCCCTGACCTGTCACATGGTTAAACCATCATCAGTCATCTCTCTTTAATGGGAGAGCAATCCTATGCTCTTATAGGACTCTCTTGACTTTTATAAGGGAATTAGAGTTTTAAGTTTTTTTATTCATTTGTGTTTTAAAGACATTCTGGCTATTGAGGGAGTGCAGCGTAGGTTCACGAGGTCAGTTCCTGGAATGGAGGGATTACCTTACACTGAAAGACTGAAGTGACTGGGCTTGTATACCCTTGAGTTTAGAAGACTGAGAGGGGATATGATTGAGACATATAAGATTATGAAAGGATTGGACACTCTGGCAGCAGGAAACATGTTTCCGCTGATGGGTGAGTGCCGAACCAGAGGACACAGCTTAAAAATACGGGGTAGACCATTTAGGACAGAGATGAGGAGAAACTTCTTCACCCAGAGAGTGGTGACTGTTTGGAATGCTCTGCCCCAGAGGGTAGTGGAGGCCCAGTCTCTGGATTCATTTAAGAAAGAGTTGGATAGAGCTCTCAAAGATAATGGAATCAAGGGTTATGGAGATAAGGCAGGAAGAGGATACTAATTAGGGCTGATCAGCCATGATCATATTGAATGGCGGTGCAGGCTCAAAGGGCTGAATGGCCTACTCCTGCACCTATTGTCTAATGTCTATTGTCTATTGTCTATCCCTAATTGCCAAAAGGGCACTCAAGAGTCAAACACGTTGCAGTGGGCCTGGATTCACATGTAGGCCAGACCAGGTAATTATTCCTTCCCTAAAGAGCCTTAGTGAACCAGGTGGGTTTTTAACAACAATTGACAATGGTTTTGTGGTCATCATTAGACTCTTATTTTTGTTTTTTTATTGAATGTTGCCTGGGTCTCTAGATTAATAGATGACAATAGACAATCTTTGGGTGAAGAAGTTTCTCCTCAACTCTGTTCTAAGTGGCCTACTCCTTAATTTTAAACTGTGTCCTCTGGTTCGGGATTCACCCATCAGCGGAAACATGCTTCCTGCCTCCAGAGTGTCCAATCCTTTAATAATTATATACGTCTCAATCAGATCCCCTCTCAGCCTTCTAAACTCAAGCGTATACAAGCCCAGTCGCTCCAATCTTTCAGCGTAAGATAGTCCCGTCATTCCGGGAATTGACCTCGTGAACCTAAGCTGCACTCCCTCAATAGCCAGAATGTCGTTCCTCAAATTTGGAGACCAGAACTGCACACAATATTCCAGGTGTGGTCTCACCAGGGCCCTGTACGGCTGCAGAAGGACCTCTTTGCTTCTATACTCAATTCCTATTGTTATGAAGGCCAGCATGCATTAGCTTTCTTCACTGCCTGCTGTACCTGCATGCTTGCTTTCATTGACTGGTGTACAAGAACACCTAGATCTCGTTGTACTGTCCCTTTACCTAACTTGACTCCATTGAGGTAGTAATCTGCCTTCCTGTTCTTGCCACCAAAGTGGATAACCACACATTTATCCACATTAAACTGCATCTGCCATGCATCCGTCCACTCATCTAGCCTGTCCAGGATACCCTGTATTCTCCTAACATCCTCCTCACATTTCACCCTGCTACCCAGCTTGGTGTCATCAGCAAATTTGCTAATATTACTTTTAATATCTTCATCTATATCATTAATGTACATTGTAAAAAGCTGCAGTCCCAGCACTAATCCCTGCGGCACACCACTGGTCACCACTTGCCATTCCAAAAGGGAGTTGTTTATCACTACTCTTTGTTTCCTGTCAGCCAACCAATTTTCAATCCATATCAGTATTTTGCCCCTAATTCTATGTGCCCTAATTTTGCTCACTAACCTCCTATGTGGGACTTTATCAAAGGCTTTCTGAAAGTCCAGGTATACTACATCCACTGGATCTCCCTCGTCCATCTTCAGAGTTACATCCTCAAAAAATTCCAGAAGATTCGTCAAGCATGATTTCCCCTTCATAAATGCATGCTGACTCTGACCTATCTTGTTGCTGCTATCCAAATGTGTCATAATTTTGTCCTTTATAATTGACTCCAGCATCTTTCCCACCACTGAGGTCAGACTAACTGTTCTATAATTCTCTGTTTTCTCTCTCCCTCCTTTCTTAAAAAGTGGTACACCATTAGCCACCCTCCAATCTGCAGGAACTGATCCTGAATCTATAGAACATTGGAAAATGATTACCAATGCATCCACGATTTCTCGTGCCACCTCCTTCAATACCCTGGGATGCAGACCATCAGGTCCCGGGGACTTATCAGCCTTCAGGCCTAACAGTCCCTCCAACACCATTTCCTGCCTAATATAAATTCCCTTCAGTTCAGGTCCTTCAGCCACTATTACATCTGGGAGATTGCTCGTGTCTTCCCCAGTGAAGACAGATCTAAAATACCAATTCAACTCCTCTACCATTTCCTTGTTTCCTGTAATAAATTCACCCGTTTCTGTCTTCAAGGGCCCAATTTTAGTCTTAAAAATTTTTTTGCCTTTCACATACCTAAAAAAGCCTTTACTCTTCTCCTTTATATTTTTGGCCAGTTTACCTTCGTACCCTATTTTTTCTTTGCGTATTAACTTTTTAGCTATCTTCTGTTGTTCTTTAAAATCTTCCCAGTCCTCCAATTTCCAATCATCTTTGCTATGTTATACTTTTTCCCTTTTGTCTTTATATGGTCCTTAGCTTCCCTCGTCAGCCACGGCCACCCTTGCCTCCCCTTAGGATCTTTCTTCCTTTTTGGAATGAACTGATCCTGCACCTTCTGCATTATACCCAGAAATACCTGCCATTGTTGTTCCACTGCCATCCCTGCTAGGGGATTGCACCATTGAACTTTGGCCAGCTCCTCCCTCATAGCTCCATAGTTCCCTTTATTCAATTGAAATATTGTCATTTCCAATTCTACCCTCTCCCTTTCAAATTGCAGATTAAAGCTTATTGTGATCACGACCTCCTGATGGCTCCTTCACTTCGAGGTCCCTGATCAAATCGGGTTCCTTGCACAACACCAAATCCAGAATTGCTTTCTCCCTGGTAGGCTCCAGCACCAGCTCTTCTAAGAATCCATCTCGGAGGCACTCTACAAGCTCCCTTTCTTGGGGTCAGTACCATCCTGATTCTCCCGGTCTACCTGCATGTTGAAATCCCTCATAAAAACTGTAGTAATATCTTTGCGACAGGCCAATTTCAGTTCCTTATTCAACTTACACACTATATCCAGACTACTGTTTGGGGGCCTGTAGATAACTCCCATTAGGGTCTTTCTACCCTTAGAATTTCTCAGCTCTATCCATACTGACTCTACATCCCCTGATTCTAGGTCCCCCAGCGCAAGGGACTGAATATCATTCCTTATCAACAGGGCCACCCCACCCCCTCTGCCAGTCAGTCTGTCCTTACGATAGCACGTAAAGCCCCAAAACCCACCAACATAAGAAAGGAAATTTATAAAGGAGGCATTTAAAAAGTAACCATATGAATCCAATATAGCAATATAGACAAAACGGGTGTTATTCAAATCAATATACTCTTAAATTAACTAAATTAAAATGATGACATTAAATCCCGAAATATATAAAGACATTAATGATAAAACATTAAATCCCTTGGAGCAGTCACACATCCAGACAGGAAATAGGGAGAGATGTGTAGGCTGTGTTATAGTGTGTGTTTGCACACTCTTCTCCAGTCCACAATCCTCTCTCTCAACCACATTCTCTCTCTGGGGCAATCTTTGACAAATTTCTATCAATGAATTTTCATCTGCTCTGCTGATTTCTCCAAATTTTGAAGATTGTGCTCTCCTTCTGGATTGAGAAAAGTTAATAATGCTAGTTTCCCAGAGCAATTTGATTTTTAATTGACTCCAAAGCTGAAGAATAATTCTATTTCGGATACCCCAGCTGGGAACAACCCGGGGTTAAATACAGAAGAAATGCCCTTCACACTCCCATTGGCGGAGGCATTGCAATGTTGCTCCTGGGTGACTAAACAGCAGACCCAAGGAATATTCCGGGGGCCTGGGTTCAAATCCTAATGTAGCAGATGGATGAATTTGAATTCAGTAAATTCTGGTATAACGTATTCTAACGCTGACTGAATCTATTTCAACATTCACCTGGCTCCCAAATGTCATTTACACAAAGAACCTGCCATTCTCACCTGGCCTGATCAACATGAGACCCCCAGACCCACAGCAATGGGGCTGGCTCTTATCTACCTTCAGAAATGGCAAAGCAAACCACTCAGTTGTTTCAACTTTCGAAAAAAACCTCAAAGACATGAAGCCGAACTGGATGCATGACTTGGCATTGGCTGAGGCACTGGAAATGTCAGTGGCAGAAGCAGCCCTGTAAACCCTCCTCACCAACATCTGGGGGCCAGTGACAAAACTGGGAGAGCAGTCTCACAGGCGAATCACGCAACAGCCTGACATAGTCATACTCACGGAATCATTCTGCACAGACAATGTCCCAGACATCAACATTACTGCTGTGGTTTTTAAAACATTATTGTTTTTTTTAGTAATGTCTTTGTAGTCATGATGACACCTGTGAATGGTAACTTTGTACGGTTTTCACAGTGTTCCTGTATTTCTGTACTACAATAAAATCTAATTCTAATTCTAATTCGCTTACATGGTTGTCCTGCGACTGTTAGTCTAATCTTACAATTGACCCTGTCCGTTCGAGCTATCAGGCTCTTTGAGAGATCCTACACTTTCCCATTATCCTGATGCTCCTCAAAGACTCTGTGCTTATTGGCTGAGATTGGATTAGGTTGGGAAATGCTCACTCCAGTTAAATAGCCAGCCCATACATAAGTCCCAGAGTATCTCTCACTAGTACCTGATGACCTAATAAAGAATATTTGCAGGAGTTGGGGGAATCTGAGAAGCAGCAATCAGAAATGTTGCTGATTACATTGTGCTGTACAATCTCAGCCTCCTCCCTCAGCCATCACTGCACACACTGAGAGAAAAGCGTAAATGACAGAAAGATTTTGGAAAAATCTCATACGTAAGAACTAGGAGCAGGAGGAGGCCATTCAGCCCCTCAGGCCTGCTCCATTCTTCAATACATTCCTGGCTGATCTCATCTTGGCCTCCACTTTCCTGCCCACTCTCCATAACCCTTCAGGCCATTCCTAACTAATAATCTATCTCCTCCCTAAATTCACGCAATGTCTGATCATTCACTCCATTCTAGGGGACTGAATTCCACAGAGTAATTTCTCCTCATGTCTGTTTTGAATTCTGCTACCCCAATCCTGAAACTATAATCTCTGGTTCTACATTGCCACACATGAAGAAATACCCTCCCTACGTTGACTTTGTCAATCCCCTTTAGCATCTTAACGACCTCAATTTGATCTCCTCCCATTCTTCTAAACTCCAGAGAGTATTGGCCGACACTGCTCCATTTCTGTTCATAAGACAAACCCCTCATCTCTGGAATTAATATACTGAACCACCCCCGAATAGCCTCCATTGCAACTACATCTGTTCTCAGGTAAGGCAACCAAAGCTTTACACAATACTCCAGTTGTGGTCTCACTCATGCCTTGTACAGCTGCAGCAACACATTCCTCCTCAGGCTTATTGATACTATTAGCTTCCAGAAATCTATTAATTTCTATCTTGAATTTGCTCAATGACAGAGCTTTTACAGTTCTTTGAGGTAGAGATTATCAAAGATACACCACTTCTGAGGGAAGACATTCCTCCTCAGTTCAGTCTTAATAACATTGAAGTATTTAGACAAATTAGCTAAAACTCTAAGGTTGAAGATATGAAGACGTGCTCTTGGGAAGAGGATGAAGTCAGATGGGGAGGAGATTTGTTCAGAACATTAACCCCAGCATGAACCAGTTGGGCTGAATGGCTTGTTTCTGGGCTATAAACTCAATGTTAGTCTTCACAAGGAATTCCCTTTCCTGGAATGAGGGCATCAAAACACGGGTACCAATTGCCAACCCCTAAATGCCCTTGAATTGAATGGTTTCCTACACCATGTCAGAAGATAGTTAAGAGTTGCCCATATTGCTGAGTTTGGAGTCATGTGTAGACTAGACCAGGTAAGGAAGGCAGGTCTCCTTCCCTGAAGGATATCAGTGAAGCAGATGGGTTTTTCTGACGAATCAATAATAGTTTCTTGGACACCATCATGAAGACTAGCTTCATATTCCAGACTGACTGAGAATGAAGAGTGAAATGAGGAGAAACGTCTTTCCTCAGAGAGTTGTTAGGATTTGGAATGTGCTGCCTGGGAGAGTGGGGGAGGCAGATTCCATCAGAGGTTTCAAAAGAGAGCTGGGTGTGTATTTGAAAGGGATGGAGTTAAAGGGTTATGGAGATAGGGCTGAAGAGTGGGATGAGCTGGAGAGCTGTGTCAGGAGCTGGTACAGACATGATGGGCCGAATGGCCTCCTTCTGTACTGCAAAATTCTACCATTTGCTGATTGCCAATTTCACGAGCTGCTGTGACAGGATTGGGGATCCCTGTCCCCAGACCCTCCTCCTGTGGATCACTCCTGCAAGATTGGCTGTTTGGTGAGGAACAAAACCAAGTCAATTGTAACTGTCAGTAATCACACTCAGTGTGAGAGGAAATCAATGCCATTCACACAGTAGGAGCAAATTACAGCAGCTGCTGGAACCTGAACTGAAAACAACACATGCTGGAGATCAGAGCAGGTCAGACAGTATCCATGGAGAGAGAGCAAGCTAACGTTCCGAGTCTCAATGACTCTTCATTCGAGCTGAAGTGAAGTGTAGAGGAGTCAGTGCTCATGCAATAGTTGGGGTGAGGGGGTGGGATGTTGGAGTGATTGGGGAGAAAGGATGTTGATAGTTTAGATTAAATGATCATAACAATGGTGTATCTAACTGCCAGACTGGAAAGAACATGGCACCCTTGATTATCGGAACGACATGGGATGGGAGAATTTTGTTCAGATAATAGATTGTTCAGGTAATTGAAGGTTTGGATAACACAGTTTAGCCAAGCATCAGGACCTTGAGATCATGTTTGGATAATCTGAAATTCGGATAATCAAGGTTGCCTGTATTAACTCCAAAAGACTGTAAAATGTCTAGTCTGAAGCTGGGATGTTGTTCCTCCAGTTTGTGCTGGGAATCACTGTAACACTGCAGCATGCTGAGGACAGACATGTAGACATGTGAGCAGGTAGCCGTGTTGAAGTGACCGGCTACGGGAACATCAGGCTCCTGCTTATGCACAGACCGGAGGTGTTCCACAAAGTGGTCACTCAGTCCGCGTTTGCTTTCTCCAATGTAGAGTAGGCCGCATTGGGTGCAGTGAATACAATACACAAGATTGGCGGAGGTACAGGCGCCAGTGTTGGACTGGAGTGGTCAAAGGTAAAAATCACACAACACAAGGTTATAGTCCAACAGATTTATTTGGAAGTATTAGCTTTCGGAGCGCTGCTCCTTCATCAGGTCCAGGTGAAATGCTGCTTCCCCTGGAAAGTCTGTTTAGGCCCTTGGGTGGTGAGCAGGGAGAAGGGGAAGTGGAAGGAGTTGCACCTTCTGCGGTTACATGGGAAGATGCTGTGGGAAGGGGGGGTTGGTATTAGTGGTTGATGAATGGACAAGGGTATCCTGGAGGGAACAATCCCCGTAAAACGCAGACGGGGGAGTGAGGGAAAGATGTGTTTGGTGGTAGCATTCTGCTGCAGTTGTCTGAATGCAGAGGCTGGTGGGATAGAAAGTGAGGACAAGGGGCACCCGGTCCACATTTCACTTCAGCTCCGAAGAGTCATCTAGCCTCGGAGTGTTAACGTACTCTCTCTCCATGGATGTTGCCTGACCCGCGGTGATCTCCAGAATTTGTTGTTTTCAGTACCATTCACACAACCCAAGTTACACGATCAAGATTTATTAACCATTAATTACAATCTGCTAGGAGCCTTGCTGAGGGTGGTAATTAGGGACACTGAACGCCATGAGTATGGCAGAAAAGGGTAAGATGATTCGTTCACTTGCCCTTCCACATGATACAGTAGCAATGACACCCCCTTGGAAAACATGGGGGCAATAGAAGTGGCCCCAGACGTCATTACACACTTAATAGTCTCACTGTCAATTCCTCATACTACTCCATCCCTTCTTTTGACTTCATGCATCCCCCTTTACAACTCTCAATTCTGAAACTTACGTCCTGGATTTTTAGATGACAGTATATTCAAGGTTAGTTCCCAAAAGAAACAAGCAGTGACCTCCCCAATCCCATCACTCCCCATTTATTACTGACCCTGAACCTCAATGCGTATTCCAATCCAGTTTGCTAAGTAATGTCTCCCTCCTCTACAGTGTGAAATACTTACTAATTATAGTTCACGTATATGTCACATTATTTTGATACTTATTGTGACTTGGGGTTTGAAAAAGATAAATCAAATGATTAACATCTCGCTTTGAAATAAATGCTGTCTTTAAATCTTTTTTTTTTGCTTTCAAAAAGTGAGTTTTAAGAAATGAATATGCTCAAACTTAGATTTTCAAACCTCGGTCATTCATCCAACTCCAGTCAACGTTCTGCATGGATGCAGGCAATTAATAAAAACTGAACATTTTAACAGGCTGTTTCAACACTGAGAAATTCTTTATAATTAAGAGATCCAGTCGGTGTCTTGTGACCGGAGGCACCTTCCCCCTTGATTTATGAGTCCCATTCCACTGTTCCTTGTGGTGATTAGTGTTCCTGTGCTACGGAAACATCTAGTCTGCAGACATTCTCATTCTCACCTGCAACCTGTCTCTATGTCTCTCTCTCTCTCTCTCTTGCAAATTCCTTTTGTTATCTCTCTATAGCACTGATACTACCATCAATGCTCTTCAAAACCACATTGTGTTGTCTGGATTCTTCATGAATCCCCGTTCCTGCAGCCTTCAGTGAACTCAAGGGATGGCTGTACATTTGCACACATGCGGTGTGAGGGATAGGACACAATTGGGGAAAATGTAACACATTTACATATCAAGTTCACAAACTTTGGTTAGTGAAGAGAAAACCACATGATGTGAACTTGGGATTTCTCACTGTTTATTCCTGAAGAACCCTTCTGGTCCAGTATATGGAATGACAACTCCAGCTTAAGACTTAACTCAACCATCTCCAGTCTGAGGGACATCGCAACCAAGGTCACCTTTCCTTGCTTACCCATAACTGGCCTTGAACCGAATGCCTTACTATGCCATGTCAGAGGACAGTTAATAGTCAACCACATTGCTTTGGGTCTGGAGTCACATATAGGCTGGACAGGGTAAGGGACAGTAGATTTCCTCCCCTCAAGGACATGAGCGAAGTAAAACTTCAAAAACTGTGCTGCTCCTCACCTACCTGGTGTATAAGATGATTAGGGGTTTAGATAGGGTAGATACTAAGAACCTTTTACCGCTAATGGAGTCAGGTGTTACTAGGGGACATAGCTTTAAATTAAGGGGTGGTAGGTATAGGACAGATGTTAGGGGTAGATTCTTCACACAGCGGGTTGTGAGTTCATGGAATGCCCTGCCCGTATCAGTGGTGAACTCTCCTTCTTTATGGTCATTTAAGCGGGCATTGGATAGGCATTTGGAAGTTATTGGGCTAGTATAGGTTAGGTAGGATTCGGTCGGCGCAACATCGAGGGCCGAAGGGCCTGTACTGCGCTGTATCCTTCTATGTTCTATGTTCTATGTACCTCCTGCAATCTACAGGAAGGTTACCAAATTAATCAAGTTGATCCTGACTTAGTCTCCCCCACACGATACTCCTACAAAGGGCATTTCATCTTTCTGGCTTTTTTTCCAAGATACAAAAATATAAAACTTACACCAGAACACCTTGCAACAAAGTGTTTTTTGGTGCAAACAAATGATCAGGTCAGAACATTGAGGTATGTTCCTCATTGAGGTTCAGGCACGACATGACCAAGAGTTTACATTTGCCACATGGAACTGCTGATGTCCCACACGTGCATAACATCCCAGCTCATGACTTCAAGTCAGCAAGGTGATGGTGTAATGATAATGTCACTGGACTAATAATCCAGAACCTCAGGCAGAAGTTCTGGGAACATGGGTTCAAATCCCACCCTAGCAGATTATAAAACTTGAGTCTAATGTAAGCCTGAAATGCCAAGCTATTTATACTGACCATAAAACCACTGTTGATTGCCATCTGGTTCAATTTGCCAACCGTACCAGGTGTGGTTTACATGTGATTCCAGACCTACAGCAATGTGGTTGACTCTTAACTGTTCTCTGGGCAATTAGGGATGGGCAATAAATGCTGGCATAGTACACAGTACATAGCACACAGTACACAGTACATTGTAAACAGTACATAGTACACAGTACATAATACATAGTACACAGCATGTAGTACACAGCACATAGTACATAGCACAATGTACATAGTACACAGTATATAGTGCACAGTACATAGTACACTGTACATAGTACACAGAACATAGTAAATAGGACACAGTACATAGTACAGTGCATAGTAGACAGTACACAGTACATACTGCACACTACACAGTACATAGTACACAGCACACAGTAAATAGTATAGTACGTAATACATAGTACACAGTACACAGTACATAATACATAGTACACAGTACACTGTACATAGTGCACAGTACACAGTACATAGTACACACTACACAGTAGACAGTACACAGTACATAGTACATACTACACAGTACACAGCACAGAGTACACAGTACACAGTACAGTACATAGTACATAGTACACAGTACATAATACATAGTACAAAATACACAGTACATAGTACACAGTACACAGTACATAGTACACAGTATAGTACATAGTACACAGTACACTGTACACAGTATGCATACATAGTACACAGTACACAGTACATAGTACACAGTACACAGTATAGTACATAGTACACTGTACACAGTACATAGTATATACTACACACTACACAATACATGGTGCACAGTACACAATACACAGTACACAGTACATACTACACACTACACAGTACACAGTACATCATACATAGCACACAGTGCACAGTACACAGTACCTAGTACATAGTACATAGCACACAGTACACAGTATACAGTACATAGTACACAGTAGACAGTACACTGTACATTCTACACATTAGACAGTACACTGTACATAGTACATAGTACACAGTACATAGTACAGAGTACACAGTACATAGTACACAGTACTCAGTATAATACACAATACATAATACACAATACATAGTACATACTACACAGTACACAGTGAACAGTACATAGTACACAGTACATAGTACATAGTATACAGTATGCAGTATATAGTACATAGTGCACAGTATGCAGTATATAGTACACACTACACAGTACACAGTACATAGTACACAGTGCACAGTACACAGTACATAATACACACTACACAGTAGACAATACACAGTACATAGTACACACTACATGGTAGACAGTAGACAGTACACAGTACATAGTACACAGTAGACAGTACAGTACATGGTACATAGTACACAGTACATAGTAGACAGTACACAGTACATAGTACACTGTACACAGTACACAGTACATAGTACACAGTATGGTACATAGTACACAGTACATAGTACATAGCACACAGTACGCAGTACATAGTACACAGTAGACAGTACACAGTACATACTACACAGTACACAGTACATAGTGCATAGTACACAGTACATAGTGCACACTACACAGTACACAGTACATAGTACATAGTACACAGCTCACAGTGCACAGCAAACAGTACACAGTACATTGTACACAGTACACAGTACATAGTACATAGCACACAGTACACAGTGCATTGTACACAGTACATAGTACACAGTACCTAGTACACACTACACTGTACACAGTATACAGTACATAGTACACATTACACTGTACACAGTACACAGTACATAGTACACAGTACACAATACACAGTACATAGTACACAGTACATAGTACACACTACACTGTACCAGTACACAGTACATAGTACACAATACACAGTCCATAGTACACACTACACAGTACATAGTACACACTACACAGTACATAGTACACACTACATAGTACACAGTACATAGTACACACTACACAATACTTGGTAAGCAGTACATTGTACACACTACACAGTACATAGTACACACTACATAGTACACAGTACATAGTACACACTACACAGTACATAGTACACAGTACATAGTACACAGTACACAGTACACACTACACAGTACATAGTACACAGTACACACTACACAGTACATAGTACACAGTACATAGTGCACAGTGCACAGTACATAGTACACAGTACATAGTACACCACACTGTACATAGTACACACTACATAGTACACAGTACATAGTACACACTACACAATACATAGTACACAGTACATTGTACATAGTACACAGTGCATAGTACACACTACACAGTACATAGTACACAGTACATAGTACACAGTACACAGTACATAGTACACACTACACAGTACATAGTACACAGTACATAGTACACAGTACACAGACTGTGGCCAACCAGCTTGGAGTCAGTCCCTGAAACAAGGAATTTCTGACACTCCCATTATATTTGTCAGCCTGGGCTCCCTGACTGACCCAGGTTAACAGTCCCAGTCAAAGGTCTCATAGTCAATGAGATCCATCTTGTTACAATCATCACATCAACCAATGGAAATCAAAACAGTGTGTGATTTATAATAACCAAAGAGTAAGCTGTATGTTCAGAGTGAGGGAGACATCTTCAGAATGAGGCAGAGGCAGAGTGGATAGCCGGGAATTTGGGTCAAAGTAGAATTCAGGGCAGTGTGGGGAAATAGGTGTTTTAATTATAGTGTACTCCAAGAAATAAAGTCTGTAGAGTGAGAGGTCAACTGGAGAGGAAATAATGCACAAATCATGGCCTTTCTGTGCTGAGACCAATAGCAACATGATGTATCAACTACAGGGAGAGCAGATAATTGGTGAGTAGGTTTAGTTAGTTTTTCTAATCTTTAAAGTGAAAGTTAGATGTTTATTTTATCTCTAGAAATTTTGTCTCTCTTTCTCTGAGCACTAACTTGTTATGTTTTCATGTTAAGTCCATAGTTATAGGAACAGGACTAGGCCATTCAGCCCCTCAAGCCTGATCCACCATTCAAAGACATCATGACTGGTCTGTGGCCTAACTCCATACACCTGCCTACAGCATATCCCGATACATTATTTGAAGGTTAACAAATATTTTCAGAGTTACAGGATGGCAGGCCATAAGGGTGATGCAGAGTATCCATTTTGCAGCATGTGGAAGTGATGGACATACCATGTGTCCCAGAGAAACTCACCTTCAGAAAGGGTCACTACCTGCACAAGCTCGAGCTCCAGGTTTTGGGACTGTGGGGATAAGGAGGAATGTGGGATAGTCACACTGCAGATGGGAAGCTACCAGCAGAAAGGCACTGGATTGGCTACCAGACAGGTTACAGTAACCAGGCAGGTAGTGCAGGGTTGGGGTTGGGATAGCACATCATGCTTGCTAGTCAATATTCCATTTTGGAAACTGTGAGGACGATGGTTCACTCAACAACCAGAGCTAAGCCCATGGCACAACAGGCAGCACATGGGAGGAGAATGGAGCATGTAAAAGTCAGAGATATAGTTATAGAGGACCCAACAATCAGGAGAGTCAGACAGGTGATTCTGTCTGCTGTAACATCACTCCCAGAGGATATGTTGCCTTCCTGGGGCTGGGATGTAATGGAGCAGCTGTAGGGCATTGTTCTGGGGGAGGGGAATCAGCCAGAGGTTGTGGTCCACATTAGTTCCAGGAAGAGGGATGACGTCCTGAAGGCAGATTTCAGGGAGTTTGGAAGGAAATTAAAAAGCAGGAATTGCAGGATTAGTCCCAGAACCATTTGTAATTGAGCGGAAGTATGGGAGGATTGACCAGTTGGGCATGTGGCTGGAGAACTGGTGTAAATGTCACATTTCTGAGGAACTGGGACCAGCGTTGGGGACCTGAAGAATTCAGGCAGGTTAACGACCTGCCCCTTTAACAGGGAAGGGATTGGTATCCTTGCACAGAGTTTCGCTGGCTCCGGGAGTTGGGGTGAATTTAAACCGGTTTGTCCGGGGATGGGAACCTCAGAAGTAAACCATACTGGAAGGAGACAAAGTTGTTAATAGGAAATCAAAAAAGATGCTAAGGACAAGAGACAGGAAAAATAAAGCTGAATATTGAGAATGGCTTGAAAGCAGGATTATATCAGAAAAACACAGTTAAGGGCATTCTGTGTGAATGTATGCAACAAGGTGAGCAATCTAAAGGCACAAAGAGATTCGTGGATATGATTTAATTGTCATCACAAAGACACAACTGCACAGTAACCAAGTCAGGGAACTGAATATTCAAAGATATTTGATATTGAGGAAGAATAGACAAGAAGGAAAAGGAGGTGGAGTTGGGCTTACTATACACAGGCAATGGATAGTCTTTGAAAAACTTACAACACCTAAACTTTCCTACAAGTTTGGCATGGTGGCTCAGTGGTTAGCACTGCTGCCACACAGCACCAGGACCTGGGTTTGATTCCCAGCCCTGGCCACTGTTTGTGTGGAGTTTGCACATTCTCCCCGTGTCTGTCTGGGTTTCCTCCACAGTCCAAAAGATGTACAGGACAAAATGAACTGGCCATAGTGTTAGGTACGTTAGTCAGAGGGGAATGGGTCTGGGTGGGTTACTCTTTGGAGGGTCAGTGTGGACTGGTTGGGCCAAATGGCCTCTTCCCACACTGTAGGGAATCTAATGAAAAAATTGCAAAATTCCAAAAAAAGGTCAGTCAACCAATGGCTAAGAAAGAAAGTTCAGGTTTGCACAAGATAAGAACAGGGCTATAGTATTGCCAGAACAAGCAGTAATCCTGAGGATTGGGGGTTTATACAATGCAACAAAGGAAGATCAACAAACTGGAAAGAGAGAATAGAATATAAATTCAACTTAGCAAAGGCATGAAAATGGATGTTATAAGCTTCTTTAAGTGCATATAAAGGATCTGTTCCTAAAACAAATCTGGGTCAATTACAGGTAGAGTTGGGACAAGTTACAATGGGAAACAGAAATACCGGGAAACTAAATTATTATTTTGTCTGTTTGCACCAGGGAAGTCCCAGATATCTCCCCGAACTAAAGATCTAAGGAGCTGAGGAGAATGAAGAATTGAGGGGAATTGGTCTTAGTAAAAAGGTTATACTGGAGAAACTAATAGAGCTGGAATTTGATAAATCCTCAGGATCTGATGTTCTTCATCACATGTTCTACATGTTGAAGAATGCAGATAGAAACAGCTGATGGATTGGTGATACTTCTACAATTCCATAGATTCTGGAATGATTCCTGATTATTAGAAAGTAGAAAATGTCACCCATTATTTAAGAAGGGAGTGAGAGAGAAAACAGGGAACTACGGAACCATTAACCTTACGTTAGCGTAGGATAAAAGTGTGATGTATAGAAGATTAACGCAGATTCAGCAGAATGTGGACAGGCTCAGTGAATGGGCACAAACATGGCAGATAGAATATAACGTGGAAAAATTTGATGGTCTCCCCAGTGTGGGAGGGGAAACCGATGTGCAGAGTGTTTCTTAAATGGTTGGAGATTGGAAAGTGTAGATATACAAAGTCACTTGGGTGTCCTTGTTGACAAATCACTGGAGGCTAACATGCAGGTGCAGCAAGCTATTAGAAAGGCCAATGGAATGTTAGCCTTTATTGAATGAAAATCTGAGTACAGGAGCAGTGATGGCTCACTTCAGATGTGTAGGAGCTTTGTTTGACCACACCGAGAGTACTCTGTGTTGTTTTGGTCTCCTTATCTCAGCAAAGGTATCATTGTCATAGAGGGAGTGCAACAAAAATACACTAAACTTGTTGCTGGGATGGTGGGACTGAACTATGAGGAGAGATAGAGCAAACTTGTTTTCTCTGGAGTTTTAAAGAATGGGAGAAGAATGGTGGGCGACCTCATTGAAACTTATAAAATACTCAAAGGGACAGACAGGGGAGACACGGGTTAGGGGTTTCCCCTGTCCAGGAGTCTAGAACCGGGAAACTCAATTTAAAAGTAATGTGCATCCCATTTGAGTTTAGGATGAGGAGAAATTGTTTTACTCAGAAGGTTTTGAACCTTTGGAATTCTCTATCCCAGTGGGATATATAAGCTCAGTGTTTGAGTCTAAGGGAGAGATTGATTTCTAATTACAAATGGTATACTGAATTAGAAGTAGAATTAAATTTAATTGCACCCAAATATAAGAATACATGTGTACAGTGAAACGTGTACAAATATAAGAATACATGTGTACAGTGAAAAGTGTACAAATATAAGAATACATGTGTACAGTGAAACGTGTACAAAGTCACCATTCTCCAGTGCTATCTTGGTTAAAAAACAGAATTTTAAAAAAACTTAACAGAAATATGATAAAACCAAAAGTTAAGAAAAACATCCAGATCCTAAAGTCTGAAGTTTTATCTCCATAAAGGCATTTGGAATGGTCAGCCACCTAGAACCTAGCCATGGCCTGGGGACACAGTCCGACAGGAGACTCAGAGCTGAAAATGTGTTGCTGGAAAAGCGCAGCAGGTCAGGCAGCATCCCAGGAACAGGAATCTCCTGCTCCTTGGATGCTGCCTGACCTGCTGCGCTTTTCCAGCAACACATTTTCAGCTCTGATCTCCAGCATCTGCAGACCTCACTTTCTCCGTCAGGAGACTCAGTCAGTCTGGGATCTCGGTCAGTCTGGGGTTTCAGTCAGTCAGGAAACCTTGTCAACCTGAGGACCCGGTCAGCCTGAGGACCCAGTCAACCTGGGGACCCGGTCAGCCTGGGGACTCGGTCAGCCTGTGGACTCGGTCAGCCTGGGGACCCGGTCAGCCTGGGGACCTGGTCAGCCTGGGGACTCGGTCAGTCTGGGATCTCGGTCAGCCTGGTGACTCGGTCAGCCTGGGGACCCGGTCAGCCTGGGGACCCGGTCAGCCTAGGGACTCGGTCAGCCTGGGGACCCGGTCAGCCTGGGGACCCGGTCAGCCTAGGGACTCGGTCAGCCTGGGGACCCGGTCAGCCTGGGGACCTGGTCAGCCTGGGGACCCGGTCAGCCTGGGGACCCGGTCAGCCTGGGATCTCGGTCAGCCTGGGGACCCGGTCAGCCTGGGGACTCGGTCAGCCTGGGGACCCGGTCAGCCTGGGGACCCGGTCAGCGTGGGGACTCGGTTACCCTGTGGACTCGGTCAGCCTGGGGACCCGGTCAGCCTGGGGACTCGGTCAGTCTGGGGACCCGGTCAGTCTGCGGTCTCGTACCAATCGTCAGGAGGAGCCGCGATCTTGCTGCCGCTGCTGGGCGGCTTAAAGGCCTTGAAGGGTTTGGTCAGCCATGACAGTATTGACTGGTGGGGCAGGCTCAACTGGCTGAATGGCCTATTCCTGATCCTATGTTCCAATCAGGCAATATCTGCTTCTAAGATCGTCCAGCTAACATTCCCTCTATTTCTTTTAGTTTAACAATTGGAAAAACATTTCACATATTTTTCTGCTCATTCAGATGAGCTGTCAGTGGTGTCACTAATTAGAATATTCTCCTACTTCCACTGTGTCGGCCAGCAGTGATCTCTGTAAGGTCAGGTCAACGTAAGAACAGTCAGCAATCCATCTCCAGCTGCAGCTTGTAACCTCTGTCTTGTCCGACCCTTCCCTGACCCACACTCACTGCATACCTTGCTGCTTCAAGCAAGACTGCTGCTGCGATGAAGCCAATTCCTGCTTAATTATTGATTTTTTTTTAGATTTGAACAGAGTTAGAACCTGCCACAAACTCATTTGAAATGGTTCTCTTCCTGACAAGGGATTAGACTAGTCAAGTTAACCCATCAATCCAGGCTTGAGGCAAAGCTATACCCCAAAGATTATCCCAAATAAACTGTCCTGGAAACTAGAGAGAAAAGGTAGAGAAAAACCTACTTGTTTTTAAGTATCAAAGCATCAGTAATGTTAATTTTCGTAAATGATAAACATTCAATTCATTTTAATGACTACGTTCAACTCTTGAAAACATTTGGAGAGTGAGGAAGCTAGGATTGTTCTCCTTAGCACAGAGAAGGCTAAGGGGAGATTTAATGCAATTGTTAAAACTATGAAGGCCTCTGGTTGAGTTAATAAGGATAAAGTGATTCCACTGACAGCATGGTCAGTTATCAAAAAGGATTTAATGAGTTTGGCAAATAAACTAGAGCAGGAAGATGAGAATTCGTTTCCACACAATGCGTTGTTTGGATTAGGAATGCAGTGCCTGAAAAGGCTGTAGACGCAGATTTACTGAATAATTACAGTGTGGAAACAGGCCATTTGGCCAGTCGGGTCCACACTGACCCTCTGAAGAGCGTCCCATCCAGGCCCATCCCATTCCTGTCACCCTGCATTACCAATGGCCAATCCACCCTAACCTGCACACCTTTGGATTGTGGGAGGAAATCAGAGCACCCAGAGGAAACCCACGTAGACACAGGGAGAATGCACAAACTCCACACAGACTCGAGGCTAGAATTGAGCCCAGGTCCCCGGTGCTGTGAGGTAGCAGTGCTAATAACTGAGCCACCCTTCCACCCAATTCAAAATTGAAAATTGGATGAATTCTTCAACATAAAAAAGTTATGAACAAGGAATAAGGGAATAGGGCCAATTCACTAGCTCTTGCAAAGAGCCAGCACAGGAAAGATGGGCGTAAGAGACTGTATGTACAGAGCCAGACTGGATACACCGAGGCAGCTAAAGGATACCCTTTAGTGAATCCTTCCTGAATACAGGAGAGCTGGCTGCCTCAGACACCAGCTGTCCTTTATCTTTGAACTGATCTCAATCCCTTGGCAAAACCTTCCAGCTAAGATCAGAGTGGTGCTGGAAAAACACAGCAGGTCAGGCAGCATCCAAGGAGCAGGAACATTGAAGTTTAGGGCAAAAGCCCTTCATCTCATTCCTGATGAACGGCTTTTGCCCTGCTCCTCGGATGCTGCCTGACCTGCTGTGCTTTTCCAGCACCACTCTGATCTTGACTTTGATCTCCAGCATCTGCAGTCCTCACTTTTGCCTAAAATTTTCCAGCCGTCCATTACTCTGTAAAGAAATACTTCCTCACGGTTACAGTTACACTATTTTTCTGAGGAGTCTTTCTCTTGCATTTTGCTGGTTAAGAAGTGGATCAGGTCTGTTGGAAAAGTGAACGTGGATCTCTATCCTGGACCATTTGTGGACTAATGTTGAGAGATAACAGATCACATGAAACTGTTGAAATTCAGGTAATGCAGCTACCATCCTTCCTAATGAAGGGTTCCAGCCCGAAACATCAATTCTCCTGCTCCTCGGATGCTGCCTAACCTGCTGAGCTTTCCCAGCACCATACTCTCGACTTCCATCATCAATGACCAGGCAGCTTAGCACACTGTTAAGCCAAAGTGTGCAAGTTAACTGACTGGTTGATTTATTTATAGGCAATGTAATGTACAGAAGAGAAGAGTTCTTGGGGCTTTGAAAGGAGTATAACATGGAGTAGGCTGTATGTTTAAACCAATAAAATCCTTGCAGCTGCTTCAGTAAATAGCTGGGAGTCACCTCAGGGGTTAATCAATTTCTGGACTTGCTTTTCTATATGAACATTAAGATCTGTGACAGAGTAGATCTGGAAATCAACTCATGTCAATAAGTGGGTAAAGTCTGTAATAGGATTGAGGGTATTGGAGTTATAGAAGAAGGTTAAAGGGGTTAGTAAAATTTATGGCGGTGTAGGATGTACATGAGGTTTTGTGGAGGCACTGGGAATACTGGGGGTAATAGTCTTTGCTTGTTCCATGATATTGATTTCTATTTTTAATATATAAGGCACATTAGGCACTAAGTCAGTCTTTGTTATATTGTTCACTACGGTGTAATGGTGTCTTTTCTTTTCTATAAAAAAAACAACCTTTTATCCTTAATGAAGCTTAAATCCAGAGCAATTTCAATTTTATAAAACTCATTTGTTCCAAATCCACTTTTCACTCTGTAAAACCAGTCACTGAAAAGAATTGAAACACAAATGCCTTTTGCTCAAGTGGATTCTTTCCAAAACTTCTCTGTAATTGGAGCGTCAGCTGTATTAAGGTGAGATTATAGGCACCATTCTCCCGAGTAGTCTCCAAGCAGCCCCTCTGTGCCTTTTTTTTGTGCCTGAATCAAGGATAATTATGGGTAATTTTACAATCTGAATTTCTAAAAGAGTAATGCGCATTTTTTTTTAATTTCAGTGATTTTGCTTGCAGCTTTCCCCCATTGTCAGTCTTGTTATTGGGTTGTGAAGAAATGAAGCAATTTTTTTTTAAATTGAAAATTTTCTGTGGACAGTCTAAGGCCCAATAGCAGAAAAGTGAACAAGGCTAATTGAGAAATTCTGGTTAAATGACACAGAGGTTGGATTTTACAAAGCTGAACGGGAAGGAAATTATGACCATTGACCTATCTTCGCAAGTTTCAAGTCCTGGGAAATATTTTGCCAGAGCAGTGTGATCAGTTCCATTGGCCGTTGTAAGATATGCAGTTAGGAGCAAGGGAGAAAGGCAAAGCTGCAGAGTAGATGACTACTAATGATCAGTTATTGGTTGGAATGTGTACAACAGGAAGGCCTAATGGGGAGACAAAGGAATATCACCAACTTTATGGTTTACACTGTGCCCTATCAAATAGGAGAAAGTGTAAGGAGTCACTAATCCGAAAACACACAGGGGTCTGAGCCATGAAGGGCCGTAAACTTGGCTGAAGGTAGTTTGACTAGTGACAGGTCAAGCAAGATTCACAGATCCAAGAGTAGGGCCATGCCTTCACCCTGGATACAGGGAGTTTGAGGTGGGAAATTGCCATGAGTTCCTTTAAACCAGCTGTTTGCTCTAACGAAGTAGGAGGGGGTGAACACATTTGGACCCACTGCCTCCAGATTGTCAAGGGTTTGGGTGAATTGCGAAGTGGGCTGGTTAGAAGGACCAGCTCAGTTCTCATTAACACAGTTTCTGTTATTACATTCTCTGTCCCTTCCTGGATCAAGTTGCTGAACTGACCCCTGCTCCTCAAAGTTGACTCTTTTCTTCAGAATGATGAATACAGAGGACCCTCGATTATCCGAATACCAATTATCCGGAAATTGGTTTATCCGAAGGAGATCTTGAGGTCCCGGTAGAAACATTACATCAAAGACGTGTTTCCAGCAGTCATCGTGTCTTTTGTTTACACTGATTAAACAGGCACCGTCTCTAAATGACTGACCTCCTGCCCTCCTCTGCCCCCACACTTTCCCTCAAGTTCTACAGAGGGGTGTCCCCTACATCCCCTTTCCCCACATAATCTCTCCAACATTGTCCTGTACAGGGCAGAGGGTGTGTGTGTGTGTGTGTGTGTGTGTGGTGGAGGGGGGAGCAGTGTTGGATGGAGTGGGGGAAGTTCGCACGCTGTGTGCTGCTGCAGTCTCCTGAACGGGGAGCAGACGTTAAAAACTCCAAGCCCCAGCAGAAAGGCATTTAATCGATTAACTGAATAATTGATTATCTGCACGAAATAGTGCCTGCCCATCACGTTCGGATAATCGTGGTTCCCCTGTATATCCTTATCTCAACACCCCTTCCCCCACCCCACTGCAGTGCTTATTTAAAGCTCCAGTCACTGTCTAAGTTACCAATTCACTGGCCCTGGACTGGATTAAATGGAAGCTATCCCAATGAAAGAGCTTGCTTTTACATAGAACATAGAACATAGAAGGATACAGGGCAGTACAGGCCCTTCGACCCTCGATGTTGCGCCGACCGAATCCTACCTAACCTATACTAGCCCAATAACTTCCAAATGCCTATCCAATGCCCGCTTAAATGACCATAAAGAAGGAGAGTTCACCACTGATACGGGCAGGGCATTCCATGAACTCACAACCCGCTGTGTGAAGAATCTACCCCTAACATCTGTCCTATACCTACCACCCCTTAATTTAAAGCTATGTCCCCTAGTAACACCTGACTCCATTAGCGGTAAAAGGTTCTTAGTATCTACCCTATCTAAACCCCTAATCATCTTATACACTTCTATCAGATCTCCCCTAAACCTTCTCTTCTCCAATGAGAACAGCCCCAAGTGCCTCAGCCTTTCCTCATAAGATTTTCCTACCATTCCAGGCAACATCCTGGTAAACCTCCTCTGCACTCGTTCTAAAGCTTCCACATCCTTCCTATAGTATGGCGACCAAAACTGCACACAATACTCCAGATGAGGCCTCACCAGAGTCTTATACAACTGCAACATGACCTCAGGACTCCGGAACTCAATTCCTCTGCCAATAAAGCCCAGTACACCATATGCCTTCCTCACAGCACTATTTACCTGGGTGGCAACTTTCAGAGATCTGTGTACATAGACACCAAGATCCCTCTGCTCATCCACACTACCAAGTAGCCTACCATTAGCCCAGTAATCCATCATCTTGTTATTCCTACCAAAGTGAACGACTTCGCACTTAGCTACATTGAATTCCATTTGCCACATTTCCGCCCAGCTCTGCAACTTATCTATATCCCGCTGTAACCTACCACTTCCTTCCTCACTATCCACAACTCCACCGACTTTTGTGTCATCCGCAAACTTGCTTACCCAGCTTTCAAGTCCTTCCTCTAGATCATTTATAAATATAACAAAAAGCAATGGTCCCAAAACAGATCCTTGTGGTACACCGCTAGTAACTGCGCTCCAAGATGAACATAATCCATCAACTACTACCCTCTGTCTCCTTCCAGCCAGCCAATTCCTAATCCAAACCTCTAATGTATCCTCAATGCCATACCTCTGAAGTTTTAGCATTAGCCTACCATGGGCTTTTGATCAGCACTGACATCACAGCCCCTGAAATAAAAACACTATCTCCTAATCCGCACATTCAAATCCCAAACCTGTTTGTCCCTATCCCAGTTTGGCTTTAGCTCAAACTGTAATCCAAAGATTATTATCTTTTAATGTTCCATTTTGAACCCCTTACACTCTCTTGGTGGGACCACATCACTAAATTCTATCTGGGTGGCTGGGAATCCTGCAGCAAGTAACTTCCCTCCTGACTCCTCAAAGCCTGTCCACTATCTACAAGGCACAGGTCAGGAGGGTGATGGAATACTCCCCACTTGCCCTGGATAGCAAGAGGTTTGACACTATCCAGGGCAAAGCAGCCTCCACTTGATTGGTACCACATTCACAAACATTCACTCCCTTCCCCACCAACACTCAGTAGCAGCAGTGCGAACTATTTACGAGATGCACTGCAGCAATTCACCAACGTTCCTCAGACAGAACCTTCTAAAGTCTGGTCATGGTGTTGTGTGAGGTAGGATTGGGAGGGGGTAGTGGTCCAGGAGCTGGGCAGAGAGCTGTGTGGTGGTGAGGATGGGCCAGGCTAGGTGCAGCCAGGAGGTGAGATCAGATCTGGGCAGGGGGCTGTGTTGAATCAGGGAGGAGGTTGGTGGGAGTAACTGGTGCCATGGTTGTGTCAGATGGGATGAGGAGATCAGGTTTAGAAGGGTTCAGGAGTCAAGGGGCTTTGAGAGGAGAGTCTAATGGTGAAATTGGGCCAGGGTGAGTTCAGGGTGTTGAGAAAGTGTTATTTTTTATGATCACCCAGGAGTCAGATATGGTTTTAATCTGGGCTAACACTTTATGGGTAACTCTCCACATAAATCCAAACTCTCAAACTCTAACTCAGAATCTAAGACTTTGTAGGAACCTCCCAGAGAGCAGGGGATATACCAGTTGGAAGATGGAACTTCCTGGACAATTTCCACAGAGTCACTGCATTGGGATATCTGTGGGGTCCTGGCGCATATCATAGAATATAGAACATAGAACAATACAGCGCAGAACAGGCCCTTCGGCCCTCGATGTTGCGCCGACCTGTGGACTTTTCTCAGCTCGTCTCCCTACACTATCCCATCATCATCCATGTGCTTATCTAAGGATTGTTTAAATCTCCCTAATGTGGCTGAGTTGAATACATTAGCAGGTAGGACATTCCACGCCCTTACCACTCTCTGTGTAAAGAACCTGCCTCTGACATCTGTCTTAAATTTATCACCCCTCAATTTGTAGTTATGCCTCTTCGTACAAGTTGACGTTGCCATCCTAGGAAAAAGTCTTTCTCTGTCAACCCTATCTAATCCTCTGATCATCTTGTATGTCTCTATCAAATCCCCTCTTAGCCTTCTTCTGTTTAATGAGAAAAGACCCAGGTCTCTCAGCCTTTCCTAATAAGACCTTCCTCCAGACTAGGCAGCATCCTGGTAAATCTCCTCTGCACCTTTTCCAATGCTTCCACATCCTTCCTGTAATGGGGCGACCAGAACTGTACACAATATTCCAAGTGTGGCCGCACCAGCATTTTTACAGTTACAGCATGATATTGCGGTTCCGGAACTCAATCCCTCTACCAATGGGGATCTACCATGGGCGGCACGGTGGCACAGTGGTTAGCACTGCTGCCTCACAGCGCCTGAAGACCCGGGTTCAATTCCCGACTCAGGCGACTGACTGTGTGGAGTTTGCACGTTCTCCCCGTGTCTGCGTGGGTTTCCTCCGGGTGCTCCGGTTTCCTCCCACAGTCCAAAGATGTGCGGGTCAGGTGAATTGGCCATGCTAAATTGCCAATAGTGTTAGGTAAGGGGTAATGTAGGGGTATGGGTGGGTTTCGCTTCGGCGGGTCGGTGTGGACTTGTTGGGCCGAAGGGCCTGTTTCCACACTGTAAGTCTAGTCTAATCTAATCTAATCTACCGTTTGGGGATCAATCCGGCTGCCGATGATCCGAGTTGGACACCCTGGGCCACTATACAAGTCAGGAGCAGGTGTCCTTCCTGCCTGCCTCACCATCAATCCAATCATGGCTGAACTGACTGTGGCCTTGATTCTACTCTCATGCCTTACTTTCAAATGGCGTCCTTTTGTTCTAGACTCACCCGCAAACGGGAAGCATCTTTCTAACATCTACCCAACCAAGGCCCCTCAGGAACCTTCTATGTCTCACTGAGGACACCTCTATCCTCCAATGGAGCGTAACCCAGCTTACACTAACTTTCCTCATTGAGTATCTTCACAGAAGCACCACAGGCTTGTTTTTAGTGAAGCTGGGTTACAGAATTAGCAGACCAGATCAGAAAGGCATTCCTGCATGCACTATGCAGATCAAATTTTACTCCATATCTAACCCTGTGCTGTTCCTGTCCCTGGAAGTGTTTGATGGGGAGAGTGTAGAGGAAGCTTTACTCTGTACCTAACCCCATGCTGTCCTTGTCCTGGGAGTGTTTGATGGGGACAGTGCAGAGGGAGCTTTACTCTGTATCTTACCCTGTGCTGTCCCTGTCCCTGTCCCTGTCCTCTCCCTGCGAGTGTTTGGTGGGAACACTGTAGATAGTGCTTTACTCTGTATCTAACCCTGTGCTGTCCCTGTCCTGGGAGTGTTTGATGGGGAGAGTGTAGAGGAAGCTTTACTCTGTACCTAACCCCATGCTGTCCTTGTCCTGGGGGTGTTTGATGGGGACAGTGTAGATAGTGCTTTACTCTGTACCTAACCCCATGTCGTCCCTGTTCTGGGAGTGTTTGATGAGGAGAATGGAGAAAAAGCTTTACTCTGTATCTAACTCCGTGCTGTCCCTGTCTTAGGAGTGTTTGATGGGGAGAGTGTAGAAGGAACTGCACTCTGTATCTAACCCTGTGCTGTACTGTCCTGGGGGGGTTTGATGGGCACAGTGTAGAGGGAGCTTTACTCTGTATCTACCACATGCTGTAACCATCATGGGGACAGTGGAGATTTGCTGTGGATGTAACCCTGTGTTGTAACTAATTCAAGACTGATGTTAAAATTAACAACCCTTCTATTTTCACACTCCCACTTCTCATCGAGGTGAACACAAAATTCACACAAAATAAACAAAAGTCTGTTTGCAATCCAGTCTCAATCCCTACAAAACAGGAAACATTTGAGCCAAATTCGATGTTGGCAGGAAAAGTGTCAATGATAGTCTCTCCGAATTACTGTGTTCCCCAACTCTGTCAAACACCTTGAACCAATCAACAGCATATTACTGTTTCAGTGTTACCGGTAATTAGGGAAACAAAATATTTATTTGTTTGATTTCTCTGTTCGTCTCATTGGAGGTAGCAGAGAGCTGGATCTGTTTGGAAACATTCTGCCTGATTCCTCTAAGGAACACGGCTTAATTTTAGCAACAAAGGCCAAAAGAGAAGCTGGAATAAGAGTTGCTGGATCCAATTCTACAACATCAAGTGGAATTTATTTCTTTACTTCTCTGCCCTCATCTCAAAGCCACTCACTGATTCATGATGCTGCCCTGGTGCTGAGTCTCCCCTGCACAGAGACCAGCTTGTGGTTACTTAACTGTGATAGGCATCACAGCAAGATTCTGTCTCCATCAGGCGGCTGTACGTTTTGCCAAGTGTCACTGGAACAGAGACTCTAGCTGATCCTCCAGGAAAGTGAAAGCCAGTTCTATCATCTGAAACAAACACAGCAAATGCTGGAGAAACTCAGCAGCTCTGGCAGTATCTGTGGAGAGAGAAACAGAGGGAACGTTTTGAGTCCGATATGACTCTACCTTGAATGATTTTTCTCAGAACTTCATTCTGAAGTACAGTCACATTAGACTCAAAACATTAACTCTGGTCTTCTCTCTCCCCAGTCATGACCAGACCTACTGAGTTTCTCCAGTACTTTCTGCTTTTCAGATTGAAAGTAGCTGCACTGTTTTGCTTCTATTGACTATTGTCTGAACCACCAGCTGAGCTTGAATCAGCTCAGTCAGAGCACAGCAGAGCAGATGCTGGAATCTTCCTGTTCCTTGATTATCACAGGGGCTCACACACATCCCTGCCTCAGTCACTAGGAGGCACCAATCAGTCTTGAATCAGGTAAGGCCGATGTCAGTGAGTCTCCTCTCTCCCCTAGGAACAAAGGAGGTCGGTTCAATCTCACTCCAGAAAACTAGACTGTAAACTCTTGGCTAACAAACCAGTGCAGTACTGAGGAGAGGGGGTCTTTCATTTGTGACATTAAGACTAAAGACACCACCCCACATTCTGTCCACTCAGCTTATGCAAAAGACTCACAACGTATCAAATCTCCCTGGTATCATGGATCAAGGTTTATCCCTCGTCCAACAGCACGAAAACCGATTACTGCATCTGGTCGTGATCACACTAGTGTCTGTGGGATCTGGCTGTGTGCAGATTGCCTTCCCCAATTCCCATATGACAATAGTGACTACACTTCAAAAGGTTTTCATTAGTTGTCCTGCAATAGTTTAAATGCATTTCCTGCTCAGGATCAGAAAGCTTCTTGTTGTCACTAATGAGACTGCCTTGAAACAGTGAGATGCCAGGGCTTTGGGAGTGTGAGGGGTGTGAGTGTGTGTGCATGGAAGTGTATGTATAAGTGTGTGTGTGTTTAGTTTATGTCAGTATGTGAGTGTGTTTGTGAGTGATGAACGTGCCTGTAGGGTTGTTTGATTTTGTTTGTTTGTTTGATTTATTATTGTCACATGCACTGAGATACAGTGAAAAGTGTTGTTTTGCGTGGTCCACAGGCAGATTGTACCATACACAGTGCATCGGGGAGCAGAACAGAGTGTAGAATACAGTGTTACAGTCACAGAGAAGGTGCAGAAAAGGAGATCAACATTAACATTTAAGAGGTACGTTCAAAAGTCTGATAACAATGGGGAAGAAGCTGTTCATATGTGTATTCAAGTGACACAAAACTCTACATGACAGAAAGGATGCCAATGAAATTCTGGATCACCGTCCTAGAAACTGCTGTGCAACCTCACTGTGCACTCCATGAACACCAGCAACATTTGTTTGATGTGATCACAAAGAACTTTCTCAGTGTCATTCTCAGACAGTGCTGTCCTTGACCACAGGCTCATTCACAATGTCTGAAAGGGCATCAGAGGCAGATTCATTAATACATTTTGAAAGAGATTAAATAAATTGGATAAACGTAATAGGAAGTGCAGGGCAATGGGGAAAGACCTTACATGAGGAGGGATGTAGTTGGGTTGGAGGCAGTTCAGAGCTTGGTTCCAGAGATGAAGTGTTTGTTTATAAAGAGAGGTCCAGCAGTTTAGACTAATACTCTCTAGAGTTTAGAAGTTTGGGAGGAGATCTAATTAAGGTCTATAAGTTTCTAAAGGGGGATTGGAAAGTCAATGTCGGGAGGGCGTTTTCCTTGTGGGGTAGTCCAGAAAGAGAGATCATTGCTTTAGGGTAAGCGGCAGTAGATTTAAAACAAAGATGATGAGAAATTACTTCTCTCAAAGGGTTGTGAATCTGTGGAATCCACTCTCCCAGGGTGCAGTGGATGCTGGGACATTTAGTAAATTTAAGGAGGAGCTAATAGATGTTTAATTAGTAATGGGGTGAAAGGTTAATGGAAAGCAGGGGAAGAATGTGTAGTAGTAGCCAAGAGAGGACCAGCCATGATCGTATTGAATGGCAGAGCAGGCTTGAGGGGCTGAATGGCATCCTCCTGCTCCTAGCTCTGATGTTTTAATATAAGAACTGGCGAATGGGACTAGTTGCATAGCTCTTTCAAAGAACTGGCAAAGGAAGGATGGGCTGAATAGTCTCTTTCTGTGCTGACTGATTCAATGATCAATAAGGAATTAGGAAAATTTTGAAATCTGAAGAGAAAATGCAAGGCAATAGCCAACATTACCTTGTGCTTTAAACCAGACCTGCCACCTGCACATTGAGATACTGGACTAGGGGATCTGTGCACATACACTATCCCTGATGCTGCTTGTTCCTCATCTCCAAATAACATTCTTCAACTGGTTATGTCCTGCGATGCTCCTTATTTACATTTGCACATAGTAAGTTATAAAATACAGCTCTCTAGTGCAGTGTCTACTCTTCACATGTTCATTCTAGACCGGAGCCTTCTCTCTTACTAATGTCTGAGTCATATCACCAATTACTTCAAAGTAATCTACCTGAATCTCATTTTACCTGATGGAACACCTGAGGTAAACACAATGCAAAATGTCAGAGAGTTTAATGGTAATGGTGCGCCAGCAACAATCGTCAAAGCAGGGATTAATAGCAAAAACAAGCAAATCACAGACAATTTGTCTAACAAAGCACTCTAATATAATAAATGAGAGAAACAGGTTGAACTTACATTACTTTGGGAAGGTAATGGTCTAGTGGTACAGTATTATTGTCAAACCATTAAACCCAGATACCCAGGTAATGCTCTGGGGACACTGGTTCAAATTCTGCTATGTCAGATGGTGGAATTTACACTCAATAAAAAGCTGGACTTAGGTGTCTAATGATGACAGTGAAACAATTGTCAGGGAAAATGTAGCTGATCACTAATGTCCTTCAGGGAAGGAAACTGCCATCCTTACCTGGTATGGCCTACATGTGACTCCAGACCCAAAAGCAATGTGGATGACCCTTAGCTGCTCTCTGACATCCACAGCCCATTAATGAATTTTAAAATAAACACACATATGTGGTTGCAAGGTGACTAAAGTTGGGAGTTTAAAAAGACATTTCAAAAAGACAGATGAAATGGAGAAAAGGTTGTCATTGCCCAGATAATAATGGTTACTGCAGGATAGGAGTGAGAAAGGATCTTGGTTTAGATACCAGTAAACAGAATCAATATGGGGAGAGTTAACAAATGTCAGCAAAATATACTGTATACAGCCTAACTTTAGTTATACTATCGGACAAAATGTAAGAATTCATACTAATATAATTTAATAGTTTTAATCTTCATATGGTGTGAATAAGTCAAATTGAAAAGATAATCTGGAAAAGATGTTTGTGGAATGTCCTGAAGCAGTATGTTGTGAAACAAACCAGTGAAGAGTCAAATAAAATACTGTGGATGCCAGAGATCTGAAATAAAGATAGAAAGTGCTGGGCAAACCTCTCATTAACACCTATTTTACATCTCAATCATTCCTTTATCATGATTAGCACTCCGTTTTGGCCTGAGCAGCCTCACCATCTGTTTCACTCACACCTTCTCCCCTTTTGTCAATAACAACTTTAACATCATTGATCTCAAAATGTTATTTCTGTTTCTCTCTCCATCGATGATACCAGACCTTCTGAGTTTCTCCAGCACCTTCTATTTTTGAACAATTGATGATGTTATATTAAACCTTGTACTGTGTAATGCGATCACGTTAATTTATAACCTCAAGCTAAACACTCCCAAGTGTCAGTAGTCATAATATGATGTGATTGCATATTAGGTTTAAGAATCACTTGAGTCAGCAAACATGCATCTTTAACTTAAATAAGCTTACATTGATATCAGTAGGCAAGATTGATTGGGAAATTGTTGAACTGCCATGCTGACTACAAGCAGTACAAAACATTAAAAGAAACAGTTAAGAATTATCAGCAAAAATATATTCTACTGTGAAACAAGATCACCCTGAGAAAAGTAACTAATCCATGGCTGACTAAAGAAAACAGATTAAAAGAAAAGGCAAGTAATATTGTGAAGAACCGGAGAAAGCCCAAAGATTGCAACAGATCTTGAAACCAGTAAAAGCTGAACAAATAGTTAACAAGGGAGAAAATACACGAGCAAGAAAGATGGTAGAGATATTACAAAAGTTGAGAACAGAAACTGAGAACACTAGTCTCTTCAAGGCTTTGACAAGAGAAATTATGACAGAAACAGTATTGTGCAGAAGCAGACCATTCAGCCCATCAAGTCTACACTGACACTCTGAAAAGCATCCCACCCAATCCTGTATTTCCCATGGCTCACCCACCTTGCCTGCACATTACAGGCAATTTAACATGGCCACCAAACTACAAATCTTTGGACTGTGGGAGGAAACTGGAGAACCCAGAGGGAACCCACACAGACAATCACCCATGGGGGGAAATGAACCTGGGTCCCCAATGGTGTGAGGCAGCATTGCTAACCACTGAGCCACACTGCTGCCCTAATGGGGCAAAAGGAAACATAGAGTCATAAGATCAAATGTTTTGTCTCTGTCTCAACAAGCAGAAGACAGTACCAGCCTATTGGGAATCAAGCACCTAATGAAAAAACTTAAAAGTAATTCATTATGAGTTTAGAAAATGTACAGTGAAACTATTGGGAAGAAAAGGTTGATAAATCCTGAGGACCAGAGGCAATGGGTGTATTGTTGTGATCTTCCAAATTCCAAAGATTGTAGAATAGTCCTAGTGGATTGGAAGATAGAAAAACTATCACTACTACTCAAGAAGCAAAAGAGAAAAAGAAAACAGAACTTTGAGACAGCTGTACGCAAGTTGTTGGGAAATGCCGGAATTTTTATTACAGAGCATTCAAAACACTGAAACAAACCTAAGCGATCAATGATTTTATGAAAGGACATTGTTGACAAATTGATTAGAAATTTCTGATTTGTATCTAGAAGTGTGAGATTATTCAATTTGGTAGGAAATCAGAATACTTTTTAGTTTTGCTTATTCATTCATGGAATATGGATATAGTGGATGGTCCGCATTATTGCCTATCCCTAATAGCCCACAGGGCAATTAAAAGTCAACCATACTCCTGGAGTCAAATGTAGGCCAGACCAGGGAAGAACAGGAGATTTCCTTCCAGGAACAAGACATGTGGGAACCAAACTGAGTTTTACAACAATCAATTATCTTACGTTTTTATTTCAGTCATTTTTTATTGAATTCAAATTTCATTTGCTACCCTGGTGGGTTTCAAGACCATGTCCTTCTAGCACTGGACTCTGGCTCTGAATTTCTGTGCCAGTGTCATTATCACCATGCTGTCACATCATGAGAGAGCATAAAATATTTGTATTTGGGTGTATTTGGCTGTCTTTGTTTGAGAAGCCCAGAAAGTTGGTATGCAGTTCTAAAGAGCAATGAGAAAGGCAAATAGCATGTTTGCATTCCATAAATAATGGCTTGTATATTTACTGTTGCCTTCACAACTTCAATCACAGACTGTTTTACCATCAATACATTGCAACAAGAACAATATTTCAAATGTTTGTAAGAACTATAGGAATCAATTTCACACAACAATGTTCCACCTGCTGGAGTGAGATGATGGCCAGATGATTTGTTTTGATGTCGGTTGAGGGATTGATATTTGTTAGTTTTATTTGTACATTGCGAGCTGTATTCAGGTAGTAAGTATTAATTATGGTTGTTGGGCTTTATGCATGCCTGTAATCTGTATCTAAAAATTAAATCTTTTAGAGTGCAGAGAGATTTGGCTCCAGTCCTGTCTTTGTCTGCTGACGTTGGACAGCCATCAACCTAGAAAACAAACCCTGGTTTTTAGAGAATAGTGCCATGATATGTTTTGCAGAACAGACAAAGAAAGCTTTGCTGTCCTATCTCATACCCCAGCACAACTCCCTGGTCTGGATTATGTACTCAAGCCTTTGGAGTGGAGATTGAGTCCATGACCTTCTGACTCAAGAATAGGAGTGTGATCCATCAGAGAACAGCTAAAGGGCTAATCTCTGTTGGTCATGGTGCCTAATAAAACCCTGCTCACTCTTGTCAGGTTAAATATCCAACTTTTCATCCGAAATATTAGATCCTTTCAAACATACAACTTTCAGAAGCTTCAAAAATACAAAAAAGATACAATCAGATGAACGCTTTGTAACTGAGTGTGCTGTAAGACTGGGGTGTGCCCTGTGTGTCTCCGTCTGCTTCGCTACACATGTATGTTTATGGTGCATGTTCTATCCCAGTCTGCTCTGGCTCAGAGTTTGTGCATTTCTGGGTATTGAGGTGTCCATTTCGTTATCTCTGAAAGTTTTAATTGAGCAAATGTATGGGTTTTACAATAAAACCAGAACATTTCAGAAATATTCCATTGGCTTGGCTTTTCTGTCTTTTGTCTAATGTCTGGACATGATTTATTTGTCTGTCAGTGTGAATATTTATGTTTTATAGGTCTGTCTCTCAGTTAAGTGTCTCTATGCTGTTTATACCTGTACTATACAAGTCTGCGTCAGTGCTCCTCATTGAGCCCCTGTTCTTGTGTGTCTTGTCTCTTTAGTATCTCAGTGTATGTTGCATCTCATATTGTCTGAGATGTTTACTCGCTTTCTCTATATGTCTGTCTCTCTCTAACCTTATCTCTTGTTCCTGACTCTTTTGCGTATATTTCTGTTTCTCTCTGACCTTGTATGTCTGTCTTTATCATTTCTCTCTGAGCTCCTGTACTCCTGTCTCTCACCGACGCTCTGCGGCCGCTCGGTCCTCCCCCTACCTCTATCCCGGGACGATCCCGTCTCCTGTGCAGTGGGCGATGGCTCTTGTTCTTTGGAACTGCAGCGCCGGTGATTCTCCTGAGACATTGAGACATCTACTGCAACTGCAAACGGAACACGGACAACCCGCTCGTTAAAACCTCCCTTTAAACATGCCCTCCTGGACAATGCGCCACTCAATCATGAGCAACTTGTCTAAACTGGACAGCAAGCCTGACTCTGGCATTACTGGGAAGCTGCATTCATCCGCCTGAAACTTTCTCGCTCTCTCTGAATGAATCATTTCGGTTTGAGTTTAAAATCTTTTATAAATCTCACCGATCTGACTTCAGCCAAAACTAGGTACCTCAGAAACTTTTACAGCTTTAAGCTTATACTTCTCCCCCTTCCTAACAATAAAATTGTTAACTTTTGTTTTCAGACTTACTGCAGGTTTAGTTCTCCAGTGAGATGGTCTGCTAACTGGAGCGTGTTCTGGGCTGTCTCGGGCTGTTATTACAGCCCTGGCCCCTTTCACATTCCGTCTCTCTGTCCCGTTCTCTCTCTCTCGCTCTCTCTCTATGCCTTCCAGTGAGAGGCGGAAACCGCCCGCTTTTCGGATCTCTCAGTTTCCTCCTACAGGATCTACGTTTCGAAAAGAAATCTGCAACTCACTGAAAGTTTACTCAGTCCCAGAGAGAGAGAAAAAAAACACAAATAAATCTGGCAAGCGACGCACTGCGTCTCTGTAAAAACCTGAGAGTGGTCTGGAAGGGAGCAGAGAGGGAGAGTCAGGATTATTTGCCTGGTTTGATATGAATCAACAATAACCCCTTGCAATTTCTCTCCAATTTCATCATTTAGGGAGAAAAGGTAAAACGTGTCGGAGTGGGTGAGCTGAGAGCCAGAGACCCAGGGGATGAGTTTTCAATCCCTCAGTCTCTCAGGGTCATCTCTGATGTTCCTCGTTCCAGCCCTGCCCTGATATTCGAAAGGAAACAGGGTTTTGCTTAGAACCCCGCTTTCCCTCACTCCTGATGTCTGAAACGATTTCAAGAAACACTTAGGGAGTGTTGTTAAACTTCTGTAGGAATGCAGCAGCCAGTTTGTACCCAGGCAGCTCCCACACAGAGGAGTGTGACCAGGTCAGGCTGTTTGGATACTGCTGGCGCAAAGATAAATGATCACCAGGACAACAGCTTTGGTCCTCTTTTGATCAATGTCCCAAGTCAGGACTTCCCAAAGTAGGAGTGAACAGAGAGGGTTTAACATCTCCCTGAGACACAGAACCTCAGACAGGGCAGCGCTCCCTCAGACCAGCAGTGGTGTGGCTGCATTGGTTGTATCTAAGAAAAGGACATGAATCCAAAAGCAAAGAAAATCAAGTGTTGGCTAAAAGTCACCAAACTATTGAAATGTTGTGGAGGAAGGGAAGAGGGTATTCAGCCAGTCATATCATCACTGACTCTCCAAACAGCATGCTTACCTAGTTCCACTCTCATGCCTTATCCCCAGAACACAGGCCGTTGTTTTTATTCAATGCCCTCATGAATGCCTGAGTTGAATCTGCCTCCACCAAATGTCCAGGCAGTGCATTCCAGACCCTAATGACTCACTGTGTGAAAATATTGTTTGCATACCACCTTGTTTCTTTTGCAAATCTACACCCCCTTGTTCTTTTCATGATCGGGGGAAGTTTCTCCTTATCCTCTGCGTCCAGCTCCCTCATGATTTTGAAAACCTCTAACACATCTGCTCTCAAACGTCTTCTCTCCAAGGAGAACAGTCACAACTTTCTCAATACAACCTCATCACTGGGAAACATTGTCGTACATCACATCTGCTGCCTCTCTCCAATGGGTTCGCATCCTTCCTATAACATGGCACCCACAATTGTATATAATACTCTAGACAATAGGTGCAGGAGTAGGCCATTCTGCCCTTCGAGCCTGCACCACCATTCTATATGATCATGGCTGATCATCCTTAATCAGTATCCTGTTCCTGCCTTATCTCCATAATCCTCGATTCCACTCTCCTTGAGAGCTCTATCCAACTCTTTCTTAAATGAATCCAGAGACTGGGCCTCCACTGTCCTCTGGGGCAGAGCATTCCACACAACCACCAGTCTCTCTGGGTGAAGAAGTTTCTCCTCATCTCTGTCCTAAATGGTCTACCCCATATTTTAAATCTGTGTCCTCTGGTTCAGCACTCACCCATCAGCGGAAACATGTTTCCTGCCTCCAGAGTGTCCAATCCTTTAATAATCTTATATGTCTCAATCAGATCCCCTCTCAGTCTTCTAAACACAAGGGTGTACAAGCCCAGTCGTTCCAGTCTTTCAGTGTAAGGTAGTCCCGCCTTTCCAGGAATTGATCTCGTGAACCTACGCTGCACTCCCTCAATAACCAGAATGTCTTTCCTCAAATTTGGAGACCAGAACTGCACACAGTACTCCAGGTGTGGTCTCACCAGGGCCTTGTACAGCTGCAAAAGAACCTCTTTGCTTCTATACTCAATCCCTCTTGTTATGAAGGCCAGCATACTATTAGCCTTCTTCTCTACCTGCTGTACCTGCATGCTTACCTTCATTGACTGGTGTACAAGAACACCCAGATCTCTCTGTACTGCCCCTTTACCTAAATTGATTCCATTGAGGTAGTAATCTGCCTTCCTGTTCTTGCCACCAAAGTGGATAACCATACATTATCCATAGAACATAGAACATAGAACATAGAAAAATACAGCGCAGTACAGGCCCTTTGGCCCTTGATGTTGTGCCAATCCAAGCCCACCTAACCTACACTAGCCCACTATCCTCCATATGCCTATCCCATGCCCGTTTAAATGCCCAAAAAGAGGGAGAGTCCACCACTGCTACTGGCAGGGCATTCCATGAACTCACGACTCGCTGAGTAAAGAATCTACCCCTAACATCAGTCCTATATCTACCACCCCTTAATTTAAAGCTATGCCTCCTCGTAATAACTGACTCCATATGTGGAAAAAGGTTCTCATGGTCAACTCTATCTAAACCCCTAATCATCTTGTACACCTCTATCAAGTCACCCCTAAACCTTCTTTTCTCCAATGAAAACAGCCCCAAGTGCCTCAGCCTTTCCTCATACGATCTTCCTACCATGCCAGGCAACATCCTGGTAAATCTCCTCTCCATCCGTTCGCCTCCACATCCTTCCTATAGTATGGTGACCAAAACTGCACACAATACTCCAGATGTGGCCGCACCAGAGTCTTATACAACTGCAACATGACCTCAGGACTCCGGAACTCAATTCCTCTATCAATAAAAGCCAGTACGCCATATGCCTTCTTCACAGCTCTATTTACCTGGGTGGCAACTTTCAGAGATCTGTGTACATGGATACTAAGATCCCTCTGCTCATCCCCACTACCAAGTATCCGACCATTAGCCCAGTACTCCATCTTCTTGTTACTCTTACCAAAATTAATCACTTCACACTTACCTACATTGAACTCCATTTGCCACCTTTCTGCCCAGCTCTGCAGCTTATCTATATCCCGCTGTAACCTGCCACATCCTTCCTCACTGTCAACAACTCCACCGACTTTCGTATCATCCGCAAACTTGCTCATCCAACTTTCCAGCCCCTCCTCCAGGTCATTTATAAAAATGACAAACAGCAATGCTGCTCCCAAAACAGATTCTTATGGAACACCGCTAGTAACTGCACTCCAAGATGAACCTTTACCATCAACTACTACCCTCTGTCTTCTTCCAGCCAGCCAATTCCTAATCCAAACCTCCAACTCACCCTCAATGCCATACCTCCATATCTTTTGCAGTAGCCTACCGTGGGGAACCTTGTCAAACGCCTTACTAAAATCCATATACACCACATCTACTGCTTTACCCTCGTCCACCTCCTTAGTCACCTTCTCAAAGAATTCAATAAGGTTTGTGAGGCACGACATGCCCTTAACAAAACCATGCTGACTATCCTTGATCACATTATTCCTATCCAGATGACCATACATCCTATCCCTTACAATTCTCTCTAAGACTTTGCCCACAACAGAAGTGAGACTCACTGGCCTATAGTTACTAGGGTTATCCCTATTCCCCTTCTTGAACAAGGGAACCACATTTGCTATCCTCCAGTCTTCTGGCACTATTCCTGTAGACAATGAGGACATAAAAATCAAGGCCAATGGCTCTGTAATCTCCTTCCTTGCTTCCCAGAGAATCCTAGGATAAATGCCATCAGGCCCAGGAAACTTATCTATTTTCACCCTTTCCAGAATTTCCAACACCTCTTCCCTACATACCTCAAAGCCATCCATTCTAATGCATTCTAATTAATTGTTAATCGACATTAAACTGCATCTGCCATACATCTGACCACTCACCTAACTTGTCCAGGTCACCCTGTAATCTTTTAACATCCTCCTCACCTTTCACCCCGTCACCCAGCTTAGTATCATCAGCAAATTTGCTAATGTTATTACTAATGCCATCTTCTATATCATTAACATATATTGTAAAAAGCTGCGGTCCAAGCACTGATTCCTGCGGTACCCCACTGGTCACTGCCTGCCATTCTGAAATGGAGCCGTTTATCACTACTCTTTGTTTCCTATCAGCCGACCAACTTTCAATCCAAGTTTGTCCCCAATACCATGCACCATAATTTGCTCACTAACCTCCAATGTGGGACTTTATCAAAAGCTTTCTGAAAGTCCAGGTACACTACATCTACTGGATCTCCCTCGCCCATCTTCAAAGTTACATCCTCAAAAAATTCCAGAAGATTAGTCAAGCATGATTTCCCCTTCATAAATCCATGCTGACTCTGTCCTATCCTGTTACTACTATCCAGATATGTCGTAATTTCATCCTTTATAATAGACTCCAGCATCTTTCCCACCACTGAGGTCAGACTAACTGGTCTATAATTTCCTGTTATCTCTCTCCCACCTTTCTTAAAAAGTGGCACAACATTAGCCACCCTCCAATCCGCAGAAACTGATCCTGAATCTATCGAACTCTGGAAAATAATCACCAACGCATCCACCATTTCTCGAGCCACCTCCTTCAGTACCCTGGGATGTAGACCATCAGGCCCCGGGGACTTATCAACCTTCAGACCTAACAGTCTCTCCAACAACAATTCCTGGCAAATATCTATTCCTGAGATGCTGCCTGGCCTGCTGTGCTTTGACCAGCAACACATTTGCAAATATAAATTCCCTTCAGTTCAGGTCCTTCAGCCACTATTACCTCAGGGGGATTGCTTGTGTCTGCCCCAGTGAACACAGACCTGAAGTAACAATTCAATTCTTCTGCCATTTCTTTGTTCCCCGTAATATATTCCCCTGTTTCTGTCTTCAAGGGCCCAATTTTAGTCTTAACCATATTTTTACCTTTCACATACCTAAAAATGCTTTTACTATCCTCCTTTATATTTTTGGCCAGTTTACCTTCGTACCTCATTTTTTCTTGCGTATTTCCTTCTTAGTTGTTCTTTAAAAGCTTCCCAGTCCTCTGTTTTCCCACTTATCTTTGCTATGTTATACTTTTTCTCTTTTGACTTTATATTTTTCTTAACTTCCCTCATCAGCCATGGCATCCCATGCCTCCTCCTAGGATCTTTCTTCCTTTTTGGAATGAACTGATCCTGCAACTTCTGCATTATACACAGAAATATCCACCATTGTTGCTCCACTATCATCCCTGCTAAGGTATTACACCATTGAACTTTGGCCAGCTCCTCCCTCATAGCTTCATAGTTCCCTTTATTCAACAGACATATTGTCACTTCTGATTGTACCCTCTCCCTCTCAAATTGCAGATTGAAGCTTAATGTATTATGGTCACTACTTCCCAATGGCTCCTTCACTTCGAGGTCCCTGATCAATTCTGGTTCATTGCACAATACCAGATCCAGAATTGCCATCTCCCTGGTCGGCTCCAGCACCAGCTGCTCTAAGAATCCATCTCGAAGGCACTCCACAAGTCTCTTTCTTGAGGTCCAATACTATCCTGATTCTCCCACCCTACCTGCATGTTGAAATCCCCCCATAACAACTGTAGTAATATCTTTGTGACAGGCCAATTTCAGCTCCTGATTCAACTTACATCCAACATCCAGACTACTGTTTGGGGGCTTGTAGATAACTCCCATTAGGGTCTTTTTAAGCTTAGAATTTCTTATCTCTATCCACAATGACTCTACATCCCTGATTCCAGGTCCTCCTGCGCAAGGGACTGAATATAATCCCTTACTAACATGGCCACCCCACCCCCTCTGCCCGTCTGTCTGTCCTTACGAAAGCACATGTAGTCTTGAATATTCATTTCCCAGGCCCTGTCCACTTGAATCCACGTCTCAGTTATCCCCACAATATCGTATCTGCCTATTTCCTAAAGAACCTTATCCACCTTATTTCTAATGCTTCGTGCATTCATGTATAGTATTTTTAATTTGTTACTGCCCTCATCCTTCCCATCAACTCCTATTTCACTCAACCTTACAGCATTATCCCTTTTTGAGTTTTCTGCCTCATTGATTCAGTTGTCTTTCTCCAAATGAGCTCATGTCACTGTAAGTTTAGCATAGCCTCCTTGCCTTTGTACTCTCTGCGCTGCTCAATGAAGCTGAGAACACTGCTTGCTTCACAGACCCCTGCTCTCTCCATCTAATCCTGTCGCCTTCAATGGTCTGTGCACATAAACAACAAGGTCCCTCTGGTCCTGCACCATCTTTCGAATTGTATCCTTTATTTTGCATTGTTTCTCCATATACTTCTTGCAAAATAAATCACTTCAAGTTTCTCTGTTTTAAACTTCATCTGCCAGTGATCTGCCCACTTCGCCGACCTGTTAATGTCCAGTTGGAGTTCCACACAGTCCGTCTCACAGATTATAATTCTTCCAAGATTAATTTCATCTTCCAACTTTGAAACTGCCTCCTGTATATTAAGGTCTAGATCACTAATACATCTTAAAGAGATTGGAAAATGACATTCGAAGATGATTGGTCAACAGACAATGGCCAACATTCAAAAAAAATAAAATGTATAAATTGACATTAGTGAGTTTTGAGAAGATTTATAACTCAGGTTGAGGTTCTGGATGTAGGTTTGCTCACTGAGCTGGAAGGTTCATTTTCAGATGTTTCGTCACCTTTCTAGGTAACCTCTTCAGTGAACCTATGGACGAAGCACTGTTAATGATTCCTGCTTTATATTTATATGTTTGGGTTTCTTTGAGTTGGTGAAGTCATTTCCTGTTCTTTTTCTCATGGGGTGGTAAATGGGGTCCAAGTCAATGTGTTTGTTGATAGAGTTCCGGTTGGAATGCCATGCTTCTAGGAATTCTCGTGCATGTCTCTATTTGGCTTGTCCTAGGATGGATGTTTTATCCCAGTTGAAGTGGTGTCCTTCCCTATCTGTGTGTAAGGATACTAGTGAGAGAGGGTCATGTCTTTTTGTGGCTAGTTGACGTTTATGTATCCTAGTAGCTAGTTTTCTGCCTGTTTATCCAATGTAATGTTTGTTACAGTTCATGCACAGTATTTTATAAATGACATTAGTTTTGCTTGTCATCTGTATAGGGTTCTTCAAGTTCATTAGCTGCTGTTTTAGTGTTTTAGTGTGTTGGTGGGTTTGTGGGCTACCATGGTGCCAGGGGGTCTGAGTAGTAAAAATAATTACATTCACCTCTTCTTCCTCTCTGCGACAGAAATTGGAGCATCAAGTCCAGCACAGAACAATAATATGAGCCATACTTTTCACCAAAGTTCCTGAAAAATCTGAGTAAATTCAATTTTTTTTTAAAAGTCTGAATCAGACACTAAATGACATCTACTAGAAGCCAAAGGCAAATAAACAAAATTACAACAAATTGTTTAAATATTAATAACAGACCATCATGATGAATTGTAACACAAAGATTGTGTGATAAAGGAAGAATTAACATGCAGAACCATCATCTCTCTGCACCCAGGACAGATGGAGATTGCAACTTAGAGAAAGTGCACAGCCAGGCTAGAAGTCTTCATTTAATCTGAAAATGGCTGTCGATCATTTTAAACTCAATCCACATGCGGACTGGTGAGCCAAAACCTAAATGGGTACTCCTCCCAGGGTAACCAATCCAGCTGAGAAATAACTGATTGAGCTGAAAAAGAGGAGACTAGAAGCAGAATTTCAGCAAATAGAGAGGGAGAGAGCGATAGAAGTTATGGGAAAAGACAGAAAAGGAGTTTTGAGAGAAAGCATGTGCTTTTCAGTGATGGCAATAGTGTGGGTTCAGTCTGTGCACCAGCTGAGGTTACCATGAAGGACTCTTCTTCTCAAGCTCCCCCCTGGCCTTCAATGTGGTGACCCTCAGGTTAAACCACCAGAAGTGGTCTCTCTCTCTCTCGCTCTAATGAGATAGAGATTGAGGCTCTTTTTGTTTTGCCAAGGAGTTAGAAAAATAATCAAGGAGCAATGCAGCTGGGATGGAAACAGCCAAGGATTGTGGAGGTGTAGCCAATGTGTGGCTGGCAGCATCATTTAGGGTAACTTCTGGAGTACTGTGTCCAGTTCTGGCTGCCCAGTTATAGGAAGGATATTATTAAGCTAGAGTGGGTTCAGAAGAGATTTACCAGGATGTTGCCAGGTAGGGAAGGTTTGAGTTATAAAGACAGGCTGGATAGGCTGGGGCTTTTATACTAGAATGGGGGATGTTGTGAAGTGGGGTTTATAAAATATTGAGAGGTACAGATAGAGTTAATGCTATCTGTCTTTTCCCTAGGATGGGGGATTGCAACATGATGGAGCATATTTTTAAGGTGAGGGGAGAGAGATTTAAAGCAGACATGAGGGATGAATTTATGACACAGATGGTGGTTCGTGTGTGGAATGAACTTCCTGAGCAAGTGGTGGATGTGGGTACAGTTCCAGCATTTAAAAGTCATGATGTAGAGAGGCCAGTGTTGGATGGGGGTAGACAAAGTTAAAAATCACACAACATCAGGTTATAGTCCAACAGGTTTGATTGAAAGTACTAGCTTTCGGAGTGTTGCTCCTTCATCAGGTAGCTGTGGAGCAGGATCATAGGACACCGAATTTATAGCAAAAGATTACAGTGCCATGCAACTGAAATGATATTTTGAACACACTTAGATTGCTACTGGGTCTTTCATCTTTATTAATTGGGTTGCTGAGTTGAGATTGAAGAGTGTGGTGCTGGAAAAGCACAGCCGGTCAGGCAGCATCCGAAGAGTAGGAGAATTGATGAATTGACGATTGTCCCGACTCTCCTGCTCCTTGGATGCTGCCTGACTGGCTGTGCTTTTCCAGCACTGCACTCTTCCACTCTCATCACCAGCATCTGTAGTCTTCATTTTCTCCCTTCTGAGCTGAGATGTCACCATTTTTATAAAATCTTAAGTTATCTCAAGAATAAGACTTAAAGGAAGTTCTAGGATTTTACATATTAATGGGCTGAAATCTGGAACCCCTCTGAAAGAGGAAAGACTTATCGGTTTGTTCAATATATCGTTTTAATTGCATGACACTGAGATCTTCTGCTATAAATTCTGTGTCTTATGATTCTGCTCCACAACCACCTGATGAAGGAGCAGTGCTTCGAAAGCTAGTGCTTCCAAATAAACCTGTTGGACTGTAACCTGATACTGTGTGATTTTTGACAACGTTTAAAAGACACTTGGATAAGTACATGAAGAGGAAAGGTTTGGAGGGATATGGAGCAGACAGGTGGGACTACTTTAGTTTGGAATATGTTTGACATGGACTGGTTGGATCGAAGGGTCTGTTTGTGTGCTGTGAGTCTGAAAGCACCCAGACATAGCGAGCAAATTGGAAAGGAAGAGATCTGTGCTGGATGAGCAGGCAGTCCGCTGAACTGAAATTTCACATTTAATCAGAGACCAAGGGGTTGCATAGAGTCATAGAAATCTACAATAAAAAGACCCTTCCACCCAGCGAGTCTGTGCCAGTTTTCAAATATTGCCGCAGCAGATGAGGAAACAACAATGTCCAGATTTAAAGGATCGCTGCCTATGCTCCTCCTGAATGAGCTGGAGGTCTTGCTGCTGAAACTACTTTTCTGAATTTGAAGGAAAACCGAAGCAGTTCCCAAATACCGCTAGAGCTGGTGGAGAAGCTGCTTTCCCCCAGCTTTCTGAAAGCTATTTGGGGTGGACTCCACTGTTAGTCCCTGGTGAGAAGTGAGATAAAGCCAAGGTCCAATATGCTAGCAGTAGTCCAGCAGGAAATCCAGCATATGCTGGAGGATGATATCACTGAGCTCCCCCAGAACATTAGTCCCAGAGCAATGCAGCATGACTCTGCTTTCCTTCCTGGGCAAGAAAGGCTGTGCCCAGGACAGATTATACATTGAGGTCTGGGCAGCCACTGAACTGAAGTGGACCACACAGTCTTTCCCAGCAAAGACTGACCACGTTTCCAAAGCTACTGCCCTCATGACCCTGTCATATACTTCGGATTTCACAACAGCACAACCCTTTTTGTTTTTATAATTTCTAACGAAGTGATGCAGGGGGCCGAGGCTAAGTGAATATGCTCAGCTGTATCTTGCAAGCTTTTAGCCTAAAAAAACCCTTTGTTCTCCAATGCGCTGTGCTATGTACAAGCCCCAGAATACAGCAGGCATGGACATCTCCCCTGCTGTCTATGGGAACAATGGAGAATCTTTCCATTTCCTCTTCTTCATGAACATGTTTAAAAAAAAAGTAGATTTTTTAACTCTCTCTAATGGTTAAGAGGAAGCAGAAAAGAGAGAATTCCTTCATTTTTTTTAAACCATGACCTCTCACTTAAATGTTCTTAAAATGGATTCTTACTGGATTTTAAAATTGTTGCTATTGAACACAGAATAAGGAAGTTGGCTGCTTCCAGAAAATCCTGAAATTACCAGGACACCTGTCGTACCACTCTCATTGCATTGTACAAACACTTCAGTCAAGACAACCAGAGGAATGGTAAATGAAGCATCTACCTCTGCAACGTCTGAACAAAGGAGACCATTGAAACTCATCATTGAATGTGCTAATGACAGTACAATTATCTGCTATCAAGCACAATAGCTTCTGTTGATGACATATCAAAATCAAATTTTATCCAGACACGGGGAGAATGTGCAAACTCCGCACAGACTGTCGCCCGAGGCTGGAATTGAATCCAGGTCCCTGGCGCTGTGAGGCAGCAGCGCTAACCAGTGAGCCACTATGATGCTGAAAGAGTAAAAAGAGTTATCACGTACCTTTGATCTCAATATTTCTTGAAAGTCTGATTTCTACATAGAGACCTATATTTCCCCTCCAAAGTGAACCCAGTTTACAATAAATAACCTTCCCCAGTAATGCAATTCCATTGGTTTCCTGTGAAAGTGCACAACCCTCCATTGTATTGCCTTATTGACCTCTCTAATTAGAGTCATAGAGTAACAGAGATGTACAGCACGGAAACAGACCCTTCAGTCCAATTCATCCATGCCGACCAAGTATCCCAATCTAGTTCCACCCGCCAGCACTTGGCCCATATCCCTCTAAATCCTTCCTATTCATATACCCATCCAGATGCCTTTTAAATGTTGCAATTGTACCAGCCTCCACCATTTCCTCTGGCAGCTCATTCCATATACTCACCACCCTCTGTGTGAAAAAGTTGCCCCATAGGTCTCTTTTATATCTTTTCCCTCTCATCCTAAACCTATGCCCTCTAGTTCTGGACTCTCTCACACCAGGGAAAAGACTTTGTCTATTTATCCTATCCATGCCTCTTATAGAACATGGAACATTACAGTGCAGTACAGGCCCTTCGGCCCTCGATGTTGCACCACACTGTCATACTAATCTGAAGCCCATCCCACCTACGCTATTCCATGTACGTCCATATGCCTGTCCAATGACGATTTAAATATACCTAAACTTGGCGAATCTACTACCGTTGCAGGCAAAGCATTCCATATCCTTACTATTCGCTGAGTAAAAAGTGAGGTCTGCAGATGCTGGAGATCAGAGCTGAAAATGTGTTGCTGGTTAAAGCACAGCAGGTTAGGCAGCATCCAAGGAACAGGAAATTCGACGTTTCGGGCCAGAGCCCTTCATCAGGAATGAGGAGAGGGTGCCAGGCAGGCTCTCTGAGTAAAGAAACTACCTCTGACATCTGTCTATCTCCCCTCACTTTAAAGTTGTGTCCCCTCGAGTTTGCCATCCCCATACTTGGAAAAAGGCTCTCCCTGTCCACCCTATCTAACCCTCTGATTTTATAAGGTCACCTCTCAGCCTTCGACGCTCCAGGGAAAACAGCCCCAGCTTGTTCAGCCTCTCTCAATAGCTCAAATCCTCCAACCCTGGCAACATCCTTGTAAATCTTTTCTGAACCCTTTCAAGTTTCATAACATCTTTCCGCTAGGAAGGAGACCAGAATTGCAGGCAATTTTCCAACAGTGGCCTGACCAATGTCCTGTACAGCCGCAACATGACCTCCCAACTCCTGTATTCAATACTCTGACCAATAAAGGAAAGCATACCAAACACCTTCTTCACTATCCTATCTACCTGCGACTCCACTTTCAAGGAGCTATGAACCTGCACTCCAAGGTCTCTTTGATCAGCAACACTCCCTAGGACCTTACCATTAAGTGTATAAGTCCTGCTAAGATTTGCTTTCCCAAAATGCGGCACCTCACACTTATCTAAATTAAACTCCATCTGCCACTTTTCAGTCCATTGGCCCATCTGATTCAATGACTAATTCTGAAAACTTTGATTAGAAGCAATTTATAACTTCCCTCCGTTCTCTTTTGTTTTTTGGAAGCATGGGTGAGTGCATTGCAAACATCTTTCTGCATTTTTTAAAAAGCAGTAATAAGCCCCACTTTATTTTAACCTGAAAGAATTTGCTGTGGGTAATTTTTAAGAATTGGACTTCGCTCATAGACTGGAGAAACGCACCAATGTTTCAAGGAACAAGAAAGTAAATTAAAAGCACCTCTGTTACAGAGAGAGAAGGATTAAATTCATTCAGTTCCCTTTGTTGTGAGGTTTCTCATTATGTTGTGTACCTTTCAGAGATATGCCCATGGCAACGTCATTGTATGACACCATGTGACCTGAATGTTTACAGGCGTCAGTCTCCATCTTAACTGGGACCACTTGAATCATGACATGTTGGTGAATATATAGAAACACAGAAAAGAGGAGCAGGAGGAGGCCATTCAGCCCCTTGAGCCTGTTGCACCATTCAATGTGATCATCCAACTCAGTCGCCTGTTCCCTCTTTCTCTCCCATACCTCTGATCCCTTTAGCCTCAAGAACTGCCCCTTTCTGTAATTGAGTAGCTTAATAGTAGCTGAGACACTGAAGTTCTTATGAGTGCAACAGTTAATGCATTGAGTTCCTTTGCTGAAATGGCAGGTCCAAGGAGGTGGCAGCTGTAGCAACATAAGCCAGAGTGAGGCACTGGCTGCATTGGCGTGGTAGGCCCAGTGTAGGGTTTGAGCCCAGCTCAGGACCCTGCAGCTTCAGCGGTGCCAGCATTGCTGAGATTGACACAGCGTGGACTCATGGCACCGACAAAGTTGGTGGAGGCAAGATGGTGCCAAACTTGCAGCAGCAGTGTGGCCCAGGATGTGGCTGAGCCGTGGTACCCAATGGCGGAGGTGGTGGTGTTCCATTGGTGTGCGAGGACCCCGGGCACCTGAGTGTTCGCAGACTGAGTGGCGGACCCTATGGCTTTGTATTTCTGGTGGTGAGGCCTTATGGCAGAGGCAGGGGGAGCAATCTGGATGTTTCCTTTCTTTATGGCTGTTTCTTCTATTTCTTTTTCTGTTTTTAATGCTGTCTTTTGTATTCTAAGATGGCACTGGTGAATAGCAACTTGTACACTTTTAACTGTACTCCTGTATTCTTGTACTCAAGTACATGTGACAATTAAATCTAAATCTAAAAGACTGTTGAATCTTTCAATACCACATTGCCCAGTCTAGTTCTAATGAGAGTCAGGAGAAATGTTGGTACATCAGGCAAAACACTCTGCTGGATGCAATGCCAACACCACAGAGAGCAGTTTATACCTCTCCCTCCAGATCGTGTATAATGTATTCATTTAATTGGAGGTTTGTTAATGGACAGAAAGTGTGGAATTGAAATAAATGGAGCATTTTCAAGTTGGCAGGCATAATTAGTGGGATGCTGCAAGAATCAATACTGAAAACATAGAACGTAGAACATTACCGCGCAGTACAGGCCCTTCGGCCCTCGATGTTGCGTTGATCTGTGGAACCAATCTGAAGCCCATCTATCCAACACTATTCCATTTTCATCCATATGTTTATCCAATGATCATTTAAATGCCCTTAACATTGGCAAGCCTATACTGTTGCAGGCAGGGAATTCCATGCTCTTACTATTCTGTGAGTAAAGAAACTACTTCTGACATCTATCCCATATCTATCACCCCTCTGTTTAAAGTCATATCCCCTCACGCTAACCATCATTTTCTGAGGAAAAAGGCTCTCACCGTACAACCTATCTAACTCTCTGTTTAACTTATATATCTCATTCAATTCACCTCTCAATCTTCTTCTCTCTAATGGAAACAGCCTCAGGTCCCACAGCCTTTCCTCATAAAACCTTCTCTCCAAAGCAGGCAACATTGTAGTAAATCTCCTCTGAACACATTCCAAAGCTTCCACATCCTTCTTATAATGCGGTGAGCAGAACTGCATGCAATACTCCAAGTGTAGCCGTACCAGAGTTTTGTACAGCTACAGCATGACCTCATGGCTCCAAAACCCAATCCCTCTATCAATAAAAGCTAACACACCGTATGCCTCTTAACAGCTCTATCAACTTCGGTGGCAACCTTCAGAGATCTATGTACCAGGACACTGAGATCCATACTACCAAGAATATTACCATTACCCCAGTACGCTGCATTCCTGTTGGGTCTTATCTGTTGAAATCTCTATCAATAACATATTGTTTAGGAGTTAGGATAAGGTGGGGAAGGGGAGATGAGGAAACTGATGAAACTTGTGTTAGAGGATCCCGAGGTGGAACATGAGGTACAGTGAAGAGACAGGATGCCAACATTTCAGAGAACATCTCCAGGACTCACACCTATCTGCCCCACCGTCCCGTGGCTGAACCCTACAACTCCCCCTCCCACTCCACCAAGGACATGCAAGTCCTCGACCTTCTCCATTGCCAAATTCTAGCCACTTGATGTGTGGAGGAAGAATGTCTTATCTTCCGCCTTGGGACCTTCCAACCACACAGAATCAATGTTGATTTTACCAGTTTCCTGATCTCCCCTCCTCCCACCTTATCCCAGATCAAACCTCAACTTAGCACTGCCCTCTTGTACTGTCCACCTTCCTTCCCATCTATCCACTCCACCCTCCTCTCCGACCTATCGCCTCCATCTACCTATCGCACTGTCAGCTACCTTCCCCCCAGCCCCAATCCCCTGAGAAACTTTGACTCTCCTACTCCTGAGATGCTGCCTGGAGGAGAGAGAGAGAGAGAGAGAACCTGTGCAGTTACCACCTTTGCTGCTTGAATTCGTGTATCGCTGGACATCGGAGTGCATCTGGGAAAATTAACAAACGTGAAATTCACAACTAATCTTGGACGAACTGTTGGGCAAAGTTCACAGCACAGAATCAGATAAGTTAATTGTTGTTTTAAGTCTGTCCAAGAGAAAGGCTGCAGTAGTGAGTATAGTGGATTCTTTCTTGAATGTATGGTTTTGGAGATAATTTAACCTGCTATTAATTTAACCTGGGGCAGTGTTTGTAGAGGAATAAGACGGTGTTATTTTCTGGGTCTGTAGATTGTGAAGGAGCAAAAATAGCCTTTGCAGTGATATGTACTTCTTGTCAGATGTGGGAGTTTAAACAGAGTTTAAGGGTTACTGCGGATTATATCTGCCATAAGTGCTGTTGGATGCGAATCTTATCAGATCAAGTGGATTGGTTGGAGACACAGATAGAAGCGATGAGGAATTTGCAACAGCAACAGTATGTGATGGATGGCACTTATAGGAAGGGGAGTAAGTCTCAGATACAGTCACATAGATGGATTAACTCCAGAAAGGGTGAGAGAGAGGTCAGCACCTAGGGCAGGAGTCTTTTGTGGATATACCCATTTCAAACAGGTATGCTGTTTTGAAAAATACAGGGGGTGACGGATTCTCAGGGGAACGTAGCACGAACAGCCAAGTTTCTGGTATTGAGACTGGCTCTAATGCAACGAGGGGTACGTCGGCTTCCAAGAGATCAATTGTGTTAGGGGATTCTGTAGTCCGAGGTACAGGCAGACGTTCCTGTGGCCAGCAGAGAAAAAGCAGAATGGTGTGTTGTTTCCCTGGTGCCAGGATCAAGAATGTCTCAGAGAGGGTGCAGAGGGAGGTCATTGTCCACATTGGAACCAACGACGTAGGAAGGGAAAAGGTTGAGACTTTGAAGGGAGATTACAGAGAGTTAGGCAGAAATTTAAAAAGGAAGTCCTCAAGGGTAGTAATATCTGGATTACTCCCAGTGCTACGAGCTAGTGAGGGCAAGAATATGAGGATAGAGCAGATGAATGCATGGCTGAGGAGCTGGTGTATGGGAGAAGGATTCACAGTTTTGGATCATTGGAATCTCTTTTGGGGTAGAAGTGACCTGTACAAGAAGGACGGATTGCACCTAAATTGGAAGGGGACTAATATACTGGCAGGGAAATGTGCTAGAACTACTTGGGATTATTTAAACTAGTAAGGTGGGGGGTTGGGACCCAGGGAGATAGTGAGGAAAGAGATCGATCTGAGACAGGTACAGCTGCGAACAGAAGTGAGTCAAACAGGCAGGGCAGGGACAAGGTAGGACTAATAAATTAAACTGCATTTATTTCAATGCAAGGGGCCTAACAGGAAAGACAGATGAACTCAGGGCATGGTTAGGAACATGGGACTGAGATATCATAGCAATTACGGAAACATTGAACATAGAACATAGAAAAATACAGTGCAGTACAGGCCCTTTGGCTCTCGATGTTGCACTGATCCAAGCCCACCTAACCTACGCAAGCCCACTATCCACCCTGTGCCTATCCAATGCCCATTTAAATGCCCATAAAGAGGGAAAGTCCACCACTGTTACTGGCAGGGCAATCCATGAACTCACGACTTGCTGAGTAAAGAATCTACCCCTAACATCTGTCCTATACCTACCAGCCCTTAATTTAAAGCTATGCCCCCTTGTAATAGCTGACTCCATACGTGGAAAAAGCTTCTCATTGTCAACCCTATCTAAACCCCTAATCATCTTGTACACCTCTATCAAGTCACCCCTAAACCTTCTTTTCTCCAATGAAAACTGCCCCAAGTGCCTCAGCCTTTCCTCATATGATCTTCTTACCATACCAGGCAACATCCTGGTAAACCTCCTCTGCACCCGTTCCAGTGCCTCCACATCCTGCCTATAAACATGGCTCAGGGATGGGCAGGACTGGCAGCTTAATGTTCCAGGATACAAATGCTACAGGAAGGATAGAAAGGGAGGCAAGAGAGGAGGGGGAGTGGCATTTTTGATAAGGGATAGCATTACAGCTGTGCTGAGGGAGGATATTCCCGGAAATACATCCAGGGAGGTTATTTGGGTGGAACTGAGAAATAAGAAAGGGATGACCACCTTTTTGGGATTTGATTATAGACCCTCCCAACAGTCAGAGGGAAATTGAGAAACAAACTTGTAAGGAAATCTCAGCTATCTGTAAGAATAATAGGGTGGTTATGGTAGCGGATTTTAACTTTCCAAATATAGACTGGGACTGCCATAGTGTTAAAGGTTTAGATGGAGAGGAATTTGTTAAGTGTGTACAAAATAATTTTCTGATTCAGTATGTGGATGTACCTACTAGACATTTGGATGGGTATATGAATAGGAAGGGTTTGGAGGGATATGAGCCGGTTGCTGGCATGTGGGACTTGATTGGGTTGGGATATCTGGTCGGCATGGACAGGTTGGGCCGAAGGGTCTGTTTCCATGCTGTACAGCTCTATGACTCTATGACTGGCTGTGCTTTTTTTTCCAGCACCACACTTTTTGACTCTAAGCTGTGGAGGCCTGGTTTCAAGTTCCACCTACTTCAGAATTGTGTAATAACATCTCTGCACAGGCTACACAAAAAAAGGACAAAGGCATTGAGCATTACATATCCAAGAATTGGGTGGAAAAGTAAACTGTGAGGAGCAACGGTGTGGTGGAGACGGATAGAAACAGGTTGGATGATTGAGTAGGAATATGGCAGATGGAATATAATTTGGTGAAGTGAGAGAATTTATTTACTTTGGAGGCAAAAATAAAAAGTGCAGAATATATTTCTGAGACTGAGGAATGTTTGCACTCAGCAGTCCTGGGTGTCTTATACATGAACATTTGGAAATTAACATTGAAATAATTAGAAAGACAACTGGGATATGTATCACAAAGTGATTGAAGCATATACAGAACAGTGGCATGTTCATAGCGAGAGTGTTGGTGCTGGCTGGAACATAGGAACATAGTTACAGGAATAGGCCATTCAGTCTCTCAGTCTGTCCTACCATTCAATGAGGTTATGGCGGACCTGTGGCTGGACTCCATAGACTTGCCTTTGTTCTCTTTGTTTGTTTTCTTTGCCCCAGGAAAGATATCCTGCTCCCAGAGAAAGTAGAGCAAAGATTCAGGAATCCAGTTCCAGGCATGAAGGGATAATCCTTTGGGGAGTTTTTAGATAAAAATTATGTGTATGTTCTCTGGAGTTTAAAACTCTGTTGAGGATAGAGGGAAATGTAATAAAATTCTTATGTGACTTGACAGAGTAAATATGAAAATTGTTTTCCCCTGAAAAGGGATTCTGGAGCATATGATCACAGTTTTGCAGTAGCATGGTGGCTCAGTAGTTAGCACTGCTGCCTCACAGCATCAGGGATGCAGATCAATTCCACCCTCAGTTGACTGTCTGTGTGGAGTTTGCACATTCTCCCTGTGTCTGCGTAGATTTCCTCTCACAGTCCAAAGGTGTGCAGATTACTTGGATTGGCCATGCTAAATTGCCCATTGTGTCCAGAGATGTGAAGGCTAGGTGGGTTATTCATAGGAAATGCAGGGTTACCAGGATAGGGCAACGGGGTGGATCTGAGAGGGATGCTCTTCAGATAGTAGGTGTGGTTTTGATGGGCTGAATGGTCTGCTTCCACAGTCTAGAGATTTTATGAATAAGGGGTAGCTTCTTAGAACTGAAACAAAAAGATTTGTTTTCACTCAGTGGTTGTGAATGTTTGGAACTCTCTACCCCCAGGAGGTTCTAGATATTCAGCTATTGAGGACACCATGGAGTTGAGTTTCCAGGTGTTTGTTCCTGAGGGAATTCGGGGATACAACACAGGAAGGTGGAAACGAAGTTGAAGATCAGTCACGATCTCTCTAAATGACGGAATGGACTCGCGGGGCCAAATGACCTATTCTTGTTCCTACTCCTTATGTTCTCCCTTATATAATAACATTCTGTGTATTACGGAGCATTACGCTCCTGATGTACTGTACAGCACCATATGTTACTGTTATTAATGACATGTAGCCAGGCTACAGGGTGACAGCAGATTTAGAGAGAAATTTACGGCCTGTTACATACAGAGGGATTGGTTTGGAGTTGGAAGGGAGTGTTATGGTGCCATTGGCCTCTTAGTGTATGTTAGAGTCTCTGCAAAAAATTAACACCTTCATCAGACCTTGCAGTTAATCTGAACACCTACTTGTTAATGTTAGTCACACAGTTCACACCGTAGAACCAGAAAAGCTGGAAATTCGATCTGAAAACACCCCAAAACCTGTTTCATGGCTCAACTACTGTACAGAGAAATGTGAAAGTTAAAAACGTCTATTATTTTCTCTGTTTATTTTCAGTGGATATAAGGATGAAATTTGAGGTCCAAGTAAAATGAATAGTAATGAATGGCAACACAATTAAATTTTCCTGTCTCAACCCAGTTGCTGCTGGTTTATTCAGAGCTTCATTATACCTATGCTTAACTATTCCATCACACTGTCAGCTGGTCACCCATATTCCAGTTCCCCAAAACTCTGCCTCTACTGGGTCTTAACTTACAGCAAATCCTGTCCCCTATTACCCGCAATGCTCATTGGCTCCTGCTCAAATAATATCTTTATGTTAAAACTCTCATCCCTTGTTTTCAAATCCTTCCATGACCTTATAATCTTCTATCTCTGAGCCAAGATTAGAATGGTGCTGGAAAAGCACAGTGGGTCAGGCAGGATCTGAGGAGCAGGAAAATCGACGTTTCGGGCAAAAGCCTTTCATCAGGAATGAGGAATGTTTTGTGGCTCAGTGTCACGATTTGTTTTATGCTGCTCCTTGAGATATTGTCTTACATAAAACAGCTGTATAAATATAAGATACTATTGCTTGCTGAATCTTAAATGTACGACACAGCCCAGACAACTGTCCACTGATGTTAGCTGCCCTCGGCTTTCTCTTTGCCAAGTGTCGATGTAAGACACAGACCAGATCGGGATGGATGCTGGAACATAGTGGGATCCCAGCAAAATCCCCATGGAGGTAGGGCAGTCCAGTCTACCTGCCCCCCACTTTGCGTTTAGACATTTTTCCGAATCTTATTTTTGAAACATTTGACTCGACATTTCTAAACAGGCATCCAGTCTAAATTCCCCAACCATTGGAAATAATTTCTCTCACACTACTCCATATCGCTTGATAACTTGAAAACTTTGATTAAGTCACCCTTTAACTATCTAAATTCTAGGGAGTGACAACTTCAGCATGTGTAATCTCTTATTATATTTAACCTTTGCATTCCATGTATCACAGGCCTGTAGCTGCAAAGGGATCAGGGCTGGGAATTAAATATCCAAGGATACACACATCATACTGAAAGGACAGGCAGTTGAGTGGGCATTGTCAGTCAGAAATGAAATTAAATCGATAGCAACAAGTGTTGAAAAATATAGATTGTATGTGGGTAGAATTGAAGAACTGCAAAGGAAAAAAGACCCTGCTGGAAGTTCTGTACATACCTTCAAACAGTAGTCAGGACGTAGGAAGAAAATATATCAGGAGATTAAAAAAGGTGTGTAAGAAAGGCACTGTCACAGTAATCATGGGGGCTTCAGTGTGCAGGTGGACTGGGTTGGTAGCTGATCTCAAGCAGAGGATTTTGTGGAATGTCTGCAAGAAGACATTTGGAGCAGCTTGTGGTAGATCCCACTCGGGAATAGGCAGGTCTGGATTTGGTGATGTGTAATGAGGCAGACTTGATTAGGGAGCTTAAGGTAAAGGAACCCCTTGGGGGCAGTGACCATAATAGAATTCATCCTGCAGTTTGAGAGGGAGAAGCAGGAATCAGATGTAACGTTATTACAATTGAGTAAAGGTTACTATAAAGACATGAGGGAGGAGGAGCTGGCCAGAGTTGATTGGAAGAGGAGCCCAGCAGGGAAGATGGTGGAGCAGCAATGGCAGAAGTTTTTGGGGGTACTTCATGAGTTTCAGCAGAAATTTATCCCAAGGAAGGGGAGGACAGAACAATGTGCCTTACAAGGAAAGTCAAGGATGGCATAAAAGCAAAAGTAAAGGCACACAATAGGGTGAAGACTAGTGGAACACCAGAGGGTTGGGAAGCTTTAAAAATCAGCAGGGGATAATTAATGAGGGGGGAGAAAATGAAACATGAGAGTAAGTTAGTTAGTAATATAAAAGAAGACTGCAAGAGTATTTTTGGGACATATAAAAGATAAGAGAGAGGCAAGAGTAGACACTGGGCCACTGGATAATGAGTCTAGAGAAGTAGTAATGGGTAACAAAGAAATGGCAGAGCAACTGAAAAGGTGCTTTACCTCAGTTTTCACAATGGAAGACACCAGCAGCATACTAGAACTTCAAGAGAGTCAGGGGCCAGAGGTGAGTATAGTGGTCATAGAGTCATAGAGATGTACAGCAAGGAAACAGATCTTCGGTCCACTCGTCCATGCTGACCAGATATCTCAACCCAATCAAGTCCCACCTGGCCCATATCCCTCCAAACTCTTCCTATTCATATACCCACCCAGATGCCTTTTAAATGTTGCAATTGTACCAGCCTCCACCACATCCTCTGGCAGCTCATTCCATACATGTACCACCCTCTGCGTGAAAAATTTTGCCCCTTAGGTCTCGTTTATATCTTTCCTCTCGCCCTAAACCTATGCCCTCACACCCCAGGGAAAAGACTTTGCCTATTTATCCTGTCAATGCCCCTCATGATTTTGTAAACCTCTATAAGGTCACCCCTCAGCCTCCAACACTCCAGGAAAAACCAGCCCCAGCCTGTTCAGCCACTGGCAACATCCTTGTAAATCTTTTCTGAACCCTTTCAAGTTTGACAACATCTTTCTGATAGGAAGGAGAGCATCATTAAGGGGAAGATGTTAGGGGAGCTAAAAAGTTTGAAGGTGGATAAATGGACCAAATGGAATACATCCCAGGATTCTGAAGGAGATAGCCGAGGAAAGTTTAAAGGCATTGGCGGTGATCTTTCAGGAGTAACTGGAGTCAGAGAGGGTCACCGAAGCCTGGAAAATAGCTAATGTAACAGCCCTGTTTAAGAAGGGAAGGAGGCAGAAGTCAAGAAACTTTGGAATAAAGAACAATACAGCACAGGAACAGGCTCTTCAGCCCTCCAAACCTGTGCAGCCACATTTTGCCTTTCCATACTAAAACGGTCTTCATTTACAGGATCCGTATCCCTCTATTCCCTTTCATATTCCTGTATTCATCCAGGTACTACTTGAATGCTGCGATTGTGTCTGCATCCACCCTCTCCTCTGGCAGCACATTCCAGGCACTTACCACCCTTTGTGTGAACAACTTGATTCTCACATCTCTTTTAAATTGTCCCCCTCCCACCTTGAACCTGTGTCCCCCAGTAACTGGCCCCTCCACCCTGGGAAAAAGCCTCATACTTCCCACTCTATCCATGTTATTCACAATCTTATAAACTTTTACCTGCTACGTTCTGGTGAAAACAAACCCAGTCTATCCAACCTTTCTTCACAGCTAAAATCTCCCATATCAGGCAACACCCTGATAAACCTTTTCTGTACCTTGTCCAAAGTGTCCACATCCTTCTGGTAGTGTGGTGACCAGAATTGTACACAATATTCCAAGTGTGGCCTCACTAAAGTTCGATAAAGCTGCAGCATAACTTGTCTAATCTTAAACTCAATGCTCCTTCCAATGAAGACAAACATGCTATAGGCCTTGTTTACTACCTTAACTACCTGTGCTGCCACCTTCAGTGATCTGTGAATCTGCACACCCAGATCCCTCTGCATATCTATACTCTGAAGGGTTCTGCCATTCACTGTATATTTTCCACCTGTACTTAACCTTCCAAAATGCATCCTCACATTTGTCCAGATTAACCTCCATCTGCCATTTTTCTGCCCATGCCTCCAACTGATCTATATCCTACTGTATCCTCTGACAATCCTCCTCACTATCTGCAACTCTACTAATCTTTATATCATCCTCAAACTTACTAATTAGACCAGCTATATTTTCCTCCAAATTATTTATGTAGATCATGAACAGCAGCAGTCCCAGCACTGATCCCTGTGGAACATCACTAGTCACAGCCCTCCATTCTGAAAAGCATCCTTCTACCACTACCCTCTGTCTCCTATGACCAGTTCTGTATCCATCTTTCCAGCTGGTTAGCCTGACTTCAGTCGTTGGTAGGATTTTCCAGTCCATTATTAAAGATGAGATTGCAGAGTAGTTGGAAGTGCATGGTAAAATAAGGCTGAGTCAGCACGGCTTCATCTGCGGGAGGTCATGCCAGACAAATCTGTTTGAATGCTTTGAGGATGTAACAAGCAGGTTAGACAAAGGAGAGGCAGAGGATGTGATCTATTTAGATTTCCAATAGGCCTTTGACATAGTGCCACACAGGGGGCTGCTAAATAAGATAAGAACCCATGTTGTTAGGGGCAAGGTACTGGCATGGATAGAGGATTGGCTGACTTTCAGAAGGCAGAGAGTGGGGATAAAAGGGTCTTTTTCAGGATGGCAACCTGTGACTAGTCGAGTTCCACAGGGGTCAGTGTTGGGACCACAACTATCCATGTTATGCAGTAACGATCTGGATGAAGGAACTGAGGGCATTGTTGCTAAGCCTGCAGATAACACAGAGGTAGGTGGATGCACAGGAAGTGGGGATGAATATTGAGGAAGTGGGGAGGTTGCAGAAGGACTTGGACAGGCTAGGAGTGGGCAAAGAAATGGCAGACGGAATACAATGTGGGAAAGTGTGAGGGTATGCATTTTGGGAGGAAGAATAGAGGTGTAAACTATTTTCTAAATGGGGAAGGGCTTCTGAAATCTGAAGCACAAAAAATCTTAGGAGTTCTAGCTCAGGATTCTCTTCAGGCTGGCTTTAAGGGAGGCAATGGCCTAGTTGTATTATCACTAGACTGTTACTTGAGACCCAAGTTGTGTTCTGGGACTGGGGTTCAAAGGCCGCTTTGGCAATTGGTGGTGTTTGTATTCAATAAAAATCTGGAATTAGGAGTCTAAGAATGACCAGAAATCCATTGTCAATTGTCAGAAAAGCCCATCTGTTCATTAATGATGTGCTGGTGTTGGACTGGGGTGGACAACATTCAAAATCACACAACACCAGTTTATAGTCCAACAGATTTGTTTGGAAGCACTGTCTTTCGGAGTACTGCTCATTCATCAGGTAGCTAATGGGGCAGGATTGTAGAACACTGAATTTACAGCAAAAGATCATAATGTCATACAACTGACGCAATGTACTGAACAAACCTAGATTGTTGTTAAGTTACCTTTTTTTCATACTGATAAAACCTTAAGTTGTCTCTGGACTGTGATTTGAAAGAAGTTCTGGGATTTGCATATTAATCAGTCGAAACCTGAACTCCCATTCTCAGTAATTAAAGACTTAACAGCAATCTAGGTTTGTTCAATACATCACATCAGGTGCATGACACTTTGATCTTTCACTATAAATTCTGTGTCCTATGATCTTGTTCCACAGCTACCTGACGAAGGAGCAGTGCTCCAAATGCTAGAACTTCCAAATAAATCTGTTGGACTCTCCCCTGGTGTTGTGTGATTTTTAATTTGGTTCATTAATATCCTTTACAGAAGGAAACTGCCATCACGTGTCTGGCTTACAAATGACTCCAGACACACAGCGATGTGATTGATCAGAACTGCCCTCTGGGCAATTAGGGACGGGCAATAAATATTGACCTAGCTGGTGATGCCCTTACTCCATGAAGGAAAAAAACATACTGGCTCAGTTGGCAGTTAGGAAGGCATATTCAATGTTAACATTCATTTTAAGTGGGCTAGAATACAAGAGCAGAAAACGTGTTCCTGAGGCTACATAAGGCGCTGGTCAGACTGCATTTGGAATATTGTGAGCTCCATATCTGAGGAAGGGTGTACTACTATAGGAGGGGTTCAGAGGAGGTTCACAAGAATGATCCTGGGGATGAAAGCTTGTCAGATGAGGAGCTTTTGAGGATTCTGGGTTTGTACTCGATGGAGTTTAGAAGGATGAGGGGGTATCTAATTGGAACTTACAGAATACTGAATGGCCTGGATGGAATGAACATGGAGAACATATTTCCACTTAGAACATAGAACATAGAAAAATACAGCGCAGTACAGACCCTTCGGCCCTCGATATTGCGCCGATCCAAGCCCACCTAACCTACACTAGTCCATTTTCCTCCATATGCCTATCCAATGCCCGTTTAAATACCCATAAAGAGGGAGAGTCCACCACAGTTACTGGCAGGGCATTCCATGAACTCACAACTTGTAGCAGAGACTAGGACCAGAGGGCACTGTCTTAGAGTGAAGGGGCAACCCTTTAGAACTGAGATGAGGAGGGATTTCTTTAGTCAAAGGGTGAGGAATCTGTGGAACTCACTGCCACAGAGGGCTGTGGAGGCCAAGTCATTGAGTGCATTTAATACAGAGATAGGTTGGCTTGTGTTTGGTAAGGGGATCAAGGGTTACAGAAGGAAGGCCATGATCGAATTGTGGAGCACTCTTAATTCTGATCCTATATCTTGTCATGTTAAGATGTTATCATTCTGATAAACTTATGATTCCTTCTGTCCAAGGTCATAGTTCGAATGTGTGCTTCTTAGAGCTGCTCGATATACTGTAACTGTGATCTAATCAAGACTTTGTTTCCTCAGAGAATGACTGCTATCCAGTTATACACGAATCTTCTCATTAAGATGCTCTACCTTCCAGTCACCTTTTTGATTAGTGTCTGCAACTGTCTATGACATTTTGATCATCTTCTTGCCCAAACCCTGAAACCTTTTGGACCTCCTGCAGTTTCATCTTTACACTATTCAGAATGTTCCAAGATCAATCAAACTTTGGTTGACTTCACATTTTCCTGCATGTGCCATTTGCCAGTTTTGTCTGTGTATTTAACCTATCTTTGTCATCAGATACTCCCATCTACACTGTCTGTTCTGCTGTTGAAAGTCACATGGTGGAGGATAGAATTGGAAGAAACCTCTCCACACTTTCCTACTCATTTGTTCATAGGAACACATTAGAAATGTATGTCTCCTAACTCAACAGCACAAATTCAGTGTACTGCCTGAAGTGAAATACAATGAATGTGGAGATATGTGGCAAATAACTGACCTTCTAACTCTCCAAAGCCAGTCCACCATCCACAAAACACAAGTCAGGAGTGTGATGGAATACTCCCCACTTGACCTGGATGGGTGCAGCTCCAACAACACTCAAGAAGCTCAACGCCATCCAGGGCAAAGCCACCCGGTTAGTTGAGACCACATCCACAAACACTCATTCTCTCCACCACCAATCTGCCATCTGCAAGGCACACAGCAGAAATTCACCAAAGATCCTCAGACAGTACCTTCTAAATCCGTGACCGTTACCATCCTGAGGGATAAGGCAGCAGATACATGGGAACGCCACCACCTGCAAGTTCCCCTCCAGGCCATTCACCATCCTGACTTGGAAATATATTGCCGTTCCTTCACAGTCTCTGGGTCAAAATCCTGGAATTCCCTCCCTAAGGACATTGTGTGACAATTTGTATCACACAGAGTGCCGCGGTTCAAGAAGGCAGCTCACCATCACCTTTTCAAGGGCAACTAGGGGCAGGCAATAAATGCTGGACCCAGCCAACAATGCTCATATCCTGTAAGAAAGTAACAATTTTTAAAAAGCGCTCTGAATAAGTTTTGATTTTTATCTCTCATTTGATCATCTGAGTACCTCCTTGCTGTGTCTTCCAGCTAGTTTCCTAATAACGTCAATAAAAGGCCTTTAATTTCTTAGCATTTGGCTTTAGCTAGCAGTTCTCATTAAGAATTTTATCAATACATTTTGGAAGTCCATATAACTAACATTTATAGACCTTCCTCTGTTCATCACTTTAGATAAAGTTTTAAAAGTTTCAAACAAAATCATTAGGCATAGCCTCCACTTACAAATCCATGCAAATCCCTTGACTGAGCTGAACATTTTCAAGTATAAATTGAGCCCAGTCATTGTTTCTTTAATTATGGGAGTATCTAGTAATTTCCTAATAACTGGTTTTAGGCAAAACCACCTGGAGTTCACGGGTTTCCCTTTTCCATGATTTTTAAATAACAGAATGCCATGGGTAATTTCCCAAACTAAAAGAAGGGTCCCATAATCAAGTGAACTTCAGAGGATTATAGTGTGGGCAGCTGTAATAACCTTGTCTGTGTCTTTTAAAATTCTTAGGTAGAAATCAACTGGTCCTGTGGAGTTACCATGACTTTCTCCATTACCATTCACCTTAATTTTGATCAACCCATCTTTCTTTGATGTTAGCATTTTTTCATGATGTCCAAAGTGTTGATCTCTTCCTGTACAGTAATTCCTGGTGCAGAGGAATCACTCCCCATTTGTTTTTTTCCTATTGCTATTTCAATGTCACTGTAATCGGTTCTCAGGAAGCTCATTGCTCCTAATTGCCCTTGGTTTCCTCATATAACAGAACAAAACATTGTACTAAATCTTAGTGGTTTTTCACTAAGTGCAAGTTGCATTGAATTTTTTGGAATGATTCTTAACACACGCCCCAGTACAATTTTTCACCATGTCTGACCAAACACATCTAGCAAGAGATATAGCTGGGGGCAAGGCAATTACCATTCGATTCGGCAAGGTTTAGGATGCATAGGATGGGGAAGGAAACTGTAGGGGATGGGCACAATTGAAATGTGGAGATTATTCAAGGACCAGCTACTGTGTGGCCTTGATAAGTTTGTACTGGTCAGGCAGGGAGGAAGTTGTTGAACGTGGGAACTGTGGGTTACTAAGGAAGTTAAATCTCTTGTCAAGAGGAAGAAGAAGGCTTAGGTTATGATAAGATATAATGACTCAGGGCGTTTGAGTGTTACAAGTTAGCCAAGAACGACTGAACAAGAGAGCTAAAAAGAGCCAAGAGGAGACATGAGAAGTCATTGGCGGAAATGATCAAGGAAAATCCTAAGGCTTCCAATAGGTATATCAAGAATAAAAGAATTACTAGAGGAAGATTATGATCAATCAAGCATAGTAGTGGTAAGTTGTGCATGGAGTCACAGGAGATAGGGGAAGTGCTAAATGAATACTTTTCGTCAGTATTCACACTAGAAAAAGACAATGTGGTCAAGGAGAATACTGAGATAGAGGCTACTAGACTTGATGGGATTGAGGTTTACAAGGAGGAGGTGTTAGCAATGCTGGAAAATGTGAAAATAGTTAAGTCCCCTGGGCCGGATAAGATTTATTATAGGATTCTCTGGGAAGCCAGGGAGGAGATTGCCAAATCTTTGGCTTTGATCTTTATGTCATCATTGTCGACAGTAATAGTGCCAGAAGACTGGAGGATAGCAAATGGAGGATAATCAAGAAGGGGAGTAGAGACAACCCTGGAAATTATAGAACTGCAAGACTTACTTCGGTTGTGGGTAAAGCATTGGAAAAGATTACAAGAGATAGGATTTATAATCATCTAGAGAGAAATAAGTTGATTACAGGTAATCAACACTGGTTTGTGAAGGGTAGGTCATGCCTCGCAAACCTTATTGAGTTCTTTGAGATGGTGACCAAACAGGTAGGTACGGGTAAAGTGGTTGATGTGGTGTATATGCATTTTAGTAAGGCATTTGATAAGGGGTACCAGACTATTCAGAAGGACCAGACAGGAAGGTAAGGGAGGTGGTGTAGCTCTGATATTCAAGGACGACATCACAGCAGTGCTGAGAGATCATATAGGTTCTATGGAAAATGAAGTTCAATCCATTTGGGTGGAAATTAGAAATTCTAAAGGAAAAACTCACTAATAGATGTTGTCTATAGGCCACCAAATAATAACATCACATTGGGGCAGGCAAGAAACGAAGAAATAACTAATGCCTGTAAAAACAGTATGGCAATTATCATGGGGGATTTAAATCTACATGTAGATTGGTCGAACCAGCTCAGTAAGGGTAGCCTTGATTAGATTAGACTTACAGTGTGGAAACAGGCCCTTCGGCCCAACAAGTCCACACCGACCCGCCGAAGCGAAACCCACCCATACCCCTACATTTACCCCTTACCTAACACTACGGGCAATTTTAGCATGGCCAATTCACCTGACCCGCACATCTTTGGACTGTGGGAGGAAACCGGAGCACCCGGAGGAAACCCACGCAGACACGGGGAGAACGTGCAAACTCCACACAGTCAGTCGCCTGAGTCGGGAATTGAACCCGGGTCTTCAGGCACTGTGAGGCAGCAGTGCTAACCACTGTGCCACCGTGCCGCCCAAGGAGGAGTTCATTGAGTGTATTCATGATAGTTTTTTTGAACAGTATGAAATGGAACTGACAAGGGAGCAAGCTATCCTAGATTTTGTCCTGTGTAATGAGACAGGAATAATTAATAACTGCATAGTTAGAGATCCTTTTGGAAGGAATAATCACAGTATGGTTGAATTTAGAATACAGATGGAGAATGTGAATATAAAATCCAATGCTAGGGTCCTGCGCTTGAACATGTTTACAGAGCGGCGAGGAGAGAGGGCAGAGTGAACCGGGAAGGGAGAGCGCGAGAACTGTCTTTAAAGCAGCAGCAGAGGCAGAGGCCACAGTGAGAAGCAGAGGCTGCTGGGTATATATTTGGGCAGCGGCTAAAATCCCAACCTACCCTCCTCCTCTAACCAAAAAAAAGGACACTCGTGTGTTGCTAAGGTAAGGCGTTTCAATTTATATTTCTTGTATATCATGTGATTAATTAGAAGTTTACTGTTGGTTTGTTAGTTGAGTAAGACCATGGAGAAGTATTAGGAATTACTTATAAATTTGTATAAATTAATTAAATAAACAGAGATGGCTGGGCAGGTGATGTGCTGTAGCTGTATGATGTGGGAGCTGGCTGATCCCATTGTGAATGGCAGTGACCACATCTGCAGCAAGTGTTGGTTGCTGGAAGAACTCCGGATCAGAGTTGATGATCTGGAATCTGAGCTTCAAACACCGACATGTCTGGGAGGGGGAGAGTTACCTGGACACTTTGAGGCAGTCACACCCAGCGGATTAAGTAATTCAAATTCAGTTAATGATCAGGAACAACAGGGTGTGACTGTAAGTGAGGCAGGTAGGGGGATTCTGAGTTCAGGAGTGGAGGAGCCTCAGCTCTTGACCTTGTCCAACAGGTATGAGATTTTTGCTCCCTGTATGGATGAGGAAAAGGGCTGTGGACAAGATGAGCCAGCTGACCATGGCACCATGGTGCAGTAGGCCATTCAAGAGGGGGGAACAAAAAGGCAAGTCGTTGTTATAGGAGATTCTATAATTAGGGGGACAGATAGTACCCTTTGTGAGCTGGATTGGGAGTACCGCATGGTGTGTTGCCTGCCCAGTGCCAGGGTGCGGGATATCTCTGACCAGCTTGAAAAGATATTGGAGCGGGAGGGAGAAGGTCCAGTTGTTGCTATCCACATTGGCAACATAGGCCAGGCTGGGAAGGAGGATCTGTTTAGAGATAATCAAACACTAGGAAGGAAATTGAAGAACAGTTCCTCGAGGGTCATAATCTCCGGATTACTGCCTGAGACAGGTGCCAATTGGCATAGGGATAACATTAGGGAAGTAAACACGTGGCTGATGGAATGGTGTGGGAAAGAAGGATTCCATTTCATGGAACATTGGCATCAGTTTTGGAACCGGAGGGATCTGTATCGATGGGACGGTCTCCACCTGAACCGATCTGAAGCCAGTGTTCTCGCGAAAAGAATAAATGGCGTGGTCACTAGGACTTTAAACTTGTGAGATGAAGGGAAGGGAAAGGGAAAGCAACAGGGAATAGAAAGATAAGCAGCAGGTTAGCATGTGTGCAGGGTTTAAGTTCAAGGCAGACTAGGAATGAAGCAAAAGGAAGGATAACTTAGGACATATTACTAGAGGTGATGGAAATCATGAGGATAAGAAAATTAACATTACGGCGCTTTATCTGAATGCTTGTAGTATTCGTAACAAAGTGGATGAATTAATAGCACAAATCATCGTGAATGATTATGATGTGGTAGGCATCACAGAGGCGTGGTTGCAGGGGGTTCAGGACTGGCAGTTAAACATCCAAGGATTTACAACTTATTGAAAAGACAGGGAAGTGGGCAGAGGGGGTGGGGTTGCCTTGTTAGTTAAGAATACAATTAAATCTATGGCACTGAATGACATAGGGTCAGATGTGTGGAGTCTGTATGCATAGAGTTAAGAACAACAAAGGCAAAAAAAAACTATATGGGAGTCATGTACAGACCTCCCAGCAGTGGCCAGGACCAGGGACGCAAGATGTACCAGGAGGTAGATAGGGCTTATCAGAAAGGCAAGGTCACGGTGATCAAGGGGGACTTCAATATGCAGGTAGACTGGGTGAATAATGTTGTGGGTGGATCCAAAGAAAGAGAATTCATGGAATGCTTACAAGATGGCTTTTTGGAACAGCTTGTGATGGAGCCCACAAGGGAGCAAGGTATTCTGGACTTAGTGCTATGTAATGAGCCAGATTTTATAAAAGATCTCAAAATAAGGGAACACTTAGAAGGCAGCAATCATAATATGGTAGAGGTCAGTCTGCAGTTTGAAAGAGAGAAGGCAAAATTGGATGTAATGGTGTTACAGTTAAATAAAGGTAATTACAGGGGCACGAGAGAGGAATTGATGAAAATCGAATGGAAGGAAAGCCTAGTGGGGAAGACAGTAGAGCAACAATGGCAGGAGTTTCTGGGTGTAATTGAGCACACAGTACAGAGGATCATCCCAAAGAAAACAAAGATTATCGAGGTGGGGAAGGGGGAAGGTGGGATTAGACAGTCATGGCCGACAGAGGAAGTCAGGAAATGTATCAAAGCAAAAGAGAGAGACTATAAAGTGACCAAGAGCACTGGGAAATCAGAAGATTGGGAAGGCTACAAAAACAAACAGAGGATAACAATGAGAGAAATATGGAAGCAGAGAATCAAACATAGAGACACAGAGATGTACAACACGGAAACAGACCCTTCAGTCCCAACCCGTCCATACCGACCAGATATCCCAACGCAATCTAGTCCCATCTGCCAGCACCTGGCCCATATCCCTCTAAACCCTTCCTATTAATATACACATCCAGATGCCTTTTAAATGTTGCAATTATACCAGCCTTCATCACTTCCTCTGGCAACTCATTCCATACACGTAACACCTTCTACATGAAAATGTTGCCCCTTAGGTCTCTTCTGTATCTTTCCCCTCTCACCCTAAACCTATGTCCTCTAATTCTGGACTCTCCCACACCAGGGAAAAGACTTTGTCTAGCTATCCTATCTATGACCCTCATAATTTTGTAAACTTCTATAAGGTCACCCCTCAGCCTCCGACACTCCAGGGAAAACAGCCCCAGCCTGTTCAGCCTTTCCCTATAGCTCAAATCCTCCAACCTGGCAACATCCTTGTAAATCTTTTCTGAATGCTTTCAAGTTTCACAACATCTTTTTGATAGGAAGGAGACCAGAATTGCATGCAATATTCCAACAGTGGCCTCACTAATGTCCTGTACAGCTGCAATATGACCTCCCAATTCCTGTACTTAATACTCTGACCAATAAAGGAAAGCATATCAAACGCCTTCTTCACTATCCTACCTACCTGCGACTCCACTTTCAAGGAGCTATGAACCTGCACTCCAAGGTCTCTTTGTTCAGCAACACTCCCTAGGGCCTTACCATTAAGTGTATAAGTCCTGCTAAGATTTGCTTTCCCAAAATGCAGCACCGTATCCTCACCAGTAATATTAGAAATGATAGTAAAAGTTTCTTTTAATACATAAGAAACAAACAAGAGGCAAAAGTAGGCATTGGGCCTCTCCAACCTGATGCAGGATGGCTAGTACTGGGAGATAAGGAAAAAACTGAAGAACTTAATAAGTATTTTGCATCAGTCTTCATAGTGGAAGACCTGAGTAATATCCCAACAATTAACGTGAGTCAGGGGGCAGAGTTGAGTATGGTAACCATTACAAAAGAGAAAGTGCTAGAAAAACGAAAAGGTCTAAAAATCGATAAATCTCCTGGGCCCGATAGGCTATAGAGAACACCTCTAGGACACCCGGACCAACCAACCCAACCACCCCGTGGCTCAACACTTCAACTCCCCCTCCCACTCCACCAAGGACATGCAGGTCTTTGGCCTCCTCCATCGCCAGACCATAGCAACATGACGGCTGGAGGAAGAGCGCCTCATCTTCTGCCTAGGAACTTTCTAACCACAAGGGATGAACTCAGATTTCTCCAGTTTCCTCATTTCCCCTCCCCCCACCTTGTCTCAGTCCCAACCCTCGAACTCAGCACCGCCCTCCTAACCTGCAATCTTCTTCCTGACCTCTCCCCCCCCACCCCCACTCCGGCCTATCACCCTCACCTTGACCTCCTTCCATCTATCGTATTTCCAACGCCTCTCCCCCAAGTCCCTTCTCCCTACCTTTTATCTTAGCCTGCTTGGCACACTCTCCTCATTCCTGAAGGAGGGCTCATGCCCGAAACGTCGATTCTCCTGCTCCTTGGATGCTGCCTGACCTGCTGCGCTTTTCCAGCAACACATTTTCAGCTCTGATGGGTTACATGCTAGAGTTCTGAGGGAGGTGGCTGAGGAAATAATGGAGGCATTGGTTGTGATCTTTCAAAAGTTACTGGAGTCAGTGAAAGTCCCAAAAGATTGGAAAATTGCTGTTGTAACCCCCTTGTTCAAGAAAGGATCAAGACAAAATTTGTAAAATGATAGACCGATTAGCCTAACCTCGGTTGTTGGTAAAATTCTAGAATCCATCGTTAAGGATGAGATCTCTAAATTCTTGGAAGGGCTAGGTCAGATTAGAACCAAGTCAGTATGGATTTTAGTAAGGGGAGGTCGTTCCTGACAAACCTGTTAGAATTTTTTGAAGAAGTAACAAATAGGTTAGACCAGGGAAACCCAGTGGATGTTATCCATCTAGACTTCCAAAAGGCCTCATGGGAGGCTGCTGATTAAGGTGAGGGCCCATGGTGTTCGAGGTGAGCTACTGGCATGGATTGGGGATTGGATATCTGACAGAAGGCAGAGAGTTGGGATAAAAGGTTCTTTTTCGGAATAGCAGCTGGTGACAAGTGGTGTCCTGCAGTGTTAGGGCCACAGCTGTTCACTTTATATATCAATGATCTGGATGAAGGGACTGGGGGCATTCTGGTGGAGTTTGCTGATGATACAAAGTTAGGTGGACAGGCAGGTAGTACTACATCCTCTACACTGGGGAGACAGGATGCTTTCTTGAGGATCGTTTCATAGAACATCCCTGGGACACCTGCACCCACCAACCCCACCGCCCTGTGGCTGAACACTTCAACTCCCCCTCCCACTCTTTCAAGGACATGCAGGTCCTGGACCTCCTCCACCGCCAAACCGTTACCACCTGATGCCTGGAGGAGGAATGCCTCATATTCCGACTTGGGACCCTGCAACCACATGGGATAAATATGGATTTCAACAGCTTCCACATTTCTCCTCCCCCCCCTCCTGTTTTATCCCAGCCCAAGCCTCCAACCCAGCACTGCACTCTTCAGACCTTTCACCTTCTCTCTCACCTATAGCTTTCTCAGCTACCTTCCCCCAATCCCAACCCCTCCAATTTATCTCAGCCCACAAGCCTCATTCCTGATGAAGGTCTTATGCCTGAAACACCAATTGTCCTCCTGCCTGACCTGTTGTGCTTTCCCAGGAACACACTCTCAACTCTGATCTCCAGCATCTGCAGTCCTCACTTTCTCCTAGGCAGGCAGTACTAAGGAGGTGAGAGGCAGCAGAAAGATTTAGATAGTTTAGGGGCGTGGTCCAAGAAATGGCTGAGGAAATTCAATGTGAGCAAATGCAAGATCTTGCACTTTGGTAAAATGAATGCAAGCATGGACTATTTTCTAAATGGTGAGAAAATTCACAAAGCCAAAGTCCAAAGGGATCTGGGAGTGCTCATCCTGAATTTTTGCAGGGTGAGTCTGTGGTTAAGTAAGCGAATGTATTGTTGCCATTTATCTCAAGAGGGTTGGAATAGAAAAGCAGCGATGTGCTCTGAGACTTTATAAAGCTCTAGTTAGCCCCATTTAGAATACTGTGCCCAATTTTGGGCCCCACACCTCAGGAAGGACATACTGGCACTGGAGCGTGTCCAGTGGAGATTCACATGGATGATCCCTAGAATGGTAGGCCTAACATACGATGAATGGCTAAGGATCCTAGGATATTAGAGTTTAGAAGGTTGAGGGGAGATCTAATAGAAACTTACAAGATAATGCTTGACTTAGAAGGGTGGATGCTGGGAATTTGTTTCCGTCAGGCAGAGATACTAGTACCCATGGACATAGCCTTAAAATTAGAAGGGGTCAATTTAAAATGGAAATGAAGAGACATTTCTTCAACCAGAAAGTGGTGGGCCTGTGGAATTCATTGCCACGGAGTGCAGTGGAGGCCGGGACGTTAAATGTCATCAAGGCAGAGATTGATAATTCTTAATGTTGCAAGAAATTAAGGGGGAAAAAAACTGTACAGGTAAGTGGAGTTGAAATGCCCATCATTCATGATTGAATGATGGAGTGGATTCGATGGGCCGAATGGCCTTACTTCCACTCCTATGTCTTATGGTCTTATTGTCTAATAAAAAGGACTACAATAGAATGAGGCTGAAGTAGACTGGAAACAAAGGTTTTATGGTGGGACCATTGATAGGCAGTGGAGAACTTTCAAAGCAATTTTTGAAAGTGCTCAGCATAAGTCCACTCCAGCAAAAAAGGAAGGGCTGTAGGGAAAGGGGTAATCTGCCCTGGGTGTCTCAGGAAATAAGGGAGACTATCAAATTGAAAGAGAAGGCATACAAGTGGCCAAAAACAGCATGAAACTAGAACATTGGGAAAACTTTAAAGGTCAACAGAAAGCCACAAAAAAGAGCTATAAAGGAAGGTAAGGTAGAACATGGAAAAAAAAACTAACACAAAACATAAAGACAGATAGCAAAATATTCTGTCAATATATAAAATGAAAAAGAGTGGCTAAAGTAAGCATTGGCCCTTTAGAGGATGAGAAGGGGCATTTAAAAAATATGGGAGATGAGGAAATGGCTGAGGCATTGAGCAGGTATTGTGTGTGGGTCCTCACAGTGGAGGACACTAATAACATGTCAGTAATTGGCAAAGAGATGAAGGGAGGTGAGGACCTGGAAACAATCATTGTTATGGAAGAGGGGTACTGTTGGGCAAGCTAATGGAGTTAAGGATAGACGCGTCTCCTGGCCCTGATGAAATGCACCCCAGGGTACTAAAAGAAATGGCGGGAGAAATAGCGAGTGCACTTTTGGTAATTTTTCCAAAATTCACTGGACTCTGGGGCAGTCCCAGCAAATTGGAAAACAGCAAATGTGACACCAGTGTTTAAAAAGGGAGATAGACAAAAGATGGGGAATTATAGACCAGTGAGTTTAACCTCTGTAATGGGGAAGATGCTTGAGTCTATTATCAAGGAAGAACTAGCAGGGCATCTAGATGGAATTTGTCCCATTGGACAGACGCAGCATGGGTTCATGAAGGGCAGGTCATGTTTAACTAATCTTTGGGAATTGTATGAAGATATTATGAACATAGTGGACATTGGGAACCCAGTAGATGTGGTGTACCTATATTTCCAAAAGGCAAGGTGCCACACAAGAGGCTGCTCATAAACTAAAGATGGATGGAATTATGGGTAAAGTATTAGCATGGATAGAGGATTGGTTGACTGACAGGAAGCGAAGAGTGGGGATAAAAGAGTACTCTTCTGGCTGGCAATCAGTAACTAGTGGTGTCCCTCAGGGATCGGTATTGGGACCACAATTATTTACAATTTATATTGATACTTTGGAGTTGGGGACCACGTGTACAATGTCAAAGTTTGCAGGTGACACTAAGGTGAGTGGCAGAGCGAAGTGTGCAGGGGACTCTGGAACTTTGCAAAGGAACATAGATACATTGAGTGAGTGGGCTAAGGTCCAGCAGATGGAATACGATGTTAATAAATGTGAAGTCATCCATTTGAGTAGGAGTAACCGTAAAAAGGATTATTACTTGAATGGTAAAAAGTCGCAGTATGCTGCTGTGCAGAGGGACCTGGGTGTTCTTGTTAATGAATCACAGAGGGTTGGTCTGCAGGTACAACAGGTAATTAGGAAGGCAAATGGAATTCTGTCTTCAATTGTTGAAGGGGCTGCATTTAAAAGCAGGGAGGTTATGTTGCAGCTGTACAGGGTGCTGGTGAGGCCACACCTGGAGCACTGTGTACAGTTTTAGTCTCCTTACTTGAGAAAGGATGTACTAGCACTGAAGGGGGTGTAGAGGAGGTTCACTCGGTTGATTCTGGAGTTGAGGGGGTTGATTTATGAGGAGAGACTGAGTAGACTGAGATTATATTCATTGGAATTTAGAAGAATGAGAGAGGATCTTATGGAAACATATAAAATTATGAAGGGATTAGATAAAATAGAAGTAGAGAGGATGCTTTCATTGACAAGTGAAACGAGGACAAGCAAAGCCACAAGTTTAGAGGGAACAGATTTAGGACTGAATTGAGAAGGAACTTCTTCTCCCAGAGGGTTGTTAATCTGTGGAATTCCTTGTTCAGGGAAGGAGTTGACGCTATTTCAGTAAACATTTTTAAGGCTAAGATAGATTTTTTTTGAACAGTAAGTGAATTAAGAGATATGGGGAGAGGGTGAGGAAGTGGAGCTGAGTCCATGAGAAGATCAGCCATGATCTTATTGAATGGTGGAGCAGACTCGAAGGGCCAGATGGCCTACTCCTGCTCCTGGCTCCTATTACATTATTTCCACTAAAACAAACACTTCTTTGTCCGGCCTGTATGTGGTGCCAGCCATTTTTCATTCCCTTGTGCATTTGATCAGGATGGGAAGTTTATCACAGAGTAAGTCACAGAGCAGTCTCTCTATCTGAGTGACTTACCCCTTTCATGTCCCAAACCTTCATGTTACGTTTTGTCATGTACTTCCTGTCTGCTCCATTAGCATTCCTCACATTATTACCACCCAATCCTTCTATTTAGTTTTTCATCTCCCTACCCGTTCCCTGGAGCCACACTCTAGTCAAACGGACCATTGTTGTGGATTATTGGAATCAGGGCGGAGACTGTTGATGTCAGTGAGACCATCTCCTACAATACACTGAGCCCTCCCATGCTCTAACATCTCCCACCTTTGTATTTTGAGTTGCCTTCCCTTCACAATAATTATCTCCTTTGCATCCCAACTTGCTGTGTCCAATCTTCATGATTGATGATCTCAAGGTCCCTGACACAGCGACGGTGGCCTGGGATAATCCACCACTCCACCTTGTCTTTCAGCAAACATATCCCCAGGAGTGACTGTGCCTCACCTCCTGACTGACTGGGAATGACAGCCCTTACTGATGCCTGAACAGACCCCAGACTGATCTCTGTACATCTCTGTGAATTACTCACCACTAAGCCCCAGGCTGGGAGGGCTTTGAACTGATTGAGGCCCACGCCCTGATGGCCATGATTGTTTTCCCTGAGCCGGAAATCCCCAAGAGACTCACTCACCATGTCCAAGCCCCTGGACTGAGACCGGTGATGTCTTTGACTGAGAGGGCTGGGAGTCCTGACTTCAACAGTCCCTGTGGACCTGACTGAGGACAATCGTGTTAGATACTGAGGCAGGGCCGTTTAGGTGAAGTGCAATCCAGTGTTTGCTGGCATGTGGTCTGGATGTGACATTGGTGTTGAGTGGTAACATCCAGCAATAGGTGCACCATCTTGGCTGATCATCACTGACACCCAAGACCAACCTTCCTGGACTGTGTCTGTGCTCAGTGGGGAAGCGGGACAGAAATACGGTCAGCCGTGAGTTCACAATGATACGACAATGTATAAAAGAGTAGGCAAGGCAGAGAAGGGCTTATGCCTGGAACATGGATTTTCCTGCTCCTCAGATGCTGCCTGACCTGCTGTGCCTTTCCAGCACCACACTAATCAGAGATGCTGTGAGCACCAAGTAGGTATAAAATGAGTGAGTGCTAAGAAGGTAAAGTGTTTCTCTCTGTGACCTGGCAGCAACGTGGCAATCTAAACTATTGCTGATTTGGTGATGCCGGTTTTGGATTGGGGTGTACAAAGTTACAAATCACACAACGCCAGGTTATAGTCCAACAGGTTTAATTGGAAGCACTAGCCTTCGGAGCGCCACACCTTCATCAGGTGTTTAAACTATTGCTGAGCTGTATTATAAGTGACCCTGAGGTGTACAACCATGATGAGGTGAGGCTGGTGGCTGGTACCAAGCTCCATGGACAGACAATGCAGACGGTAACTGCCCTGAGAGGGTGGGGATTGCTGTCCATGATCGAGGCCTGGAGAAGATCCCAGTGAGATGCAGGTGTAGGGAAGCAGGAATTGTTGCTGTCTACTGTCTCTCTGCTGCCTGGGATATAGCAACGCACAGAGAGCTGAGGTGAGATTAGGTAATAACATGTTAATGAATTTGGATGAGATGACCAGGGAGAGGAGGAAACAAGGTAGGAATGTTGAGGAGGGGAGGAGTTGTTCCAATCAGCATTAGTTATGATCTGGAACAGGATCCTCCCAATTGTTATGTTCTTGGATGAGGAGGCAGGTCTGGCTTCCTTTCTCAATCTCACCTCTCTCTTGGTTTGTCACAACACGGTTGGTTTTAAAAAGGCCCTTCCATCATTTTCCAAATGTGTTTATTTTTGAAAAGGCACCAAATGAACAGGCGTTCCCAAGTCCAGGGGCTGGTGAGCTGATTAGCTACTAAACTTAGAAAAAATAATAAAATCTGACATACATGCGCACAGATTAGAAATGAAAATTGAGTAAAAAGGTAAAATAAGATGTAGATCAGTCTCTGGGTTCTGAGAGAGTGCTTGGTGCAATGTTACCGCTGTTGTTGGATGATATCGGTAATGCTGATGTTGATTGCAAAGCAGCTGATTTCAGGAATCTTGATTCTGCAAGTTAGCTGACAAGGTGTTGTTCTGTTTACTTTTCTCAACCTTTTTGAATTCATTGATTTCCTTGGCTTTCAGTGCTCGGAGTGAGGCATCATCTTTCTTTCCCAGCAGTGAAAGGATGTCCAATGGTTGACCTCAAGCTGTCAGCTTCTCAGCATTCTAGTCCAGGACAGCATCCCATTACCACACGCACACACAGACCAACAATTACAGTTGGTTTTGAAATCCATTTTTGTACATTTCTGGAAGGTCTATATCTAAATATGTCTGCAGCTGGGGCACACTCAATAGATGTCTTTCTGCTGAAAGGTGTATTCTCTGTCACCACAGAAGATGATGGCCTAGTTTGCTTGGATTTACATCTCCTCCTCTGAAGAGTTGCTGCATGAGGTTTCCTCGACACCTTTCAGGTGTGACATTCCATGGCCCCTCTCATGACTTTTCTAAGCAGCCACTGAATTTACATCTGCAGTTACCTTGGACTGTAAATCCCCTTTTAAAAACCACATGCTTTAGTTTAAAGTTCATTATGCCTGTAAGTAACCAAGGGTTATCATTATGATTGAGTGGGGAATAGGTGAGGACAGGAAAGGGAGATAGGACGTTAAGTGAGCCTGGGCTAGAGGGAGTGGACTCAGGAGACATTTACCTACTGTTCCTGCTTCCAGTTGTCAATTATCTCCAGAAATCTGGAACAATTTCTACTTGGCGTGAATTGAAAAGAACAGAGAGTACCCACTGGGCAATTTCTAGTAACTATGACAGGAAGATCCTTATACAGCTGTGGAATCCATTTCCAGGGGAGATCCCACACAAAATGTTGTCTCAACCAACATTCATTCCCCTCATTCTTATTTGACAACAGAGATCAAATACAAAAGGACAGAATGTTTCCTCAGATCACCCCCCACCTCGCTTCAAACCTTGTTTCAATAACACTTCAGTGCAGCACCTGGGCCAGCTCACTGCATTAAAGGCTCTATATGAATGTAAGTTGTTGTTATATTCAATTGCAGTGGTGCGCCTATAAATGAAGATCCCAGCAGTAACAACTTCTCCCAATCTGTTTGAGGAGTCAGAGAGAACAGCAGGATAGATGGAGTCGGGAGCTGCTGAATGAGTTTGCAGAGCTGCCTATGGAGACTGTGTCTACATTGTGTGGTATTAGAGACAGGGGCCCTGGGTGAAACATGCTTCTAATCAGCCACAATAGGTCCTTTGTTCTCCCACTGCATGACTTCACACATCAATGAGACTGGTCCGAGATTGAATTTTCCTTTGAACGGCTCTGAATTGATATTGAAGAGCATTTAGCGTTTGATTGGAGCTGAGGCGCGTTCCAGGACTGGCTGTGGTTTTCTCTTCTCCCCCTCACTGCTTGGTGAGGAAGCCACCCAGCTTTCCTTAAGAGGTTATCATTCACTTACTCCTCCCTGACCCAGATAAAACGCTGTTTACCATGCACTCAATTCCAGTTGTGTGCCAGGGAAAATATGTCCTCTTTGACAAAAGGCACTATTTATTAAATAGAAAATGAAAGCATTCTGACCCAATTGAGAAGAGCCGGGTTCTCCTTCCTGACTCACCTGTCCTCATAAATCCTGACGTGTAAGATAGTCCTTTCCGATTGAGTTTGACCATCTGAGGTAGATCTGATGGCACTGATTCTGTAACCAAGTCTGACTTCCAGTGGGCAAGGCCAATGATGTGTGGTTTTTTATTGGAAAATGGATGGAATGCTACAAATGTGATTTCAGGTCACACGAGGGCAATAATTTTTTTTAAAATTGAGGGCAGTCATAATATATAGCAACATCCGGCACAAAAACAGGCTATTGGACCCACTACATGAGACGATCTCACTCCATCAGCACATCCTCCTGTCCTGTCTTCCTCATTTTTTTATTTGAACGTGAGGTGTGGGCATTGCTGGCTGGACCAATGTTTAAAGGGAAATCCTAGTTGCCCCTTGAGAAGGTGGGGGTGAGCTGCCTTCTTGAACCACTGCAGTCCATGTGCTGTGGGTTGACCCACAATGCCCTTAGGTATGGAGTTCCAGGATTTTGAACCCAGCAACACTGAAGAAATTATGCTTTATTTCCAAGTCAGGATGGTGAGTGGCTTGGAGGGAAACTTGCAGGAGTTGGTGTGCCCATGTATCTGATACCTTTGCCCTTCTAGGTGAATATGGTTGTGGGTTTGGAAGGTGCTGTCTAAGGATATTTGCTAAATTTCTGCAGTGTATCTTGTAGATGATACACATTGCTGCAACAAAGCATTGGTGGTGAAGGGAGTGAATGTTTATGAATATGGTACTAATCATGCTGCCATTTTGTCCTGGATGCAGTCAAGTTTCTTGAATGTTATTGGGGCTGCACCCAACCAGGCAAATGAGGGGCATTCCATCACACTCCTGACTTGTGCCTTGTGGATGGTGGACAGGTTTTAGGGAGTCAGGAGGGGAGTTACTCGCTGCAGTATTCATAACCTCTGACCTGCTTTTGTAGCCAGTGTTTAACTGGTGGATCCAGTTAAGCCTCTGACCCCAGGATGTTGACAGTGGGAGATTCGGTGATGGTAACACCATTGAACTTCCAAGGGTAATGGTTAGATTGTCTCATATTGGTGATGGTCATGTCCTGACATCTGTGTGGTGCGAATGTTACTTGCCACTTGTCAGGCCGAGCCTGGATATTGTCCAGATCTTGTTGCATTTGAATACGGACTGCTTCAGTATCTGAGGAATCATAAATGTGCTGAACATTGTACAATCATTGATGAACATCCCCATTTCTGACCATATGATGGAGGGAAGGTCATTAGTGAAGCATCTGAAGATGGTCGGGCTGAGGACACTACCCTGAGGAACTCCTGCAGAGATGTCCTGAAGCTGAGATGACTGACCTTCAACAACCACAACCATCTTCCTATGTGTCAGGCATGACTCTAACCCCTGGAGAGTTTGTCCCCTGAAATCCAGTGATTCCAGTTTTGAAGGGCTCCTTGATGCCACCCTCTGTCGAATGCAGCACTGATGTCCCTCTCCCCTCCCCTCTGGAATTCAGCTCTTTTGTCCATGTTTTGTTTCAAGGTTGGAATGAGGTCAGGAGCTGAGGGGCGCTGGGGGAACCCAAACTGGGCGTCACTGAGCAGGTTATTGCTGAGCAGGTGCTGCTAGATAGCACTGTTGTTGACACATTCCATCACTTTACTGATGATTGAGAGTACAACTGATGGGGTGGTAATTGACTGTTGGATTTGTCCTGCTTTTTATGTACCGGACAGACCTGGGCAGTTTTCCCCAATGTCGGCTAGATGCCAGTGTTATGACTACATTGGAACAGCTTGGCTAGGGGAGTGACAAGATCTAGAGCATAAGTCTTCGATATATTGCTGGATTGTTATCAGAGCCATCGCCTTTGCAGTGTCCAGTTTGTCCAACTGTTAAATATCACATGGAGTGAATCAAATTGGCTGAAGACTGGTATCTGAGATGCTGGGGATGACTGGAGGAGCCTGAGATGGACCATCCACTCAGCGCTTCAGGCTGAAGATTGCTGTGAAAGCTTCAGCCTTATTTTTTGCCCTTAGGTTCTGGGCTGTTCTATCACTGAGGATGGGGATATTTGTGGAGCCTCCTCCTCCAGTGAGTTGTTTAATTGTCCAAAATCATTCACTACTGGTTTCATGACTTATGTGAGAATGTAGAAAATAGGAGCAGGACTAGGCCATTTGGCCCTTCCAGCCTGCTCCACCATTCAATATGATCATGGCTGATCATCCAACTCACTCACTGTTCTCGCTTTGCCACATCCCGTTTAGTCCCTTTAGTCCCAAGAACTCTTTCTTGAAAAAAATTATTGTTCTGGCCTCAAACCCTTTCTGTAGAAGAGAATTCCACAGGCTCCCACTTTCTGAGTGAAGAAATTTCTCCTCATCTCAGTCTTAAATGGCCTAGCCTCTAAAATCAGTTTGTTACCCTTGCTTCTGGAGTTTCTCTTCATTGGGAACATCTTTCCAACATTCATCTTATCTATTCATCGAGCCATCAAGGCATTGAGTCATGCAGAATGGAAGCAGACCTTCAATCCAATTCATCTGTGCTGTGAGATATTCTAATCTGACCTCGTCCCAATTTCCAGCACCCGGCCCATATCCCTCCAAACCCTTCCTGTTCATATACCCAGCCAGATGCCTTTAAATGTTATACTTGTACCCGCCTCCACCACTTCCTCTGGCAGCTCATTCCATACGCACACTACCCTCTGTGTGAAAAGGTTACTTTTAAGGCCCCTTTTAAACCTTTCCCCTCTCATCCATGCCCCTCGTGATTTTATAAACCTCTATAAGGTCACCCCTCAGCCTCTGATGCTGCAGAGAAAAACGCTCCAGCCTTTTCAGCCTCTCCTTATAGCTCAAACCCTCCTATCCTGGCAACATACTTGTAAATCTTTTCTCCATCTTTTCAAGTTTATGAGCAGCTTTCCCATAGAAGGGAAATCAGAATTGTACACAGTATTCTAAAAGTGGTCACACTAACGTCCTGTATAGCTGCAACATGATATCTCAACTCCTATACAGAGGAACCTCGATTATCCAGCATTCAATTAACCAAATTTTGGATTATCCAAGAAGATTGCAAGGTCCCAATGCTTGGCTAAACTATGTTATATGGCATTCGATTATCTGGCATTCGATTAACCGAATGAAATACTCCCCGTCCATGTCCTTTGGACAACTGAGGTTCCTCTGTATTCAATATTCTGACCAATGAAGGCAAGCATGCCAAATGCCTTCTTCACCACCCTGTCTACCTACAAAGCCATTTTCAAGAAACTATAAACCTGCACTCCAAGGTCTCTTTGCTCAGTAATACTCCCCAGGACCTTACCATTAAGTGTATAAGTCCTACCCTGGTTTGCTTTCCAAAATGCAGCACCTCACATTTATCTAAATTACACTCCATCTGCCATTACTCAGCCCATGGGCCAAATGAGATCAAGTTCCCGTTGTACTGTGAGATAACCATCTTAACTGTCCACTACACAACCTACTTTGGTGTCATTTACAAACTTACTAACCATTCCTCCTATATTCATATCCAACACATTCCAGCAGCAATCCTTGCAGCACACTGCTGGTCACAGATCTCCAGGCCGAAAAGCAATTCTCCACGACAACCCTCTGTTTCCTACCTTCAGGTCAATTTTGTATCCAAGTGGCTAGCTGGCCCGATCCCATGTGATCTAACCTTGTTAACCATTCTACCCTGTGAAGCCTTGTTGGACGCCATGCTGAAGTCCAAATTGACAACATCCACCGCTCTGCCTTAATCAATCTTCTTTGTGCCCTCTTCAAAAAACTTAAGCTAGTGAGACATGATTTCCCACACACAAAGCCATATTGATTATCCTTAATCATCTTTGCTTTTCCAAATATATATAAATCATGTCCCTCTGAATCCTCTCCAATAATCTACCAACCTTGAACATAAGCCTCACCAGTTTATTGTTCCCTGTTTTTTCTTTACAGCCTTTCTTAAATAATGGCACCGTGTTAGCCAACCTCCAGTCTTCCAGCATCTCACCTGTGGCTATTGATGATACAAACAATTCAGCAAGGGACCCAGCAAATACTTCCCCAGCTTCCCACAGAGTTCTGAGAAATACCTGATTAGGTCCTGGGGATCTATCTACCTTTATATGCTTTGAAGACCTCCAGCACCTCTTTTTCTGTAGTATGAACTCTTTTTAAGACATTACTATTTATTTTCTGAAGTACCCTAGCTTCCATATCCTTCTCCACAGTAAATACTGATGAGAAATATTCGTTTAGTATCTCACTCATATCCTGTGGTTCCACACATAGATGGATTTTTAAGGGGCCCTATTCTGTTTTGTTTTGTCTTTCAAGTATTTGTAAAATTTCTTTGGATTCTCCTTAATCCTGTTTGCCAAAGCTATCTTTTATACCCTTTGTTGCCCTCCTGGTTTCCCTTCTTGCGGCTACTGTTACTGCCTTTATACTCCTCTACAGATTCACTCGATCCCAGCTGTCAATATCTGACATATACTTCCTTTTTCTTGACCAGACCCTCAATTTCTCTGGTCATCCAGCATTCCCTACACCTACCAGCCTTGCCCTTCACACTAACAGGAACATACTGTCTCTGAACTCCCATTATCTTATTTTTAAAGGCCTCCCACTTCCCAAGTGCCCCTTTACCTGCGAATATCCTCCCCCAGCAAAAAATGAGGTCTGCAGATGCTGGAGATCACAGCTGCAAATGTGTTGCTGGTCAAAACACAGCAGGCCAGGCAGCATCTCAGGAATATCCTCCCCCAACCAACTTTCGAAAGTTCCTGTCTAATAGTCAAAATTCGCCTTACTCAAATATAGAACTTTAAGTTTTTGATCAGTTCTATCCTTTTCCAAAACTGTTCTAAAAGTAACAGAATTATGATCACTTGTCCTTCAATCCACATTCTCATCTCCCTCTAATGACCTTCCAAATCCTTTCTTAATGAGAATCTATCTACTTTCCTCCTTAAACTTATCCCAGGATATTACTTCCATCAGCTTTTCAAGAAAAGTCTTCTAAAGACTCATGAAACTCTGGGAGAAAATACATTTCACCTTGTCTCTGGATCAGATGGGCAACTCCTGAATTTTCATCATGACCCCTCATTCTGGATTCCCCTGTAGGAAGTAAAATTCTTTCAAATTCTCCCCACCCTCTGTCAAGATCTTCAGGATCTTATGTGTTTCAATCAGTTCACCTCTTATTCTTCTGAAATTCGGCAGATACAAGGCCAGCCTGTCCACTCTTCCCTCATCAGATGCTCCAACCATTTGAGGGATTAAGCCTTTTCTGAACTGCTTCCAATAGAATGCCATCTCTTCGGCTGGTTGGCACATTAACCCAGATAATTCAGCAATCGGGCTCACAATGAATGTCCAGTCAATTTTCTAGCAAAAGGTAATGATGGGATCAGTGCAAGAAGGTTTGGCCATCACTGAAAGGAAAGGCATTGAAGCAGAGAATTGATGGAGGACAGGTTGGACCAAGATGATTCAATTGAAGTTTTCAAGCCCATGAGGGGTCTGGATGGAGAAGATAGGGAGTCTGGGGGATAGTGTTACCATATGGAAAAGAATCGAGAACAAGAAAACATAGGTTTAAAATAATTTGCAAATGAAGAAAATTAAACATAAGAAAATTATTTTTCACACAGCAAGACGTTCCCTAGAATGCAGGAGGCAGGTTAAATTGAGACATTGAATGGCTATTGATTTTTTTTCTTTATTCTTTCATGAAATGTGGCATCACTGGCAATGGCCCATCCCTAATTGCCCCCTGAACAGATTGATTCTCAAATTCATTTCCGAGGACAGTTAAGAATCAACCACAATGCTGTGGATTTAGTGTCACACGGAGGCCAGACCATGTAAAGTTGGCAGATTTCCTTCGCTGAGGGGTATGAATGAACCAGATGAGTTTTTAGATCAATCAATGGTAGTTCCATAGTCACCATCACTGAGACAAGCTTTTCTTCCAGCTTTCATTCACTGAATTTAAATTCCACCAGACGCCATAGTGGGATTTGAACATATGGCCTCAAGGCAAGAACTTGGGCCTCTGGCCCAATGACCAAGGAACATTACCATCAACTTCTTCCATAGAAACAGTATACAGGGTGATGGGGAAATAGTGCTTCTTCAGAGAGAGCCAGTGCAGACGAGAAAGGCTGAACGGCCTCCTTCTGTATTATGACTATTCTGAGATTCTGAAAACACAGAGGTTACACGTGAAACATTGCCTTCTCCACCTCCTGATGATGGCTGGCCTGCTGTGTTCTCCCAGCCTCTTGCTTGTCTACACAGAGCAACGTCTGCCTGGCACTGAGTCCCACATCAGCTCAAACGTTCCTGGTCCAGTGTGCTGTCAGTGATGAATCAAAAGGGCGCTTGAGAGTTACAGGTTAGCATGAAAAGACCTAAAGAAAGAGCTAAGAAGAGCCAGGAGGGAACATAAGAAGTAATTGTTGGATAGGATCAAGGAAAACCCTAAGGCTTTCTGTAGGTATATCAGGGATAAACGAATGGGTAGACGAGGATGAGGGCCAATCAAGAATAGTAGTGCGAAGTTGTGTGTGGAGTCAGAGGAGATGGGGAAGTGCTAAATGGATACTTTTCGTCAATATTCACATTGGAAAAAGACAATGTTGGTGAGGAGAATACTAGGTATAGGCTACTAGACTAGATGGGATTGAAGTTCACAAAGTGGAGGTGTTAGCAATTCTGGAAAGTGTAAAAATAGATAAGTCCCCTGGGCTGGATGGGATTTATCCTAGGATTCTCTGGGAAGCCAGGGAGGAGATTTGCCGAGCCTTTGGCTTTGATTTTTATGTCGTCATTGTCTATAGGAATAGTGACAGAACACTAGAGGATAGCAAATGTTGTTCCCTTGTTCAAGAAGGGGAGTAGAGACAACCCTGGAAATTATAGACCAGTGAGCCTTACTTTGGTCGTGGGTAAAGTGTTAGAAAATGCTATGAGATAGGATGTATAACCATCTAGAGAGGAATAAGTTGATTAGGGATAGTCAACATGGTTTTATGAAGGGTATATGTGCCTCACAAACCTTATTGAGAAGATCGACTGGAGAGTTGGGCAGAAAAGTGGCAGATGGCTTTCAATCCAGACAAATGTGAGGTAATGCATTTAGGCAAGTCTAATTCTAGAGCGAATTATACAATGAACCGAGGAACCTTGGGAAAAGCTGGTGGGCAGAGAGATCTGGGAGTGCAGGTCCATTGTACCCTGAAGGTTGCTGCACAGGTGGATAGAGTGGTCAAGAAGGCATATAGTATGCTTGCCTTCATTGGACGGGGTATTGAGTATAAAAGCTGGCAGGCCATGTTAACATTGTACAAGACATTGGTTTGGCCGCATTTAGAATACTGTGTACAGTTCTGGCCACCACATTACCAAAAAGATGTGGACGCTTTGGAGAGGGTGCAGAGGAGGTTTACGAGGATGTTGCCTGATATGGAAGGTGCTAGCTATGAAGAGAGGTTGAGTAGGTTAGGTTTATTTTCACTGGAAAAAAGGAGATTGAGGGGGGACCTGATTGAGGTTTACAAAATCATGAAGGGTATAGACAGGGGAAGTAGAGACAAGCTTTTTCCCAGGGTGAAGGATTCAATAATGAGAGGTCACGCTTTCAAGGTGAGAGGTGGAAAGTTTAAGGGGGATACTCGCGGCAAGTACTTCACACAGAGGGTGGTGGGCGTTTGGAACGCGTTGCCAGCAGAGGTGGTAGTAGCAGGCATGGGAGATTCACTTAAGATGCATCTGGACAGATGCATGAGTAGGAGGGGAGCAGAGGGATACAGATGCTTAGGAATTGACTGACAGGTTTAGGCAGTACATTTGGATCGGCTCAGGCTTGGAGGGCCAAAGGGCCTGTTCCTGGGCTGTAAACTTTCTTTGTTCTTTGTGTATATGGATTTCAGTAAGGTGTTTGATAAGGTTCCCCACGGTAGGCTATTGCACAAAATACTGAGGCATGGGATTGAGGGTGATTTAGCAGTTTAGATCAGAAATTGGCCAGTTGAAAGAAGACAGAGTGTGGCGGTTGATGGAAAATATTCATCCTGGAGTTCAGTTACTAGTGGTGTACCACAAAGATCTGTTTTGAGTCCACTGACCTTTGTCATTTTTATAAATGACCTAGATGAGGGCATTGATGGGTGAGCTAGTAAATTTGCAGATTATGCTGAGGTGGGTAGAGTTGTGGATATCGATGAAGGATGTTGTAGATTACAAAAAGACATAGATAAACTGCAGAGCTGGCTTACAGGTGGCAAATGGCGTTTAATGTGGAAAAGTGTGAAGTGATTAACTTTGGTAGGAGCAACAGGAATAAAGATTACTGGGCTAATGCTAAGATCCTTGGTGGTGTACATGAGCAGAGGGATCTCAGTGTCCATGTGCATAGATCCCTGAAAGTTGACACCCAGGTTGATAGGGTTGGTAAGAATGCATACGGTGTGTTAACTTTCATTGGTAGAGGGATTGAGTTTCGGAACCATGAGGTCATGCTGCACCTATACAAAACTCTGGTGAGGCCACACTTGGAGCATTGCATACAGTTCTGGTCACCGCATTATAGGAAGGATATGGAAGCTTTGGGAAGGGTTCAGAGGGGATTTACTGAGATGTTGCCTGGTATGGAGGGAAGGTCTTATGAGGAAAGACTGAGGGACTTGAGACTGTTTTTGTGAGAGAGAAGAAGGTTGAGAGGTGACATAATTGAGATATATAAGATGATCAGAGGGTTAGATAAGGTGGACAGTGAAAGCCTTTTTCCTTGGATGATGTTGGCTAGCATGAGGAAGCATAGCTTTAAATTGAGGGGTGATAGATATAGGACATATGGCAGAGGTGGTTTCTTTACTCAGAGAGTGTTAAAGGTGTGGAACAGCAGTTGACTCACCAACTTTCAGGGAATTTAAATGATCATTGGATAAATATATGGATGAAAATGAAATAGTGTAGGTTCGATGGGCTTCAGATTGGTTTCACAGGCCGGCATTACATCGAGGGCCAAAGGGCCTGTACTGCGCTGATATGTTCTCTGTTCTCTGTTCTATATCGGCGGAACACTGCCACAGTTAATTTCAAGGACAGCACAGGTTCAAGGGCTGAATGGCCTCTACCTGCTCCGATGTACCTGTTGCTTCTGGGTGAAATGGAATAAAAAGAAGAAAACATTAATTTTGGATCATTATTCACTGACTCCTTGAAGGCGCCTCTCAGTTGGATGGTAGGATAGCCTTGACTGTTATTTGTTGCCTGTTGAATATCTTACAGAGGCATCCTGTCAGGTCTCCCGAGGTTGAGAAAGAGGTTCATGGCTGTGCAGCCAATTGAAGGCAATAGCTCCTGAAAAAGGACAAGGGAGGTGCTGGGTGTGTGCCGAGTGTGTGCTGGGTGTGTTGCAACCTGGGGGTGAGATGATGTTAACTTTGGCAGTGGTCTATAAACCAAGTTTGAGAAGCAGAATTATTTTCAGAATGGGTCAAACTCCAGGTAAGAAGGCTAGTCAAAGATGTTGCTGAGATAATGAATTTTAAACATCAGGAAATTAAACTGTACTAACATCTGGTATTTGGTTCAGTCAGGAGGGTTTGTTAATGGTAAAACATGTTTATTGCTCCCCATCTTACCATATAATCGACATAAAAGACATGTTCTGTAAAAATATGATTCTTGCTTGATGTTTATTGTGTGTAATAAATTCCAAACCTAAAATATTGCCAAAGTAATCAGAAAAGAGCTGACTTTGAATTATCAAAAGCATTATGAGACTTGGAGCTGCATTTGTTTTTAAACAATTGTGTTTTTTTTAACACTGAGTTCTCATATTAGTGAAATATAAAAGTTGCTGACCCGATGCCAAATCACTGGGACAGGTTGAGCAGACGGATGCCTCCTAAGCCACTGTCAAATTGGATTCGAGACAAAAAAACTGCAGATGTTGGGATCCAAATTGACAGGCAGTAGGCTGGAAGAACACAGCAAATCAGGCCCCAGTGATGAGTTATGGGCTGTTCGGGAGAAGAAAGAATACTGGCAAGTTCATCAGAAAAGAATGAGAAAGTTAACTTTAGCAGCATCTGGGCCCAAGGAATGGGTAAAAGCTGCTCTTCATATTGCAACTCTTTAAGGATTGACTCCCCTTCAGGTTTCATCTGCTTCACTAATGTCCTTCAGGGAAGGAAATCTGCCATCCTTACCTGGTCTGGCCTACACGTGACTCCAGATCCACAGCAAGGTGGGTGACTGTCCTTGGGCAATAAGGGCTGGACAATAAATGCTTGGCCAGCCAGCAATATCCTATGAATGAATTTTTTGGGGGGGAAGTCTATTCCCAATGGAGTTCCACAGAACTCTGTCCTAAGTCCCTTGTTTAACATGGAGTATATTAGCTATTCAAATTTGAATGCAGTGGCTTTGATTTAGACATTTGCAAATGCCATGGAAATTGGTTGTGTAAATGCTAGTGAAAACGGGAATCTGTAGATTGTAGAAGGATATTGCAGACAGAAATTGGCAAATTTATCTCAATCCAGGGAAGTGTGAGGTAACTTGGCAAAGGTGACGTGAGAGGAAGCAAAAGAAAAGCAGGATACTGATGAGTGTAAAGGCACCAAGGGAACGGGAGCAGGATCACTGAACCCTTAGTGATCCAGGACAAGTAGATCAGGCTAGGAAGGCATTTGGGAGAATTCCCTTCATTGACCTTCAAATAAGAGCTGGGTGGCTTGTAGAAGAACTTTCAAAAGTTAATTGGGAAAGGCTATTCACAGATAAAGGGGCAGTTGGAAAGTGGGAAGCCTCCAAAAATGAGATAACGAGAGGCCAGAGGCAGTATGCTCCTGTTAGCATAAAGGGTAAGACTGGGAGGGATAGGAAATGCTGGATGACCAGAGAAATTGAGGCTCTGGTCAAGAAAAAGAAAGAGGCATATGGCAGGTGTAGACAGCTGGGATTGAGTAAATCACTCGAGCAATATAAGGGCAGTAGGAGTAAACTCAAGAAAGAAATCAGCAGAGCTAAAAGGGAATATGAGATAGCTTTGGCAAATAAGGTTAAGGAGAATTCAAAGAGTTTCTACAAATATATTCAAGGCAATAGGGTAACAAGGAAGAGAATAGGGCTCCTTAAAGATCCTATGACAGGAACTGCAGGAGATACTAAACAAGTATTTTGCATCAGTGTTTACTGTGGAGAAGGATATGGAAGCTCAAGAATGTGGAGAAATAAACAGTGATATCTCGAAAAGTGTCCATATTACAGAGAAAGAGGCACTGAATGTCTTAAAATGCATAAAGATGGATGAATCCCCGAGACCGGAATAGGTGCACACTAGAACTCTGTGGGAAGCTGGGGAAGGGATTGCCAGGCCCCTTGCTGAGATATTTATTTCATCAACAGCCATAGTAATTGTACCGGAAGACTGGAGGGTGGCTAATGTGGTTCCTTTATTTAAAAAGGTGGTGAGGAAAAGCCAGGAAACTATAGACCAGTGAGTCTGATGTCAGTGGTGGGTAAGTTGTTGGAGAGTATTCTGAGAGACAAGATTTACATGTATTTGGAAAGGCAAGGATTGATTAGGGATAGTCAACGTGGCTTGTCACACTAACTAATTTTTTTGAAGAGGAGACAAAGAACATTGACAAAGGCAGTGTGGTCGATGGTCTGTGCGTGGACTTCAGCAAGGCGTTTGACAAGGTTGCAAATGGTGCACTGATTAGCAAGATTAGATCACATTAAATATAGGGAGGGCTAGCAATTTGGATAAAACATTGACTTGAAGGTAAGTGACAGAGAGTGGTGTTGGAGGGTTGCTTTTCAGATTGGGGATCTGTGATCATCAGTGTGTCACAAGGATCAGTGCTGGATCCACTGCTTTTCGTCATTTATATAAATTATTTGGATGTTAACATAGGAGGTAAAGTTAGTAAGTTTGCAGATTACACGAAAATTGGTGATGCAGTGGACAATGAAGAAGATTATCTCAGTGTACAATAGGACCTTGACCAAAAGGGCTGATGGGCCAAGAAATGGCAGATGGAGTTTAATTTAGGTAAATGTGAGGTTTTACATTTTCGAAAGACAAATCAATGCAGGACTTATACACTTAATGGTAAGGTCCTGGGGAATGTTGCTGGACAAAGAAACCTTGGAGTGCAGGTTCATAGCTCCTTGAAAGTGAAGTTACAGGGAGACAGGGTGGTAAATGCACACCTTTATTGGACAGAGTATTGAGTATAGGAGTTGGGAGATCATGTTGCGCCTGTACAGGACATTGGTTTGGCCACTTTTGGATTACTGCATTCAATTCTGCTCTCTCTGCTATAGGAAAGATGTTATTAAACTAGAAAGGGTGCAGAAAAGATTTACAGGGATGTTGCCAGGGTTTGAGGGTTTGAGCTTTAGGGAGAGGCTGAATAGGCTGAAGCTATTTTCCCTGGGGTGACGGAAACTGAGGAGGGGGTTGGCTTATAATAAATACCCAAGGTCCCTCCCCAAGGATAGGGGAGTCCACAACTAGAGGTTTAAAGTGAGAAGGGAACGATTTAAAAGAGACGTAAGTGGCAACTTTTTCATGCAGAGGATGGTGCATGCATGGAATGAGCTGCCAGAGGAAGTGGTGGAGGCTGGTACAATTACAGCATTTAAAAGGCATCTGGATGGGTATATGAATAAGAAGGGTTTGGAGGGATATGGGACAAATCCCAGCAAATGTGACTAGATTAATTTAGGACATCTGGTTGGCATGGACAAGTTGGACCAAAGGATCTGTTTCTGTGCTGTACACCTCTATGACTCTCTGAAGGCTAAATGAGCTAGTTTACAGTGTTTTATTTGGTTACCACATTCCAGGAAGGAAGTGATCACAAGAGAGACATGAGGAGGAGATTTATGAGGATGTTGTCAGGAAAGGAGAATTTCAACTCTGAGAAAAGATTCAATAGGCTGAACTTGCTTTCTAAAGAATAATGGACATTGAGGGAGATTTAACTGTAGTGTATAAAATTATGAGGGACCTGGACCCAATGGATAGCAATGAGATATTTCCTGCTGAGTGGTCAATAACCATAGGGTGTAAATTAAATAAAATTGGCAGAACAATGAAAGGAGAATTAAGGATAAATCTTTTCAAAAGAGGGGTGAGTTGGTAAGGCATCTTCTCTGTTCACAAACTGTTCACATTCAGAAACATATTGGATGTGCATTTGAGGTGCTGTAATGGTCAATATTGTGAAGAACACAACTGCTAAACTCAGCAGGAGAGAGGATATGGGAACACAAGTTGGTGTGTCGACTGATTTCACTCTGTGCCATTCTTAAGGTTCTGTATTAATGGAGCTCCATCAGTAATTTCAAACCTGGCGATCAGATTTCACTGGTTAGTCTGGTCAGAAGCTGAATGGGTGCGATTGAGGAAGATGGTGCCATTGACGGAAAAGGGTGGGGAGATGAAATTGTCATATGTGGGGAGACAGGCACACATGTATAGGGTTTTAGATATCCAGTAGGTAGCGTACACACACACACACACACACACACACACACACACACACACACACACACACACACACACACACACACACACACACACAGCCCAGAGACAAACATACTCACATAGACACACCCACAAACACATGCTCACCCACATTGAGACATAATGTTCTATTCTGAATTATGTCTTGATAATTATTTAATGTTCTACACTAAAAGTCCAGGACAATTTTTAAACAGTGTGATAAGTTTTTTTTATTGCATTTTATAATGCCATTGTCAATAATTAGTACTGAATACATGCAACTAAAACTACTGTACATTTGTTTAATGTCTGCTGTACAGACAGGGAATATCAGGTTACAAATATACCAAAGGTGTTATTACAGTCTGAAAGACATGGGCAGTGACTGATTGAAAGATGCTCGCCATCCTCCTTCAGGTCACAGACAGGAATGTCATCTTACAAATACGATGGCCAGCAACAGAGAATGAAAATGAGAGAAAGAGAGAACGGAATTGGGAGAGAGAAAGAGAAGGAATAAACCAACAAACGCAGCAGATTAAATGGATGGTTGTCGATACACTGAGCTGTAGTTTTTATTCTTCCTCAGACTACACTGTAATCAGACAAGATTAAAAAATAAATATATAAAACTGATTTAAATCAGTCTGTTGTTCTTTTCAGCTCAAGCTTTTACAACCACTATGAACTGAAATGCTGGTTCACGCTCACAAAATGATTCCGTTTTACTGAAGGTGACATCAGGTTTTTTCCAAACTGCAAACTACAGACAGTGAGAAAACCTGTAAAATGCATTTTTAAAAATATACACCTTGAACCAGGTTTACACTGGATCTCACAGGAGACAGTTGGAGAGTGCGGGAGGTTGACTCATTCATAAACATTGCCACAAGGGGCAAATACTCATTTTTTGAAATTTCTTTACATTTTATTTTAAATGAGGGTTTTGAAGAATGGTCACTCCCTAAACAGTAATCTGTCTTTTCTCTGTTCAGACTCTGACAGGTCCTACTTTCTGTTGTCAGCATTTTCTATTCTTTATTCAAATTTCCATCATTCCTGGTTTTTTTTTGAAAACTGAAGTCAAATCTTATTGAATTGTTGGTTGATTTTAACTCTTTGTTTAATTTGGTCATTATTTTAATCATCAAATCTCCAGTTGGGATCCATGAACTCTTGTGAAAACAATAAAAAGCCAATTACTTCACCTCCCCAGATACATCATTCAATTCCTAGAAGCCTAGACCAATCAAATACAAGAACATTTGTGACACAAGGAGAGACTTTGGGAATTCCTGGTGGGATTTGTAGATGCTTCCAATCAACGTGTTTGGAGGTGTTATTGCACACCATTGGAGCCAGTGGCACTTGAACTAGGCCCTCTAACTCAGAGTTAGGGACACTACCACTGTGGCCACAAGAACCCTTTGTTCCATTTGTACACTGACCCTGGTGCCATCCATCAACTTGGATGAATTGATGGGAAGAATTTTTACAAATCCAAGGGTTCTTCCCAAGTTTGTTAGTGCCATAATAATAGAACACTAAAGTAAGGAAGTAAAAATGTCAATGGGTTAAAAATTCCTTTCCCATTTTTTGGATTCTTTGGTAATACACATCAATCAACAATTTTGTAGAAGGTCATTCTTGGGAGAGACAACATCCTTTATTAAGAGTGGGAAACTACAGAAATGTTTGATTTCAATTTGCCATTTTTGGTGTTTTCCCTTTTCTGATGTCGATCAACTTTCAGCTGGAGACTGATCAGGGAACAGGGGTCCTGGCTGGTTACTCCCAAAGCCTTGCTGACAGTAAGTGTTAAGCACAGGCTGAGGATGCAGCGCAACTCTGTCTGTGCTTTACTAGATAACACAGGCATGTAGTCACCAGCACTTCCTTTTCAACTGGGAGAGGTGCAGAAGAACACTGAGGTCAAATCAAATCGAATCCTTGGGAAAGGATTCTGTCTCTTTGGGGGAATGTGTCCCAAACACCGGAGAGTCAATTCCAAAACAGGCAGGAAGAATGACTCTGATCCCTTTGACTTGTGACATCACAGGGAAAAAAGAAAGATATATTTTTCTGGGTGAGTCATACAAAGTGGGCAGTGAAAAAGTGGTGGCAAATTTTGGATGAATTTATAACTTGAACAAAAATGTTTCTTATTTTATATCACAGTGACCAGAGCAATTCGCCCTCTCACTCTAGTATTCACAGCAATGCAATGTACTGACAATCTCCCCATCATTGACACTCTCCAGATTCAATTACACTATCCGCATTTTCAGTCTCAAACCTTCTCCACCTCTTCTGCTTCTTTTCCTTTTTGTTCATGGCAGTGAGAAGGACTAAGACACCTTCAACAACTCTTAAAATACACAAGGCAGCTGAGAGGAGGGAAGTGAAATTATTGTCCATGATATTAGCAAAGGAATCCCGAATTCACTGACATCAAGATCCCCAAGTTCTGTGGTACAACAGAAGATCCATTTTAATGGGATTTTATTTTAAACATTACTAGGAAGAGATGAATGTTTGGTGCCCTTAAACATTAATGCAACAATGTGTAATTACACAGCTTCCAATTTAAAAACATCCATGTGAGATTTAGCTTTGGAAATGCATGTATCAGCTGCTTTAGATGAGGAATATAAAGAGATTCTAAAAGAGAGATGGTGAGTATTTGGATCTAATATTTGACACACAGGGAGTATCCCTCCTATTATTTAATTTTTGGTCCTATTTATCATCTTTTTTAAAAAATGCTTTTCTTTGAGGTAAAACACTTGATGAATACAGGAATAATTAAAAACAAAATTAAAAACCTCATATTTGCGAGAAGTAACCTAACACACTGAATAGGGAAGTATCAAAATTATTCTAAGATAAATATACAAACATTACCTAAACCACTTATTTTTAAACCTACGAGTTTTTTTCCCCCAAAAGTTAATAACATCAACTCAGATGCCATATGGTTTAACAAAGCAGTCAAAATAAAAGGTTAAACTATCCATCTATATAACCTGCCACAAGCTAGGCTAGAAAGGAAGCACATTGACAGCAGAGTAAGCAAATCTAAAATCAAAACCAGAGCTTAAAGCCGTACAATACTTAAACAAGTGGAGGAACAATTCAGTTCTTGGGAGCAAGCAACTTACAGAATATACATCGATACATAAAATATCGCAAAAAACAACTCTCTGTCTTTCCTTAATCTCTGTTCTGACTAGGCAACTCATATTCATATTATGCATTTTTAAATTTTTTTTGCTTTTTTTTGTCACAGATGTGTCTTAAAGCATCCTTTCTTTATTTATTTAATGAAAGTTCAGTCCTTGAGGTCTCCAGATCCTTCCTTTGCAATGCGGAAGATAAAGAAAATAAAGAATTACTTTATTCATAACCCAGAAAAAAATCTATATGTGTCACTGCTGGGTTTGTGGAGTGCCAACTTCAAGCATTTATTAAATTAAACTGGTTTCCCACCTCCTCCCAGCTCCACAGAACGGGACAGCACAGGGTTGATACAGAGTAAAGCTCCCTCTACACTGTGCCCACAAACACTCCCAGGACAGGAACGGCACGGGGTTAGATACAGGGTAAAGCCTCCTCCACACTGTCCCCATTAAACACTCTCAGGACAGGAACAGCACAGGATTAAATACAGAGTGCAGCTCCCTCAGCACTGTCCCCATCAAACACTACAAGTTGGGGACAGCACGGGGTTAGATAGAGAGTGAAGTTTCCTCTACACTGTCCCTGTCAAACAGGAACAGCACAGGGTTAGATAACGAGTAAAGCTGTTAGTAAGTGCCCCAACATTACATTATCTCTCTGCAGGGCAATGCCTCTCCAAATGATGTTACCACTTGCCAGAACAGCCTCTTGTTTAAATCTGTTTAAACAGGATTCCTAGTTTATTGCTGATCTCTGTTCAAATACATGCAATGTTACAATGGCTCCTTCTTTCTCTAACTAAAGTACACTGTTATATAATGAGAGCATTATGGCTACATTAGTAAAGGTTTGAAGTTAAAATAAAATGGCCAAGAGAACTTGTTGGAATAGTTAATTCAAACCCAGCAGTGAAACAAATTCTCCAATCAGCTCTGAAGCTGCTCCAGCAGAGAGCTAGTTAGCTGCTCAAACACTGTTCTGTGCGTCATTGTATGTCATTAAACTCACATCCTCACCCTGTGTGGATTCTGCTCACAAACCCAACAGAACAAAATTCACAAGTCATTATTCCTACTGTGGAGGAAGTCAAGATTCATTTTAAATAAGCACAGAATTAAAACAGAGATATAACATTAAAGTGATTGCTTTTTCCCAAGTTATGGTCTGACTTATATTGGCAAGTGCATCATGTCCTTCAGTAAAATTCTCACCATCACAAACATTTCTTTTTTGCTGAGGTACATGTTTGTAATAATATGTTATTTCATGGACTTTGAGTCTATAATCCATCCCAAGGGATTTACAATTCCCATAAGTGCAGGAGGAAGAGATGGGCATGAAATACATTCACCGTGTGGCAGGTCAGATGATCTAACAACAGTTTAAAAGATTGCAAACACTGAACCAACTTCTAATTCAGAATGATGTATTAACATAGCAGAATAGCTTCATTCCTCATCCCCATCAATGTGCCTCTTGCTCTCTGCCTTTCCATATGCTAAAGCTGAAATTCTTACCAAATTCCCAACATCGTCACACCAGAACAGTACATGATGAAGCAAGGGTGAAAGTAAACTCAAATCAGTACCAAAGAACTGGCCCATCATAACATTCCTTAAAAAACCTCAAGAGGAACACTAAAAATACAACACGAGCAGGTCAACCCATTTCAAGGTGAGATAAAGAGAAGCAATAGATAACAGGAGATACTCACTATCCTGGTGTACCTTCACTTTTCTCGTGTACACTAACTATTCTACAGTTTACTCGCTATCCTTACAGCTTTCACTCTCCTCGTGTGTACTCACTACCCCTGTATACCCCGACTATCCTCCTGCACTCTCACTGACTCTATGTGCTTTCCCTGCCTTTGTCAACACTTACTATCCATGTCCACATGTCAGATGTCCGAGGTATGTTAAGACCCTCTTGAGGGCCTTGATCATTTCATTCTAACTCCTATTCAAACCATTTTTCACATTTTTTTGGAAGTTCACATCTTAAAGCTAAAGTTTTTGACCTTAAGATCAAAAAGTATTTAGTAACACATGGGACATCATGTTTTTGCAAATAATTCCTGATCCTTGAAGTTCCTTGTATTTGGTGCTTTCAAAACATTCGATGACTTTTAATAAACTTTGATGCCTTCTTTGGATTTTTGTTTATATGTCCTAAGTATGCGTGAGGCTGTGATTATTATAAAGAAAATGTATTATATCTTGCTCCTAATTACAACTAAATTAAAAATCCTGGTTTCAAATCTCAAGGAGGTAGTAATGCTGAATTTTGCAGTGTCTCTGCATGAAATGTTTTTGAAGTCTAGATGGAGCTATCATTGCTTTCTTGATCTGAGCCAATAGACCAACTTCCAACATCTAAGCTTTTGAGAGAGTAAATGGTCAAAACTGATTCTAATCCACAGTTCATTGGAACAATGATTGAACATTACAGGATCATTGAAGGAAGAATTTGGAAGAAATATTTTTACACAAAGATTTAAAAGACTGAGATTGAGAAATGGATGAGTGCCTATAAAGGCAGAAAGTTGAAAAGAAATGGAGGGCAAGGCCAATGAAATGTGAGCAGACCACTTCTCTGGAAGAATTCTCAGATCCTAGCAATAAGATGAAAAGCTCCTGCAAATTTCTTAGAATGTATATTTAATTGGTTTACATTTTTAGAATGCCCAAAAATAAAGACCAAGCTCAACTAGGACTAAGTGTGATTGGGTTTTAACTTTTCATCGCAAGGTGAGCATGACATTTTGGAACAGCCATCCCTTAAATACATCCCTTGGGAAAACTGCCTCATGTGTACATCCCTCCAAATTGAGAGAGGGAATGAAAACTGCCCAGTTTCTATGAAGGAAAGTTGTTAAGAATTGCCAGTCTTTTATCTGGGTTGTCAGTGATCCAAATTCTATGTTGGTCTGTTCATTCAGGGATAATGGAATCACATCTAGTCAATAGTTGGAATCAGTTATTGCCTGGCTGAGACCATTTTCTGAGGCACACGGTCTGGAAATGATGAGACAATTCCGACCAGTGCTCTCAGAGATTAGACAGCAAGAGATGGTGTACTTTAGAAGGGATAAAGCTTCATAAATACTATGTCATGAACTCCAATCTGAATATGTCCTGAAATGTTTGCCATTCTTTTGTTAGATTTGCTGGTAACACAGAGAAACTATAAGCCATGGAACACAGTGCTGAGAGTGCACCAATAAGAGGAACAAAAGTATTCATAGAGAGAAAGACAAAATAAAGTGAATCTTTTGATAGAAACAAGTGCTATTATATTTATGGTGCAAAACATTCATTTTTAAATGATTTTGAAACATGGACCATGATAGATGCAGCTAGACCCTATTCAAGTGGTCACTTCCCTTCACTTCTCGATAGGCCAATAAACAATTCCCTGATTCAGATCACAACTCACTCTGAAACAATGCAATTTGTTTAAAAGAAAGAGAACACATTTAGGTGATCGCTCACAAGCATGAGATTGATTCCGCAGTTAAATATAGAGCAGTATAGCATTGACTTTGGTCTTATGATAAGAAGATAGGAAACTGAAGTAATGTAGCAGCCTATTCCAAGAAATCTCTACCTTTTACCCCAAGGTTCCACCCATAGCCAGAAGTTATCACCATACCAGCTTCACTGATCTCTGACTGCATTAACAATGAGACACACGGAGGAATTATCAAAGCAAGTGCAGTCAGACATCGACAGACATTAAAACTCTGCCTGGGAACACAGAGGAGTCAGTCTAAAGACCAAACCCAAAGTTTATGGAGCAATAGTCTTGCCCATTTGGCTCCCTAACCATCTGAGCCTTAGACTGGGGACCAGTATCACACCAAGAAGCTCCGACCCTTTCCCTGAGCTACCTTCAGAAGCTTTGGAGATGAGATGGCAGAAGACAATACCTGACCCTGAGCAGGATATCAAACATCCACACCATGTCGAGACAGTGAGAACTGCACTGCACTCGTCACACAGGCACAGTGTCTAACATTCACTGACTGAAGCAAATCTTTCCAGAGACGTTGAGTCTGGGTGGTGAAAGGAAGTGCCACAAGGGCTCTCAGAAGGTCTTGCTGGGATGTTCTGATTTGGAATCCTGGGTGAGGCTTGCTCAGGCTAACTGACCTGGGCACAGCCACATCACAACAATGCAGCCTGCCTCAAAAGCAAAACAATAGCAAAGACAGAGAGAAAACCTGAGGAGAAGGAATCGCAGGCCAGTAACAGCCAAAACTCAGTCACCTGCGATATCCTCACCTACATCCCCAACTGAACTTACTAAACAACTGGAAAGATAAACATGGAAGATGGAGGTCATTGAGGGTAGATTGTAAAATGGGTGACAGTGACCATCTACAAAGAATGAGTCAGGAGTGTAATGGAATACTGCCCACTTGCCTGGATGGGTGCAGCTCCATCAACACTCAAGAAGATTGACACCATCAGGGCAAAGCAGCTGCTTAATTGGCACCACATCCACAAACGTCTACTCCCCCCATCACCAATGCTCAATAGCAGCAGTGTATACTATCTACATGATGTGGAGGCATCAGTATTGGACTGGGGTGGACAAGGTCAGAAGTCACATGACACCAGGTTATAGCCCACCAGGTTATTGCAATTTTATTTGAAAGCTTTTGGAACACTGCCCCTTCATCAGGTGAAGTGACAAAGGGGCTACACTCTGAAAGCTTGTGATTTCAAAATAAACAGCTGGAGTCTACAAGATGCACCATAGAAACTCACCAAGGCTCCTCAGGTAGTACCATCCCTTACCCATGACCCTAACTCCCTGTAGGTCAACAATAGCAGATACTTAGGAATGCCACCAACAGCACCTTCTCCAGTATAGTTAGGGGTGGGCAATAAGTGCTGGCCTAGTCAGTGATGCTCACATCTCATGTAAGAGTAAATAGTTAGTACTGAACATTGGAGAGAAAATGCTCCCCTTCCTTTTTCTCTCACCCCCATGCAAACGGTTTTGAAACAAATGTCCAATCTCTGCCCACTGGACAGTGGTGCTTCCTAAAATGATTATATTTCTGACCCAGATCTACAAAAATCTCCCCATTTTAGGTTTCCAACTTCTCTCAAAGAATGAATTTGCAACAAAATTACACGCCAAAGGCAAAATAAATAATAAAAGGTTTAAACTTTGGCACAGTATCAGAGCTCAGCCCAACACAGAACATTTAAGATCAACTTTTAAATAAATTATGAGTGATTCTAATTTTGAATTTATTGTTTCTTAGGAACAAGTTTCAAAACTTTGTTGGTTTCTAATAAAGGAACACAGAAACAAATTCCTTTTTAGTTCAGTCATGGTCATTGGTCCTCATTGTAGATTAGACACCATGTGTTCAAATTTCTCAATGTGGACATTTCTTTAGTTGATCCTCTCACCTCTTTCCGAGGGGTTTATTCTCACGTTGTCTTAGTTTTGCACCACTTATTTTGAAGTGTTTGGCTATAGCTGTTGGATTTGTGGTGATAACCTAAGTTTGAGACATTGTCATTCATGTCAGCTCAACAAAAATGTGAGCTGCGAATTTTGTGAAGCTTTTGCTGTTGATCCACCCCTACACAATACTCAGGTGAGGACCTAGGCTACCAGACACCTTTACTATATTAAAAAAAATCTTTGGTTAATTGCAAAAGAAATGGTTAAAAAAAAGGATTCAAATGAATCACTTTACAACTTGTCACTGAGAATGGGAGTGGGCAATGCAGAGACTCTGTGGAGAAGTTTAATCTGAGACACTGAGTAGGACACTAATTGCTTTCCTGTTTTACTCCCTATCCATTTCTACTTTACACCCATTTAACACACGAGCAGGTCAGACATAACACAAGTTTTGTTTTTATTCATTTGTGGGATATGGTGTCACTGGCTGGGCCAGCATTTATTGCCCATCCCGAATTGCCCAGAGGGCAGTTATGAGTCAACCATATTGCTGTGGGTCTGGAGTCACATGGAGACCATACCAGGGAAGGATGGCGCCTTCTATCCCTAAAGGACATTAATGAACCAGATGGTATTTTTTCCCCCCAGACAATCAGCAATGATTTCATTGGTCATTAGAACTCCTAATTACAGATGTTTTATTAAATCCAAATACCACTATCTGCCATGGCAAAACTCAAACCCAGTTCCCCACAACATTACGTGGGTCTCCAGATTAACAGTCCAACAATAATACCTCTAGGCCATTGTCTCTCCCAATCAAAGCTCTGCTAGGTGAGGTGAAAGTCACCCGCCCCTTCACCCACACTCAGTGTTTCTGTAAATTTAGAACTAAATCCATTTTCACCCAAAACCTGAGACTGGAATGAAGCAGCAAATGGCAGAACCTGTTCATGGAGCTGAATGGCCTCCTTCTGTTCCTATTTTCTTATCCCAGGATAAATTGAGCAAACAGGGGAGCTGTGTTCCAATGGGTGATTAGTTCCATGTAATTCCAACATTTCAGTCTTGTCTCATCACCCTGTACTCCCTTTAAGTGTAGACTCATGAATTCATCTTTCGTACTATCAGGAGCTCTGAAGGTCCCATACCCAGAGTTGAACACACCACAGTTCAATCCAAGGAATCAATACTGAGTTCTTGCACTAACGTGAATCCATTCAAACTGGACCTGGGGTTTCCTACTCCCAATCATTTTCCTGTTTTTGAAATAATCACAGATAATTCAGAGTCAGAAAACAAAAAGGAAGAATTAACTGAGAGCATGTTGAAACTGGTGTTGACACTCCTTGATGTTTGCAGAGAGCATTATCAAATGGATCATAAACTGATGTTCAACTTGGTGCTGTGGATCTCCCACCTGCTCTGTCTGACTTAAACCCTCAAAATCATTTAATATTAAAGGACAATTAAGAGAATTAGAAATTCTCAAAAAGATAACAAACAAGAGGACAGGATACTTGCAGGATTCCTGAAATTTCACTACATATTATGTTTTAAAAGTTCATTATCACACACAAAAAAACAAGATATTTTAACGTGTGTGCCAGGTTAGTTATAACCTTTTGGTTTTCAGCATTATGAAGGCTTGTGATATGTAATATATCAGGTTTCATAATTAATTAGTGGTCATTACATTATTCATGATTCCACTTTCAATGATATAAATGACCTTTTTCATTCAGTGATCATAATGGTGTTGTCCTGGAAACTCTAATGCCTCATAATATTTCAATTTTTTCCCTCCTTGTTTCAAAATGTCATTGAAACAATTAATCTTTAACTGCCTTCACCTGAGGAAAACGAATCACAAGATTTATAACTTGTACATCCACAGTGTTGCTGGATCCCATCCACCTGGGGATCTCCAACTGGTGAGCATGGCTCCCTTGTAGACTGGAGTCCCATTAATCTGGATCTCCGAATCTTCATATCATAGCACTAGTTACGTTCATCATTCTTTTGCCTGTTTAGATTTTCTGGAGTTGATTTGGAAGATAGGAACAGATTGATTTTAGCACTGTCCCATTACTTGTGGAGTAATCTGATTCTGTTCTGTTCAGTTTGGTTATTATCAGCAACTGGAGATTTCTGCAAATTAATAGGAGCAGGGGATTTGACTCTGGAAACCATTCTTTACGTTCATGCATCTGTACTGCCCACAGGGAATGGACTACTCCAATATCTCCTCCATACAACAGCAACAATATTTTTCTTTTCTTCACTGCATCTCCACCAACACGTTTCTTGAAATGATGCCGGGCAATGACCTCCCACAACATCTCACCAGATACTCCACTTGAAGACCTGGCCATTCTATATTCATTGATAGAAGGTGACAGCTCAAGCAAAGACTTACAGTGTACAAGTCAAGCTATGATCAGTTGACAAGCCTCTTGTTCATGCAGTCACTGAAGCAGATTGTGTGAATTCAGAATGCAGTCATCAGGTCTTAATGATTGTAATGGGGAGAGCTCAACATGTTTGACGAAAATTGAGGCAAATCCCTCTCTATGTGCCATATAATTGACCACAGGGACAACTCGGTGAGCTAATTGATGTTCGCCAGAACAAGCATTGAGATGGGAGTGGGAACTAACTGGTGTGGCTACAGGGTGAAACTGCATCGAAGCTGCACCTAGTGATCATGACTAAACTTTCTGGCCTAGTTAACACAAAAACTGGCAAAACTAATGCTCACTACAGTCGTTTCTGATATAATCCAATAGTTTTGTTCTTGTGCAAGCTCGCATGATAAGAAAATCGCACACTGGCTGCACCATTTAAACTAATGGGGCAGGAATCGCGTTCTCGCCAATACATGTAAGGAAAGTTTGTGTTCTACAAATGACGGTCTAAATTCTTCAATCACATTAAAGCCAACTCTCGCTGAAGAAACATCCATTGTAGCAGAACTGACTGTATAATGCAGATATGTGTATAAGTAGTCACTCCTCACTCTCGCTGCCTTTCACATTTAGTTGTCATCTCTCTTTCTTATCATTTTAATTCCTTCCTTAAACAAAGACAACATGCGTTTGTGATGAAGTTTCTGACAATTAGCTGTGTATAATCAGGAAACTCGGAGCATTATGTAGCCTCTCAGTGACAGCTGAGACTTCAAAGCAATGTTTGTTTAGATTTTGTTGCCCTCCTTCTCTGAAGATTCCTCCTGAGACTGGTCATGTCCCATACAGCCCACCACCGGGGACCCTCTTGATCTCACATCAGGAAATCAATCCCTTGCACCTGATGATTGTTTCCAATTTCTGTGGGAAAATTGCTGTCCCCCAAATCATTTTGCTGCTTTATCTCACTCAGTGAAGAGGGTAGAGCCAAATACCAGTTCTGGCCATGCCCCATGGTAAAATGGACCAGTGGAGCTGAGATTACTTGGTGAGGGACATGTGTTGTCTGAGGACCACTCACACAGTGGACCATGAGAGGTACAGGGGTTGATTTATGGCTTAGATGGTTGTGGATTACAGACATGTCAACTACTTCAACCTGGAAAGCTTAGTTTGAGAATTAGTTTTGGCAGAACGGGTGGCAACAGAAAACTAGGATTTTGCTGTGTGCAGATTATTTTGAAGAAACCCTAAGCTCAGTCTTCATGAGCAAGTGGACCACTCATGTACATCCTCCTAATGGAGGAGATCTCCATCACAGAGCTCTAGCCTTGTCTCGAGTCTGTTTCCCCTGCCCTTCCCCAACCCCCCATTCCCACTCATTATTTTGTAGGCCCAGGAAACAAGGATAAAGCTCTACAGGAATTTGCCAACAAGGGCCATTTTTCTGAACGAGTTACAGGTCGACCGCCATATCCGTGGAATTGTTTTCCACAGTTTCTATTACCCGTGGTTTACCGCAGCCTGAACATATTACAGGAAACCTTCCAGAACCAGGGACCAGGGGCAATGAATGGGTTTGTTCTTATCTGCGATTTTGAACTTTTTACGGTAGGTCTTGGAGTGCATGTCCCACAGGTGCGGGGGGGGGGCAACTGTATTCGCAATCGTGACATGGCCCACATGGTACACATACCTCATGGAGTTAGCATCTTTACTCTGTCTTTGAACAGTGTTGTTATAGAGAAACACTGTAAAACATGAAATGTTGGTGCCTGAAATTGCGCTGTGCATACACTAATTTAAAAAATTCAAAGCAATGAAACAATGAATGAGAGAGAGAATATAACATCACAACCTAGCCTCTGTAGGAAACCTCAAAATCTCTAACTTGTTTTGTCAAAATTCTTTCACTGAGAAATTCTCTCTCTCTCCCTGCCTCTTTTACCATCTTTTCTCAAGTTACTGTGAAAACCTGTCACAAAGAAGCTGAAAGCTGGACTTGCATTACCCACGCTGCTCCCACCACCTTCACACTCCACATCCCACTCTCACAGAATCAGAGACATTTACAGCACAGAAAGAGACCTTTTGGCCCATTTTATCTTTTATCTCTGCTCTCCCCTGGCCATGCATTACCATCCTGCTCTTTGCTCTACCCTCCCTCCTTGCTCCAGCCCTCTCACTCTCTCCCCCAGAAGTCTACAAGTGCTTTAGACTTGTTGGCATTTTACTCAAAAGTCCATCGGTGACAGATGAATTTCCACACTGAGTGCCGACACTGGGAGTCAGTAACAAGTGAAGAAAAGTAACAATCCTCGATTCTCCCCAAACAGGCGCTCGAGTTTTCTGGGGCAAAGGAAAGTCTCAGTTACTTTGGAAAGGTGGATGATCTATTGCCCAAAACAGAACCAACAAGAAATATTCTGCCTTTCATTCGACAACTCACACTTCTTTAAAAGTATATCAATGTACTGTTCTTAAACGTGGATGAGCTAGCTTTACAGAACGTTCCTCTACTGCCTGAAAGAATTGAACACCTGACTACCTGGCTGTCTAACCATTGTCTCTGCAGTTGTACCTCTGATTAGGTCTCCGTCAACAGTATCTAATCTTTAGAAATTTGCAATACAATGCTTACGTGAGAAAGATTTTAAAAGTTGGCCCTTTCCTTTTCCCTCCCTGTCCCATACCCCTCTCCCGCCCTCCCCATTCCCCTGTCCCAGATAAAAACACAAAAAAATTAAAATAGCAGTGGGAGAGTTTAAGGACAAGTTAACACTTTCAGAGATGGATCTTTCATCTGGATCTCCTCAGATGTCAATGCCTGTGAGACGGATCTGATACCCCAGAAACAGTTCCGCAGTTGCTCTCTGCTTGAATACAATGTGCCTGTTGAGCTATCTACAGCATTGAATAGAAAAAAATTCAAATTGAGGTACCTTTAAAGCAGGTTGAAAAAGTCTGTTTGGGGCCCTAGCAGTGAATACATACTTATTCACATTGCAGCTCTGTGTGAATACCTGGCAGTCCAGAAGACTAATAACCATCTCTGTTTTAGCGACAAAACATTTGGGAAGAAAGTTAATAAAATGGTCACCAGTCTCGCTTTGATAAATTGGAGTCATTTGGTCTACACCAAATAAATTGGTTGTGTCCATGCTCCATTGTTAATGGCTAACTAAAGCTGCCATTAGAGTCTTCAAGTATCTGTTGGTATTCGAAGAACGTGCTCCTTGCTTTGATCTCTCAGTCCCAGGTGAGTTAGCTCAGGAGATGCTGTTCTGATGGATGTGCAGGTTATGAGGTCTGACCCTGTTTTTTTTTTGTATTTTTTAATACGCTGAAGTGCTTGAGTTCCATTTTATTCCAATTCTTCTGCTGTTAGCTCCTCCTCCATCTCTCTCACGTCCTGCATTTCTGAATTCACATTGGCTGTCGCAATAATCGAGACAGATGGATCATCCTCCTCCAACTCTGCAGGCTCCTCCTTGATATGGACCTGGTGCCTAGGGAAAGTTTGATAAGTATGTTGATATTCAATCACAGACTAAAGAATACTTCCACCTTTATATGCTCTTTAATGACTATTCCATCAATTTCCAACTCAATAATGGGGCCATTGAGCTGCTACAATCAGTAGATACATCATGAGTGGAAAGGCTCAAGGTGTAGACCCCGCCCATATCTGCAGTGTGGACCAAAGGTTCATCAGGTATGGAGGCAGAGACTGCTTCCAGGAATCTATTCTATAGTGTGTTTGGAAAAACACCTCACTCCCATCGTCTGTCTACATTTTTATTTTTCAGTCATATGATGTGGGTTTCACTGGCTGGGCCATCCCTAACTACCTTGGAGAAGGTGGAGGTGAGCTGCCTTCTTGAATATTTAATGTAGGGCCACTCACAGTGCCCACAGGGAAGAAATTCAAAGATTTGAACCCAGTAACTCTGATGGAACGGTGCCATATTTCCAAATCAGGATGGTGAGGAGAACTTGTGTGCCTAGTATCAGCTGCTCTGGTCCTAGATGGTGGTGGCCATGGGTTTGGAAGGAGCCTTTGGGAGTTATTCAGACTTATACATGAAGAACAATGAGATGGGTGAGACACTGCACAATAGCAAACAGCTGGTAACTCTGCTGAGTGGGTAACACTACCGTCAGGGAAACAGTGGAGAAGAACAGGTGAAAAACAGGCTCCAGGACTATGTAAAGACTGTATTCGTAAAGCTAATGAGGTGACTTGGCTGTTGTAAGGTGTTACATACTGCATTCACCTCTGGAAAACTGGAATTCAGTTTCAGGTTAAATGCTCAGGACTTTATCAGCAAATAAATATACCTCAAGTGGGTCAGCCGATGGACACTGTCTAATCAACAGTCATGAGTATAGTGCACGGTACTTCATTCCTTTTAAGGAAATATCCAGTCATTGCTCACAAATGAAACCAGGCTGATATGATAATTGTTGCAGTAATAGTAGACACTGATTGTCCAAAGCACATGTACATTCTCCCTTATTACCGACTGTTTCCCGAGTGGGAATCCAGTCTGAATGTTCACATTACCCTCAGATCTTGTGAAATTGTGAAATTCACTCCTGATCATTGTCGAACATTTCCAGTTCAGGCACAGGACACAGAGTGAAGCTAAGGGACAGTATGTCAATATTTTCATTTCATTATACATTGATTAGGACGCTCTGATGGGTGTTGAACTTGAGTAGTTTGGTGCTACCAAGCTCTGTCCAAGAAGTCAATGGGATGCTCAATCTCCCTACCAGCCTGCCAGCTGATGAAGAGCCTCTCAATAATTCACGCCCTGAAACCAAAGACATGTGTTGCCCCATTACCTGCCGTGTTCACTGATGGACCTTTGCTCCTGTTCTGACAAACCCTCAGTTTTGAAAATCCCATCCTTTTTCCAAGGCCCTCCATGGCCTCACCCCTCCCTATCTTTATAGTCTCCTCCAACTGCAGTGTCCAAATGGAAAGGCAGTGGTGAGATAGTGACAGCATATGGCGCAAACTTAATGATCTTGGGTCTCGGGTTCAACCTCCCACAACGGTAAGATTCAAATACAATCAAAATCTGGAATTAAAAAGCATCATCCAACTGTAACCAATTGTTGCAAAAAGCAATCAGGTTCATTACTGCCCTATAGGGTAGGAAATCTGCCATCCTTACCCAGTCTGGCCTATAGTGGGCGGCACGGTGGCACAGTGGTTAGCACTGCTGTCTCACAGCGCCTGAGACCCGGGTTCAATTCCCGACTCAGGCGACTGACTGTGTGGAGTTTGCACATTCTCCCCATGTCTGCGTGGGTTTCCTCCGGGTGCTCCGGTTTCCTCCCACAGTCCAAAGATGTGCGGGTCAGGTGAATTGGCCACGCTAAATTGCCTGTAGTGTTAGGTAAAGGGATATATGTAGGGGAATGGATCTGGGTGGGTTGCACTTCGGCGAGTCGGTGTGGACTTGTTGGGCCGAAGGGCCTGTTTCCACACTGTAAGTAATCTAATCTAATCTAATATGTGACTCCTGACCAAGAGCAATGTGGTTGACTCTGAACTCCTCTCTGAAATAACCTAGGAGGCCATGAGGTTCAGGGTAATTAGGGTTAGACAGTAAAAGCTGGTGCAGCCAGGGATGTCAAATCTATGAATAAACCAGACCCTCTGTGTTCCTCCAATACTGGGATCTGGCACATCCCCAGTTTTCATTGGTCATGATTGGCATCTGCCTGGGACCCTGAATTTTCACCCTAATGCTTTCTGCCTCTCTAATCTCCATTTTAAAGGGGTTCCTTAAGATCCCATTTTTAAAAAAAGTTTTGGTAACTTTTGCTAATGCTTGAAATCAATCTGCTTTAAACTCCTGCGGTGCACCTTGGCATGTTTCCCCACACGAAAGGCGCTATTGAAAAGCAAGTTGTTATTGTGTCTGACCCATGAGCCATGCATGTGGTGGGTCAGCACTGTCCCAGAGTCAGCTCATACCCGTGCTGTGGAGGGGAAAGGCCAGGACTGCTGCTGCCATTACTGTTCACTTGCTCCACAGTGCTGCTGACGTCATCGTGAGCTACATGCATCAAGCCACTAGCTGACGGGTTCATTAAGCTCGGACTGTTGAGGAGCTGCAAGTTGCTTTCAGCCAAAGCTGCCTGAAGAAGAAGGAAGAAGGTTTGAGACCCGTTAATGTACTTAAAGACCATTTCTTTCAGAACCTTTTTGCCTAGAGAGTAATGAGAATATGGAACGCACTGCCAAAAGGAGTGAACAGTGACAATGGAATCAAAGAGGGAGGAGATTATCACAAGATGGGAACTGAAGAAATTATCACAGAGTGAGCTGCAAGGGGCCTCTTGTGGTACAGTGGTAATACCCCTATCACTGAACTGGGAGGCCTGGGTTCAAGCCCTAACTGCTCCAGAGGTGTGTATTGACATCACAGAGCAGGTTAATTAGTAAATGGGAAGGGTGAGATGAAGCTGGGTAGGAAGTGGCTGTACACAGCATCGATACCAATACAGACTAATTGGGGCGAATGGGAACAAGTGAGGACTGCAGATGCTGGAGATCAGAGTCGAGAGTGTGGCGCTGGAGAAGCACAGCCGGTCGAGGAGCAGGAGAATCGATGTCTCAGGCATAAGGGCTTATGCCAAAATGTCAATTCTCCTGTTTCTCAGATGTTGCTTGACCTGCTGTGCTTTTCCAGCACCACACTCTCATCTCTAATTGGGCCGAATGGTCTGTTTCTCTGCTGGAGTTTTTCGATAATTCTATGTAAAGAACATGGGAGTGTCAAGATACTGAAGGGTCTGGAGATGGAAGTACCAGTTTGGACTCCTGCTCAGGGAACATCTCCTCAGGGGCTGCTATTGTTGGTCTCAGTATTCTTGGCTAATGGTTGTTAACAATAACCAGTCAGTGTTTCTGCTCTTGATCACTTCTCAGCAGCCCCTCCTGCTGGTTGTGTCTGGAAGGATGACAGAGCAGACCCTTGATTGTCTTGTTATCTTGTTCAAAGACCCAGTGGCAGTTACTCATGGGTGAAGCTGATTGGCAGTGACACCAGGAGCTCTCCTGTCCACACAATCTCTGCGATCAATCCTTGGCTCCCTCTGATTACCCATCTCCACTCTGCTTCAGAGCTGAAAATGTGTTGCTGGAAAAGCGCAGCAGGTCAGGCAGCATCCTGAAGAAGGGCTCATGCCCGAAACGTCGATTCTCCTGTTCTTTGGATGCTGCCTGACCTGCTGCGCTTTTCCAGCAGCACATTTTCAGCTCCGATCTCCAGCATCTGCAGTCCTCACTTTCTCCTCCATTCTGCTTCACCACAACATTTTTTAAAAGTGCAGTCTCAGTTTCCACACATATACTGACGAAACTCTCAGCACCAGCTCGGGCAGTCTGCTTCCCTGACTGTCAGTATGAAGTGAGAAGGACATTGTGCTTGTTGCCTGTTATGACCTTTGCCAGAGGCACTGATTCCACCCTCTCTCTGAGGGCCATCTCTCTGCTTCCAGTCAGAGCTCCCAATGATCTAAGGCCACCCTGCATCAGCTCATCCACTGCTGAAATCCTCATCTATGACCTTTCTCTCTAAACTTTGCAAGCTAACCTCATACCTTTCCCCCTGACTGAAACATCCTAAACTCTGCTGCATGTGTCTGAACTTGCACCAAATACATTTGTCTTTGGTGATTTACAGTAGCTCTCAGCCTCTCCTCACCTCACCCTCTGTCAGCCTGCTCCACCCTGGCTCTGTGAGCTGTGCCAACCTTACACCTTTGTGATTTTTATACTCCCGAATCTGCCCATTCCCAATTTTAATCACTTCACCATTGGTGACTGCAACCTAAGCTCTGAAATTCTCTCTCCACTGCTACCTCATCTCTCTGAAAAGATGCTTCTTAATGTTCTGGACTACGTTTTTGGTCAACTGTCCTAATATCTTCTCATTTGGTTTGATGTTCTGTTACCGTCCTTACTAATGTGGAACAGTCCCTCACTATAGGACACATCCCCAAGAGGTCAGTCCAGGAAATCCCACTGCACAGTGGAGAGGTCATACCCTTTGAGTTTAAAAAGTGCAGCCTTAAATTGAGCAGTTACTCTGGCACCTTCCAGTGGCAATGCTTGGTATTACAGAATTATAAGAAAATACAATTATTAAAGTTCAATGATATGGGAAACTATTTTAAACTTTCCAGTCCACTCTTACACCAGATTATCAGTAAACCTGGTTACGGAGTCAGTTGTGTAGTCTTTTAAACTTACTCCAGCTAGTTAGTAACTGTCCTAACATTTGTCCGTCAAACTATTTAAAAAGCAGCTGATGTTAAAAAGGCGATTAACCATTTCTGGATTGAATAACTTGTTATTATTTTAATGCAGAAAATGCAATACCTCACCTTTACTGTGTAAAACACAGATTCAAAGCCTGGGTGCAGAAGGAAATTTGCAATTCCCAAATTGAAACCTTCATGAAACTTCATGTTGCCTTAATTAAATGTTAGTCTTTGTTATTAAACTGCAATATGTGAGTTAGGAGTAGTTTAACCCAGAGCTGTAGAGGCTGCTTGGCCCCACAAAACAAATCCAGGCATTTAAACTTAGGTGTGTCTTCACTCCAGGTGCGGAGGGTGGATTTCCATCAACGTTTGCAAAGTGTGCAAAGTCTCAGTTCTGATACTGAGAGGCTAGGAAGTACCTGAACTGTTAAATTCATTTGGATTATTTTAGTAAGTGCTGACAGTTTCAAAAGCTTTAACACCGAGGGTTAATTATTCTCGGTCTGCAACTCTCTGTCCCAATCACTCCCTCTCTATCTGAATCACTCCGTCTCTGTCTCAGTCACTCCCTCTCTATCTCAGTCACTCCCTCTCTGTCTCATTCGCTCCCTCTTTGTCTCAGTCACTCCCTCTCTATCTCAGTCACTCCCTCTCTGTCTCATTCGCTCCCTCTTTGTCTCAGTCACTCCCTCTCTATCTCAATCACTCTCTTTCTGTCTCAGTCACTCCCTCTCTGTTTCAATCACTCCCTCTCTATCTAAATCACTCTCTCTCTGTCTCAGTCACTCCCTCTCTGTTCTATTCCCCATTTGTCTATTTCTCTCACTGTCCGTTTCACTCTAGTGTCTGTCTCTTACTCTCTTTGTTGACTTTATTTATAGTCCGTTCCTTTTGAGTTTCTCCTTCCCTTCCCTCTTTTTCTTTCCCTCTGTCCATCTCTTTTGGTGTTTTTCAGTCAATCCCTGTCTCTGTCCATCTCCCTGTGTTTGTCCCTCACTCTGTTTCTTTCATTCGTCACTCTGTCACTGTATCTTTCTTTACCATCCTCCATATTCACATTCTCCAATCAACACAAAGATCAAAGTAAACTTTAAAAGGTCAATGAGCATAAACCATAACAACATGGACTGCTACTGAAGGACTGAGTCTTTATTTTGGCTCAAACACAGCATTGACAGAGTTATCATCAAATCATGAAACAATTTTTCACCAGTTACTGATAACAGTCCCTGTGTGAGCGAGAGCACCGTGCTGAATTTGAGCTCTGCTTCCTCTGTTACTAATGACCCACAGCTTGCTGGGTTACTCTGTGCTACACAGGCAACAAAATCTTACTCGCTGAAACTTTTCTCTGTCATTTCACTTCTGTCTAAAAACCCTTTCTAATATCGTATTATTTACTGGGACAGTTGTCAGTACTCCCTCGGTACAACACTCCCTCGGTACAGCACTTCCTCGGTACAGCACCCTCTCGGTACAACACTTCCTCGGTACAGCACCCTCTCGGTACAACTCCCTTGGTACAACACTCCCTCATTGAGACTTGGTGAAACTGCTCCATGAGACCTTGCCTTGTTTCCTGTTCAATTTCCTGTTCATTCCACTATCGCCTCTGTTAATGACCCTGTCATCGGGATGCTTGTGTTATTTCACAGGTGATATATAAACACAAGTAGTTTTGTTTGTTAACCTGACTGGTTTCTATTCCTAATCTATAATGTAGACCAACCCTATAATCCCGGACCTCTCTCTTTGAGGACAGATTAATTCTGGGTCAACCTTGTAGATCCACACAGACCAATTTCCTGGACCATTCCCAAAGCATCATTCTTAAAAAGTTCAGAATGGGGTCTCCACATTGGAGTCCATAACTTCAGAAACTGACTGTGTTCTGTCAGTTCTTAATTTGTCCTACATTCTAGCCTCCCTCCCCTCCTCCCACCATCCCACACACTCCCCCCTCCCCAATCAGCCACGGGTCAGTACCTTGTTTACTTTGGTCTCAGGATTGAGAACCCATTCTCTCCTTCACACCTACATTTACATCCATTTTACATCTTGACTTTTCTCCACAGCCCTTTGTCTTTTGCACTGTCAAAACTAAATTGAAAAAAAAACATTGTCCAACACCTCTCAGTTCTGACAATGAGTCACACTGGACTCAAGATGTGAACTCTGTTTTTCTCTCAATATGCACTGCCAGACCTGCTGAGTTTCTCGTAAAAAATGAAGTCTGCAGATGCTGGAGATCACAGCTGCAAATGTGTTGCTGGTCAAAGCACAGCAGGCCAGGCAGCATCTCAGGAATAGAGAATTCGACGTTTCGAGCATAAGCCCTTCATCAGGAAGGGCTGATGAAGGGCTTATGCTCGAAACGTCAAATTCTCTATTCCTGAGATGCTGCCTGGCCTGCTGTGCTTTGACCAGCAACACATTTGCAGCTGCTGAGTTTCTCCAACATTTTCTGTTCTTATTTCAGATTTCCAGCATCTGCAGCATTTTGTTTTGATCCTTAAAATATTCTCCTTTTGTTGTTGGTGAGTAGCAAGTTGCTATGACAGTGCAGTGTTGTTGAGCTGGACAGTCATATTATTAGCCTCAATGTGAGGACTCGGATGTACAATCCCAGTCCCCCACCCCAAAACCCCCTATCCCCAGGAAGCTTGGTGTGTGAACAAATACCTGGGAAGACCACATAAATATCTGGTGAAGACTTCCATGACTGAATGTCCACCCTACAGATTCACAGGAGTCGGGCTTGTACTACAACAACCTGTAACATTTCAGCTCCTTTAGCACTTCACATTAATGTAACAAAATAAAATCTGGCACTGACCCAATTGAGAGGGATCAGTTGGCCATGATATTGGTCAAAATGATAGTTTTGATGTAACTCAAAGGGGAGGCGATAACCTAATGGTATTCCCTTTGGACCGTGAATCCAAAGACTCAGATAATGCTCTGGGGTCCTGAGTTCAAATCCAACCACGGCAGATGATGGAGTATGAATTCAATGAATATCTGGAATTAAGAATCTGTGATGATTAGGAATCCATCATTGGTTGTTGGAAAACCCATCTGGTTCACTACCGTCCCTTAGGGAAGGAAACTGCCATCCTTACCCAGTCTGGCTACATGCAACTCCAGACCCACAGCAAATGTGGTTGCCTCTTAACTGCCATCTGGGCCATTAGGGATGGGCAATAAAGCAATAAAAGAGGAGAGGGAGAGGAGCCAGATTTATGGAGTGGATTTCAGAACTTGGGATCCATGCAGCTAAAGGTCTAGCTGTGAATGACAGAACAGTGACAATTTGGGATACTCACAAGGCTGGAATTGGAGAGGTACAGAGATGCTCCTGGAGTTTCCAGTGACAGGGAAGGATAAGGAGTTGGAGGGATTTCACATCCAGGAGCAATTTTTAAAGAATGACCCAATTTATTCATAAAGAGCATTTTCTCTATTTTTCCTTCCTCTCCTGAAGAGGAGGTGACGGGACTCAGCACCACACTCCATCTCCAGATCTCTCACACGTGTGGCTAATCGATTATGGGAGGAATCACACCTAGACATCATCCAGTTTTTACACACACACTCACACACATACACAGACATACTCACTCACACATAAATACCTTACACACATTCTCACACTCATATGTGCTCACACACACACTACTTTGCAAATATACTCCCACCCACACAAACTCACGCTCTGTCACACACACACACACACACACACACACACACACACACACACACACACACACACACACACACACACACACACACACACACACACTTTCACTTATTCACCCCAATTATAAACATTAATTCAGTGCAAGGAGCAGGACCAATTTCAGTCGATTCTCTCCTGTATTCGAGAAGGCCAAGGTTAACAGCTTATTCCTCAGTGTGTCCCAGTTGCAGCCAGTCCCTCTGAGTAATTGCTGAAAGCTCAGTATCAGGGTGACTCTGCCAGGGAAGTCTTGCTGAGATACACAGAGTACCCAGCTGGTGGCTCTCTCACTCTGTGAATCAGTCTCAGGCTTGCTTTATCAAACATGTCAAATATTCCGAGGATGGGAACAAGACATCAGAGAGAATCTAACAAATCAAGTCAGTCTGTCACACTCTGAAATATTTAAATCATAGATTTGAACCTGGAACTGGTTAATGGTGTGTCTATTTTTTCAACTTCTGTAGTTTACAGTCTTTGTGAATGACTGAATGTGTGAAAGTGTGACTTAGTGTGAGCATGAATGTGAGTGGGAAGTGTGACTATGAATGTGAATGAAGAGTGTGTGAATGTGTGAGTGCATGTCGCACCTATCATTGCAGATGTGTCTAAGTGAATGTTAATGTGTGGGTGAGCATTCATGTGAAATTGTGTCTGAGTGTGTGTGCATTTCAGCATGTGTGTGTGTGTGTGTTAGTGTAACTGTGTATGAGCATGAGCACAAGTGAGTGTGTCAGTGTGTGTGTGTATGTTAGTGTGTGTCTGTCTGTCAGTGTGTAAATCAGTGTGTGTCTGTCAGTGTGTGTGTGTTAGCATGTGAATGTATGTGTCAGTGTGATTGTGTGTCAGTGTGAATGTGTTTCAATGTGAGTGTATGTGCATAGTTTTGCATTTGTGTATGTCTGTGATTATGAGTACGCCTGGTAGTGTACATGTGTGAGTATGAGGGTATGAGTGCAAGAGTGAGTGTTTGTGAATATGTGTATGAATTGCGTAAGTGTGTGAGTATATGTATATAAGTAAAATGTATGTGTGTGTATTAGTATGTGTGAGTGAGTATGAATTGTTGTGAGACTGTGTGTGTGTGTGTGTGTGTGTGTGTATCAATGTGTGTGTCTCCGTGTGTGTGTGTCTGTGTGCGTGCGTGTGTGTGTGTGTGTGTGTGTGTGTGTGTGTGTGAGCGTGTGTGAGCATGTGTGCGCGAGCATGTGTGTGCGTGTTCAATCTTTGGACCTATATCCTAAAACTGAAGTTGGTGCTGGAGGTATCACTTATTTGATCAATAGAAACCATTGCAATGATACAGCACAGAAAGCGGCCTTTCGGCCCATCTTGACCATGCCAATTCAAAGGCACCCAAATGCACTGTCTAATCCCACTTTACTGCACATGGACCATAGCCCTCCTTCCTAAGGTGCAGATCCAAGTACTTTTTAAAAGAGGTTAAAGTCTCTGCTTTCAATACCAACTCAGGCAGTGAATTGAGACACCTACCACCACCTCTACGTAAAAAGATTTTCCTCTTCTAATTCTTTTGCCATTCCTCTTGAATTGCTGACCCCTGCCAAAGGAAACTGGTTCCTCCAGCCTGCTCTATCTCTCCCCCCTTCACAATGTTGTATTTCTCAATCATGTCACCTCCTCAACTTTCTTTGTTCCAAGGAAAACAATCCCAACCTCTCCAATCTCTCCTCCTAGCTACAATCCTCCAGCCCTGGCAACATCCCAGTCAATCTTCTCTGCCCTTTCCCCAGAGCAATTATGTCTTTCCTGTAATGTGGTGACCAGAGCCCCACACAATACCGTACACCATCATTATTGTCCAACAGGTCCATTGTATTCAAGAGGTGTTTTTCACTTTGCCTGTGCAGACTCTGTATACACGGCCTTGCAGATGATCCAAGGTGACCCCACTGTAAGCAAAGTCCCGCGGTCATCAAAATGATGTGCCCCCCCAACCCTTTCCCTCGCCCACCTGCTCCCCCACCCCCAACCCCACGCCTACCCTCCACCTTTCAGTAACTCCCTTGTCCCTGATTTGTGAATACAGAATGCGCTGGACAAACTGGGTGAAGATTCTGACTGAGGCCGACTCCTGCCTCAACTCCTTCTCCCTACTACCTGCTCCTGCTTCTGAGGTTCTGGAGATGAGGAAGAGAGCCAGAGTAGGGGAATCTACAACTTTTGATGCCAAGATCAGATGAAAAGGTGAAGGTGGAAACTATCAGTGACCTCTGGAGGTAGGTCTGTGGCTCTGGTTCGTGTTATAGACAGGCTTCAGTACAATGGGGGAAGGTCTCAGGTTGTGTTTGTGGTTTTCAGGTTAGCATCTGAAATTTACTCCAACCACGTCCAGAACAGCTGAAGATCAATCCTCACCTGATAGCTGGGGTTAAGTGCTCCTCCATATCCAAGTCCCGTAATCACATTCTTCACGAGAGTTGGACTTCTGAAAGAAAAGGTTCTTTTTTCAGAAAATCAAGACTTAATTTCAACTCAAACTGAATTATTGAAAAGACCCAATTGGATTTCCTTGCATCGCTTGGGAAAGTTCAATTCTCACTTGCCCACAATCTTATGTAGAGATGAATTTTTGTAACCTTTATCACACTTTGCAGCATGTTCACTGTCCAACTACAACTCTCTGCCTGAACCCCCTCATATCTCATCTCACCAAATCACTGTGTTGTCCTTCCCAAGTCCTGACTCCCTCATGTGGTTATTCTGCTTTCCCTGAAATACATTGACGTGATCTAGCTCGACTGCTCACTGAGCTAATGAGTTGGCCTTCCCACTATTCTTTGGGAATAGATTTTCCAGAATTTCCTATTAGATTTCATTAAGGGTTGTCTTAGTCAATCGGTCTCAGTTTCCCCGTCAACAACAACATACAGCTGTGATACACCCTGTGGAGGAGCGTGGCTCTCAAGCCCAGTGGACTGTGGTGTATTCCTGCAGAGACTGAGCCAAACATGGGGATAATGAACACAACAGCATTGTGACAGGAATTCTCACCTCATAGTGTGCTGGCCTCTACTGACAATACCAGGTGGTCATTTCCTACAGGGAGTGAGTGTGGATATCACCCTGAATCACTGATGGTTGTTTCCATTAATATCAGTTCATCTCTCTCTTTCTCAAACTCAGCAAAAACACAGAGAGTCATCAGCCTCACTGTCTCAAGCTCTGAAGGAGGTCACTGAACCAGAAACTTTAATTCTGTTTTCTCTCTCCGCAGATACTGCCAGACTTGCTGAGTTTCTCCAACAATTTGATTTAGATTCCCAGTATCCACAGTATTTTGTTTTTAATTATAGTCAGATCATTGGGAGTCGAACAGCGATTTTGGGATAAATATCTCAATCAGAAACCTTGTTCCTCTGTCCATCTGTAGCAGTGTGATGGGTCTGCAGTCTTGTTATCTTGAGGATTGATCATGGGTGTATACCAATTCGAACCTGATGGTTTCCTTATCCCTAGTCAGGAATCAGCCGTGCTACTGATCTTGGGGGTGTACCAGCTGACTTGCAGGGAGCAGATGCCTCTTGAAATGTCAAATGTCAAAGTGTCAGTGAGGATAGTGGAAGAGATGTTTTAACCAAATCTCACCCAGTCATCTTTGGTGGCCTGCGCTTTTGGTACTCCACTTCATCCACTGTCCAAACTGCCCCTTTCACATTCTCCACTCGTACAAAACACTTGTGAAGGCTGAGGTTGTGTCGCACGGCGTTCTGTAACATACAAGGACAGACAAATAGGTGAGAGACATGAATTTCAGCCCCAGGAAATGTGGCTCCGAATTCTGAGCAGTCACTTCTGATTGGATCATTGAGTCACAGTGAGGAAGCTGGCCACTCAGCTCGTTTTACACCAACCTTCCAGAACAAACAACCCTGTCCCTTTGCTTTCCAAGTCCTAATGTGTTTTCACACCCATTCCTGCTGTTCAACACGTTTCTGTGCATTAGGGCATCGGAATGGAAAATTTTAGAGTGTGGCACACCCTCAGCACTGACCCTCTGACAGTGCGGCACTCCCTCAGCACTGACCCTCCGACAGTGCGGCACTTCCTCAACACTGACCCTCTGACAGTCCGGCACTCCCTCAGCACTGACCCTCCGACAGTGCGGCACTCCCTCAACACTGACCCTCCGACAGTCCGGCACACCCTCAGCACTGACCCTCCAACAGTGCGGCACCCCCTCAGCACTGACTCTCCGACAGTGAAGCACACCCTCAGCACTGACCCTCTGACAGTGCGGCACTCCCTCAGCACTGACCCTCCGACAGTCCGGCACACCCTCAGCACTGAACCTCTGACAGTGCGGCACACCCTCAGCACTGACCCTCCGACAGTGCAGCACACCCTCAGCACTGACTGTCTGACAGAGCAGCACACCCTCAGCACTGACCCTCTGACAGAGCAGCACACCCTCAGTACTGACCCTCCGACAGTGCAGCACACACTCTCAGCACTGACCCTCTGACAGTCCGGCACTCCCTCAGTACTGACCCTCTGACAGTGCGGCACTCCCTCAGCACTGACCCTCCAACAGTGCAACACTCCCTCAGCACTGACTCTCTGACAGTGCAGCACTCACACAGCACTGACCCTCCGACAATGCAGTACCGTCTCAGCACTGACCCTCGAACAGTGCCGCACTCCCTCAATACTGACCCTCCGACAGTGCGGCACTTCCTCAACACTGACCCTCTGACAGTCCGGCACTCCCTCAGCACTGACCCTCCGACAGTGCGGCACCCCCTCAGCACTGACTCTCCGACAGTGAAGCACACCCTCAGCACTGACCCTCTGACAGTGCGGCACTCCCTCAGCACTGACCCTCCGACAGTGCGGCACTTCCTCAACACTGACCCTCTGACAGTCCGGCACTCCCTCAGCACTGACCCTCCGACAGTGCGGCACTCCCTCAACACTGACCCTCCGACAGTCCGGCACACCCTCAGCACTGACCCTCCAACAGTGCGGCACCCCCTCAGCACTGACTCTCCGACAGTGAAGCACACCCTCAGCACTGACCCTCTGACAGTGCGGCACTCCCTCAGCACTGACCCTCCGACAGTGCGGCACTTCCTCAACACTGACCCTCTGACAGTCCGGCACTCCCTCAGCACTGACCCTCCGACAGTGCGGTACTCCCTCAACACTGACCCTCCGACAGTCCGGCACACCCTCAGCACTGACCCTCCGACAGTGCAGCACTCCCTCAGCACTGACTCTCCGACAGTGAAGCACACCCTCAGCACTGACCCTCTGACAGTGCGGCACTCCCTCAGCACTGACCCTCCGACAGTCCGGCACACCCTCAGCACTGACCCTCCGACAGTGCAGCACTCCCTCAGCACTGACCCTCCGACAGTCCGGCACACCCTCAGCACTGACCCTCCGACAGTGCAGCACACCCTCAGCACTGACTGTCTGACAGAGCAGCACACCCTCAGCACTGACCCTCTGACAGAGCAGCACACCCTCAGTACTGACCCTCCGACAGTGCAGCACACACTCTCAGCACTGACCCTCTGACAGTCCGGCACTCCCTCAGTACTGACCCTCTGACAGTGCGGCACTCCCTCAGCACTGACCCTCCAACCGTGCAACACTCCCTCAGCACTGACTCTCTGACAGTGCAGCACTCACACAGCACTGACCCTCCGACAATGCAGTACCGTCTCAGCACTGACCCTCGAACAGTGCCGCACTCCCTCAATACTGACCCTCCGACAGTGCGGCACTTCCTCAACACTGACCCTCTGACAGTCCGGCACTCCCTCAGCACTGACCCTCCGACAGTGCGGCACCCCCTCAGCACTGACTCTCCGACAGTGAAGCACACCCTCAGCACTGACCCTCTGACAGTGCGGCACTCCCTCAGCACTGACCCTCCGACAGTGCGGCACTTCCTCAACACTGACCCTCTGACAGTCCGGCACTCCCTCAGCACTGACCCTCCGACAGTGCGGCACTCCCTCAACACTGACCCTCCGACAGTCCGGCACACCCTCAGCACTGACCCTCCAACAGTGCGGCACCCCCTCAGCACTGACTCTCCGACAGTGAAGCACACCCTCAGCACTGACCCTCTGACAGTGCAGCACTCCCTCAGCACTGACCCTCCGACAGTCCGGCACACCCTCAGCACTGACCCTCCGACAGTGCAGCACTCCCTCAGCACTGACCCTCCGACAGTCCGGCACACCCTCAGCACTGACCCTCTGACAGTGCGGCACACCCTCAGCACTGACCCTCCGACAGTGCAGCACACCCTCAGCACTGACCGTCTGACAGTGCAGCACACCCTCAGCACTGACCGTCTGACAGAGCAGCACACCCTCAGCACTGACCCTCTGACAGAGCAGCACTCCCTTTGTGCTGACCCTCCGACAGTGCCCGCTCCCTCAGCACTGACCTTCTGACAGTGTGGCACTCCCTCAGTACTGACCCTCTGACAGTGTAACACTCCCTCAGTACTGACCATCTGACTGTGCGGCATTCCCTCAGCATTGACGTTCGGACAGTGTGGCACTCCCTCAGGCTGACCCTCTGACAGTGCAGCACTGACCCTCCGACAGTGCAGTACTCCCTCAGTACTTACCCTCTGACAATGCTGCATTCCCTCAGCACTGACCATCTGACGGTGCGGCTTTCCTTCAGTACTGACCCTGTGACAGTGCAGCACTCCCTCAGCAATGATCCTTCGATAGTGCAGCACTCCCTCAGCAATGACCCTCCGACAGTGCAGTGCTCCCTCAGCACTGACCCTCTGTTAGTTTTTTGTAATAAGTACTATGTGTGCTAGGCTGTGCCTGTGGAACTGGGCTTACGTATGGACTGGTTAAGAACAGTAGGTTGTCTGTGCTAGTTGGGATTTTAACGCAATCTGACAACTTCCTGACCATTACCAACTCATTCTTTGATTTTTGTTCCAAATTTATTTTTAAACAGAATTCAATCTGAAACTGCTTGCAGGGAGTTCAAAGTCTATTGGCCTGCTTTTCCAGGTGAGTCGATCCCTTATTCACAACTGCCCTCTGAAATAGTCGAGCAAGCCACTCTGTTGTATCGATCGCTACAAAGTCTCAACAAACTGATGAAACCGATGGATTACCTGCATCAGAAAAGACAGTGGCAGAAACAACCCTGATCACCCTGTAAAGGTCTCCTCACTAACATCTGGGGGCTAGTGCCATAACTGGGAGAGAGCTCTCACAGGCAAATCATGCAACAGCCTGACATAGTCGTTCTCACGGAATCATACTGTGCAATGTCCCAGACACCACCATCACCATCTTGGGATATGTCCTGTCTCACTGCAGGGCAGACCTAGTAGAGGGGGTGGCAGAGTGGGATACAGTCGGGAGGGAGTTACCCTGGGAATCCTCAACATTGACTCTGGGCTTCATGAAGTCTCATGGCTTCAGGTTAAATATCAGCAAGGAACCCTCTTGCTAACCACCAAGTACCATCTTTCCTTGGCTGATAAATCAGTACTCCTCCATGTTGGACAACATTTGGATGATGGACTCTGGGTGGCAAGGGCACAGAATGTACTGTGGGTGGGGCATTTCAATGTCCACAGCAGGAGTGGCTTGCCAGCAATACTACTGGGTCCTAAAGGACGTAGCTGCTCGACTGTAGTACCACTCCAAGACATCACAGTAGTGTGTTGATCTCGGAGAAAGTAAGGACTGCAGATGCCGGAGGAACAGGAGAATCCTGCTGAAGGGCTTATGCCTGAAATGTTGATTCTCCTGCCCCTCGGATACTGCCTGACCAGCTGAGTTTTTCCAGCAACACACACTTTGAGTGTGTTGATCTACTCTCAATCATCAGTAAAGTGATGGAAGGGGTCAGTAACAGCGCTATCAAGCAGCACTCACTCAGCAATAACCTGCTCAGTGACGCCCAGTTTGGATTCTGCCAGGGCCACCCAGCTCCTGACCTGATTACAGCCTTGGTTCAAACATGGACAAAAAAGCTGAATTCCAGAGGGGAGGGGAGAGGGGCAGCCCTTGACATCAATGCTGCATTCAACCAAGGGTGACATCAAGGAGCCCTGGCTAAACTGGAATCAATGGGAGTCAGAAGGGAAACTTTCTACTGGTTGGAGTCATACCTAATACATAGGAAGATGGTTGTAGTTGTTGGAGGTCAGTATCTCAGCTCCAGGACATTACTGCAGGAGTTCCTCAGTTCCTAGACCTAACCATCTCCAGCTGCTTCATCAATGACCTTCCCTCCATCATAAGGTCAGAAGCATTCATGACCCCTCAGATACCGAGGCAGTCCATGTTCAATTATAACAAGATTTGGACAATGCCCAGGTTTGGGCTGACATGTGGCAAGTAACATTCACGCCACACAAATACCAGGCTATGACCATCTCCAATAAGAGACAATCTAACCACAGCCTCTTGACATCCAATAGTGTTACCATCACTATTTCCCCCACTATCAACATCCTGGGGAGGGTTACCCCTCATCATGGTGGTAGCAGAACATAGAACATTACAGCACAGGACAGGCCCTTCGGCCCTCGATGTTGCACCAACCTGTCATACCAATCTGAAGCCCATCTAACCTACACCATTCCATGTACGTCCATATGCTTGTCCAATGATGACTTAAATGTACTTAAAGTTGGTGAATCTACTACCGTTGCAGGCAAAGCATTCCATACCCTTACTACTCTCTAAATAAAGAAACTGCCTCTGACATCTGTCCTATATCCATCACCCCTCAATTTAAAGCTATGTCCCCTCATGTTTACCATCATCATACTTGGAAAAAGGCTCTCCCTGTCCACCCTATCTAACCCTCTGATTATCTTGTATGTCTCTATTAAGTCACCTCTCAGCCTTCTTCTCTCCAATGAAAACAGCCTCAAGTCCCTCAGCCTTTCCACGTAAGACCTTCCCTCCATACCAGACAACATCCTAGTAAATCTCCTCTGCACCCTTTCCAAAGCTTCCACATCCTTCTTATAATGGGGTGACCAGAACTGTACACAATACTCCAAGTGCGGCCGCACCAGAGTTTTGTACAGCTGCAGCATAACCTCATGGTTCCGGAACTCGATCCCTCTGTTAATAAAAGCTAAAACACTGTATGCCTTCTTAACAATGCTGTCAAACTGGGTGGCAACTTTCAAGGATCTGTGTACCTGGACACCGAGATCTCTCTGCTCATCTACACTACAAAGAATCTTACCATTAGCCCAGTACTTTGCATTCCGGTTACTCCAACCAAAGTGAATCACCTCACACTTGTCCCCATTAAACACCATTTGCCACCTCTCAGCCCAGCTCTGCAGCTTATCTATGTCTCTCTGTAACTTACAACATCTTCGTCACTATCCACAACTCCACCGACCAGAGTAGTAGTGTTCAGGCTCCTGTGCCCGGGATTGACCTCCTCATCTGCACTTTTCTTTTTTTTCCCTTTTTCCTTCCATCCTTTCTCTTTTTTTCCTCAAACTTACCTGAAGGGAGGCAGCTTCGATGGTCTCCAGAGCAACGGCAGCATCTTCAGAGGCAGCACGGCTACAGAGTCGGTCGGTCAGGCTGTGGAGCCTGGAGGGGAACTCTCACTTCCATGTGGAGTAGGCCCGTGACGGCAGCATGATGTCTGTTGGGAAGCCTGGAGTGCCATGGCATGCGCGGGTGCAGCCCAATGCAGGTCACTTGATGTGGCATAGTGTTGCTTGGGAATCCTGGAGCAGGATACTCTCAGCAGCATGGCATGTGTGGGTGCAGCCCAGAGCAGGGACTCTGGCAGTGACATGCTGTAGCAGCGGAGAGGGAAAGGTTGGGACTCTCTTTGAGCCATTTTTAAAAATTTCATTCTGTGAATGGCACTTATGTATGAGCAATGGTCCAGACTATTCACTGTATTTTATATTGAATACACATGACAATTTTATTCATCTTGCATTTTCATTAACCAGAAACTCATCTGGACTCACCACATAAACTCACTACAGCGGCTACACAAGCAGGTCAGAGGCTGGGAATACTACAGTGAGTAACTCCCCTCCTGCCTCCCCAAAGCCTGTCCAACATCTACAAGGCATCAGTCAGGAGTGTGATGGAATACTCCCCACTTGCCTGAATGGGGGCAGCTCCAACAACACTCAAGAAGCTCAACACCATCCAGGACAAAGAGCTGCCTGATTGGCACCACATTCACAAACACCCACTCCTTCCACCACTGACACTCAGTAGCAGCAGTGTGTACCATCTACAAGGTGCACTGCGGGAATTCACCAAGGCTCCTTAGACAGTACCTCAGAAAGACGTAACTACTTCCATCTAGCAGGAACTTCGCAGCAGATACATGGGAACACTTTCGCCTGCAAGTACCCCTCCAAGCCATTCACTATCTGGACATGGAAATATATCATCATTCCTTCACTGTGACTAGGTCAAAGTCGTGGAATTCCCTCCCGAAGGGCATTGTAGGTCAACCCACAGCATGTGAACTGCAGTGGTTCAAGAAGGCAGCTCACCCCCACCTTCTCAAGGGGACACCTAGGGACAGGCAATAAATGTTGGAACAACCCTATCTCGAGTGAATGAAAAAACATTTAAAGGGAAAGTAGACAATAATCGATAGATTGGGGTTGTGATGGTAGATTGAGATTGGAAAAGAAGGAGGAGGTTCCCCAGAATGGGGACTGCTTGGTCTGTATCATTTATAAATCTCCGATGTGAAGGGGAGACTGATAGTCAGGCCCAGCCACAACGCCCACAGGCACATGCACCCACACGCATGCACATGTATACAGACACACTTACACATACACACATATGTACACATGGATGTGTACACATGCACTCACACATACACACACAAACACACTTACACATGCATGGACATTGATGGATATGAACTCACACACACATGCAACTGCATGCGTGAGTGCATACATACACACACACACACACACACACACACACACAAAAACATGCACAGGCAAACATAGAAACACACAAACATCCACATCAGCAATGCCTCGCTGCATATGTATATTTGCATTCTGAAAGTGCCCTTCAATAATCCTCGAGAATTATTAATATGTGGAAAACCAGTTCCATTTTAAAGAAATACTTTAAAAGCTTATCTGAAGTACCATCAATAAAATTAAATGCGAGACAATGAAACGAGGTTGACAGGAGTGCTATTGTGCTGCAAATGTTATTTTAAAAAAGAGCAGTTGCGGTGAATAGAAGCTACAGTATTCAAAGTCAGTAAAACTGGGGTATTCATTCACGCCTAGTTATCCCAGATCACAACAGAAATCATTTTCTTAAACCCAAGCCCTTCAATGTTCTCTTTACAATTTCATGGAGATTTCTACATGTTTTGGATTTTGCAATGAGGTAATTTACTTTGTAAAGATTACATTACTGGTATACCTCACCAAAAGAGAGAAAAAAAACCAAGAAGTGTTTTTTCATGACTTGAAGCTGTAATTGTGTTAAGGAGTCACCAAAGAAGCAGATTTAATTTATGATACCTTTTACATGAAACCTTTCTTAAAAGATTGACAACAAGTAACGAGCAGAGTAAGAAAGTATTGTTGCCTCGAGTCAGTGGTTGGTAACTCCTCGCCTGCCTTTTGAAATAACTCCCCAGAGGCTGGTATCCCATCATAAAGTCCCCGTTTATTTACACGATATCTGACATTCATGTTTATATCTGTCAGCCAGGGCTCCCTGATTGGTCCAGGTTACCAGTCACAGTCAGGGAGATCAATGTCCATGAGGTCCACCTGACTGACCTCGTTACATCTTTCAGATTGTGGGCTTTGAATTCAACTACACTGTCTTAGATTAGATTAGATTGTTGTGGTCCTGTTCGCCGAGCTGGGAGTTTGTGTTGCAAACGTTTCGTCCCCTGTCTAGATTAGATTAGATTACTTGCAATGTGGAAAAAGGCTCTTCGGCCCAACAAGTTCACATCAACCCTGCGAAGAGCAACCTACCTGTTCCCCTACATTTAACCCTTCACCTAACACTATGGGCCAATTCACCTGACCTGTACATCTTTGGGCTGTGGGAGGAAACACAGGCAGACACAGGGAGAATGTGCAAACTCCACACAGACAGTCGCCGGAGGCGGGAACTGAACCCAGGTCTCTGGCACTGTGAGGCAGCAGTGCTAACCACTGTGCCACCCGTCTTAGGTCCATACAGGGTAACAGCAACAATACTGAGAGAGAGTACTGCACCATCCATCAGCGCTGAGGAACTGCTGCACTGTCAGAGGGTCAGTGCTGAGGCAGTGCCAGACTGATGGAAGGGTCAGTGCTGGGGGAATGCCGCACTGTCAGAGGGTCAGTGCTGAGGGAGTGCCGCACTGTCAGAGGGTCAATGCTGAGGGAGTGCCGCACTGTCGAAGGGTCGGTGCTGAGGGTGTGCTGCATTGTCAGAGGGTCAGTATTGAGGGAGTGACTCACTGTTGGAGGGTCAGTACTGAGGGACTGCCACACTGTTGGAGACTCAGTGCTGAGGGAGTGTCGCACTGTCAGAGGTTCAGTGCTGAGGGAGTGCCGCACTGTCAGAGGGTTAGTGCTGAGGGAGCGCTGCACTGTCAGAGGGTCAGTGCTGAGGGAGTGCCATATTGTCGGAAGGTCAGTGCGGAGGAAACGCCGCACTGTCGGAGGGTCAGTGCTGAAGGAGCGCTATACAGAGGGTCAATGCTGAGGAAGTGCTGCACTGTCGGAGGGTCAATGCAGAGGGAGTGCCGAACCGATGGAAGGTCAGTGCTGAGGGAGTGCCGCACTGTCAGGGGGTCAGTGCTGAGGGAATGCCTGCACTGTCGGAGGGTCAGTACTGAGGGAATGCCGCACTGTCAGAGGGTCGGTGCTGAGGGAGTGCTGCATTATCAGGGGGCCAGTATTGAGGGAGTGCCTCACTGTCGGAGGGTCAGTGCTGAGGAAGTGCCACACTGTCAGAGGGTCAGTGCTGAGGAAGTGCCACACTGTCAGAGAGTCAGTGCTGAGGGAGTGCCGCACTGTCAGTGGGTCAGTGCTGAGGGAGTGCTGCACTGTCGGAGGGTCAGTGCTGAGGGAGTGCCGCACTGTCAGACGGTAAGTGCTGGGGGAGCAGGCACTGTTGGAGGGTCAGTGCTGAAGGAGTGCTGCACTGTCGGAGGGTCAGTGCTGAGGGAGTGCCGCACTGTCGGAGGGTCAGTGCTGAGGGAGTGCCGCACTGTCGGAGGGTCAGTGCTGAGGGAGTGCTGCACTGTCGGAGGGTCAGTGCTGAGGGAGTGCTGCACTGTCGGAGGGTCAGTGCTGAGGCAGTGCTGCACTGTCGGAGGATCAGTGCTGAGGGAGTGCTGCACTGTCGGAGGGTCAGTGCTAGGGAATCCTTTAAATAAAGGAAACCATGGACGGAGTTGCTGCCATTTTAAAACAAGTTGTTGGAACTCAGTGGGAGTTTTGTGTAGATTGTTGCCTTCGCCCAGGAAGCTTGGGAGGATTCTCAGACTCATTGATACGTGGCTGTGTGCTCAGGACAAGTTTGCCCAGATTCAGTCTGTGTTCTGTTTATTCAGTCAGGAGCAGTTATGGGTGTCAGGTGAGCGCCGAATGACAATTACTCTCTGACTAGGTTCTGACATGTGGGCAGCCTGCATGTGAACAACACAACGGGTGCCTCCAGATTCAAAAAAAGACAACATTTCTCTCCTCTTGCAGAGAAGTAACAAAGAAATAGGAGATAGCTCACTCTTCTCATTCCCCACTTGCCTGGATCTGCTGCTTGTAACCAGTGACTGGGAATCTGTGCAGTTAGTTGGCAATTCTGAGGGGACTCAGAATGCAGAAAGATCAGAAAGACTTGGAAAAATCAAATGACACCTCATCAAATTCTGTGGAGTGGTGCTATTGAACTGTGTTCCCTTCATATTTTTCTTCATCCATAACATGAATTTTTAAAAATTTATTTCTGTTAGTATGTCTCTACTGGGATTTAAGAAGGTCATAGAGATTACGTTAGACAATTATACTTAATCATTCATAATCTGTTTGTCTGTGGTTGGAACAGATTTATTTGCAATTAGTAATAGTTTCTTTCTAACTGCAGAAAACTGGTCGGTATTTCTTGATAATCTGAGGCCATTAGGCAGGAAATTTGGGAGGAATGGGAGAATTTGAGTAACCTGATTTCATGATGACTCAAGCAGTAGGAGACTCGGGTGTAGTGCACATTACCGAGTGGAATGTGAAGTCACAGAGAAACAAACAAGATAGAGAGTCATACACACTCACCCAATCACAAATCCCCACATTCACACACAGACTGACACATACAGGGATGTACAAAGGTCACTGTAATGTAGGAAACACAGCGGTCAGTGTGCACACAACAAGATCCTATGAGTAAGATAATGACCAGACTTTTGTTTTAGTGATATTAGTTGAGAGATACATATTTGCCCAGGTCCAGGGAAAATGCCCAGCCCCTCCTTTCAGTAGCACGTTGGGATTTTTCTCTCCATCTGAGAGGGCAGACCCTTCACTCCACAGATGCTGCCAGACCTGGCGAGCTTTTCAAGCAATTTCTGTTTTTGCAGACTCTCAGTTCACCCGAAGGCGAGTACCTTCAGTGGGGCTGGGTGGGAAGTGGATGGCAGGTGGACAGGAAGTGCCAGACCCAGAATGCACTCAGCTCCTTGCAATGCTGGTGGTGCCTTTTGACTCAAGTCGCAGTAGTCACCCTGCAGGAGAAGGCCATTCAGCCCATTTTGTCTGCTCCGGCTCTCTGAAGGAGCACCTCACCAAGTGTTGTTCTCCTGCTTCTCCCTCTAACCCTGCACATTGTTCCTTTATAAATAACTATCCAATTCCCATTTGAAAACTTTGATTGAATATACCTCCACCAATCTAGACTTCCTGACCTTACTCACTCACTCATTCTCAAATCACTTTCGCTTCTTTTACCGGTTACTTTAAATGTGTGCCCTCGCCATTCTCAAATCTTTCACAAATGGAAACAATCTCTTCCTGTTCACTCTGTCCACATTCCTCATGATTTAGTAAACTTCTATCAAATCTCCTCTCAACCTTCTCTTCTCTGAGAAGGACTGTCCCAGCCTGAGGAATCGAATGTCATAACTGAAGTTCCTCATCCGTGGAACAATTGGTATGACGCCCTCCATCATTCTCTCCAATGTGTTCGCGCCCTTCTCAAAGCACCATGCCAAAAATATACACAATACTCCAGTTAAGACCAAACTGGTGTCGTATATTTTGACATCACCCCCTTGCTCCTGTGCTCATGCCCCTGTGAATAAAGCCCAGGACACTTCACTTTATTTAACTATTCTCTCCCACTTCCCTTCCTCCTTTAGTAACGCATACTCCCTCTCCTCCTGCTCCCCTTTTAGAAATGTTGCCTTTACCTTTATCATTTTTTTGATGATCTACCAATCAAAATGTATCAGAGGTACTCACTGAACCATAGGTGCCTCTACACAGAAGGCATTCAACACTGATATAATTCCCCAAAACATCATTAGATGGAGCAAACAGTGGAGCACAGCTGCAGGGAGGGTAACACAGGAATTGGTTATGAATGTTTTTAACCGGTGACAAACCTGGGAGACAGACCGATCAGGCTTTTAACAATCTCATGCTGATGTTTTGGAAGCCCTGGACAGCCCATCCTCTAGGTAAAAACAATGACTGCAGATGCTGGAAACCAGATTTTGGATTAGAGGTGCTGGAAGAGCACAGCAGTTCAGGCAGCATCCAAAGTGGAGTGAAATCGACGTTTCGGGCAAAAGCCCTTCATCAGGAATAAAGGCAGTGAGCCTGAAGCGTGGAGAGATAAGCTAGAGGAGGGTGGGGGTGGGGAGAGAGTAGCATAGAGTACAATGGGTGAGTGGGGGAGGGGATGAATGTGATAGGTCAGGGAGGAGAGGGTGGAGTGGATAGGTGGAAAAGGAGCTAGGCAGGTAGGACAAGTCATGGGGACAATGCTGAGCTGGAAGTTTGGAACTAGGGTGAGGTGGGGGTAGGGGAAATGAGGAAACTGTTGAAGTCCACATTGATGCCCTGGGGTTGAAGTGTTCCGAGGCGGAAGATGAGGCGTTCTTCCTCCAGGCAGCTGGTGGTGAGGGAGCGACGGTGAAGGAGGCCCAGGACCTCCATGTCCTCGGCAGAGTGGGAGGGGGAGTTGAAATGTTGGGCCACAGGGCGGTGTGGTTGATTGGTGCGGGTGTCCCGGAGATGTTCCCTAAAGCGCTCTGCTAGGAGGCGCCCAGTCTCCCCAATGTAGAGGAGACCGCATCAGGAGCGACGGATACAATAAATGATATTAGTGGATGTGCAGGTAAAACTTTGATGGATGTGGAAGGCTCCTTTAGGGCCTTGGATAGAGGTGAGGGAGGAGGTGTGGGCACAGGTTTTACAGTTCCTGTGGTGGCAGGGGAAAGTGCCAGGATGGGAGGGTGGGTTGTAGGGGGGCGTGGACCTGACCAGGTAGTCACGGAAGGAATGGTCTTTGCGGAAGGCGGAAAGGGGTGGGGAGGAAAATATATCCCTGGTGGTGGGGTCTTTTTGGAGGTGGCGGAAATGTCGTTGGATGATTTGGTTTATGCGAATCCAGAATCCACCACATCCTCTGGCAGCTCATTTCATACACATACTACTCTCTGCGTGAAAATGTTGCCCCTTAGGTGTCTTTTATATCTTTCCCCTCTCACCCTGAAACTATGCCCTCTAGTTCGGGACTCCCTGACCCCAGGATAAAGACTTTGTCTATTTATCCTATTCATGCCCCCATAATTTTGTAAATCTCTATAAGGTCACCCCCCAGTGTCGGACACTCCAGGGAAAACAGCCCCAGCCTGTTCTGCCTCTCCCTATAGCTCAAATTCTCCAACCCTGGCAACATCCTTGTAAATCTTTTCTGAACCCTTTCAAGTTTCACAACATCTTTCCGATAGGAAGGAGACCAGAATTGTGCACAATATTCCAACAGTGGCCTAACCAATGTCCTGTACAGCCGCAACATGACCTCCCAACTCCTGTACTCAATACTCTGGCCAATAAAGGAAAGCATACTAAATGCCTTTTTCATTATCCTACCTACCTGCGATTCCAACTTTCAAGGAGCTATGAACCTGCATTCCAAGGTCTCTTTGTTCAGCAACACTTCCTAGGACCTTATCATTAAGTGACTAAGTCCTGCTAAGATGTGCTTTCCCAAAATGCAGCACCTTGCATTTATCTGAATTAAGCACCATCTGCCACTTCTCAGCCCATTGGCCCATCTGGTCCAGATCCTGTTGTAATCTGAGGTAACCCTCTTTGCTGTCCACTACACCTCTAATTTTGGTGTCATCTGCAAACTTACTAACTGTGCCTCATATGCTCACATCCAAATCATTTATGTAGATGACAAAAAGTAGAGGGCCCAGCACCAATCCTTGTGGCACTCCACTGGTCACAGGCCTCCAGTCTGAAAAACAACTCTCCACCACCACCCTCTGTCTTCTAACTTTGAGTCACTTCTGTATCCAAATGGTTAGTTCTCTCTGTATTCCGTGAGATCTAACCTTGCTAACCAGTCTCCCATGGGGAACCTTGTCCATTTGCTTCTCTATCTCTCTCCCTGCCTGTGGCTGCATGTGCCCCCTCCACCTACTTAATTCTGCCTCTCATTTGTTTGTCTCATTCCTGATGAAGGACTTCTGCCCGAAATGTTGATTCTCCTGCTCCTCAGATGCTGTCTGACCTGCTGTGCTTTTCCAGCGCCGCATTCTTCATCTCTGATCTCCAGCAGCTGCAGTCCTCATTTTCACCTAGTGGGATGAATCTGTCAAATGCTATCTGTGAGTGAGCTGTGCGTTTCCTGGGACTCAGGAAACATGGCTAACAGTTCATCCATTTCAAAAGCTTGGCACTAAAGAACCTCGAAATCTCATTATCATTTTGGCACTCAGGTCCAGGGGCTATTAAGAACGGGCAATAAATACTGCCCCAGCCAGCAATTCCCACATCCCATAAAGGAATTTTTGAAAGTAATCATTCTGATCTACTTTCGTAAATCCTGTTGGCTTCTTGATCATCGTCCATCCTCAGTTACAGTTGAAAATAAATGGCTAAAACGCAGGTTCTCAAGAGAAAACCAATCCCTGAGGTTTGGACACTTCCATCCATTCACCCCCACCTCCCCCTACACCACCCTGACATTTTATAGATTCAAATTCAGCCCCATGACAGAGTGTGAGAGATTTGGAAAAGAAGATTTGCATCAAGATAATGTGTTTCTTATGACATATTCTACGTATTTATTTTTAAATATGTCATATCAACATGATAAAAAAACAGTTGAATTAAAAATGATAATGCCATCAGTCACCAGGCAAGGAACCTGAAGCAATTTGTTAGCCTCTAGTAGAATGGTAAGTCACCATTTACTGGTTCAATTCTCCATAGAGGTGGAGCTGCTGATAAAGACATTATAATAAGCTGTGTTTGAAAGAAACAATATTTCCTCCGTGTTGTGTATTGGGTTAACTCTTTACTTGCTGGTTGAAGAATGATTAGCAGATTAACCGCAGTCTTGTCTCATTGTGCCAGTCATTATTTTGTCATCCCTCACCCACTCCATTATTACCGCAACACTTGTTCATTAAGTGCTGCTCTTGTCAATATCCACTCCCACTCTCGGTAAATTTGATCTCGTCCTAAACTTTGCAGCCCATACTGTAGTTTGCACCAAGTTCCAATCTCCTATCATCCTGGTGCTCACTGTTCCACACTGGCTCCCAATCTGTCAATGCCTTGATTTTAAAATGCTCCTCATTTTTAAATCCTTTCTCGGCCTCACCTGTGTAATCCTCATCTTGAGGCTCATAGTCCTTCAAGATCTCTGCAATCCTCCAATTCTGGCCCCTTGCTTATTCCCTATTGTAATCGCACCATCATCCGTAGTGATACTTGTACCTACCTGGGCCCTGAGCTTTGGGGACACTGTCCCCCTTGCTGCATTCCCTCTGGTTTGATCATCAATTCATTTGTGTTCTCTCCCAGTAGGCTGACTGCCATAGACCTCCCTGTCTGTGTGCTCTGGGCTGCCCTTACACACTTCACACAGGTCAACCCATTCAGTTAGTTACATTTATCATTTATTTCCTCCTCTATTTCCCTCTCCTACACTTTGGATCTTGATCAGATGGGCCAATGGGCTGAAAAGTGGCAGATGGAGTTTAATTCAGATAAATGCGAGGTGCTGCATTTTGGGAAAGCAAACCTTAGCAGGACTTATACACTTAATGGTAAGGTTCTAGAGAATGTTGCTGAACAAAGAGACCTTGGAGTGCAGGTTCATAGCTCTTTGAATGTGGAGTTGCAGGTAGATAGGATAGTGAAGAAGGTGTTTGGTATGCTTTCCTTTATTAGTCAGAGTATTGAGTACAGGAGTTAGGAGGTCATGTTGTGACTGTATAGGACATTGGTTAGGCCACTGTTGGAAAATTGCCTGCAATTCTGGTCTCCTTCCTATCGGAAAGATGTTGTGAAACTTGAAAGGGATCAGAAAAGATTTACAAGGATGTTTGGAGGGTTGGAGGATTTGACCTATAGGGAGAGGCTGAACAGGCTGGGGCTGTTTTCCCTGGAGCGTCAGAGGCTGAAAGGTGACCTTATAGAGGTTTGCAAAATTGAGGGGCATGGATAGGATAAATAGACAAAGTCTTTTCCCTGGGGTCGGGGAGTCAAGAACTAGAGGGCATAGGTTTAGGGTGAGAGGGGAAAGATATAAAAGAGACCTAAGGGGCAACTTTTTCACGCAGAAGGTGGTACATGTATGGAATGAGCTGCCAGAGGATGTTGTGGAGGCTGGTACAATTGCAACATTTAAGAAGCATCTGGATGGGTATATGAATAGGAAGGGTTTGGAGGGATATGGGCCGGTTGCTGGCAGATGGGACTAGATTGGGTTGGGATATCTAGTTGGCATGGACAGGTTGGACCGAAGGCTCTGTTTCCATGCTGTACATCTCTACGACTCTATGACAGAGAGACATGCAGAGTCATCAAATCATGACTTAACATTTCAGACACTTCATCTTGCAGTGAGATTCAGCCCACTGACAATTCACTGATTCACTGACACTCTCCCGCCACCTCCACCATAAAGACAAAACCCACCCTCCAAATGGTCAGGATCATCAGCCAATCTAAATGAAGTCCTCCCCACTCCTGGCTGACTGCCCAGTCCTCCAGTGTGGTCAGGCAGCATCTGAGGAGCAGGACAAACGACGTTTCGGGCATGAGCCCTTCTTCAGGGAACGTCGATTCTCCTGTTCCTCAGATGCTGTCTGAGCTATTGTTTTTTCCAGCACCATACTCTTTATTCTGATCTCCAGCATCTGCAAATCCTCCCCAGTCCCCTACCCTAATGATTCACTATGAGAATGGCACCCATTAAACTGACCTACAACCCCATGAGACTGGAGACAGAGAAGTCTTGGTGCCTGGGGAATTGACCAGTGTAACACATACACTATAAATCTCCAGTGGGTGGCTATTAAAACCCCAACTTTTGGATGCTCCATATTTGTGGGTCAGCGCAGTCTCTCCTTCCCTCTCAGGGTGACTACTTGTTCCAGGTTTTCTGGAATTTTATGGTACTTTGACCTTTTGACCTGTGTGCTATGCTATGCTGACCTTGAGCATATTTCTTGCTGTCAGTCCATTCCTTGTATTTGCCTGTGTGTCAGCCCCTTGAACACTGAGACTTCTGCCTTGGACTATCCAGAGGACATTTTGCAGAGACAGGGGACTAAAGGACCCCTGACGGCTGCACTCTTGAGATTTCCAGTCACATTATCCCCAACCTCTTGCCCTTTCCTCCCCACTGCTCCCAGGCCGTGCAGCTACACCCCATCAGCACCCCCCACAAAACTGTTCTCGGACACTTGCTGCAGGTTGGAGTTCCTGAAGTGTTCAGTCAGGATTTGATCACTCTGCATGCCTCTCTGTCCATTTGCCTCTCTATCCCTCTCCCTGCCTGTGGCTGCATGTGCCCCCTCCACCTGCCTCTCATTTGCTTGTCTGTTTTTGTATCGGTCTCGCTCTTTCTCCCTCTCTGCCTACCACTTTCTGTCTGGTACTTCCTCTCTGTGCGTCACCCTCTCTGTTGTACTCCATCTCTCTGCCTCTGTTTCTTTATTTCTCTCTCTCTCAGTGTTCCTGTCTCTCTCCATCCCCTATCTTTCACCAACCCCCATCTCTCATTCCACTTTGCCACCTAACTGTATAATTACGAACACAGTAACACTGCCTCACATAAGAGCTGCTCTCCTCAACTTTGCAAATTAGAATGACCTCAATTTCAGATAAAGGCCTGCATTTATATTTGCATTTCCAATTTGTGATAGAAGATTTATTCATTCTGTTAAAACATTAACAGCAATTTGAAAGGTCAAACATCAAAGACAATACAAATAAAACATTGGCAACAAAAAAAAATTTAAATTAATGCTTTGAGGAAATTGCTTGGAAAAGAATGAAACCAGTTTCCCTTTCCTGACAAGCTGGGAGTCTTACCTTCACATAAAACTGAGTCAATGCTTTGATCATTTTAATTCAGATTTTTCTCAAAGCCTTTCGTTATTCTTCTCTCCAGTTCCTTCTCTAGCCAATAGTTCATTTCTCTGATGGCAAGTGCCCCCACCACATCATTCCCCATCACCTATCATTTCCCACTTTCCCCATCAGAACCGACTGCAAACCGATGACAATTTATTATAATTCACAAGGAAAAAGTGAAGTGGAAACAAGTAAAATGAGTCTTTACTAAATAAACAATCAAAGTCTCTGGCCACAACCCTTTCTCTGGTAAATCAATCACATTATCAGTGCTGCTTCCCTTTCTCATCTGGAACTGGAAAAAATTACTAATTTCACTTCCAATTTCCATCCCACTCTCACTTTCACCAGGTCTATCTCTGACTTCTCCCTTCCCTTCTGTGAAATCTTTGTTTTCATTTTTGAGAATACATTGGCCACTGATATCCACTACAAACCTACCAACCTCCACTTGACTATACATTCTCACCCCCTGCTCCCTATAAAGATTCGATTCCATCTCCCAGTTCTTCCATCTCCATCACAGCGGAGCCTCAGGAATGTCCACCTTTCTCCTCAAACAAGGATTCCCTAGCACTGTATTTGACAGGACCCTCAGCCATGTCCAGCTATCTCCTGGACTTTGGCCCTCCCCCCCCCCTCCCACCTACAATAGTGATAGGTTCCTGCTTGTCCTCATTTACCTTCTCACCAGCATCCACATCCAAAGGATCATTTGCCCCCATCTCTGCCACCGCTAGACACGTATTCCCCTTCCTTGTCAGCATTCTGGAAGATTGCTCACTCTGGGACATCTTGGCTCACTCCTCCTCCACTCCAAACCCACATCCAATGGTAGAAGGTGTAACACCTGCCCGTTAACTTCCTCCCTCCTCACCATAAAAGGCCCCAAACACATCTTCAGGTGAAGCACTGCTATACCTGCACTTCCCTGAATCTCGTCAACAGTATTCACTGCTCATAATGTGGTCTCCTCGACATCAGGGAATGAAGTGTAGACTGAGTGATCGCTTTACAGAACACCTATGTAACCCTGAGCTTCCAGTTACCTGTCACTTTAACACACACCCCTGTTCCCAGGCCAACATCTCTGTCTCAGGCTTGCTGCAGTGCTCCAGTGAAGATCAGCACAAGCTGGGATAACAATACCTCATTTTCGATGTGGGGACCGCACAAAGTTCAGGATTTAATATTCAGTTCAATAATACAAGGGCCTTAGAACTTTCTTCCATGTTCTTTCTCCACCTGCACACCTCAGTTCCTGATTTCAGTACAGCCATCATATTTTCAGGTTCTAGCAGTCCCCATGCACAGCCTTTGTTCCTCCTCGGATCACCATTATCCATCCCTTTGTCTGCCTAACTGCTGCTCTCTGTCTCTGTCTCTGTCTGTCTGTCTCTCTCTCTCTCTGTCTCTCTCTCTCTCTCTGGGCTCCATCTCCATCTATTGCAGCCTCTGTCCCTGCTTCTCCCCTCCCCTCTATCTTCAGCATGCTTTCCACCTTATCTGAGCTATGGTCAGTTCTGAAGAACTATCACTGGACTTGAAACATCGACTCTGTTTCTCTCTCTACTGATGTTGCCAGACCTGCTAAGTTTCTCCAGAAATTTCTGATTGTTGTTACAAATTTCATTTTAATCAAATCAATTGTTCTCTCTTGATTTCAATGATTAAAGTTATCATCATGACACTCACCGATCTCCCTGGTCTGTGCTGTTAGAATGATGCAGCTGAAGTAATGTTAGAGGACGCAATATTGCTGGGCTGAAAGGTGACATAATAACCATTGACCCCTCCACACACTTACAGTGAGCATAAGTACCTTCAGGAACTGTATCCCAGTGAGAGAAAATACCTTCAGGAACTGTATCCCAGTGAGAGACGGCACCTTCAGGAAATGTATCCCAGTGAGAGACAGCACCTTCAGGAACTGTATCCCAGTGAGAGACAGCCCCTTCAGGAACTGTATCCCAATGTGAGTCAGCACCTTCAGGAACTGTACCCCAGTGAGAGACAGCACCTTCAGGAACAGTATCCCAGTGAGAGACAGTACCTTCAGGAACTGTATCCCAGTGGGAGTCAGCACCTTCAGGGACTGTATCCCAGTGAGAGACAGCACCTTCAGGCACTGTATCCCAGTGAGAGTCAGCTCCTTCAGGAACTGTATCCCAGTGAGAGACAGCCCCTTCAGGAACAGTATCCCAGTGAGTGTCAGCTCCTTCAGGAACTGTATCCCAGTGAGAGACAGCCCCTTCAGGAACTGTATCCCAGTGAGAGACAGCCCCTTCAGGAACTGTATCCCAGTGAGTGTCAGCTCCGTCAGGAACTGTATCCCAGTGAGTGTCAGCTCCTTCAGGAACTGTATCCCAGTGAGAGACAGCCCCTTCAGGAACTGTATCCCAGTGAGAGACAGCCCCTTCAGGAACTGTATCCCAGTGAGTGTCAGCTCCTTCAGGAACTGTATCCCAGTGAGAGACAGCCCCTTCAGGAACTGTATCCCAGTGAGAGACAGCCCCTTCAGGAACTGTATCCCAGTGAGAGACAGCCCCTTCAGGAACTGTATCCCAGTGAGAGTCAGCACCTTCAGGGATTGTATCCCAGTGAGAGTCAGCACCTTCAGGGATTGTATCCCAGTGAGAGTCAGCCCCTTCAGGAACTGTATCCAAGTGAGAGACAGCACCTTCAGGAACTGTATCCCAGTGGGAGTCAGCACCTTCAGGAACTGTATCCAAGTGAGAGACAGCACCTTCAGGAACTGTATCCCAGTGAGAGTCAGCTCCTTCAGGAACTGTATCCCAGTGGGAGTCAGCACCTTCAGGAACTGTATCCCAGTGGGAGTCAGCACCTTCAGGAACAGTATCCCAGTGAGAGACAGCACCTTCAGGAACTGTATCCCAGTGAGAGTCAGCTCCTTCAGGAACTGTATCCCAGTGGGAGTCAGCACCTTCAGGAACTGTATCCAAGTGGGAGTCAGCCCTTTCAGGAACTGTATCCCAGTGAGAGTCAGCCCCTTCAGGAACTGTATCCCAGTGAGAGTTAGCATCTTCAGGATCTGTATCCCAATGTCTTCCATTTGGTGTGTACCTCAACCATCTCACCTCTGAAAGTTCTTCACAACCAATTCAGTGCTTTTCGAGTCTTGTCATTTCAGTAATGGAGCCAATTTGCACACAGGAAGCTCCCACACACAGCAACTTGATACTGACTAAACTTGATACTCCTATTGTCACAGTGATCGAGGGATAAACATTGGTCAGGACTCTGAGGGGACATTCTTCCCTTTGCATGTATAACATGGGATCTTGTACACCCATCTGAGAGGGTAGGTAGTGCCTCGGGTTAATGATTCACCTGAAAGCCAGAACCTCTGACTCTGCAGTGTGCCTCAGTACTGCCCTGCAGTGTTGGTATGGTATCTGTACAAAATACATAAACCCAATCAATTCACAGTATCTTGCAGCACAGAAAAGGCCCTACAGCCCATCAAGTCTTCACTGACATAACTACGTTAATCCCAATTTCCTGCACTTGTCCGATATCTCTGAATGTTATGATATTTGAAGCGCTCAGCCAAATATTTTTTAAAGGTTGGAGTGTCTCAGCCTCCACTATCTTTCCAGGCAGTACAGTCCAGATTCCCATCACCCACTGAGTGAAATCTTTTTTCCCAAATCCCCTCTGAATCTCCTGCTCCTTACCATGAAACTATAAACATCAATTGGGAATGATTTGGGGATTTCTCTCAAACAGTAACTGCTTTCAGATATTATTAGTAATTCCCTCTCTCTTCACCTCTGCAGTACCTTCGAGAGGGCATGGTTCCTCGCTACATCTTGGTGAAATTTCAGTTTGATTGTGGTTCTGTTGGAAGTGTGAATTTTTAATGATGCTCCAGTGACACTCTATTTAGCTGTTTCAGTGAAAAACTCCTTGCGTTCTATATCTGAAACTGCTCAGCTTATTTCAAATAGCACAGCCTCCTCTGTTAAAGATAGACAAAAAAAAAATCCCAGTGCACAACCAAGATAAATAGGCCTCTCGAGGGCTTGCTAATATTCACATTAAAACACTTGTTAATGTGGCACCATGACTGGCACCCACCTAGTTCTGACTGAACCAACCAAATCTCCCAAGGACATTTAATCCATCGGGATAATCATAAATTAAGGTGTCCCTGTTAGTTATTGGACCACATTATACAGCAATTGTTCAAACCATGCACAGCTAGAAATATGCTGTATGCACCCTTGCCCCCCACTGTGGTTTAATTACTGAATTTACAGATCATGCATTATATTATTTCTCTTGTGTTTAAATTAAAGCACAATTACACTTTTAAAAATGCTACTCTCCAATTTACTGCCCATCATGGCACCATCATGGGTTAATACATGCTGTGGCAATGGCCAGACGCATTATCACTGACATCAGATGATGCTACATCAATAGAACTGGGACCCCGGTAAAGGAGGATTGAACGGAGTTGAACCAGGTCCAGTAAACACTGTCAATAGTTAGTAAAGGTTCAGTAGTTTGCACTACTCAAGTTTCCAATCCTTATCTGTCAAATACGCCCAGAACCAGTGCCCTATCTGAGTGTGCAGCCACTCCCAGCTCTGTGCACAGAAGCCAAGGTGTAAACATAGTGCCTTTCAGTTTTAGAAGTTAATGCTGTACAAGGACCTTGGAGATCTGCCCATGAAAAGAAAAAAATTCAAGGGAATGTTGCACAGAGGCCGTTGTGATATTCACACATGTGGCAGCAGTTTGCAAACAGTTAGTGAGGATCACATAATGGAACACATGCATGCCTCAATCCCTCAAAACATGCTGAAAACATCACTGGCAGCTGACACATTTGATGAAAGGGACTTTGGGGTAGCGCAGGAGGAGGGGGCAATAGCTGAGGGGTAGAGTGAAAGACTCAGGGGGAGGTGTAGTTTAATGGGTTAATAACTGTATTCCTTGCTGTTAGATCAAATGGAACTGGGACCTTAGGACTGGAAGGATCTAATGTGATCCTGCCAAACTATGTCTATAAAAACAGTGTAAATAGTTAATAAATGTTCCTTTGTTTAGATTTCCAGTTCTCATCTGTCAGAAATATCCAGAATTCTGAGAGTTATTCAGACATAAGGTTCAGCCCTTTCTAGCCAGTGAGTACATGTCTGTGTGACCATTAGACCATACAATAAAGGAACTGATGAGGCCATTCAGCCTATCCAGTCTGCACCACCACTCAATCAACGCCGATATGTTTCTAAAACTTGCTTTGTACAGCAGAGATGACACCATGCTGACAAACTATCCTTTATCTCAATAAAAAAACCCAAAAGAACTACAGGTGCTGTAAATCAGGAACAAAAACATCTCTGAAGAGAAACCAGTTAACATTTTGGGTCGAGTGACCCTTCTCAGAACCGATGGTAGCTGGAAAATGCTAGTTATATACATTTTTCCAGCAATTTCTGTTTCTGTATCCTTTGTCTTATGCAGCCTCAGGGTTTGGGATTTAGGGAGTGTTGGAAAAATCAGTATTACCTGATAGAGTTTATATCCCTGGTTACCTTTCGCTTACAAAACTACAGGTTTTGAAACTAAAGTTTGGTCAGAACTTTGGTTCAGCTCATTTGGCCCCTAGTGCTCCTTCTAGTCTTCGTGGTTCCTGGTTAGGGCATGCTGACAGCACAGTGTGCAGTTCGCTCACTGTATGGCAATAGTGGCATCTGAGAGGGAGCAGAGACCATTTGCTAAGACATTATTCCAAACTATAGGCTATCATTTGCCTACACTTAAAAATAGAGGACACTGAATGACCCAGGAGTCGTTTTGATCATGAGAAGTTCTGAGAGGGTCGATGCAGAAAGAATGTTCTTCATGTGTGGAAGAACATAAGCAGATACCATCAGAATGATAACATCACAAAGAGATCCTGTATGGAATGAAGAGAAAACTGTTTCCCCACAGTAAGATGAGAGTGCGATGCTCACTACAACAGGAAATGAGTGACAGTAAATTTAAGGAGAGGCTAGGCAAGTGGATGAGAGCAGAAGGAAAGATGGGAGCAAACTCAAGTGCAGCATAAACTCCAGCAAAGATTGGTTGGACTGAATGGCCTGTTTCTGTGTGACTTAACCCTGTCATCTCATGTAAAATTAAACAGAATGGCTCCTGGAATGAGGTGTTGAGAACCAACTGCATCTTCCATCCATACCCTAACCCTAACACAAACCAAATCTTGCTCACTCACCACTGCTACACCTGGTGTTCTACCCTGGTTCCAAGCTCAGCAATCCCTTGAACTGAACTTGCTTCTCCTGGGGTTCAAATGTGATAACTTCACTCAGCAACCTAACAATGTTCTCTCCCGCTATGTTCCATGTTACATATTAATGATGAATTGTATTGGATTAAGATTAAATCTTGTAAGAATGATTACAAGATTTTTTCCATGAGGATTTTATTGCCTCTTTCTCCTCTGACCGTCTGTTATGACGTGCTGCCATATTGCCAGAGAAATAATATCAGGGCCACTCCCTCTTCAGTGTTGCTCTTCAACAGAGTGACAGCTCGGAATGTTTCCAGTTGCAATGAATGAGGGAATGCTTTATCCTTGTGGATGAGATCTCTCCAATGGATCTGAAAGATCCCATGGGACCATATCGAGAAAGAGCCAGTGATCTCTCCCAACATTATGACTAATAACAAGCCTTCAACTAACTTCAATAAAACAGATTTTTTTGGTTAATATCACCTTGCTGCACATGGGACAACACATCTATCCTGGGACAGGCTCAGCAAAGACATGCCAGAGAATTCCTAGAGGCCTGGCACTCCAACCACAACGCCATAAACAAACACATAGATCTAGATGCCATTTATCAACCCCTCAGAAAATGGAACAGGAAATGACATCACCACAAACCCCAGGAACCCCACCAGGAGAAAGATATAAATAGAAAGCAGGAGACAACAGCTTCACTTCACTTGGAGGTCACCACTGATGATGTTACCTAGCCAGGTAATGAAACGTCTGGATATCAAACCTACAGCTCAGCGAGCAAACCTACACCCTAAACATGGGAGCTTCCTGTGCATAAACTGGCTGCCATTTTTGTCATATCAGAACAGCAACGGTATGTCAAAAATGCTTTGGGATGTCTTGAAGTTGTGAAAATTACCAAATAAATTCACAACCCCTCTATCTGGTTGTCTAATATACAATTTACGATCCTGTTTATAGTTAAAAAAACACTTACCTTCCATGTAGCTGTGTTTCTGCGAAAGTACGCAAACATTCTTGTAAACCAGTTATAGATTTCATTGAGTGTTAACTGCCTGTCGGGCGCTTCCAAAATTGCCTGCGCGAAAGAAAAGATGAATATGACCCAATGGATTAGAACAGGATGGTGATAAAGGGAGAGGCAGGGTGACAGTTTCACACACACACATACATTTGCAAAAGGTGACTGAATTCCAAATATATTGTGACAAACAATAAGAACTGATTCAAGTGTTACTGGAGAGATGGGATTGCAGTGATATGGTGGCAGGGGTGTGCAAAGACAGTGTGTCCAGATTGTTATGTTTTCTTAATTGTGGATTGAAATGAGAAAATAACTGTTTTACAAACCAGGGATTGCAAGGATTGCTGAAATAGTTGGAGGTCAGTAATTTGATATTTATTGTGAACACTGCTGGTGTAGCTGTGGGTTAAAGCAATGATTGCAGCTGAACAGGAGCGAACGGGTGGTATACAAATGAGGCTTTGTTTAGTAAATTAGTAACCTATTGCCAATGACAAATACCTACTGCCTGCCAACCATTGTGTGATTGGCTCTCGGGTAGCTGAATAAGATAGAGAGAAACCCTCAGATCTTCATAAGCTCAGCAGCTCTCTGTTCTCTGCAGTAAAAGTCATATTAAGCCTGACGAAAACCAGCTTATCTTTTGTTCACCAGTTGATGCAAGCAGTGACTAATTATTAAAGTCAGAGAGGTTTTATTAGTGAGTCAGCAACGCTGTGCCTCTTGCAAGCTACTGGAGGCAACTGGAAACGGGAAGATTGAGAAACAGCTTTCTGATCAGCCTGAGAACTGTCTCCACAGATCCTGTCAACAACAACCACTAAGCTGTTTTCCAAGTGTTTCCTCTCTCTTTTCCCTATGTCTGTCTGTGTAAAATGGAGTCTAGGTCATGTTATATGCCAACAGCGTATAACTGTTTATCTGTAGCTAGAATCTACTTCCATGTAGTATCTAGTTATTATAATAAGTACAGAAACTTGGTCCATGATTTCTGTCAACTTGGGTCTAAAAGACAGGGAAATTGGGAAATTCTGTATTTTTAAAAATCTTTAACTTCTGTGAGAACACTGGGAAAAGTGGAGCTTCATTTCCAGTCCATTCCCCCCCAGTGAGGGTAAACACGCTGAATGGATAGTGTTGGCACCTATCACAAAAATCAAAGGACAGAAGTAGCCTATTCGATGCTCCTGACTCATGCCAATGCAAACCCTACACCTAGAGCTGACGACTCCAGTCCCATTTCCCTGAAACTTTCTCTACCTTTTGTCTTTGAAAGGCTGAGGTTGGAACTTGATCATTTGTGGATAAAATGTTCTTTGAATCTCTCTTCTCATACTCACAGCACTTTGTCAAACAGAACAAATTTCTTGCAACAACATGCTGTCTAATTGTTAACTCAAAGATTCCAAAGAAATAATGTCTTGAACTTTCCCTCAGAAAGTTTTGATTTCTGAGATCATCTCCATTGCCCCCTCCCCCAGAGGACCTGGAGCTTCCCAGGAAATTCAATCCCCACAGCTACAGTCAATGTTGCAAATCAAATCTGGCCAATAGCTACTTCAGGAGCCCATGTCTCTTTTATTCCACATTGCAATTGCAATAGCAGTTTTAATACTGAGAACATAAGGACTGCAGATGCTGGAGATCAGAGTCTAGATTGTGGTGCTGGGAAAGCACAGCAGGTCAGGCAGCGTCCGAGGAGCAGGAGAATCAATGTTTCGAGCATAAGCCCTTCATCAGGAATCACCGATTCTCTTGCTCCTCGGATGCTGCCTGACCCACTGTGCTTTTCCAGCACCACACTCTCGACAGCTGTTTTAATACGTACTGCAAATTGTACATGTATCTAATTCTCATCTTTTTATGAAGTAAACATAAAAGTAATAACTTGCATGCTTAGATATTTAAATAAATGACATTGGAATACATTGTGCAGTATTGATCTTACTTAAGGAAAGGCATAAATGCCTTGGAAGCTGTTCAGAGAAGGTTTACCCAGACTGATTCCTGGAATGGGAGGGTTGTCTCATGACAAAAGGTTGGGCTTGCATCATTGGAACTGAATAGAGTAAGAAGTGATTTGATTGACATATAGAAGATCCTGAGGGGTCTTAACCAGGTGAATGTGGAGAGATGGTTCCTCTTGTGCAAGAACCTAGGACAAGGGTCACTGTTCAAAAATCAAAGCTGGTCCACTTAAGACAGAGTTGAGGAGATTTTGTTTTCTCACAGAATCATATAATCCCTACAGTGTGGAAGCAGGCTATTCGGCCCATCAAGTCCACACCAACCCTCCAAAGGTTGCTGGGAGAAGGCTGGATTGTGGGGTAATCAGATCAATCTTGATTTTACTACGAGGTGGAGCACACTCAAGGGTGTACTCCTGCTCCCAGTTTGCAGGGTATTCATTTGTACACTTTATACCTTTAAGGATATTTGTTAATTGACTGATTATTAACTAATGGCTCTCACCCTGTGAGATACACAATCCCCAACAGGATTGGCCTTCAGGAAGTGAGTGAGACCAGGACATCAAACCATCTCTCAAATTAGGACATGATCTTGTCAACTCACCTGTCGGATGAGGGAAGCGTACGTAAAAGGAGGACGAACATCTGCATTCTTATAAAATTCGTGATTCTGAGCAAGTTCTGTAAAAAAAACCACACAAATATGTTAATGTGGAAAGGATGCAGACTGGTATTGTCAGTGTGTAAAGGCAGAGAGGGATAAGTGTTCTGGCATTGTGTTGAAGACAGTTGTTTACAGGGATATGTGAGAATGAAGGCTGTGTTAGATCTGAGTCTTGAGAATGAGGTATTAGAGTGACAATAGAAAAGAATGAGGAATAATCAAGAATAAGAATAATTAACTGGGAAAGCCAACATCAATGGGGTAAGAATCAATGTGAATCCAATAAATTGGAATTAAAGACAAAACAGGAACTGAACAATGGTCTGTCCTCAAACAAGAGACAGTTCTGACAGAGTCAAGGTATATTTCCCCAAATGAGATAGGAAGGGCAAACAAATCCAGAGCTTTTTGAGTGACAGAATAAAGGGAGATTAAGGTGAAAAGGAAATAATGTGCTCAGGAGCGATGTCAGGTGGATATTAAACCTGAGAACTAGGCTGAATATAGATGGTACATCAGGGACGTAAAAAGTAAAAGAAAACAAGAGAGTATGTGAAGAGACTGGTAGCTAACCTAAAAAGGAATCCCAAAGCAATCGATTGGTATCTAAATAGTAAATAGGTAATAAAAATTGCAGTTGGGCCAATTAGGAACCATGAAAGTTACTTAAGCATGGAGACAAGGGACGTGGCTTAGGTTTTATATAAATACTTTTGACCTGTCTTTACCAAGGAAGACGCTGCATTGGTCAGACAGTAAAGACGTTATAAAGAGCTGGCATTGAGGTGGCACTCTGTATTAAAATGTTGATAAGACATTCAGACCACATAAGATGCATCCAGTGACACTGAGTAAGAGTGGAAATTGCAGAGGCACTGGCAATGATTTCCAGTATTCCTTAGATCCAGAAGAGGTGACAGAGGACTAGATATTTCCGAATGTCGCACTCTTGATCAAAAAGGTCCAGTAACTACAAACCAGTCAGCTTAGTCTCATCAGTGGTGGAATGTTTAGACACAATAACTCAGAATAAAATTAATCATCACTTGGGTAAACATGCAGTAATTAGGTGAATCCAGCTTGGATTTGTTAAGGGCAAATTATGTTTAACTAATTTGGATTTTTTTTGACATGGAACAGAAAGGATTGATGGCAGTAACACTGTTGACGTGGGGTACATAGATTTTCCAAAGATGTTTGGTACAGTGCCACACAACAGCCTTGTGAGACAGGTTATCGCTCATGGAATAGAATAGGCAGTAATAGTATGGATCAGCTGAGCGAGAGAAAACAGAGTTTGGAGTGTGGCACTCTCTAGGTAGGAGGGGATGGGGGTGGAGGTGAGGCTGCCATGTATGAATTCCTCCTCCTTCCTGATTTATGTTAATGACCCAGTCCTCGGGGTACAGGGCACGACTGCAACATTTTCTGAAAATAAAAATCTTTGAAGCATTATTAACTGTGGGGAGGGCAGTGTAGACCATAAAAAGGAGACAGGCAGGTTGGTGGAGTGGGTGGACAAGTGGCAATTAAGATTTAACACACACAAGTGTGAAGTGATTAATTTTTGAGGGAAGAACGTGGAGAGACAATCAAATGTGAAGGGTACAATTCCGAATGTGGAGCAGGAATGGAGGGACCCAGGTGTATATGTGCAGGACGGAGTGAGATTACTGCTAGTGAAGCATACAATATCCAAGCTTTTAAACAGACATGGAGTAAAAGAGAAAGGAGTTTACATTAAACTTGTATAAAACACTAGAGTATGAAGACCAATTCCATTGCCATACTTTGGGAAAGATATAAGACAGCTCAACGAGAAAACTTAATGAGAATGGGCTCAAAGATCAGGAAGCTCAGTTTTGGAGCCATACTGATGAATTTGAAGCTGTTCTCCTGGAGAGAGAGAAGGCTGAGAGAAAACTTATCAAGGTGTTCAAAATTGTGAGGGGATAGGGAGTGAAACTGTCCTCACTAGTAGAAGGATCAAGATCAAGAGGATTTAAGGTGATTGGTTGAAGAACCAATGTGACCCAAGTATAACAAGTGATTGGGATACGGAATGTGCTGCTGGTTCAATTGGAGCATTCAAGAGGGGATTAGACACTTTCTGGAAAGAAAGAATGTGCAAATATATACCCTGTCCAGAAGGCAAGGGAGTGGCATCTGATGAACTATTTCTTCAAATAACACTCAAACAACATTGAAGTCAAGTCTGGGCTTTTAAAATCTTTGCTTGAATCATGAAACAAATGTAGTTACACTGCTATTACTTGTCAAAGGTGTTCCACACCTCCCCTTAACCCAATGTGTTTTTGCATGGATCTGGTTATAGGCAGCTGGGAAAACAAATTGTCTCTCTGATAAATGTCATCTTTGCAATAATTATCCTCCAGTTACGATAATGTGACTAATGGAGCTAATTCTGGAGTAACGTGATTCACTACCTTCAGAACATAGATCCGGGTCACCTCAGTGCAAAGGGAACTGTGTGGGGTGGGGGCAAGGGGGTGATGGGATATGGCTCTATTTCACTTCAGTTTGTTAAAAAACATTTATTTGTGGGATGAGGGCAAATCAAGAGCTAGCAAGGCTGGCCATTCCTATCCCTAATTAGCCCCTGAGAAAGTGGTGATATGCTGGTTTCTCAATTACAATAAAGAGCCACACTGGGCCATTTCAGAGGGAAGTTCAGAATCAATCCCATCGCAGCGGGCCTGGATAATATATATAAGTCAGACAGGTTAAGGATAGCAGACTTCCTGCCCTAAAGAGCGTTAGCAAACGAGATGGGTTTTTACCACAATCCAATCATTTCTCAGCTATTTTTACTCTTACCAACTTTTTATTGCAGATTTATTGAAGTGATTGAATTTAAGCTCAACTGTTCTCCTGAAAGAATTTAAACACACGTTGTGACTCACTGATGCAGGCCTATGATTACTCACTCAGTAATATTACTTTGCTATTGCACCCTGATGTTGAGATGTTAGTCTAACAATGAACCATATTTTTAAAATAAACAACAAAATGTTTGTCAGACACACCTTCAGTAAAGTATTGTTGCTCACTATTTTATCCTAATACTCAATCTCTTCTACTCAGACATGGCTTCACCTCAATAGTTCAGTCCCTACGGAGGTGAGCAGTAAATGGAGCCACTGAGCTCAGCTTGGCCTCTCAATAGGAATCACTCACTGGGACACACACACACACACACACGCACACACACACACACACACACACACTCTCTCACACACACACACAGACACACTCACACATACATACAGACACACTCACACACACACACACACACTCTCTCTCTCACACACACACACAAACACACTCTCCCTCTCTCTCACACACACAAACACACACAGACACACTCACAAACACACACTCTCTCTCACACACACACACACAGACACACACAGACACACTCACAAACACACACACACACTCTCTCTCACACACACACAGAGACACACTCACACACACACACACAGAGACACTCACACAAGTCTCACACACTCACACACAGACACATGCACACTCGCACACACACACACATGCACATGCACACATGCACACACACACACTCACTTGCGCGCGCACACACACACACACACACACGCGTGAATTTTGGTCCCACCTGAAATCCAGGAAGACAAATGTTTGCAGAGAGTCTGCCACATTCTGGATTTTAAAATTTACCAAAGGAAATGAAAAGCCTCTTACCTGAAGATAATGGCATGCAGTATTTATCCGAATGCCTCCTCCGAATTGCACCCATATTATGTAAACTTGCCGAGCTGATGACCGAGGGGGCCTGTCTCACAGGGGTGATTGGTGTAGCGGCTGAAGTTGGTGTGTGAGGTAAACTTTCTGGGAAAATGTCCGAAGAGCTCTTGGAAAGCGTAACATTCGACACCAGGTTCAGCTAAAAACAAACAAGGGATCAGCAGGATGGGCATTCCATAGGGTAATGGGGGTGGGGGAGGAACAAAATACAAAACACAGACATCTTTGGTAAATGATTGGCACTTTCACTCCTTCTGCAGCCTGGATTAGAGAGCGAGAAGATCTCCACCAGATGGAACAAATGAAGTGAATCCATTGAAGGTCCAGTTAACAGATGCAAATCTTGAAAGCTTCCCATTTCAGCCCCATAGAGGAGGATAAACATCACAGTATTTTATATTGACTCACAGCAGCTGCTGGAGGGGAGTTCATCCACATCCTCCAATCTGACAAAACTAAATAGTCTCATGAAGCTAATTCACTGCTTTGTTTTGGTTCCCTGATTGCAGAATGGTTCATTACATATCTCAACCTTTTTGTGAAGAGATCAATGGAAGGACATTGAGAAATTCTTTTTAGACATTTCTCGAAAGTCACATGGTTTTATGGAGCACAAAGGCCTGAGCCCATGGCTATCAGGAGTTCTGTTTTATTTGAACATTGTTTGATGTTTAGTTGGGCTACAGCTTGCTGATCATTGGAGACACCATAAGACAATAAGACCAGAAGATACAGGAGCAGAATGAGATCATTCAGTTCTTTGAGTCTGCTGGTGGATCATGGTTGATATGCTTCTGAACCTCATTCTCCTGCCTTCTTCCCTTACCCCTCACTAATCAAGAACCTATCCATGTCTGTCCTAAAGTAACTCAAAAACCTGGCCTTTATAGCCTTCTGCAGCAATGAGTTCTACAGATTCATCATCCTCTGGCTGAACAGATTTAGAACATAGAACATAGAACAATGCAGCGCAGAACAGGCCCTTCAGCCCTCGATGTTGCGTCGACCTGTGAACTATTCTCAGCTCGTCCCCCTACACTATCCCAAAATCATCCATGTGCTTATCTAAGGATTGTATAAATCTCCCAAATGTGGCTGAGTTAACTACATTAGCAGGTAAGGCATTCCACGCCCTTACCACTCTCTGCGTAAAGAACCTGCCTCTGACATCTGTCTTAAATCTATCACTCCTCGTTTTGTAGTTATGCTCCCTCGTATAAGTTGACGTTATCATCCATGTCTACCCTATCTCATCCTCTGATCATCTTGTATGTCTCCATCAGATCCCCTTTTAGCCTTCTTCTTTCCAATAAGAACAGGTTCAAGTCCCTCAGCCTTTCCTCATAAGACCTTCCCTCCAGACCAGGCAACATCCTGGTAAATCTCCTCTGCACCTTTTCCAATGCTTCCACATCGTTCCTGAAATATGAGGACCAGAACTGTACACAATATTCCAAGTGTGGTCGCACCAGCGTTTTGTATATTTGCAGCATGATATTGTGGTTCTGGAACTCAATCCCTCTATCAATGAAACCTAACACACCGTATGCCTTCTTAACAGCACTATCCACCTGGGTGGCAACTTTCAGGGATCTATGTACATGGACTCCAAGATCTCTCTGCACATCCACACTACCAAGAATCTTTCCATCGACCCAGTAAGGCATAGGTTTGGGGTGAGAGGGGAAAGATATAAAAGAGACCTAAGGGGCAACTTTTTCACGCAGAGGGTGGTACAAGTACGGAATGAACTGGCAGAGGAAGTGGTGAAGGCTGGTACAATTGCAACATTTAAGAGTCACTTGGATGGGTATATGAATAGGAGGGGTTTGAAAGGATATGGGCTGGGTGTTGGCAGATGGGACTACATTGGGTTGGGATATCTGGTTGGCATGGATGGTTGGACCGAAGGGTCTGTTTCTATGACTCTACTCTGCCTTCCTGTTATTCTTCCCAAAGTGCATCACCTCACATTTATCTGCATTGAACTCCATTTGCCACACCTCAGCCCAATTCTGCAGTTTATCCAAGTCCCCCTGTAACCTGTAACATTCTTCCAAACTGTCCACTACTCCACCGACTTTAGTGTCGTCTGCAAATTTACTAATCCATCCACCTATGCCTGCGTCTAAGTCATTTATAAAAATGACAAACAGCAGTAATCCCAAAACAGATCCTTGTGGCACACCACTAGTAACCAGACACCAGAATGAATATTTTCCATCAACCAACCATCACTGCCTTCTTTCAGAAAGCCAGTTTCTAATCCAAACTGCTAAATCACCCTCAATCCCATGTCTCTGCATTTTCTCCAACAACTTACCATGTGGAACCTTATCAAAGGCTTTACTGAAGCCCATGTACACCACGTCAACTGCCCTACCCTCATCCACATGCTTGGTGACATAACGCCATCTATCAACCCCTCAGTAAACGAACAGGAAATGACATCGTCATAAACCCCAGGAATCCCATCCAGGAGAAAGATATAAATAGAAAGCAGGAGACAACAGCTTCGCTTCACTTGGAGATCACCACTGATGATGTTACCTAGCCAGGGAATGAAACGTTTGGATGTCAAACCTACAGTTCAGCGAGCAAACCTACACCCTAGGTATTTACCTGTGTTCAGGCAAGTGTACCAGGTATAAACTGAAAGACATCCTGAACATTTGGTACCTTCTCCTTTATCTTTTCAAGAACTAACAATTAGCGGTCAAAGAGTCTTTTTTATAATTAACCTCACCAGAGAAAGTCCTTTTTTATTTTAAATTTATGTGCATGGGTGTGTTATTTAGAAGGGCAAATATGTATACTACTCAATTGCAAAGTGGTTCATTAGTATTTTTTCTTTGCTGAAAAAGTCTTATTTTCACAATAAAGCAACAACTTTGACATTTATTTTAAAAGTCTACTTTTTTAAAAGAAAGTTCTAATTGAGTGTGGATGAAGTGTTGTATCCATATTGGTAACTGGATAAAATACATTGTCGGAGGAAGTGAGGACTGCAGATGCTGGAGATCAGAGCTGAAAATGTGTTGCTGGAAAAGCGCAGCAGGTCAGGCAGCATCCAAGGAGCAGGAATCCTGAAGAAGGGCTCATGCCCGAAACGTCGATTTTCAGCTAAATACATTGTAATCAATGATGTGATGGGACAGGTGTGTGGCAGTATACTCTTTGACCTCAGTCAGAACACAGTGTTGGAGGTTTGTCTTGGATAAAGAGACAAAAATAGTTGGCAAAGTATGTTGTAAGAAGACAGATTGGTATGACAGGTCGGCACAACATCGAGGGCCGAAGGGCCTGTACTCACTGTAATGTTCTATGTTCTATAAATAAACATTAAAACTGGAGCTGTTACAGACAGATTAAGTCAGTGAATAAAAGTCTGTCAGATGGAGTATGATGTGGGAAAAAACATTGTTCATTTTGGCATCAACAATAAGGAAGCAGGTATTACTGCAATGGTGAATGAGCCCAGAATTCCGAGGTGCAGAGGGATCTAGGTGTTTTACTGCTTAGCTAGCAAATTAGTCTGCAAGTTCAGAACATAATCAAGGGGTTAATGGAATGCTGTCCTTTATTATGAGGGGAATTGAACATAAAACTGAGGATGTTATGTTTCAGTTAAACAGGTCATTGGTGTGACCACATCTCAAATACTGTATGAAGGGTTTGGTCTCCCCATTTAAAGAAGGAGGTAGATGTATTGGAAGTGGTTTAGACAAGGTTTACTGGATTGATTCCTGGACTGAATGCCAAACTATTTTAATGGAGTTTAATATTACAACTCTATCATTTAGAAATTGCCTACATCATACAGAAAGACCACACAATTGTTTGCGATTTGTCTAGAATTTAATTTTTCTTTAATTAATCAGAGTACTAAAGATGTCGTTGAGCATAACTGTGTTAGTTATATGTAAATATTGAATTTATCTTAATTATTAAAAACATTTTGCTTCAGCTACACTTTCTAATGAAAACCATCTAAAACAGTTCATTCCTCCAAACATGGGGGTGCTTTGAAGATGCCTCATTATGAATGTTCCATTTTCAGGATTCATGTTTAAAGGATTGTCGACAATAGTTCACTGGGGAAAAAAGGAAAAAAATACTGGGACTGTTCACTTTTAAATGAGTCACCACAAACATTGTGACATGTTTTTCAAGATACTTCTCAGATGTCAATATGGTTTAACTTAATTGTTTGGATTTGTTTATTGGAAATCCCACGCCTGGGTTTATGGCTGTTAGGAGGTACGTTTTGCTTGGATATTGTTTCAAATTGAGTTGTGTACACCCTACAGTGAAGGAGAGGCTACCCAGTTTATTCTTGCCTTTTCTAAGGAAATCCTTTCAGAATCCAGTGAGAGACCTTCAAAACAGATGTAGCTATTCTCCTGAAAGGCTTTCAAATTCCTAATGATTGTTGAGTTAACTACATTGGAAAGGATCCAGCATTTAAACTCATTTTGTGACCAATGAAGTGATAGGACTGGAGAGCAATTGTACATCTCCAACTTCAGTCTTAGCAATGTACATTCATAAACGATCGCTTTATTTTCCCTTCCTCTTGTGAATGTGTTTAGTTTGTATGGTACAATCCCACTGATGGTGGCTAACCACTAGCAGCTCATCTCTCAGAGAATATTAGTGACTTGGAAACATGGGAGGGTGAGAACATGGAAACATAGAATATAGAACAGCACAGAAACAAGCCCTTCAGCCCATCATGTCTAGAGAACATAGAACATTACAGCGCAGTGTAGGCCCTTCAGTCCTCAATATTGCGCTGACCTGTGGAACCAATCTGAAGCCTATCTATCCAACACTATTCCATCATCATCCATGTGTTTATCCAATGGTCATTTAAATGCCCTTAAAGTTGGTGAATCTACTCCTGTTGCAGGCAGGGCTTTCCACACCCTCCCCCCCTACTACTGGGCAGCACAGTGGCACAGTGGGTAGCACTGTTGCCTCACAGCGCCAGAGACCCGGGTTCAATTCCCGCCTCAGGCGACTGACTGTGTAGAGTTTGCATGTTGTCCCCGTGTCTGCATGAATTTGCTCCGGCTGCTCCGGTTTCCTCCCACAGTCCAAAGATGTGCGGGTCAGGTGAATTGGCCATGCTAAATTACCCATAGTGTTAGGTAAGAGGCAATGTAGGGGCATGTGTGGGTTGCGCTTTGGCGGGTTGGTGTGGACTTGTTGGGCTGAAGGGCCTGTTTCCACACTGTAAGTAATCTAATCTCTGAGTAAAGCAACTACCTCTGACATCTGTCCTATAT